>NC_092723.1:137815155-138415155 GCF_047496885.1 Scyliorhinus torazame
AGGGAGGGAACGGGGAGGAATGGAGGGAGCGTGGAGGGAGGGGAACGGGGAGGGAGGGAGGGGGAGGAAGGGAGGGAGGGGAACGGGGAGGGAGGGAGGGGGAGGAAGGGAGGGAGGGGGAGGGGGGAGCGGGGGAGGGGTGAGGGGGAGGGGAGGGAGGGGGAGGGGGAGGGAGGGGGAGGGGGAGGGGGAGGGGGAGGGAGGGGACGAGGGTGGGAGGGGAGGGGATGGGGAGGGAGGGGACGGGGGAGGGAGGGAGGGAGGGAGGAAGCGGGGAGGGAGGGGGGGAGCGGACGGAGGAGGGGACGGGAGGGCGGGAGGGGACGGGGGAGCGAGGGAGGGAGGGGACGGGAGTGAGGGAGGGAGGGAGCGTGGAGGGGATGGGGGAGGGGAGGGGGGAGGGAGCGGGGGTGGGAGGGAGCGGGGGAGGGGAGGGAGGGAGTGGGGGAGGGAGGGAGGGAGTGGGGAGGGAGGGAGGGAGCGGGGGAGGGAGGGAGCGGGGGAGGGAGGGAGCGGGAAGGGAGGGAGGGAGCGGGGGAGGGAGGGAGCGGGGAGGGAGGGAGGGAAGGGAGGGAGCAGGGAGGGAGGGAGCGGGGAGGGAGGGAGCGAGCGGGGAGGGAGCGGGGGAGGGAGGAAGCGGGAAGGGAGGAGGGAGCGGGGGAGGGAGGAAGCGGGGAAGGGGAGGGGAGGGAGCGGGGGAGGAAGGGAGCGGGGGAGGGAGGGAGCGGGGGAGGGAGGGAGCTGGAGAGGGAGGGAACGGGGAGGGAGGGAGGGAGCAGGGGAGGGAGGGAGGGAGCGGGGAGGGAGGGATGGAGCGGTGGAGGGAGGGAGCGGGGAGGGAGGGAGGGAGCGGGGGAGGGAGGGATGGAGCGGTGGAGGGAGGGAGCGGGGAGGGAGGGAGCGGGGGAGGGAGGGAGGGAGGGAGGAAGCGGGGGAGGGAGGGAGGAAGGGAGGGAGGGAGCGGGGAGGGAGGGAGGGAGGGGAGGAGCGGGGAGGGAGCGGGGAGGGAGCGGGGGAGGGAGGGAGCGGGGAGGGAGGGAGGGAGCGGGGAGGAGGGATGGAGGCGAGGGAGGGAGCGGGGAGGGAGGGAGCGGGGGAGGGAGGGATGGAGGGGAGGGAGGGAGGGAGCGGGGGAGGGAGGGAGCGGGGAGGGAGCGGGGGAGGGAGGGAGCGGGGAGGGAGCGGGGGGAGGGAGGGAGCGGGAAGGGAGGGAGGGAGCGGGGGAGGGAGGGAGCGGGAGGGGAGGGAGGGAGTAGGGGAAGGAGGGAGCGGGGAGGGAGGGAGCGAGCGGGAGGGAGCGGGGGACGGGAGGAAGCGGGAAGGGAGGGAGGGAGCGGGGGAGGGAGGGGAGCGGGGGAGGGAGGGAGCGGGAGGGGGAGGGAGCGGGGAGGGAGGGAGGGAGCAGGGGAGGGAGGGAGGGAGCGGGGGAGGGAGGGATGGAGCGGCGGAGGGAGGGAGCGGGGAGGGAGGGAGGGAGCGGGGGAGGGAGGGATGGAGCGGTGGAGGGGTGGGAGCGGGGAGGGAGGGAGCGGGGGAGGGAGGTAGGGAGGAAGCGGGGGAGGGAGGGAGGGAGCCGGGATGGAGGGAGGGAGCGGGGAGGGAGCGGGGAGGGAGGGAGGGAGCGGGGGAGGGAGGGATGGAGGGGAGGGGAGGGAGCGGGGAGGGAGGGAGCGGGGGAGGGAGGGATGGAGGGGAGGGAAGGAGGGAGCGGGGAGGGAGGGGAGCGGGGGTGGGAGGGAGGGAGCGGGGGAGGGAGGGAGCGGGGAGGGAGGGAGCGGTGGAGGGAGGGATGGAGGGGAGGGAGGGAGCGGGGAGGGATGGAAAGGTGGAGGGAGGGAGCGGGGAGGGAGGGAGGGAGGGAGGGAGCGGGTAGGGAGGGAGCGAGGTGGGAGGGAGGGGAGCGGGGGAGAGAGGGAGGGAGGGAGCGGGGAGGGAGGAATGGGGAGGGAGGGAGCGGGGAGGGAACGGGGAGGGAGGGAGGGAACGGGGAGGAGGGAGGGAACGGGGAGGGAGGGAGGGAGCGGGGAGGGAGGGAATGGGGAGGAATGGGGAGTGAGGGAGGGAGGGAGGGAACGGGGAGGGGAGGAAGGGAGGGAACAGGGAGGGAGGGAACGGGGAGGGAGGGAGGGGAGGAGGGAATGGGGAGGGAGGGAGGGAGGTAATGGGGAGGGAGCGGGGAGGGAGGGAACGGGGAGGGAGGGAGGGAGGGAGCGGGGAGGGGACGGGGTGAGGGAGGGACGGGGAGTGAGCAGGGAGGGGAGGGGAGGGAGGAGGAAGGAGGGAGGGAGGGAGCGGGGAGGGAGGAGGGAGGGAGGGAGCGGGGAGGGGACGGGGAGGGGGAGCGGGGGAGGAGGGAGGGAGGGGGACGGGGGAGGGAGGGGACGGGGGAGGGAGCGGGGAGGGGACTTGGAGGGGGAGGGAGGGAGGGGACAGGGGAGGGAGCGGGGAGGGGAGGGGGAGGGAGGGAGGGAGGGGACCGGGGAGGGAGAGGGGAGGGGACGGGGACGGGGACGGGGAGGGGGAGGGTGGGAGGGGACGGGGGAGGGAGCGGGAGAGGGAGGGGGAGGGGACGGGGGAGGCAGCGGGGAGGGGGCGGGGAGGGGGAGGGGTGGGAGGGAGGGGACGGGGGAGGGAGCGGGGAGGGGAGGGGGAGGGGAGGGGAGGGGAGGGGGAGGGGACGGGGGATGCAGCGGGGAGGGGGCGGGGAGGGGGAGGGTGGGAGGGAGGGGACGGAGGGGGAGGGAGGGAGGGGACGGGGAGGGAGGGAGGGGACGGGGAGGGGGGATGGGAGGGAGGGGACGGGGAGGGGGAGGGAGGGGACGAGGGAGGGAGCGGGGAGGGGACGGGGAGGGGACGGGGAGGGAGGGAGCGGGGGAGGGAGGGAACGGGGGGAGGGAGGGAGGAGCGAGGGAGGGAGCGGGGAGGGAGGGGAACGGGGGGGAGGAGGGAGGGAGGGAACGGGGAGGGAGGGAGGGGGGAGGGAGGGAACGGGGAGGGAGGGAAGTGGGGGAGGGAGGGAATCGGGAGGAGGGAGGGGGCGGGGATGGAGGGAGCGGGGAGGGAGGGAGGGGACGGGGAGGGGGAGGGAGGGGACGAGGGAAGGGAGCGGGGAGGGACGGGGAGGGAGGGAGCGGGGAGGGAGGGAACGGGGGGGGAGGGAGGGAGGGAGGAACGGGGAGGAAGAGAACGGGGGGGGAGGAGGGAGGGAGGGAACGGGGAGGGAGGAACGGGGAGGGAGGGAGGGGGACGGGGAGGGGTGAGGAGGGAGGGAGGGGACGGGGAGGGGGAGGGAGGGAGGGGACAGGAGGGGGAGGGAGGGAGGGGACGGGGAGGGGGATGGAGGGGGACGAGGGAGGGAGCGGGGAGGGGACGGGGAGGGAGGAGAGGGAGCGAGGGACGGGAACGGGGGGGAGGAGGGAACGGGGGGGAGGGAGGAGGGAGGAGTGGGGAGGGAGGGAACGGGGGGGGAGGGAGCGATGGAGGGAACGGGGAGGGAGAGAACGGGGGGGGAGGGAGGGAGGGAGGGAACGGGGAGGAGGGAGGGGGAGGGAACGGGGAGGGAGGAGGGAACGGGAGGGAGGGAGGGGAGGGGAGGGAACGGGGAGGGAGGGGGAGGGAGGGAACGGGGAGGGAGGGAGGGGGGAGGGAGGGAATGGGGAGGGAGGGCGGGGGCGGGGATGGGAGGGAGCGTGGAGGGAGGGAGCAGGGAGGGAGGGAGGGAGGGGACGGGGAGGGGGAGGGAGGGAGGGGACGGGGGAGGGAGCGGGGAGGGGACGGGGGAGGGGGCGGGGAGGGGGAGGGAGGGAGGGAGGGGAGGGAGGGAGGGGAGGGGACGGGGAGGGGTAGGGAGGGAGGGGACGGGGAGGGGGAGGGAGGGGACGAGGGAGGGAGCGGGGAGGGGGAGGGAGGGAGGGGACGGGGGAGGGAGCAGGGAGGGGACGGGAGGGGAGGGAGGGAGGGGACGAGGGAGGGAGCGGGGAGGGAGGGAGGGAGGGAGGGAGGGGACGGGGGAGGGAGCGGGGAGGGGACGGGGAGGGGAGGGAGGGAGGGGACGGGGGAGGGAGCGGGGAGGGGAGGGGGAGGGGGACCGGGGAGGCAGCGGGGAGGGGGAGGGTGGGAGGGAGGGGACGGGGAGGGGGAGGGAGGGAGGGGAGGGGACGGGGAGGGGGAGGGAGGGAGGGGACGGGGAGGGGGAGGGAGGGGACTAGGGGAGGGGACGGGGAGGGGGAGGGAGAGGGAGGAGGGAGGGAGGGGACGGGGAGGGAGGGAGGGAACGGGGAGGGAGGGAGGGGGAGGGAACGGGGAGGGAGGAGGGAACGGGGAGGATGGAGGGGGAGGGAGGGAACGGGGAGGGAGGGAGGGAACGGGGGAGGGAGGGAGGGGGAGGGAGGGAACGGGGAGGGAGGAAGTGGGGGAGGGAGGGAATGGGGAAGGAAGGAGGGGGCGGGGAGGGAGGGAGCGGGGAGGGAGGGAGCAGGGAGGGAGGGAGGGAATGGGGAGGGAGGGAGTGGGCGGGGAGGAGGGAACGGGGAGGGAGGGAGGGAGGGAACGGGGAGGGAGGAAGTGGGGGAGGGAGGGAATGGGGAAGGAGGGAGGGGGCGGGGAGGGAGGGAGCGGGGAGGGAGGGAGCAGGGAGGGAGGGAGGGAATGGGGAGGGAGGGAGTGGGCGGGGAGGGAGGGAGCGGGGAGGGAGGGAGCGGGGAGGGAGGGAGCAGGGAGGGAGGGAGGGAATGGGGAGGGAGGGAGCGGGGAGGGAGGGAACGGGGAGGGAGGGAGGGAGGGAGGGGGAGGGAGGGAGCGAGGAGGGAGGGAGGGAATGGGGAGGGAGCGGGGGAGGGAGGGAGGGAACGGAGGGAGGGAGGGAACGGGAGGGAGGAGCGGAGGGAGGGAGGGAGGGAACGGGAGGGAGGGAGCGGGGAGGGAGGGAGGCAACGGGGAGGGAGGGAGGGAGGGGGAGGGAGGGAACGAGGAGGGAGGGAGGGAATGGGGAGGGAGCGTAGTGAGGGAGGAGGGAACGGGAGGGAGGGAGGGAACGGGAGGGAGGGAGCGGGGGAGGGAGTGAGGGAACGGGAGGGAGGGAGCGGGGAGGGAGGGAGGGAACGGGGAGGGAGGCAGGAGGGGGAGGGAGGGAACGAGGAGGGAGGGAGGGAATGGGGAGGGAGCGGGTGAGGTCGGAGGGGAACGGGAGGGAGGGAACGGGAGGGAGGGAGGGAGCGGGGAGGGAGGGAGGGAACAGGAGGCAGGGAGCGGGGAGGGAGGGAACGGGGAGGGAGGGAGGGAGAGGGAGGGAGAGGGGAGGGAGGGAGGAGGGGGAGGGAGGGAGAGGGAGGAGGGAGGGAGGGGGAGGGAGGGAGAGGGGGAGGGGATGGGAGGGGAGGGAGGGAGGGGGAGGGAGGGAACGGGGAGGGACAGAGGGAGCGTGGAGGGAGGGGAACGGGGAGGGAGGGAGCGGGGAGGGAGGGAGGGGAGGAGGAGGGAACGGGGAGGAATGGAGGAGCGTGGAGGAGGGGAACGGGGAGGGAGGGAGGGGGAGGAAGGAGGGAGGAGGGAACGGGGAGGGAGGGGGAGGGGGAGCGGGGAGGGGTGAGGGGGAGGGGAGGGAGGGGGAGGGGGAGGGAGGGGGAGGGGAGGGGGACGGGGGAGGGAGGGGACGAGGGTGGGAGGGAGGGGATGGGGAGGGAGGGGGACGGGGGAGGGAGGGAGGGAGGGAGGAAGCGGGGGGAGGGAGGGGGAGCGGACGGAGGAGGGGACGGGAGGGAGGGGAGGGGACGGGGAGGGAGGGAGGGAGGGAAGGGGAGTGAGGGAGGGAGGGAGCGTGGAGGGGATGGGGGAGGGGGAGGGGGGAGGGAGCGGGGGTGGGAGGGAGCGGGGGAGGGAAGGGAGGGAGTGGGGAGGGAGGGAGGGAGCGGGGGAGGAGGGAGCGGGGGAGGGAGGGAGCGGGAAGGGAGGGAGGGAGCGGGAGAGCGAGGAGGGAGCGGGGAGGGAGGAGGGAGGGAGGGAGCAGGGGACGGGAGGGAGCGGGCGAGGGAGGGAGCGAGCGGGGAGGGAGGCGGGGAGGGAGGAAGCGGGAAGGAGGGAGGGGGAGCGGGGAAGGGAGGAAGCGGGAAGGAGAGGGAGGGGAGCGGGGAGGAGGGAGCGGGGGAGGGCAGGGAGCGGGGGAGGGAGGGAGGGGAGAGGGAGGGACGGGGAGGGAGGGAGGGAGCGGGGAGGGAGCGGGGAGGGAGGGATGGAGCGGTGGAGGGAGGGAGCGGGGAGGGAGGGAGGGAGCGGGGGAGGGAGGGATGGAGCGGTGGAGGGAGGGAGCGGGGAGGGAGGAGCGGGGGAGGGAGGAGGAGGGGGAGAGGGAGGAAGCGGGGGAGGGAGGGAGGAAGGGAGGGAGGGAGCGGGGAGGGAGGGAGGAGGGGGGGAGGGAGCGGGGAGGGAGCGGGGGAGGGAGGGAGCGGGGAGGGAGGGAGGGAGCGGGGAGGGAGGGATGGAGGGAGGGAGGGAGCGGGTGAGGGGAGGGTGCGGGGGAGGGAGGGATGGAGGGGAGGGAGGGAGGGAGGGAGGGAGCGGGGGTGGGAGGAGGGGAGCGGGGGAGGGAGGGAGCGGGGAGGGAGGGATCGGTGGAGGGAGGGATGGAGGGGAGGGAGGGAGGGAGGGAGCGGGGGAGGGATGGAAAGGTGGAGGAGGGAGGGAGGGGGAGCGGGGGAGGGAGGGAGGGGAGCGGGGGAGGGAGGGAGCGGGGAGGGAGGGAGCGAGGAGGGAGGGAGGGAGCGGGGGAGAGAGGGAGGGAGAGAGCGGGGAGGAGGGATGGGGAGGGAGGGAGCGGGGAGGGAACGGGGACGGGAGGGAGGTGAACGGGGAGGGAGGGAGGGAGGGAGGGAACGGGGAGGGAGGGAGCGGGGGAGGGAGGGAATGGGGAGGGAACGGGGAGTGAGTGAGGAGGGAGGAACGGGGAGGGAGGGAGGGAGGGAACAGGGAGGGAGGGAACGGGGAGGGGAGGGGGAGGGAGGGAGAGGGGGAGGGGAGGGAGGGAGGTAACGGGGAGGGAGGGAGGGAGCGGGGATGGAGGGAGGGGGGGAGGAAGGGAGGGAACGGGGAGGGAGGGGGATGGGGAGCGGAAGGGGGAGGGGGAGGGGGAGGGGTGAGGGGGGAGGAGGGGGAGGGAGGGGGAGGGGGGAGGGGGAGGAGGGAGGGGGAGGGGGGGAGGGGGAGGGCGAGGGAGGGGGAGGGGACGAGGGTGGGAGGGAGGGGATGGGGAGGGAGGGAGGGAGTGGGAGGGAGGGAGCGGGGAGGGGGGAGGGAGGGGGAGGGGAGGGATGGGGGGAGGGAGCGGGGAGGGAGGGAGGGAGCGAGGTGAGCGGGGAGGGGGAGGGGGGGGGAGCGGACGGGGGAGCGGACGGGGAGCGGAGGGAGGGGACGTGGAGGGAGGGAGGGAACGGGGAGGGAGGTGGAGGGGACGGGGTGGGAGAGAGGGGGACGGGGAGGGAGGGAGGGGACGGGGAGGGAGGGAGCGAGGAAACGGGGAGGGAGGGAGGGGACGGCGGAGGGGACGGGGAGGGTGGGAGGGAGGGAAGGAACGGGGAGGGAGGGGGAGGGAACGGGGTGGGGAGTGAGGGGACGGGGAGGGGAGGGAGGGAACGGGGAGGGAGGCGGAGGGGACGGGGCGGGGAGTGAGGGACGGGGAGGAGGGAGGGGACGGGGAGGGAGGGAACGGGGTGGGACGGAGGGGACGGGGGAGGGAGGGAGGGAGCGGGGAGGGGACGGGGTGGGAGGGAGGGGACGTGGGAGGGAGGGAGCGCGGAGGAGGGGGAGGGGGCGGGGAGGGAGGGTGGGAGGGAGGGACGGAGCGGGGAGGGAGGGAGGGAGTGGGGAGGGAGGGAGGGAGCGGGGGAGGAGGGAGGGAGGGAGGGAGCGGGGAGGGAATGGGAGGGAGGGGAGCGGGGGAGAGTATGGGGAGGGAGGGAATGGGGAGGGAGGGAGGGAACGGGGAGGGAGGGAATGGGGAGGGAGGGAACGGGGAGGGGGGGAGGGAGGGAACGGGGAGGGAGAGGGACGGGAGGGAACTGGGGGAGGCGAGGGAATGGGGAGGAGGGAATGGGAGGGAGGGAGGGAATGGGGGAGGGAGGGAGGGAGCGGGGAGGGGAGCGGGGAGGGAGGACGGGAACGGGGAGGGAGGGAGGGAGGGAACGGGGAGGGAGGGAGGGAATGGGGAGGGAGGGAGGGAGGGAACGGGGAGGGAGGGGGAGGGAGGGAGGGAATGGGGAGGGAGGGGGAGGGAGGGAGGGAATGGGGAGGGGGGGGAGAGAGGGAGGGAATGGGGAGGGAGGGGGAGAGAGGGAGGGAACGGGGAGGAGGGGGAGGAGGGAGGGGACGGGGAGTGAGGGAGCGGGGCGGGGGAGGGACGGGGGAGGGAGCGGGGAGGGGGACGGGGTGAGGGAGCGGGGAGAGAGCGGGGAGGGGACGGGGTGAGGGAGCGGGAGGGAGGGGATGGGGAGGGAGGGAGCGGGGAGGGGAGGGAGGGGACGGGGGAGGGAGCGGGGAGGCGACGGGGAGGGGAGGGAGGGGACGGGGGAGGGAGCGGGGAGGGGACGAGGAGGGGAGGAAGGGAGGGAGGGGACGGGGGAGGGAGGGAGGGGACGGGGGAGGGAGCGGGGAGGGGAGGGGGAGGGGAGGGGGAGGGAGGGAGGGAGGGGACAGGGGGAGGGAGCGGGGAGGGGGCGGGGAGGGGGAGGGAGGGGACGGGGGAGGGGGAGTGAGGGAGGGGACGGGGAGGGGGAGGGAGGTAGGGGACGGGGGAGGGAGCGGGGAGGGGATGGGGAGGGGGAGGGGGGAGGGGACGGGGAGGGAGGGAGGGAGCGGGGAGGGGACGGGGAGGGGAGTGGACGGGGGAGGGAGGGAGTGGGGAGGGGACGGGGAGGGGGAGGGAGGGAGGGTACGGGGAGGGGGAGGGAGGGAGAGGATGGGGTGGGAGGGAGGGAGCGAGGAGGGGACGGGAAGGGGAGGGGACGGGGGAGGGAGGGAGTGGGGGAGGGGACGGGGAGGGGAGGGAGGGAGGGAGGGGATGGGGAGGGAGGGAGGGAGCGGGGGACGAGATTCAGCCACAGGTGAATCGAATTGGCTGAAGACTGACATCTCAGGAGGAAGTGGATCATCCCCTGGGCACTTCTGGTTGAAGATTATTGCAAATGTTTCAGCCTTTGTCTTTTGCACCGATGTGCTGGGGTCCCCCATTATTGAGGATGGGGATGTTTGTGGAGCCTCCTCCCCCAGTGAGTTGTTTAATTGCCCACCACCAGTCACAACTGGATGTGGCAGGAATGTAGAACTTAAATCTGATCCTTTGGTTATGGTATTACTTAGCTCTGTCTATCACCTGCTGCTTATGCTGTTTGGCTCGCTAGTCATAAATTGTAGCTTCATCAGGGTGGCTGAGCTATGCCTGGTGCTGGTCCTGACATCTCCTCCTGCACTCTTCATTAAACTAGAGTTGACCCTCTGGCTTGGTAATAATGGTAGAGTGGGCGATATAAGACCATAAGACATAGGAGCAGAATTAGGCCACTCGGCCCATCGAGTCTGCTGCGGCATTCAATCATGGCTAATATTTTTCTCATCCTCATTCCCCTGCCTTCTCCCCATAACCCTTGATCCCCTTATTAATCAAGAACCTATCTATCTGTCTTAAAGACACTCAGTTATTAGGCCTCTACAGCCTTCTGCGGCAAAGAGTTCCACAGATTCACCACCCTCTGACTGAAGAAATTCCTCCTCATCTCAGTTTTAAAGGATCGTCCCTTTAGTCTGAGATTGTATCCTCTGCTTCTAGTTTTTCCTACAAGTGGAAAAATCCTCTCCACGTCCACTCTATCCAGACCTTGCAGTATCCCATAAGTTTCAATAAGATTCCCCCTCATCCTTCTAAACTCCAACGAGTACAGATCCAGAGGCCTCAACCTTTCCTCATACGACAAGCATTTAATTCCAGGGATCATTCTTGTGAACCTCCGCTGGACCTTTTCCAAGGCCAGCACATCTTTCCTTCGATACAGGGCCTAAAACTGCTCACAATACTCTAAATGGGGTCTGACCAGAGCCTTATACAGCCTCAGAAGTACATCCTCAGAAGGTCTACAAAATTATGAGGGCCATAGACTGAGTGGATAGTCAGAGACTTTTTCCCAGAGTAGAGGGGTCAATTACTAGGGGGCATAGGTTTAAGGTGCAAGGGCAAGGTTTAGAGGAGATGTACGAGGCAAGTTTTTTACACAGAGGGTAGTGGGTGCCCGGAACTCGCTGCCGGAGGAGCTGGTGGAAGCAGGGACGATGGTGACGTTTAAGGGGCATCTTGACAAATACATGAATAGGATGGGAACAAAGGGATACGGACCCCGGAAGTGCAGAAGATTTTAGTTTAGACGGGCAGCATGATCAGCGCAGACTTGGAGGGCCGAAGGGCCTGTTCCTGTGCTGTACTTTTCTTTGTTCTTTATCCCCGTTCTTGTATTCTAGCCTTCTTGACATGAATGCTAACATTGCATTTGCCTTCCCAACTGCCAACTGAACCTGCACGTTAACCTTAAGAGAATCGTGAACAAGGACTCACAAGTCCCTTTGTGCTTGATTTCCTAAGCATTTCCCCATTTAGAAAATAGTCTATGTCTAAATTCCTCCTTCCAAAGTGCATAACCTCACACTTTTCCACATTGTATTTCATCTGCCACTTCATTGCCCACTGTCCTAGTTTGTCCAGATCCTTCTGCAGCCCCTTGCTTCCTCAATAGTACCTGTTCCTCTACAGATCTTTGTATAATCTGCAAACTTAGCAACAGTGCCTTCAGTTCCTTTTTCCAGATCGCTAATGTATATTGTGAAAAGTTGTGATCTCCCAGCATCGACCCCTGAGGCACACCACTAGTCACCGGCTGCCATCCTGAAAAAGACCCCTTTATCCCCACTCTCTGCCTTCTGCCAGTCAGCCAATCCTCTATCCATGCCAGGTTCTTACCCTTGACACCATGGGTTCTCAACCTTTTTAATAGCCTCCTATAAGGCACTTTGTCAAAAGCCTCCTGGAAATCTAAATAAATCATGTCCACTGGTTCTCCTTTGTCTAACTTCCTTGTTGCCTCCTCAAAGAATTCTAACAGGGCAGCACGGGTACTCTAAATTGAAAAAAAAAGAACTCTAACAGATTTGTCAGACATGACCTCCCTTTGAAAAAGCCGTGCTGACTCAGTCCTATTTTACCATGCACTTCCAAGTAGTCCACGATCTCATCTTTAATAACAGACTCTAAAATCTTACCAATGACCAAAGTCAGGCTAACCGGCCTATAATTTCCCATCTACTGCCTCCCGCCCTTCTTCAACAGTGATGTTACATTAGTCACTTTCCAGTCCTCTGGGTCCCTTCCTGCCTCCAGTGATTCCTGAAAGATCACCACCAATGCCTCCACAATCTCCTCAGCTATCTCTTTTAGAACCCTGGGGTGTAGTCCATCCGGTCCAGGTGACATATCCGCCTTCAGACCTTTCAGTTTCCCCAGAACCTTCTCCTAAGTGATGGCCACTGCACTCACCTCTGCCTCCTGATTCTCCTGGAGCTTTGGCATCCTACTGGTATCTTCCACCGTGAAGACTGATGCAAAGTAACTATTCAGTTCATCTGCCATCTCTTTGTTTCCTATTATTACTTCTCCAACCACATGTTTCAGTGGTCCAATGTATATTTTTGCCTCTCTCTTACCTTTTATATATTGAAAAAAACTCTTCCTATCTTCTTTTATATTACTAGCTAGCTTGCACTCATATTTCATCTTCTCTCCCCTTATTGCTTTTTTAGTTGTCCCCTGCTCACTTTTAAAGGTTTCCCAATCCTCTGGCTTCCCACTAATGCTCGCCACTTTGTATGCTTTTTCTTTAGCTTTTATGCTGTCCTTTTTTTAAAAATATTTCTTTATTCTCCTCCTTTTTCACATTTTCTCCCAAATTTACCCCCACCAACAATGAACAATAATCAGTTACAAATATGTCAATCCCCAAATCAATAACATCCTCCCACCAAACCCCAAACATTCGTCCGCATGTTCACATAAACTAATGTCAAAAAGGAATCAGGAATCACCTATATCCGCCATTAACACACACCACCCCCCTCCCCCCAACCCTCCCACCCACCCCCCTCAACTAATGTTCGATGTTATCCAGTTCTTGAAAGTGCATATTGAATAATGCCCATGAATTGTAGAACCCCTCCATCCTTCCCCTCAGTTCAAACTTAACCTTCTCAAGAGTCAAGAATTCCAACAGATCCCCCGTCACGCCAGGGCACAGGGTGGAGAGGTTGCTCTCCAACACATCAGGATCCGCCTTCGGCGATCAACGAGGCGAAGGCTACAACATCTGCCTCCGCACCCGTTTCCAACCCTGGCTGGTCCGACACCCCGAACATGGCCTCCCGGGGGCCCGGGTCCAGTTTCACGTGCACCACTTTAGAAATTACCCTAAAATCCTCCTTCCAGTAATCCTCTAGCTTTGGACAGGACCAAAACATATGAACGTGATTAGCACCCCCCCCCCCCCCCCACACCCCACCCCCGTTCACACACATCTTCTACTCCTTCAAAGAATCGGCTCATCCTTGCGCTCGTGAGGTGTGCTCTGTATACCACCTTCAGCTCTATCAGCCCCAACCTTACGCACGAGGTGGAGGCATTCACTCTGCGGAGCACCTCATACCAGAACCCCTCCTCCATATCCTCTCCCTACTCTTCCTCCCATTTTGCTTTGATCCCTTCCCATAGTGCCTTCTCCTCTTCCAAAATAGCTCTGTAAACCGCTGACACTACCCCCTTCTCCAGTCCTCCTGTCGTCAGCACCTCCTCCAGCAATGTGGAGGCCGGCTCCACCGGGAAGTTCTGTATCTCCTTTCTGGCAAAATCTCGAACCTGCATGTATCTAAACATTTCCCCCTGCTCCAGCCCATACTTTGCTTCCAGCTCCTTCAATCCTGCAAACCAACCCCTAAGAAACAAATATTTCAGTATCTTAATCCCCTTCTCCTCCCAGTTCTGAAAATTTCCATCCCACCTCCCTGGTTCAAATCTGTGGTTCCCCTGAATCAGCATTTCCATTGACTCTGCCCCCAACCCGAAGTGTTGGCGAAACTGCGTTTATGCTGTCCTTGACTACCCTCGTCAGCCATGGATGCCTTGTCCTCCCCTTAGCATGTTTCCTCTTCCTTGGGATGAATATCTGTTGTGCCTCCCGAATAACCCCCCAAAACCCCTGCCATTGCTGTTCCACCGACTTCTCTGCTAGGCTCCTTTTCCAATCAACTCTGGCCAGCTCCTCCCTCATGTCTTTGTAGTTACCCGTATTTAATTGTAATACCGTTACATTTGATTCCAGCTTCTCCCTATCATATTATGGTCACTGCTCCCTCAGGGTTCCTTCACCTTAAGATCCCGAATCAAGTCTGCCTCATTACACATCACCAAATCCAGAATTGCCTGTTCCCTAGTGGGCCCTACCACAAACTGCTCCAAAAAGCCATCTCTTAAACATTCCACAAATTCCTTTTCTTGGGATCCACTATCAACCCGATTTTCCCAGTCCATATTGAAGACCCCCATGATTATTATGATATTGCCTTTTTTAAATGTTTTCTCTATCTCCTGATTTATTTTCTGCCCCACATCCTGACTATTGCTAGGGGGCCTATACATAACTCCCATTAGGGTCCTTTTCCCTTTGCAATTCTTCAATTCTACCCAGAGATTCTGTGCCTTCTGATCCTATATCGCTCCTTGCTATCAATTTAACTTCATTCCTTACTAACAATCCAACCCCGCCCCCTTTGCCCATCTGCCTGTCCTTTCGATAGGACACTTACCCATGTATATTTAGATCCCAGCCCTGATCCCCTTGCAGCCACGTCTCTATGATGCCAACATCGTACCGGCCAATTTCAAAGCTAGACTTTGATATTACAGATTGTGGTTGAGTATAATTCTGTTGCTGATGGCCCACAGTGGTGAGCTGCTAGAACTGTTTGAAATCTGTCCCCTTTAGCACAGTGGTAGTGACAACATGACGGTGGGTATTCTCAATGTGAAGATGGGACTTGGTTTCCAAAGCACTGTGCGGTGATCACTCCTACCGATACTGTCATGCACAGACAGATTGGTGAAGATGAGAATCTCAATATCCCATAGAATCCCTAAAGTGCAAAAGGAAACCATTCGGCCCTTCGATGCTGCACTGACCCTCTGAATGAACCACTCTTCCTAGGCCCACTCCCCTGCCCTATCCCCATAACCCCACCTAACCTTTGGACACTAAGAGGCAATTTAGCATGGCCAATCCACCTAACCTACACATCTTTGGACTGTGGAAGGAAGCCCAAGCAGACATGGGGAGAACATACAAACTGCACAAAGACAGGACATACAAACTGCACTTTACGTTTGTCTTAGCGCAGTAGGCTAAACAGCTGGCTTGCAATGCAGAACAATGCCAGCAGCATGGATTAAATTCCCGTATCGGCCTCCCCGAACAGGCGCCGGAATGTGGTGACTAGGGGCTTTTCACAGTAACTTCAATGAAGCCTACTTGTGACGATAAGGAATTATTATTGGGTAGCACGGTAGCATTGTGGTTAGTACAATTGCTTCACAGCTCCAGGGTCCCAGGTTCGATTCCCATCTTGGGTCACTGTCAGACACTGGGAGACACCCATGAGTGCCGTTCCATCTGGTCCCAGTTTGTGGAGACCGTACTGCTCGCCCGAGGTCTCCAAGGCGAGGGAGCTTGGTCAGGCTAACTGTCTCAGACTAGCTGTCTCGCTTTAATATGCAGATTTTCTCAAAAGTGATCCCGCCCACAATGGGCAGGATTCACATCGCAACATCTCGTTAGATCTCGCGAGGTGTTACGAGCCAAGTAGATCCCGGGAGCAGGGTCTCCCGGCTTTTATCGGCCACATTGCACAGCAGCGAGCTGCTTTTCAGGAGCAGCATGGCCATTAAATCACATCCTCCTTGTTTTCAGGTTTAGGTAAGCTTTTGGTAATGTTTCCAGGAAATGAATGTTAAACTCTATTCTTAGAGTACTAGCCTTATCTTATGTTAATCTTCAAAAGTTGTAGTGCATTTTTCAAACATGTTTAAAATTTGCTTTGTAAACTATGAACAAGCAAATAACACCATGGAGACCTGTGCTCCAGCAGCATGCCTGGAAGAGCTGCTGGGAGTTTGGGGTGGAAATCAGTGGATAATCTCATATTTGGAAACTACCAACCCAGACACAACCCCTGTAATCATCTCTACTTATATGTTTATTGTGGACATAATAATAATCTTTATTAGTTTCACAAGTATGCTTACATTAACAATGCAATGAAGTTACTGTGAAAATCCCCTAGTCGCCACACTCCGACGCCTGTTTGGGGAGAATTCAGAATGTCCAAATTACCTAACAGCACATCTTTCGGGACTTGTGGGAGGAAACCAGAGCACCCGGAGGAAACCCACGCAGACACAGGGAGAACGTGCAGACTACGCACAGACAGTGACCCAAGCCGGGAATCAAACCTGGGTCCCTGGTGCTGTGAAGCAACAGTGCTAACCACTATGCTACCATGCTGCCCATCATTCCCTTAACTAAATAAAATGATATAATAACCGTTGGAAATATTACAATGTGAGTCTAAACTGGAATCTATTTAAATCTATCAAATTGTTACATGTCAGGAAAAAAGCAGGACTCCCTGGATCTTGAATACCTCCTCAGGCAATTTAAACTGATCAGTCACATAAAAATTGAACCAAATACTTAATTCTCGTCATAAAATAAATGACAAAATTTGCCACATTCTATCCAAATAATCTTGACAGATTTTCAAACTAGAGTTGTTTGAAAACTGTCTAACTGTTGACTATTCTCCCCATTCTTGACTATTCTCCCCATCAATCACTCTAACTTTGGCAGAAGTTCCACTTATCTGGGGTATAGTCTTCCATCAAAGTTACTAGTTACTTCGGTTGAATGGAGGCAGCCATGAGGAATTTCCTGGTGTTTAAAGAAAAAGATTTGTGCTTATATATTTTCTCGCTGCAGCTGTATGTTTCCAATTACTTTGCAGCCAATTAAGTACATTTTGAATTGCAGTCAGTGTTGTAATGTAGGAAACACAGCAGCTAATTTGCACACAGCAAACTCGCACCAACAGCCACACAGTAGCCCAGTGATTAGCACTGTTGCTTCACAGCGCCAGGGTCCCAGGTTCGATTCCCGGCTTGGGTCACTGTCTGTACGGAGTCTGCATGTTCTCCCGTGTCTGCGTGGGCTTCCTCCGGGTGCTCCGGTTTCCTCCCACAAGTCCCAAAAGATGTGCTTGTTAGGTGAATTGGACATTCTGAATTCTCCCTCTGTGTACCCAAACAGATACCGGAATGTGGCGACTGGGGGCTTTTCACAGTAACTTCATTGCAGTGTTATTGCAAGCCTACTTGTGACAATAATAAAGATTGTTATTATTACGTGATAATGCCCAGATAACCTGTTTCTTTGTGATGTTGATTGAGGGATAAATTAGTGAGGACACCAGGGAAAACACCCTTGCCCTTCCCCGAAATAGCACCATAGGATCTTTTACATCTACTGAACAGGTAGCTGGGCCCTGGGTTTAACATCTCATTTGAAAGACAGCACCTCCCGACAGTGGAGCACTCTCTCAGTGTTGCACTGGAGAGTCAGTCTTTAGTTATGCATTCAAGTTTATGTTTGAGATAGATTTAAAGAACAGGCACTAAATTAAACCAAGACAAAATATTACAATTTTGTCAAAATCTCCCTTACTACCTCAACAACCTGTACAACATTTCTCAATTAGGAGAGCCGATCTTCCCCTTGTTCATCTCCCTAAGATTAAGTAAACCAAGAGACTCCGCGGCAATGTAAATTGTATGCAGCGTGCTGGTTCAGAGAGCTGAATGCCCTTTTCTTATTCTGTCTGTATCTGCTGGATGTTAATAAGAATCTCTTTAGCCTTCCTTAAAGTGTTGTCCTGTCATCGTGATGCAAGTGATTAAGACACAGATTCTGAGAGCGAAGACTGTTCAAAAGAGGAGATAGTATTCATCAACAATGATACCATCCACAGCCAACAGAACTCCTCATTAATGTTCCACTCAGCCACTGAGTGTAATGCAGCCAAGTGACCTTCATGGAAGGAGGTCCCCAGAGCTTTTCATTCATTTTATGGCGATATTCTACTGCTTTCCTTTTGCTTAAATCCAATTGCGTGCAAAAGAATTTCAAGCAAATCAATTGAAATGCAGAAGATGGATTAAGGAGAAATGCGGAGAGCAGTAGAAGCACTGGTTTTAGGAGATAACCTGTCTGCGCTCCAGAAATGATGCAATCAGTTGCAGCTTATTGCCGCAGGGATAGCAGTGTAATCAGATGAATGGCAATATTGCAGGAAAATTAAACTTAGTGAAATATTCAATTTCTAATTTAAAAATAGCAGGAAACGTAATCAGGTTTGCTCAATTCCTAAATTCTAGTTACCATTCAGATACTAACCAGAACTTATACAGGTGCTGCAGATACATTATCAACAGTTGATTATTAAAAACATAATTACCCAGATGATAAGCGTCAGCTGTGGTTCAGAGGCAGTATTCTGGTTTCTATGTTAGATGATTGTGGATTCAAATCCTGTTCCAGAAATCTGAAGCATGTAATCTAGGCAGATGCTCCTATGCATTACTGAGGGAATACTTCACTGTCATAAGCCCTATCTCTTGGATGACAAAATTCCAGGCTGTCTGCCTGCTCAAGTGGATATAAATGATCCCATCGCCCAATTTCAAAGAAGGAAAGAGGAGTTCTTCCTGGTATCCTGGAAAATGCTTATTAATCACCAAAATAATTTTAAAGCAGATACAAAGGTAAAATACTGCATATGCTAAAGATGTAAAATAAAAGCTGGAATTACTCAGCAGGTCTGGCAGCATCTGTGGAAAGAGAATCAAAGGAGAATGGACCAGAAACATTAACTCTATTTTTCTATCCACAGGTCCTCCAGATCCGCTGAGTATTTCATAGAATTTACAGTGCAGAAGGAGGCCATTCGGCCCATCAAGTCTGCACCGGCTCTTGGAAAGAGCACCCTACCCAAGGTCAACACCTCCACCCTATCCCCATAACCCAACCCAACACTAAGGGCAATTTTGGACACTAAGGGCAATTTATCATGGCCAATCCACCTAACCTGCACATCTTTGGACTGTGGGAGGAAACCGGAGCACCCGGAGGAAATTCACACACACAGGGAGGATGTGCAGACTCCGCACAGACAGTGACCCAAGCCGGAATCGAACCTGGGACCCTGGAGCTGTGAAGCAATTGTGCTATCCACAATGCTACCATGCTGCCCTAGCATTTCCAGCATTTTATCTCATTGAAACTGATGATCTGGTGTTTAAAATATTATTACTTTCAGAATTTTGCTGTCCGCAAAATGGTTCCATATATTTATTATAAGAGTGACTATACTTCATAAGTACTTAATTGGCTTTAAAGCACTATGGGCTATAACAGATGCTATAGACATGTAAATCTTTTCTTCAATTAACAAACACAGCGATGACAAGCAGAAACAAACATTGCACATATTTTGTATCTCACTAGTCACAAGTTACCAATTTTCATATAGTACAGCAGTGCACAACACTCCTTATGTTAATGAGACACCAGTTCAAATTCTATCACAACAGCTGGGAAATTTAAATTCAGTTACTTAAATAAATCTGAAATAAAAAGCTAGGATCAGTAATGGTAACCGTGGAACTACCAGATTGTTGTAGAAATCTATCTGCTTCGCTAATATCTTGAAAGAAAGAAAATCTTACTGGACTGGCAAGTGTGTGTGACTCTAGACCCGCAGCAACAGGGTGGATCCTTACCTCTGAAATCACCTAACAAGCTATTAAGTTGTATAAAGCCATTATGAAAAAGCATAAAAAGAATAAAACCTGACAGATCACTCGGCATGGATTTAGATATTGGAGTCAGGTACAGCAAAGGCACACATTCCCCAGCTCAGTAAAATCCTCTTCAATACCAGGAGTCTGTATGCTAACATTTGGAGGATTTTCCCCATGCACTGGTCAATCAAAACCTGGCATCACCATACTCACCGAATCATATCTTTCAGTCAATGTCCCAAACTCCTCCGATACCATCGCTTTGTATGTCCTGTGTGACCTGCTGGACAGACTCACCAGAGGTGATGCCGAACTGATTTACAGTTGGGTGGAAATGGCCCTGGGAGTCCGCAACCTTAGCTCCAGATCCCCATGAAGTCTTACAGCATCATGCCAAACATGGGCAAGGAAACATCTGGTCAGTTACCATTAGCCACCTACTCGACCCCACCCACTCTACCTGCTCAGCTGACTAATCAATACTCCTCCATGTGGAATTTCACTTGGAAGAGGTACCGAGGGTAGCAAAGACATTCTGACAAGCTGGGCCTGTGGCAAGCGGTCAGAGAATGAGCAAGGCAGACAAATCGGTTTCTCACCAATCTACTGTCACAGATGCATCTGTCCATGATAGTATAATAATAAAAGTATTTAATATTGTCACAAGTAGGCTTACATTAACACTGCAATGAAGTTACTGTGAAAATCCCCTAGTCGCCACACTCCGTTGCCTGTTTGGGTACACTGAGGGAGAATTCAGAATGTCCAATTTACCTAACATCACGTCTTCCGGGACTTGAGGGAGGAAACCAGAGCGCCCGGAGGAAACCCATGCAGACACGGGGAGAACGTGCAGACTCCGCACAGACAGTGAGCCAAGCCGGGAATCGAACCTGGGACCCTGGCGCTGTGAAGCAACAGTGCTAAGCGCTGTGCTACCGTGCAGCCCACTGCCACCATACCGCCCATAAATGGTAGGGAAGAGCACCATATGGTCCTCTGGCAGCACAAAACTGGACATTTATGAGGGGCTGTATTCAATCAGTAGCAGCAGAATTGTATTCAATCACAATCTGTAACCTCATAGCCTGGCATATCCTTCAGTCTATCACTACCAGGCAAGGGACCAAACCTGGTTCAATGAAGATTGTAGAAAAGCATTCAAAGAACAGCACCCATTGCACATCAAAAAGAAGTGTCAAACTTCTGACGCTACAACACAGAACTGTATGCTTGTTAAACAGTGGAAGCATCATGCTACAGACAAAGCCAATGATCCCAAACCCATTGGATCAGGCCAAAGCTTTGCAGTTTTGCTATATCCAGTGGCGGACAATTGAACAGCAATAGGAGGAGGGCCTCATAAACAACCCCATCCTCAATGAGAGTGAACCATAGCACAAATAACGCATTTTCACTCACCTTCAACCAGAAGTGGATGAATCATTGTGACCTCTTCCCGAGGTCCCCACAATCACAGATATCAATTGTCAACTAAAATCATGTGATAGTAAGAAATAGCGAAGCACATTGGATACAGCAAACATCTAACAACATCTCAGATGTAATGCTGGTAAATTGTTTTCCAGAGACAAGCAAATGTCTAGCCATGTTTTCCCAGTACGGCCACAACACCAAATCTACCCAGCCAATGAACCAAAGTATTCAATTGCCCAGGTGTGTCATATTCACAAAAAGCAGGAAAAATCCTATCCAGCAGATTACCATCAGCCTACTCTCTATCATCAGCAAAGTGTATAAAGCAGTGCTTACCCACCAATAGCCTGCTCATTGATGTTCAGTTTGGATATTGCCAGAACAATCTGTCCCCAAATCCCATTACAGCCTTGATCCAATCATGGACAAAAGAACTGAATTCCAGAGATGAGGAGAGGCTGACTGCTCTCGACATCAAGACACATTTTCTTTCTAATTAAGGTGCAATTTAGCACCCCGGACTTGTTCAATTTCTCAGCGGAGGGGGTCAGCGATAACCCCCTGCTTCTTAGCGGGTTATAGTTTGGAAGACCCTCTGTCCCAACCGCTTCCTTCGGTCACCTCTGCCACCATCCCGGACCTGTTTCCGGAGTTATTTTCGGGACCTTCCAGTGAACGGGCGACGGGGGCGGAGCAGGCATCTGCACCACCACCTCCCACTGGCCCGGGACCCTGGGAGGAGCCTGAGGAGATCCCGCCTGTCGATGATCTCGGTGGCTTGATCAAGGCAGCCCCTGGGTTGGTTGGTGGGCCCGTGTCGCCCGCCACACTCATTGTGGTGGAGAATTCGGGCCCGGAGGGCGACTGTCCGAAGGCTGTCAGCCGCCCAGTGTCGGGAGCGCAGGGTGCACTAGACACTCTGTAGCGGGATGGGGGGGCTCACTCATACCTGACACTGTGTCGCCCCTCACCCCCTCTGGGGGACTCCCAGAATCTGGCATGTCATTATTGAATGTTCTTTTATTTTTCTGCCTCCGTAGGCAGTGCCCTATTGGGCCCCCCTCCATCAACACCCCGACTCCCTCCCTCCCCACACCCTCCTTTCCCCTCTCTCCCCACCACCCTCCTTTCCCCTCTCTCCCCACCATCCCCCTTTCTTTCCCTTCTGTTGGTACAGAGGCGAGGTTATCTGGTCTCTCCAGCGCGAAGTTTAGTGCTTTTGTTTTTTGTAGAAACGTGTTGTGAACTGTTTTAACAATCAGAGTATCCACCCCTCCTCCCCTCCCTGTACATTGGTACCGAGGGGAGGGTACCCTGTTTCTCCAGCACAAAATTATAGGTTGTACCATTTGGTCTTGTATACATTTTTTACTGTTTTAATAAAAAGATATGGCCAATCCACTTACCCTGCATATCTTTGGGTTGTGGGGGTGAGACCCACGCAGACACGGGTAGAATGTGCAAACTCCACATGGACAGTGACCCAGGGCCGGATCGAACCCAGGTCCTCGGCGCCATGAGACAGCAGTGCTAACCACTGCACCACCGTGCCACCCTTTTCAAGGCAGCATTTGTCTGAGTGAGACATTAGTGGCTCTAGTAAAATTGAAGTCAATGAGAATCAGAGAGAAAGTCTCCATTGGCTGGAACCATTTCTTGCACAAAGGGAAATGGTAACCAATCATCTCAGCCCAAGGATATCGCTGCAGGACTTCCTCAGGGTAGTGTACTAGTCCCAGTCATCTTCAGCTGGGCAGCACGGTAGCACAATGGTGAACACTGTTGCTTTACAGCTCCAGCTTCCCAGGTTCGATTCCCAGCTTGGCTCACTGTCTGTGCGGACCCATAACTGCGTGGATTTCCTTTGGGTGCTTCGGTTTCCGCCCATAGTCCAAAGATGTGCAGGTTAGGTAGATTGGCCATGCTAATTTTCCCTTCGTGTCCAAAAAGGTTAAGTTGGGTTACTGGGATAGGGTGGAGGTGTGGGCTTGAGCAGGGTGCTCTTTCCAAGGGCCGGTGCAGACTCGATGGGCTGAATGGCCTCCTTTTGCACTGTAAAATTCTGTGAATCTAATTCTATTCTAAGTTCAACACCATCCAGGGCAAAGCAACCCGCTTGACTAACACCCCATTCACCGCCCTATACCTTCAAGCACCAATTGATTTTTATTGCAACCATTCATCCGTTGGGATTCGAGACAGCAATCCCAGAGCTTTCCTTGAGCTTTTGTGGTTTACCAGTTCAGTGACCTAGACCACTAGGCCCCAGGAGTAACGAATCAAGGCTCCTTCAGCTTACCTTCCAAACCTGAGGCCTCAACCACCTAGAAAAACAGGGGCAGCAGCTGCAGGAGATCACCAGTTCCTGCAGCTTCTCCTCCAAACCACACACCATCATTACTTGGAAATATGTCACCTTTCCTTCAACGTTTTTGGTTCAAAACTCCCTCCCTAACAGCACTGTGGGTGTACCTACACCAGCTGCTCACCACCGCCTTCTGGAGGACAATTCGGAATGAGCAAGGATGAACTTTTTCTGGGGATTTTACCTCTTCTCTTAGGAAATCACTGCTGGGGTTGCGAGCGTGCTTTTAAACTCTCTTCACCGAAGGGGGTTAATCCATGTACTTTAAATTGGTTAGTACTCTATTAAAGCTGTAAGCAAAGTTACAGCACTGATTCCTGATACTCCCAAAACTAACCTGACGTTACAAACATTAAATAACATTTTATTACAATCTGGAGCGAGTCACTTTTCGAACTGAGTAGGTCTGGGTTTGGAATCGAGCTGAATTTGCTCTTTTTCGAGGGAATCCCACCATCTGCTCCAAATATAACTTGATGATGAGAAGAGGCGAGAGTTTGAAAAGGGGCCGAGACTGGGTTTGGGGGAAGGGAGAGATTTCCCGTCTGACTGATCCCGGAACCAGGAGCATCCCTGAATTCTGGAGTTTAAACATTTTCCCCTGCATGAGGTGGATTTTGTTTTTAAAAGGTGTTTCCTGCCTTTTGTTGTGTGGAGTTTATTTGTGGTGATGTGGGAGATCCTCCCCACCCCTCACCCCTCGCTTTACTGGGCAGAGAGGGATGGAGAGAGAGAGGGGGGGAGAGGGAAGGAGAGAGAGAGGGAGGGAGAGGGAAGGAGACAGAGGGAGGGAGGGAGGGGGAGAGAGAGAGTGAGGGAGGGGGAGAGAGGGAGGGAGGGGGAGAGAGAGAGGGAGGGAGGGGGTGAGAGAAGGAGGGAGGGGGAGAGAGAGGGGGAGGGAGGGGAGAGAGAGGGAGGGAGAGAGAGAGAGGGAGGGAGGGGGAGAGAGAGAGGGAGGGAGGGGGAGAGACAGAGAGGGAGGGAGGGAGAGAGAAGAGGGAGGGAGGGGAGAGAGGGAGGGGGAGAGTCAGAGGGAGGGAGGGGGAGAGAGAGGGAGGGAGGGAGAGGGGGAAAGAGGGAGGGGAGGGAGAGAGAGTGCGAGGGAGAGAGGGAGGGGGAAGAGGGGGAGTGGGAGGGGAGGGAGGGGGAGAGAGTGGGAGGGTGGGAGGGAGGGGGAGAGAGTGGGAGGGAGAGAGGGAGGGGGAAGAGGGGGAGTGGGGAGAGGGAGGGAGGGGAGAGAGAGGGGAGGGGGAGGAAGAGGGAGACAGGGAGAGAAGGAGGGAGGGGGAGGGAGAGGGAATGAGGGAGGGGAAGAGAGGGAGGGAGGGAGGGGAAGAGGGAGGGGGTGGGAGGGAGAGACGGGAGGAGGGAGGGGGAAGAAGGGGGACTCAGCCCCATAGGCTGTGATCCTGCTGTGCCCCGCACTGGGAGCTGATGCTGAAGCGGCTGTGACCGGGGAGGGAGGGAGGGACATAGTGACGAGAGGAGGCTGACAGCTCCCTTCCTCCTCCAGGAGCGGCTGATGTACGGGACTGGGACCGGGAGCTGAGGCGATGCAGACGAGCCGGAGTTAGGGAGCTGGGGGTGGGGTGTGTGTGTGTGAGGGTGTGTGTGTGTGGGAGGGGGGGGGGGGTGAGGGTGTGTGTGTGGGGGGGGGGGGGTGTCCGGGGGGGGCGATGCCCCAGGCTCGGGCACCATGATGGGGGTGTGTGACCGCGGGATGAAGATGCTGCTGACCACAGTGGGAGCTTTCGCCGCCTTCAGCCTGATGACCATAGCGGTTGGCACCGACTACTGGCTCTACTCCCGGGGAATGTGCCGGAGCAAATCCGGCAGCGACAACGACACAGTGAGGAAAAACGAGGAGGTGATGACCCACTCCGGACTCTGGAGGACTTGTTGTCTGGAAGGTATTTGCCCAGAATGTCCCCCCTCCCCACATCCCTGCCCCCGCTCCCCCACCCTCCCAAATCCCTGCCCCCCCCCCTCCCAAATCCCTGTCCCCGTCCCCCCTCCCAAATCCCTGTCCCCCCTCCCAGATCCCTGTCCCCGCTCAGCCGCCCCCCCAAATCCCTGACCCCGCCCTCCCTCCCAAATCCCTGTCCCCGTCCCCCCCTCCCAGATCCCTGTCCCCGCTCAGCCGCCCCCCCCCCCAAATCCCTGTCCCCGTCCCCCCCTCCCAAATCCCTGTCCCCGTCCCCCCTCCCAAATCCCTGTACCCGCTCAGCCCCCCCCCCTCCCAAATCCCTGTCCCCGCTCAGTCCTCCCCCCAAAACCCTGTCCCCGTCCCCCCCCCTCCCAAATCCCTGCCCCCCCTCCCCCCCTCCCAAATCCCTGCCCCCCCCTCCCCCCCCTCCCAAATCCCTGCCCCCCCTCCCCCCCTCCCAAATCCCTGTACCCGCTCAGCCCCCCCGAATCCCTGTCCCCACTCCCCTCACCTCCCCTTGTCACATTCCCACTTCTCCTCAATCCCGGGATCTATGCCCGGTCTCTCACACAATCCCCATCCGGATCCTCCCGAATCCCATCCCCACCCCGTCGCCTCCCCGGTTCCCAGCCCAGGAGACGGCCAGTTGCGCTCCGGACGGCTCCATCTCTCCACCCAACTGTTACACAGTCACGTCCAGAGCAGCCGGCAGCTCCCGGGGACCAACACCGAGCTCCCGGGGACCATCTCCCGGGGACCAGCTCACCCCCCACCCACCCACCCCCGGGGGGGGACAGCACCCAGCCCCGGGGACAGCACCCAGCCCCGGGGACAGCCCCCAGCCCCGGGGACAGCCTCCAGCCCAGCCAGCCCCGGGGACACCCCCCAGCCCCGGGGACAGCACCCAGCCCCGGGGACAGCCCCCAGCCCCGGGGAC
This sequence comes from Scyliorhinus torazame, assembly GCF_047496885.1. Classification (NCBI taxonomy): domain Eukaryota; kingdom Metazoa; phylum Chordata; class Chondrichthyes; order Carcharhiniformes; family Scyliorhinidae; genus Scyliorhinus; species Scyliorhinus torazame. The sequence goes on from NC_092723.1 coordinate 137,840,801, forward strand.
AGCTTCCAGCCCAGCCAGCCCCGGGGACAGCCCCCAGCCCAGCCAGCCCCGGGGACAGCCCCCAGCCCCGGGGACAGCCCCCAGCCCCGGGGACAGCACCCAGCTCCGGGGACAGCACCGAGCCCCAGGGACAGCCCCAGCCCCGGGGACAGCACCCAGACCCGGGGACAGTCCCCAGCCGAGCCAGCCCCGGGGACCGCACCGAGCCCCGGGGACAGCACCCAGCCCCGGGGACAGCACCGAGCCCCGGGGACAGCACCCAGCCCCGGGGACAGTCCCCAGCCGAGCCAGCCCCGGGGACAGCACCGAGCCCCGGGGACAGCACCCAGCCCCGGGGACAGCACCGAGCCCCGGGGACAGCACCCAGCCCCGGGGACAGCCCCAGCCCCAGCCCCGGGGACAGCACCCAGTCCCGGGGACAGCACCCAGCACAGGGGACAGCACCCAGCCCCGCGGACAGCACCCAGCCCCGGGGACAGCACCCAGCCCCGGGGACAGTCCCCAGCCGAGCCAGCCCCGGGGACAGCACCCAGCCCCGGGGACAGCACCCAGCCCCGGGGACAACACCCAGCCCCGGGGACAGCACCCAGCCCCGGGGACAGTCCCCAGCCCCGGGGACAGTCCCCAGCCCCGGGGACAGACCCAGCTCCGGGGACAGCACCGAGCCCCGGGGACAGCCCCAGCCCCAGCCCCGGGGACAGCACCCAGCTCCGGGGACAGCACCGAGCCGCGGGGACAGCCCCAGACCCGGGGACAGCACCCAGCCCCGGGGACAGCACCCAGCCCCGGGGACAGCACCCAGCCCCGGGGACAGTCCCCAGCCGAGCCAGCCCCGGGGACAGCACCGAGCCCTGGGGACAGCACCCAGCCCCGGGGACAGCCCCAGCCCCGGGGACAGCACCCAGCCCCGGGGACAGCCCCAGCTCCGGGGACAGCACCGAGCCCCGGGGACAGCCCAGCCAGCCCCGGGGACTGCCCCCAGCCCCGGGGACAGCACCCAGCCCTGGGGACAGCACCCAGCCCCGGGGACAGCCCCAGCCCCGGGGACAGCACCCAGCCCCGGGGTCAGCCCCAGCCCCGGGGACAGCCCCAGCCCCGGGGACAGCACCCAGCCCCGGGGACAGCCCCAGCCCCGGGGACAGCCCCAGCCCCGGGGACAGCACCCAGCCCCGGGGACAGCCCCAGCCCCGGGGACAGCACCCAGCCCCGGGGACAGCCCCCAGCCCCGGAGACAGAACCGAGCCCTGGGGATAGCACCAAGCCCCGGGGACAGCACCCAGCCCCGGGGACAGCACCCAGCCCCGAGTACAGCCCCAGCCCCAGCCCCAGCCCCGGGGACAGCACCCAGCCCCGGGGACAGCACCCAGCCCAGCCAGCCCCGAGGACAGCACCCAGCCCCGGGGACAGCACCCAGCCCCGGGGACAGCACCCAGCCCCGGGGACAGCACCCAGCCCAGCCAGCCCCGAGGACAGCACCCAGCCCCGGGGACAGCACCCAGCCCCGGGGACAGCACCCAGCCCAGCCAGCCCCGGGGACAGCCCAGCCAGCCCCGGGGACAGCACCCAGCCCCGGGGACAGCACCCAGCCCCGGGGACAGCCCAGCCAGCCCCGGGGACAGCCCCAGCCCCGAGGACAGCACCCAGTCCAGCCAGCCCCGGGGACAGCACCCAGCCCCGGGGACAGCACCCAGCCCAGCCAGCCCCGAGGACAGCCCCAGCCCCAGCCCCGGGGACAGCCCCCAGCCCAGCCAGCCCCGAGGACAGCCCCAGCCCCAGCCCCGGGGACAGCCCCCAGCCCCGGGGACAGCACCCAGCCCCGGGGACAGCACCCAGCCCCGGGGACAACACCCAGTCCAGCCAGCCCCGTGGACAGCACCCAGCCCCGGGGACAGCACCCAGCCCCGGGGACAGCACCCAGCCCCGGGGACTTCTCCCAACCCCGGGGACGGCACACAGCCCTGAAGACAGCACCCTGTTAAGGGGACGGCACACAGCCCTGAAGACAGCACCCAGTTAAGGGGACGGCACACAGCCCAGGGGACGGCACGCAGCCCAGGGGTCGGCATCCAGCCCAGGGGTCGGCACCCAGCCCCGGGGACGTCTCCTAGCCCCGGGGATGGCACCCAGCCCACGTGATGGCACCCAGCCCAGGGGATGGCACCCAGCCCCGGGGGCCTCTCCCAGCCCCGGGGATGGCACCCTGCCCCGGTGACGGCACCCAGTCCAGGGGACGGCACCCAGCCCAGGGGGCCTCTTCCAGTCTCCCAGCCCCAGGGATGGCACCCAGCCCCGGGGACGGCACAAAGCCCCAGCGATGGCACAGCCCTGGCGATGTCTCCCAGCCCCGGCGACGTCTCCCAGCCCCGGGGACCTCTCCCAGCCCCGGGGACCTCTCCCAGCCCCGGCGACCTCTTCCAGCCCGGATTACCTCTCCCAGCCCCGGGACGCCTCCCAGCCCTGGGATCGTCTCCCAGCCCCGGGGACAGCACCCAGCACAGGGGACAGCACCCAGCCCCGGGGACAGCACCCAGCCCCGGGGACAGCACCCAGCACAGGGGACAGCACCCAGCCCCGGGGACAGCACCCAGCCCCGGGGACAGCACCCAGCCCCGGGGACAGCACCCAGCCCCGGGGACAGCACCCAGCACCGGGGACAGCACCCAGCCCCGGGGACAGCACCCAGCCCCGGGGACAGCACCCAGCCCCGGGGACAGCACCCAGCCCCGAGGACAGCACCCAGCCCCGTGGACTGCACCCAGCCCCGGGAACGTCTCCCAGCCTCGGGAACGTCTCCCAGCCCCGGGAACGTCCCCAGCCCCAGGAACGTCTCCCAGCCCCGGGACATCTCCCAACCCTGGGGTCCTCTCCCAGCCCCTGAGACGTCTCCCAGCCCCGGGAACGTCTCCCAGCCCCGGGGACGACTCCCATCCTCCTGGAGAGCGAGTGCCCGGCTGGGCATAGAGCCGGAGCAGAGAGAGAGAGAGAGTGGGCAGAGAGGGAGCCAGTGGTGAGAATGACTGAGACGGTATTAAAGCTGCTAAGTCCCCCGTCCCCACCACATTGACTAATAGTGGGGTCAAAGGTCAATCTTCAATTTAAATGGCAGTATTATAACTTCCTTGTTTCAAAATTGAACAAAATTGAAGATAACATTCTGGTGGTATTTTGTGCAGAAAAACCGTGTGAGCTACATACATACCCCATTAAAGCAGGATAAATACCCCCTTGAAAAGAGGAAACAGGGTATTTATCCTGAGGATTTCACATATTATAATGGAGCGTTTTATTCTGCTGCAACACATACAAAACAAGTCTGTCAAAGCTTTTAACCCACAAACCCAAAGCCAGGAATTCCGGCAGAACACAGCTAGCAAGCCCCTCACAGCCTGCAAATAAACCAACATGTTCCTCCCTACATATATTGTGGATAGTATAGAGATAGTGTGGGTTATCCTGGCTGTAGCTGAGGTTCCAGTTGCCCTGGCTGTAGTTAAAGGTCCAGTTACCCTGGTTACAATGGCTGTAGCTGAGGTAACAGTTATCCTGGTTACTCTTGACTGTAGCTGAGGCGCCAGTTGCCTGGTTACTCTGACTGCAGCTAAGGGGCCAGTTGCTCTGGTTGCCCTGGCTGTAGCTGAGGCTCCAGCTGCCCTGGTTACTCTGACTGTACCTGAGGTACCAGTTGCCCTGCCCACTCTGACTCTAACTGAGGTACCAGTTGCCTGGTAGCCCTGGCTGTAGCTCAAGCTCCAGCTGCCCTGGTTACCCTGGCTGTAACTGAGGCGCCAGTTGCCCTGGTTAAATTGCTCAGTCCATGTTATTGCTACTGGAATCTCCCACTCACCGCAGTTCTATGATCTTTGTGACTTTCTTGGTAAATAAAAAACTTGCAAAGCACAAGAGATTTTGTCACTGTTTAAGGTCAGGATGCAGCATACAGAACAAAATAGGTTCAGTGGTTTAATATGATAGAGGAAGTAAGAAATACACAGGGGAATAACCAGTTTGTCATCAGAGAGGATACATTTAAAAGGATTCTCACCTTTAAGAAAAAGATATTTGGCAAGTTTTTTTTTCAGCCTATGCTTTTGTGAAGTAAATCATCTTGAAATGTGTCACTTGAACATGAAGTTGCTGTGAGAAACATGATAGAATGTTTCTCTTCCCTGTTAAATTTTTTTAAATTAAATAGATTTTCGTGAAAAAAAGCGACCTTCAGTAAAAAAGGCAATGTTACGCTGACCTGTGAAAGCTACCTTCAGCCAACCCTGAGATAAAAAAGACTTACACTGCCTTTCACCACCTCCAAACATCTCAAAGCAAATTAACTAGGCAGGAAATGCAGAAGCCAATTTACACGCAGAAAACTCCCACAAACACAGGTTATGAAAATAACCAGTTAATCTGTTTTCATCATAGACTTCGAGAATAGTAAAATTGAGGCCATTTCGTTCACATGGTTATTTCCTATTCTATTTTTCATGTCGCGTTGCTCCTCAGTGACAACATCCAAAAATACAGTGTCAGTATCCACATGTACACCAATGACATCCAGCTCTATCTCACCACAATCTCTCTCAACTCTTCCCCACTCTCTCTGAACTGTCAGACGGTTTCCTAATGGATAAGAAGAAATTTTCTCCAATTAAATATTGGGAAGACTGAAACCTGTTGGGCTGGATGCTCCGTCGGTGGGATCTTTCACCTCGCCGGCAGCGCACTCACGCCCGCGGATTTCCTGATGACGTGGGCCTGCCCACAATGTGAAACTCCACTGGCCGGCGGCCGGGACAGGGGATCCCGCTGCCGGCAGGGGGCGCGCTGCACCAGAAAACGGGTGCGGCGGGACGGAGAATCTCACTCGTTCTCTTCTGTCTCCACGATCCACTTTTCCCTAGCCTCCAACTCTGTCCCTAACCCTAATCCAACTCTGTCCTTCACCCTGGGAACTGCCTGAGGCTAAACCAGACTGTTTGCAACATTGGTGTCATATTCGAACCAGAGCTCAGCTCCGTGGCACATACTCACATCATCACAGGTAATTTATCTCCACCTGCATGACATTGCCCAATTCTGTCCCTGTCTCACCTCATCTGCTGATGAAACCCACATAAATGCTTATTACCTGTATTCTTGACAATTCTAAACTAATTCCTGTCCTGTTCACCCAACATACCAACCATACCCCCCCATCCATTCCCACCCCATGCTTACTGTCCTACATTGGCTCCCACTTAAGCATTGTCTCAATATTAAAATTCTCGCCCTTTTAAAAAATCTCTCGTGGCCCTACCCATCCCCATCTCCGTCATCTCCTCCAGCTCTAAAACTCTCTGAGGTATCTGCGCTCTTCCAATTCTGGCCTCTTGAATATCACCAGTGTTAACTGCTCCATCATTGGTGGCTGTGCGATCAGCTACCAAGGCCCTAAGTCCTGGAATTGTTTCCCTCATAGCTCGCAACTTTAAATGCTCCTATAATCTGTCTCCTTTATCTGCTTTAATATCTCCTTATGTGGCACAGTGTTAACTTTTGTTTTATAATCCTCCTGTGAACTGCTATGGGACATTTTACTATGTTAAAGATGCTGTATAAATACAGGTTGTTGTTTGTGAATATGTATGAGCTCTTTTGGACTGCAATCTAGTGCTCGCACTTTATCCTCTTTCCCCATATCCCTGCAAATGTTTCTCTGTCAACCATTTAGCTTTTTAAAAGCAACAATATAATTTGCATCCTCTACCCTATCAGGCAGTGCATTCAAAATCCTAATTGCTCATTGGGTAAAATATTTTTCTTCGTGCCACTTCTGATTCTTTTATCAATCACCTTACATCTGTATTCCCTGGTTTTCAACTCTTCAGTAACTGCAATAAGTTTCACTTTATTTACGCTATCTGAAATCGTCATGGTTTTAAACACCTACCAAATCCCTTCTAAGCTTTCTCCATTCCCAGGAGAACAACCTCAGCTTCTCAAGTCTATCCACGTAAATGTAATCCTTAATCCCTGGATCCATTCCCGTAAATCTCTCTGCACCTTCTCCAAAACCCTCACATCCTTTCTAAAGCATGATGCTAAGAACTGGACACAGCACTCCAACTGGGGCCAAACTAGTGTGTTACATTGGTTGAGTATCATTTCCTGGTTAGTTGTTGGATAAGGGATATATCTTGGCCAGGACATTGGGGAGGACCCCTCTGCTTTGGTTTCAATAGTGTATATCGGATCTTCTTCTGTCACTCACCTGAAAGGGCAGATGGGGCCTCAGTTCAATGCCTCATCTGGTGACATCTCCGATGATGTTGCCCGAGTGCTGCAATGGGTGTGTCAGCCTTGATTTTGTGCACAAGTCTCTCGAGTGGGACTTGAATTCCCGACCTTCCGAGTAAGAGGTGAGAATGCTACCCACTGAAACACAACTGACACAAGTCTGATGTTTCTGGGTGAGTGTTTCCAGAAACAAGTCAGTGTCGTTTGAGACAAAATGCAGCCTCCCCTCAGGCTACTTCCCAAGGCCAGCACTTGTAGCAGCCCTTTGTCTAATGGGCAGTGGGGATCTTATTAGTCGGCATATTATTTCTGTCCTGCTGGGCAGAGGAAAGACAGCATTCTGAGCCTTGATACTAATTAAAGCACAATTTTGATCCCCAAGCACCCTCATCAATACATTAACAGATCTGTCAAAATGTAACCTGTGTGCTTAACCTGAATCAAAGGGCAGACGGAGTGTGATAGGACACTGAAGCAGTAAGATTCAAGGGACACTTGAATGCATTTCTGGAGAGAGAAGGGACTGAGAGATCAAATAACTAAGTCGTTTGGGCCTAGAAACATTGGTGAGGTTGTTGAGAAAACGTGCACCAGGTTTGACAAATGGAACAACGTTGTTCCGTTTTGCACCTGCAGAATATACCAAGGGTCCCAATGTTAGTGTGCAGCCCATTTCTCAAACTCAACCATAGCTTCTCAAATTCATCACCGCATGCAAGGGTCTGATCTTTGCACTTTCAGCCCGATCACTCCAGTACCTTTGGCAGTAACTGAAGAGTAAGGGTTATCTCCAAGGACTCTGTCTTCAGCCTTTTGCTGAAGTGCTGTTCTACACCAGCCTTGATCTGATTGAGCAGCAGGATGGGCACAAGTAGCTGAATGGCCTTCTGCTGTCTGTATGTTCTTGTTCTCACCATGTCCTCCTGGGAGTCCTGGTTACTTTGTTGCTACATAAGGTAACTGCTTGATAAGACATTAGTAAAGATATCCCAGTGCCTTGAGGGATATTAAGTGTCTACTTTATAAGGCCACAAAGCGAACACAGAAGAATTTAACGGATCGCTGGGTTGAGAGTTTTTTCCGGTTAGGTGAAATGTTAATGTTGTCACGATCCCCGGGGACCACAGGCTGCTCTTTCCTTTGAGAACTGACCGGTGGTGGTTTAACCTGAGGGTCACAACACCTCAGGCGAGGGGCAAGGTTGGGCAGGCGGGGCCTTCATGAATATCCCCAGCCGGTACGAGAATTGAACGCATGCTGTTGGCGTCACTCCGCATCACAGACCTGCCATCCAGCCATGTGAGCTAACCGACCCTCACTACTGGTGAGGAGAGAACCAGAAAAACTGTCTTTTTTAACATCAAGCTTTAAACATTAAGAGGGGATCTGACAGAGGTGCTGAATATTATGATGTAGTTCCACTGGTTAGTGAGTCTGTGATTTGAAAGAATACATAATTATTTTAAAAGTAATTTACAGTCACTATTAAAATGACAGAATAGAATACAATTATGCAGAATGTAGAGCACCGCAACAGGCCGTTCCAAATGGTCTATGTCACTGTTTATGCTCCCCCTTTGTCCGATCCTATCAGTATAACCTTTGATTCCATTTTATTCTGTGTGCACTTATCTAGCTTGCCGTTAAATTTATCAATGCTATTCACCTCAATTGCTCCTTGTGGTAGCGAGTTCCACATACTCGCCACTATCTGGACAAAGATGTTTCCCCTTAATTCTCTGTGGACTATCTTACATTTATGGTCCCTACCTCTGATCTAAGTCACAAGTGGAAACATCTGCTCTATATCTAAATGAAGAATGGAAGTAGCGAGAAGATCCTCAACACAGAGGCAGGCCCCAAGATACAGAAAAAAGAATGGGCAGCACGGTAGCACAACGCCAAGGTCGCAGGTTCAATTCCTCGCTGGGTCACTGTCCGTGCAGAGCATGCACGTTCTCCCCGTGTCTGTGTGGGTTTCCTCCGGGTGCTCCGGTTTCATCCCTCAGTCCAAAGACATGCAGGTTCGGTGGATTGGCCATGATAAATTGCCCTTAGTGTCCAAAAAGGTCAGGAAGGGTCCTGTGTCCCCAAGGATAAAATGATCCATTATCGCGGGGAGCATCAGCAGACGGGAGGGATCCCAGATATTCAGGTCCACACCACTGGGGCACTGCAATGCACGGGGGAGGTCGAGGAGAGGGCAGTGACATGGATGCCATCGATTGCCCAGGCCTGGCCCAGGTTGAAGGTGATGAATGTAGATGCCAGGATGCATAGGGCATCCGTAACAGCGCAGATGCACCTGTGTGTGGACGACTGCAAGATCCCACACAGGTCCCCGCTCAAACCCTGGAATAAGCCCGAGGCGCAAAAGTTCAGGCCGACTGTCACCTTGGCAGCCACCGGGAGTGGGCATCCTCCACCATACCCCCACGGTGCCAGGTGCGCCACCATCTGACACAGGTGGAGCATTGTCTCCCTACTGAGCTCGAGTCGACAGTGTAGCCATCTGGGATGGCTACGTCCTGATTATAAAATGGACACTTGCAAAGAATGCAGGGAAAATTGGACAATACTGAGAAACAAGCAGGTGTAAGGTCTGTCTGTTGATTAGAGCCTTAACTCTCAAACAGGACAGAAACTGCTAAGCCATCTACATACTAATGAGCCATCTCCGGGGACAAAAGGGAAACGATAAACAATGTTAAGGCAGACACCCCGGCGCCAGAGGAGACTCAAACAAAGCAAACCAACGGCCATCTAGGACACGTCCAGCAACCAGGGAACCCACCCCTCTATTGGAGGAAGATCGATAAGAATGATTGGGAAAGGCCTAATTAATTGAGGCCAAGTTCAAGGCCTGCCCAAAAGCGCGCAAAGCCCTTTAAGGTATAAAAGGTATTCCCCGAGAGAATCTTTCTTCTTTGGCCTTGGCTCTCAGCGAAGAGAGAGACCAGCCGAGCAGCTACACCAGACCAAGTAAGTTCCAAGACAACGCACGCTACGAGATAGACGCTCCTAGTTGCTATCCTGTAAACAGCTCAACCCAGCCGCGTCAGAACCGAGCAACGGCCATTGTTCCTCTGACTGAGTGGGCACCCGAAGGTAAGTATAGGCTTTAGTAATAGTAATAGTTTAGTTTGTAGAGTTTTATGCATGAGTATATTTGACTGTGTGTAAATAAATGAGCATTGCTTTTGAACTTACTAACAGGTGTATCGAGTCTTTGATCAGTATTCGGTTCTGAACCTTGTGGCGGTGTCGAAAGATACCTGGCGACTCTTGAGCAAACGTAATTAAACAGAGCCAAATTAAGAGACAACACCAAAGAGAGCAACATTTACTGGCGACATCTGACGGGGCCCGACTTAGAAGTGGCCTAATCACTCCGAGAGAACCCAAATTTGAATTGAGAATCCAATTGGAAACAGTAAAACCACAAGCATAAGAACAGTACTGATCAAGCCTCTGAGATTCAGAAGTGTGTTAATGCATGCGTACTAACAGGAACATAAGGTAAACCTGAGAGATTTTGTTGCATAAAATTGTCGGGAGTTTTGTAGGCCGGAAAGTAGCGTAAGCCGTACCCGTGTTTACATCACCGCTTTATCACCCCCTGTTCCAAATTCAGTAGAGAACCTAGATAGAGAAAATGGCAATGAAAGCAATGGAACGCCTTATGAACCCCCAGGAATTCGAGGTCGCAGCGACCAGTAGAGTAGGACAGTGTCCCGTTTGGGAAGAAGAGATCAGGAAATATCTCAAAGGGAAAGGATGGCCCCTTTGGAGCGAATTCTGCGCTAATGAGGAAACAGGTCCCGGGAGTATAGGACATACTTGGTGGGAGAACCTGTCCGAGATACACAAGAAGAGCTTGGGGAAAGCTCGCAAGCCCATGGCAATCGTGTCCTGTTTGGCACAATTGTGAGGCACAGAAGAGGTCGTTAGGACGCTCCGTAGAGAGATAGAGGAGAGAGACAGAAGTAGTGAGGTAGACGTGAGTGAGGTAGAGAAGGAGAATCGAGACTTAAGAGAGCAGTTAGCAACAAGGGTCAGAGAGGTGGATGATGCCAAGTGGGCACATCAGTCTTGTCTCGCACATTTGAACAGCTTTCAGACACAATACGATAAGGCCTACCAGGACACGCAACGTGCGGTCTTGGTAAGACAAGAGACAGAACAGCAAGTTGAGAAATTGCAGAAACAGTGCAATGGTTTAAAAGCAGCCCTACGAGCACTCCATACTTCCACAACGGAACAAAGGCAGAGCTCCGTAGACCATGCAAAGTGCCGGAAGCAAATTGCAGAATTGCAATCTCTGCTTTCCGTTCAAAATGGGTTTCAAAGCACATTTGGACCACAATTAGATCAAGAAAACGGCCCCGACTGGCAGGAATTGAGCGAGACTGCCCATAGATACGTACATGGGACATGTACGCAGGAAAAACCCCAGAAAAGGAAAGCGCCCCAACCCCCAACCGAACAGGCAGAACACACCCCCATGAATCCTGTGACCACACACCACAGGGCCGCAGGAGAAGGAGAAGCAGATTTCCTTTACACAACCCCGTTAACCGTGACCCAATTACGGGACGCGTGTGGAAAAATTACACCATTCCTTCCCACTTCAGACTCCCACCAATTTTTCGCTAAAGTCAAACAGCAGGCCTGTACGGCAAACATGTACGGCCTGGACGAAAAGGAGCAAGTGAAGCTCACAGTTTTAAGCCTCGACCCTTCAGTCGTGGCAGCCCTTCCCGACCCACAGAATGTAGGAGGAGGCACACTCCAAGAGATGCACACAGCGATCCTTGATGCGATCGGCTTTAACAGAGGAGACCCGGTAGAAGGCCTAAATAAGTGTAAGCAAAAGAAGACAGAGCACTCCACAGCGCTTGCTGGACGTTTGTGGATTCACTTCACAGCAGTTTTCGGAGAGTTAGCCCGCGCCCATTTGTCCCCAGATAATATGGCCAAATGGACCTGAATTCTAGTCTCCCACGCCACAGAAGCAGAACCAAAAGCTTGCGCAAATTATGACCCCTCAGATGAGGCCCACAATGAAAAATGAGTTTTGAAGAGATTGTCCCGCGCTTGGGAGCATTCAGTACAAGGCAAAACCGCATTTATAACACCCGATGAAGAGCAGGCAGAGATGAACCCAGTTAAAGCGCACCAGAACCCTGCGTGGGTAAATGAGGGCAGGAACAGCCCACCCCAGCCCAAAGCTCAGGAATGTTACAACTGTGGACAGCTAGGACACTTTGCACGAGAGTGCAACGCGCCCCAGAAGCAGCAGAGAAGCCAACAGACAGGCACCCTAAACAGGAATAGGGCAAAGCCGATCCATAGTGTTAGCGCCCGTTCAGCGAATGCAGACATGAACGGCACCGACTGACGGTGTTCGGGCTCCCCAACTTAGGTCTGCAACACCCTTTGGGAAAAGTCTGGTAGACCGGTAGAGGCAGGCAAAGTTCGGGGACAATCCGTAGAATTTCTTTGGGACACAGGAGGGTCCCGCACCACACTCAATACCTCCAGGATGTTCCAGCGAGCTACGTGGCCCACAACAGACACCATTACACTCAGCGGTTTTACAGGCCATTTACAACACATAACAGCCCCTGTAGCAATACAAATAGGGAACATCACAACTAAGCACCCCATAGTTTTGGTTGATCTGCCCCAGACAGCAGAACATATCCTTGGGATCGATTTCATGAGCTCCCATAACCTTTCTTTTGACCCAGTGAACAAGTGTATTTGGAAAATGGCAAGGCAGCACAAACCCCCGCCACGCTCACAGTAGGAGTACGTAAACAGGATTAGCTCAGTAGGAGACTTCTGGTTCAACCCTCGAACCATTAGTGCAGACAAACAAGTTAGGGCTGTCCTGCAGGAACATAAAGCAGCATTTGCGCAGCACAAGCACAACTGTGACAAATTGGCTGGCTTTGTGATCATTACAGGTCCCGACCCCAAACCCCAGAAACAGTACGGATTTCCCCAGGAAGCAGAGGGAGAAATCTCCAAAGTCATAGAGTTTGTTGCATCAAGGCGTACTCAGATCAGTAGCCTCCACAAACAACGCACCAATTTGGCCCGTCAGGAAACAGGATGGAACATGGCGATTGACCATTGATACCGAGAACTGAACAAAGTAACCCCAGCAGCAGCCCCCACCATAGCCACGAGTCCCGAGCCCATGCTCAAACAGGGACTCCAGTCAAAAGAAATTTCGGACATTAGTAACGGCTTTTGGTCCATTCCATTGGCTAAAGCATGCCAGTACAAATTTGCCTTTACATTCCAAGGGCAACAGTACACGTGGACGTGCCTTCCACAAGGCTTCCACAACTCCCCCTCATTTTCCACCGACAACTGGCAAATGGATTAACAAAATTTTCCCGCCCCGATTGTACGATCCAGTACTTAGACGATGTTACTACAGACAGACACAAAGGGAGAGGACATTTCGCTTCTCGCCGAACTCCTAGCACTCCTAAAAGAAATTGGTTGTAAAATCAACCCCAAGAAGACCCAGATTTTGCAAGAGAAAGTGATTTACTTGGGAACAGTGATCACTCATGATAAACACGAGATCGAGCAAAAGAAAATTGACTCGATCATCAAATTGTCCCTTCCCCACAATATCTCAGCCCTCCGGTCATTTCTAGGAATGGTTGACTACTGCCGAAACCATATTGACGGTTTCGCCACTAAAGCAGCGCCCCTATCCGACCTTCTCAAGAAGCAGGCACCTTGGGAATGGCTTCCAAAGCATACGGATGCCGTGGATGCTTTAAAAAGAGAACTCAGCACAGCCCCCTCACTACAGGTCCCAGATCCAGTTTCCCCATACACTATCGAAGTAGCAAGCACCGACCGAACCCTTTCGGCCGTACTCCTCCAGGAACGCCATGACCAATTACGCCCTGTAGCAGTTTTTTGGGCAGTACAATACTTTGCCTACATTACAGGACTCAACCCCATCACCATCCTCACAGAACACACCCCGACACAGCTATTGTTAGACGGCCGACTTAAGGATGGCACAGTCAGCCAAATCCGCGCAGCCCGTTGGACCCTTCACAGAAAAAGAACCAAGACCCACACCTTCCTTGCCGATAATTTGCAGTATGCAGGCACCCCTCATGAGTGTTGGATCATCACTACAAAACACAACACAAGCCCATTTATTCCTAAAACACCTCCCAGAAAAACAGGTAGTACACCCCAGAGACACCAGCCCACAGACACGTGCTCACCCCTGAAGATTTATGTGGATGGCTCCACCACAGTATTAAATGGAAAGAGAATTACAGGTTGCGGTATTTACGTAGAGGACGCGCAGGGACGCGCCCTAGATGAAATTTCATTAAAGTTGCCAGGACACTTAGGCTCGCAGGCAGCAGAACTGGCAGCAATTGCATACATTGTAGACCACCCCGACTCATTCCCGACCCCAGCAGCCATCTATTCGGACAGCTTGTATGTCTGTAATAGTTTGACAGAGTTCCTACCACTCTGGGAAACAAGAGGATTTGTTTCCGCGGACAGTAAACCCCTACCCTCAGCCCCATTACTCCGCCATATCCTAGAGACAGCGAAGGACAGAAAATATGGAATAATTAAGGTTCGCAGTCATCACCGTTCTTCCCCCCTGGTAACGTTAAAGCAGGTGCCCTAGCAAAGGCAGGCTCCAGGCCAACATTCAGGATCTAGCGAAGGCACAGAAAGAGACCGAGAAACTCAGGCACGTTTTAAAGGGAACCTTCCCAGCCCCGTATGATAAATACAAAAACGCAATAACCACACATGACGGTGTAATTTCAAAGGATGGCATTTATATAGTTCCCAGCCAGGACAGGAACCAGATCATTTATTAGTTCCATGACAATCATGGACACCAAGGTATTGAACCCACCCTAGCCCACCTCAGACCGCTCTGCTGGTGGCCTGATTTAACAATCGATGTAACGCACTACATAGAGAATTGCTTAATCTGCGCCCAGAACAATCCGGACAGATATGCGAAAAAGGCTCAACTTAGTCATAACCGCCCCGTTAATGGACCCTGGACAAATCTCCAGATAGATTATATAGGACCCCTCCCCCCCGTGCAGAAATGGTTATAAGTATGTGTTGGTGGTCATAGACACCTTCACAAAATGGGTGGAAGCTTTTCCATCGCAAACTAATACGGCCAAGACAACAGCTAAAATATTAACACACCACATCTTTACAAGATGGGGCCTCCCCCGCCGTATAGAATCCGATCAAGGCTCCCATTTCACCGGACGTGTAATGAAAAACGTCCTCCCAATTTTCGGCATTCAACAAAAATTTCATATTGCATACCACCCCCAGTCAAGTGGTATTGTAGAGAAGGTGAATAGGACATTAAAAGCCACCCTCAGGAAGATGGTACAGCAAAATAACAGCACCTGGGATTCAGTTCTCCCATTTGCTTTGATGTTTTTAAGAAACACGGTATCCACGTCCACAGGATACAACCTCCACACCCTCATGACCGGACGCCCCATGAAAGGCACTGAGTATTTATTAGGACTGGATTTGGCCAGCCCGCAGTCACAGCCCTCACGCATGAAAATGCGGTTCAACAACTGCTCCAGAACATAAAGGCAGCCCATAACATAAAGTCTCAGCTTTGAGACTTGGAACCAGGGAGAAACAGAGCAAGGCTTGTTTCAACAAAACAGTACACGCCACTAAGTTTACAGTAGGGCAACAAGTTATGCTTTCCCTTTACAACCCCAGTTCATTCCTTTCCCCAAAATATTCCGGACCGTACTCCATTTCGGACATAGTCAGCCCCTCAGTATACAAAATAACATATCCCAATGGTAAGTCTGTGTGGTTTCACATAAACCAGCTCAAGGCTTATGGCTCGCAGAATAACCACACACACCACATCGTGCTCGCAACAGCAGACGATCACACCCCGCCCACAGAGGATGTTTTCCTACCCTCCCCCACCCAGTCCAGCCCGCCCTAAGACACGACTTCAACTCTGCCGTCAGAGGCACGACTCCGCCTCTCTCTTCCCTCAACCAGCAGCGACAGTGATAGCAATCACGGTGACGATAGCCACAGCACACCACGTTACGACTATACCCCTGCACCAGGCCCCACTCCCAGCGATTCTGAGCATGATTCCACTTACCCCTTCGAGATTACATATATCAAAGCCCCTGACCCAGACCCACCGCCCGACGATTACGGATTAAAGCACAGTAGCTCCAACCTCGACACACGATTCTGGCACCAAGACAATTCGCTCAGGCTCATCCTGAATGATGAGATGGACCCCAATTTGCCCCAAGCAGCTTTAGCACAGTTACTACAGTCAAGAGTTTGGCAGCCGGGAGAAGATGATGATTTAGAGTCTGACTCCCACCAAACGAATCCCTTTGCGACCCTGTTCGCTATTGAGCAGTGAGGTGTCCAGATGATGGAGAAAAAAGGAACCGATGGAGAGATACGGTGTCCTTTCTGATGGAACCTGCACCATTTTCGTTGTATGTTTGTTCGTTAGTGTTAACATTAAGTGTTGTTCGTAAACTCGAATGTTTCACGGCCCCACGTCACCACTCCTTTGATGCCCAATGCCTGTTAATGGAACAAGTTTTGTCGCCAGACAAACGTTCAGAGGAACTAGTTTGTCGACAGAACACGACTCATAGCTACTCTCCTGATTCGAGAGGAAGCCCCCACGACGACCGCATTCTTACCCGTTCTTGCCGGTTGCTCAGGCAGTGGAGAAACAGAATTGGTCCCCGCCCTGCCTGAGGACCACCCTCTGGTCAGCTATGCTCGGGTAGAGCACATACGGCATTGATCACCGTCCTACACGGGGATTCCACCCATTTCTTACCCGCCACGGCCCATACACACCCCATTTTGGCTCGTTACGTTCAAAATTCTTTTGTTTGGTTTTGGCAACCCTTAGGTTGCTTCCGTATGCTATTTACATCCTCAAACATTGGGATGGTAAATCTCACAGGCTGTGAGACGGCTCGCAGTATGGCAGTATTTTTCTTAGATGTCTTGTCCCAACATTTGGTGTAAAAAAAATGAGGGAGTCACATTTGGTGATTCATTATAAAAGGAAATTGGCAACAAGACAGACAGACAGACATACGAGATCTTAAGCAAGATAATAACAGAAATTATGCTTGTGTTCACAGAACTCCAGAACCTCAGGAACCCCAGAGGAAGACAAAGAAGAAGTCCGACAAAGATGAAGACAGCCTTCGTGTTCACGTGAATCTTAGCGGGATCCCTTCAGTTGCGCGCGGACACTACCCCCCTGACCCCTACCACATAAACCGTAAATGATTCCCACCCCTGCAATACACGGAACCCTGGGATAACTAGCCCTGCAACAGCTAGCAATACCCCGACCTGGTGTGATAAGTTTGTCACCTGGTACTCACTCTCATATGTAGTCGAAGCACTCTTAGTGCAGGAGATACTTTGCAGTGTCATGCAAACATTTAGAGTTAGGAAATGGCGAAAGAGAGCATATCGCTCTCGCACCCCGGTATACAGGTTTAGGTCCCCCATTTTCGGATTTCACCAGACCCCCGAACCCATTGGGTCGGATTAAAGTGCATCCATTTTTCCTTTATGTATTCTGTGGAATAAAGAGATGTAAACCTCTGTGTCTGACTGCCAGGCCAGAGATATTTGTGTGCTGCTATTTTGTACAGTTTAAGATGTAATAGATTATTTTTGGATTGTTTGAATGAGGATAGTTTATTGAGAATAGTTAGAGGTTCCAGTCTTTTATTTTTCTGTAATGCATGTATCAATGTCATCGCGTTCCGTAGAGTTTTATGATAATGAATGTATTTAAAATGGTTTAGGTAAAATTGTGTTGCATAGGATAGGACAGTGTAGAGCCTAAGTATGGGTGCTCTGTTTGGTCAGAGGATGAAGATGACGCAGTAGTGTGATCCTTCACGCTTCGCGTTGAGGATCACAAGAAGGGAGAGTAGCCATCTGGGATGGCCATGACCCGATTACAAAATGGAAACTTGCAAAGAATGCAGGGAAAATTGGCAATACTGAGAAACAAGCAGGTGCAAGGTCTGTCTGTTGATTAGAGCCTTAGCTCTCAGACAGGACAGAAACTGCTAATGAGCCATCTCCGGGGACAAAAGGGAAACATTTAGACAAACAATGTTAAGGCAGACACCCTGGCTGCGAGAGGAGACTCAAACAAAGCAAACCAACGGCCATCTAGGACACGCCCAGCAACCAGGGAACCCACCCCTCTATTGGAGGAAGATCGATAAGAATGATTGGGAAAGGCCCAATTAATTGAGGCCAAGTTCAAGGCCCGCCCAAAAGCGCACAAAGCCCTTTAAGGTATAAAAGGTATTCCCCAAGAGAGAATCTTACTTCTTTGGCCTTGGCTCTCAGCGAAGAGAGACCAGCCGAGCAGCTACAGCAGACCAAGTAAGTTCCAAGACAACGCACGCTACGAGATAGACGCTCCTAGTTGCTATCCTGTAAACAGCTCAACCCAGCCGCGTCAGAACCGAGCAACCGCCATTGTTCCTCTGACTGAGTGGGCACCCTAAGCTAAGTATAGGCTTTAGTAATAGTGCTAGTTTAGTTTGTAGAGTTTTATGCATGAGTATATTTGACTGTGTGTAAATAAATGAGCATTGCTTTTGAACTTACTAACAGGTGTATCGAGTCTTTGATCAGTATTCGGTTCTGAACCTTGTGGCGGTGTCGAAAGATAACTGGCAACTCTTGAGCAAACTTAATTAAACAGAGTCAAATTAAGAGACAACACCAAAGAGAGCAACAACAGTGGCACACCCAGTCCGGCAGCTCCTCGAAGGACAGGCACCGACAGTATGTACGTCGCCTGATGCAGCGTCTCCTGCGTTCCACCTCCTCGGCCTGATAGATGACCTGCACTTGAGCCACAAAAGTCCCTGCATTTCTGGGTAAGGCTCCTCTTGTACAAGGTCCTCCCTGGGTTGTCCCTGGCACACACACCGCCGTGCATCCGCCACAACAGCAGCGCCCAGTGTTAGACGTTTTAGTTGCTGTGATATGAAGAGTCTAAAGTTCTGTTCCTTCTTCACAAACACACATTTATTTCCTTCCGACAGCCTTTGCACAAAACTCGAACTATACATCACCTGACAGAGGCCACCTGAAGCCCCTTTACATATCAGTGTCAATTAATGGATACTTAACATAAATGAGACAACTAATTGCAATGTCTCTTAACCCATTACTTCAACAGTCTCCCCTTCCTTGGAGAAAAAAAAAAATTAGGTGAAAACAAAATTTCAAGAAACTCAAAAACACACACATGATTTCCCCCCATTTTTTTTTTGTTTGGACGAGAAAGAAAAAAAACTGTCACAGGAACAAGCGCCCTTCATTAACAATATCCAAAAGTTTCTGTGAACTTGCCCCTCTTTTCGTAAAACAGTCTGACAGTTGATAGCTCCTGTCGACCCATTTAATTTTTGTTATTTCCCCTCTGTCCAACATCTGCTTCAAACTTGCGATGTCTATCCGAAACCTCTTTTCATTGACACTTTTTGTAGAGTGCACATTTTCCCACAGGGATTTATTGTCAATGTGACAGTCAATGGGTATATTACCCAAATCCCCTAATCCGAAAATTTCTGTCAATGTCTGATTTATATAAAAGGCCATATCCACCGCCTCTACAAGGCTTAACATCTCAGCAGCCAAAGTGCTTTTTACCACTCTCCTTATTTTCTTTGTTTCCCACACAAGCGGGCAACATTTTCCATTGTTCCCCAAAAGGAAAATTATAAAACCTCCTGCGCTTGAAACCCCATCACATAAATTTACGTAGGACGCATCACTATAAACTATGAGTTTCAAGTGCCTAAGGTCACCTAAAACCGGGAACTTCAAAACACACTCCTGCATTTTTAGTTTGGCCAATGCTTTATTTGCTCTTAGTATGTCTTCCACTTTGGGATCATTAATTTTTGTACTTAACTCTAAGACATCAAAACTCACGTCCGGTCTAGTCGGTCTACGTAACCAGTTCAGTTGCCCAATTAAACTTTGCAGTTGCTCTTTTTCTATCTTTGAAACCATTGTGTCTTTTTGTGAAACTCGGCCCAACTAATTGCTATTGGGCTGATGCTTTCCAAATAAGATTGCTGACGTAAAGTTGCCCCTAACTTAGTCTGTCCAATTTCCAGTCCAATATATTTAAATGCACCGGAAGCCTGACTTCCAACCCTGAATTCTTTCCTCAACCCAGAGATTACAATAGCTTCAAAATCACTAGTCCCACCCCACATAAAATCATCGACATGCATCATAAAAATGCCAGAAAGATTTCCTTTATAGTGACAATAAAACATTTCAGGATCTGCTTTCAACTGGCAACAGCCTAACTTTAACAAAACTGACCTTACCGAAAAATACCAGACTCTAGATGCATCATTTAATCCATATACACATTTGTTCAACTTCCAGAGTACCCCTTCTGTGTTAGCTGCTTCTTTAGGAGGACGGAGAAAAATGTCTCTCTGAAGCTGATGCCCCCGCAAAAGGCAGCTTTTATATCTATAGATTTGCATTCCCATGCCTTTGTGGCTAATAGAGCCAAGAAGATCCTTAAAATAATCTTTCCTGCTGTAGGTGAATCTACCCTTAAATCCTGATCTTCTAAGTTTTCTTCAAATCCCCTTGCCACAAGCCTGGCCTTTGCCTTATAAGTTCCATCCGGAAGAACCTTTTCCGTGCAAATCCATCTGTGGGATAGAGCTCTTTGTCCCCTATTCGGTACTTCCGTGTATACCTCAAATTCACTCCAACTATGCAATTCTTGCTGTTTAGCTTCTTTTCATCTAATTTATTTGAAGCCACCAAAATCTCACGTGCATGTGGGCTTCTACTCCTATTAGTATTCGTAGTCTTACTCATGTTCCGAGATCTTGATAAACTACGTCCCCTCTCCCGCCTGGTATCTCGTTCTGTACTGCTACTGCTTGATCTTTCCCTTCTGCTGTGGGATGTCCTCTCAGTAGTTCTCGACCTTTTCCTGCGGACCTGTTCAGTATCCGATGTACTATCTGAACTGGCACTGCATTTCTGTGCCCTCCATTTTTGAACTTCGTTTTCCCAATCCATTGTCTTGACTCCTTCCCCTGAATGCTGTACATTCAACCAATGTTTATACTTTCCAGTGGCCTTCCCTGCTCTACTAATAACAGTTGCATCCTTCCATTGACTAGACCCTTCAGGCAAGTATGTCACTTTTGTACCAACTTTTGGCAGTTGCCCTTTCGGAAAAATGGCCTGTTCTAATTCATCAGAAGTGTTGTGTTCCTCCAAAGAAACCCTATCTATATCAGTTAATTGGTCCTCATAGTTCTGTAACACATGCGTACCAGATAACTCTGGTTCCTCGTCATGTCTGTCTGCTCTGTCTAAATTTGAAATCTGTACCCATTATCCTTGATGAATGTACCCTAACAGTTTGATTACCATGTTGCAAAATAATTGTTTTGCCATCCATGCCTATGATCTTCCCTGGGCCTTTCCATTCATTAGAATTGTCTCTCTTATAGTATAACATGTCTCCTTGCTGAAAAACGGCATCTGATGGCCATATGTAATGTCTTAAAGCTCTGCGAATTCTTTCAGAGACTTCTGCTTCCAAAAAAGCTTTTCTACTGCTATGTAAAGCATTTAAATGTTCAGCAAAACCAGAGCTAATTGTAGTCCCCTCCCAAGCTGGAGGCTGGTCATCCAAAATGGACAGAATTTTAGGATTTCTACTAAACACTAATTGATAAGGACTATAGCCCCCAACCATCTGCAATGAATTATTTGCATGTACTGCCCATGCTAAAGCTGAATTTAGCCTGCAATTTGGTCGATCTGCCAAAATTTTCCGAAGCACGTCATCGATGACAGCATGATTTCTTTCACAGACACCATTACTAAATGGGCTTTCTGCAGCCATATTCATAACTCTGATATTCATGTTATTACACATATCCCTAAACTCATCATGAGCAAATTCTCCCCCATTGTCCGTAAGGAATCTTGCTGGTGGACCCATTCCTATCCCAATCCATTTTTCCACGATTTGATCCAGAATTACTCTCTTTTCTTTACTTCGTACAATCGTTGATTGACTAAATCTGGTTGCTAAATCTACAAAATGCAAAATAAATATATTATTGTTTTATCCCAGATCTTGAGGTCCATGGCCACAATGTCGTTAAAATCCCTGGCCAAAGATAGGGATACTATCGGTCGTGCTGGTGTCCTTCTGTACTTCCTACAATCTTCACAGCGGTCACTAACCTGTTCTATCAGTTTAGTATAGTCGTCATCCCTTACCCCTGCATCCTTTAATAAATTTTTCAGCCTCCGAGGAGACGGATGTGCAAATTGTCTATGCAGTTTTAATACCACAAGCTTTTTATCAGCTAAAGTCCCATTTTCAACTGCCATTAACACATCCTTAACCACTGTACTTGAAATATTATTTGTCAGTAATGGAATACAAGTGTCCCGACTGTGTAAATTGTAAGTCCACCGTCTTCCCAAAAATTGTTGCCTTATCCTGTTCCAAATCCAGTTTCATGTGTGCTTTCTTCATCGACGGTCTGCTCAGAAGCAAAGGTATCTCACTTGATACAACACCCGTGCTAATGAAATGATTCACTCTGGCAATATTGCAAGGGATCACCACTCTTTTCAGCGACTTCAGAGTATTATCATCCCCAAACCTGAAACTTGTGGAACTTCCAAATTCCTTAACCTTGTTACGATTTTCAGCATTCAAAGAGTCCAGGTAACATTTTAACCAGTCAATTCCACACACAGTAGATGTGCAGCCACTATCCAATACAGCACAGTTGAAGGATTCTGCAACCAACACCCTCATTACGGGTGTAAAACTGCTTGTCAAGAGGACAATGCCTTCTTTCTGGTCACTATCTTTTTCCTCTTCTGACTCTTCCGTGTCATGTGTTGCTTCAAACACTTTATCATAATGAATTGGACAGTTGAAAGCATAATGGTATTGAGAGTCACATCGAAAACATCAATTAATCATGCCCCGTGCATTTCTGGGGTTCATCTTCCTATTGTAGGCTCTAACTGGGTTTCTGTCTTCATAATTTCCTTGTCTCGGTCTCCTTCTATAGTCTTGAGCCCTGTTCATAGCCATACGATTTTGCCATCCTGTTAGTAGTGTATCTTCCATATTCTGCCTTATTGCAGGCTGACCTATTTGGGTCATCAGAGCCATCGGAATCGAATGTTTCCCCAGAAACTTTTGTAAAGCTTTTGTCATCTGTTCGAATAAGGTATCCTTATCAGTAAACTGAACTCCTGTCAAAACCAGGAACCTATCCATGTTGCTCACTCGAGCACAGTCAAGTAATTTAAAGGCCAACACAGACTGGAAATTCCAGGTTTTGTTTCTGCAGCCTTTTATATAGTCTGCCAAATTCCATTATATAGTCTTCCATGGAGATATCCTCCATTTTCCAGAACTTATCAAAATCCAACCATGCTTCATACGCACTTAACAAGTCATCTTTCTTATAAATCTTATCCATATAATGTAATAAAGTCTCCAGACCTTCTTCTGAGTCTAACTCTTCCAATTCCAGCTCAGAAAGCATTTTGTTTCGGATTTTACTGCCATATGGTAGAGAAAGAGCCAATGCCATACCTTGTTTTCTCTTTCCCAAAGCACTTACCTTAGTCCACATAACTACTGCACTTCTCCATTGGTCGTACGATTCCCTTTCAGAAAATAAGGGAGGATAGTCATATCCAGCCATCTTTACCCTCGGTTCAGCCATATATCCCTTTTTTTTTCTTTTCTCACTCACTCCTTGGTTTGATCTGGAAAAGTTGTATCTTTCAACCCTTCACATTTACACAGCAACCACCCTCTGCTACCAATTGTTAGACATTTTAGTTGCTGTGATATGAAGTCTAAATTCTGTTCCTTCTTCACAAACACACATTTATTTCATTCCAACAGCCTTTGCACAAAACTCTAACTATACATCACCTGACAGAGGCCACCTGAAGCCCCTTTACATATCAGTGTCAATTAATGGGTACTTAACATAAATGAGAAAACTAATTGCAATGTCTCTTAACCCATTACTTAACATCCAGGTATATAGCGAGCATAGTTGTATACAGACTGGCACCCGGACTGTGATGTGAGGGCCTCTATCCTCACCACCCACCCCTTCCAACTGTGTTAACGGTAGCTGCCGCACAGAGGCTCTGTGACCCCTATCCTGTGTCTCCCGTTGGGGTCTACTGTGAGTCTTCTCACTGGCTATGCCTTGTGTTCTACCGCCAGAAGGGTGGTATCTGGTTGTGTGCTGGAGACGTCCATACTGTGCAGTCATCCATCTCCATGCTAAGAGGTTATTGTTTGGGCAGGTCCTACAGATGGGGGTGAGTGAGGGATGTGAGAGTTGCTGGTAACTTTGCTTCAGTGTTATGTGAAGCCTGGTTTTAACACACAGGTTGTGACAGGGAGCTGGTCAGGGTTCCTGGCCAGGGGCAGGATGGATAGGATCAGGGGGGCGTGGTGGACAGGCAGGGCTTCGAGACACCTCGTGATCCTCAGGAGTGGGCTGGCTGATAGTGTCACTAGTGAGGCTGTTACTGAGAGGGGCGATGTACCAGGGAGGGTTCCAGCATGCCAGTGCATGTGTCCATGTTTTGCTGATCCCTTGTGTGGGGGAGCGCTTCAAATGCGTGCAGTGAGTAATGCCAAACACCTGGTGAGCTGAAAATTGAACATGGCCACGCTCATCCCCTTGATTATACTTTTGGGATGTGGAGGTGACCAGCTGGGCTGGGTGGGTTGCTACATGACCAGTTGCCCTCAGAGCATTTCCAGGATTCTGTGAACAGCCAGCAGTGAGAACAGCCAGGAGCCTGTACATTGCAGCTAGGGAGTGGGTTTAAATTAATGCATAGCAGCAATCGGGGTCTCAGCCAGGGCACCACGGTCCCAAGGGGGGCACCCCGAGTCCACACACTTGCCACAAAGTCATTTTCTGCTACTCCCAGGGGTACTGGCACCCCCCCCCCCCCCCCCCCCAGCAAGTCCGTCAATTTACAAAGTTCACTAAACTTTTTCTCCCTCAACGGCCATGGCCCCTGGTCAGCTCTTGGAAATACTTGCACCAAACCACGCCCACGTCACGTGACTCCCAGGGTGCCGATCCCACTTTTCCCCGATGCACCATTCTCCACTTGATCGGGAAACCCACTTCCGGTGGCAGAGAATCCACCACATACTGTGAACAAGTTGTGTAAAGTTGGGTCAAAATTGGATCCATGTGAACGATGTCAATTCTAAATGCGGCTTAATTTATAAAGCATACATTCTCCTTATCTGATCTTTTAAAATATAAAGTATTCAATTTATTATAAACTTTAGTGTCAGAAAAATACTTTGTTGATACAAATACAGCCAGAAATACATGGTAGTAATAATATTTACTAAATGTTATTGCAATTGTCAGTAAAAGAAGACTGGTGCATCCTCATTTACAGACCCATGCCATGCTGGAACTTTGAATCCTGTCCCTGGTGAGAGACACTGGGCAGGATTCTCTGTTTCTGAGACTAAGTGTTGTCGCCAACAAAGAATCCATGGACTTTTACGACAGAAACGCCGGTGCCACACCTGGACCAATTCCGCTACTGTTGAGGGGCTAGCACCGGTGCTGTGTGGAACACAATCGATTCCATTGAAAAACAGTGCGGGATTCACCGGTTATGTGATTGACACAAGGGAGGCTGACAAGATGCAGACGCATATACACATGACAATCCCCACACACACTCCTCCCAACCAACAAGGTGGCACTGGTTGTGCTGGAGCGCATCCATACATGGGTCGGCTGGAGCCAAGGGATACCTATACGACCCACGGCACTAAATTCAAAGTGGGCTGTTAGCCCACAGCCCACCTCCTGGCCACCTCCCACTACTCCACCTGGCCCAGGCCAGCGGCACAACTGTCAGCAAACTATGGCAATGTTGGACAGCTTCCATACTCCCTCTCTCTCACTCAGCAGCCGCCACGACGGTTTCACAATTTTTGAAAGCACAAGTGAACCACGCCGTCGGGAACCCGGCCCATCGGAGGCGGAGAATCGCAGAGGCCAAGGAGAATACCGGGGGGGGGGGCCCTAATGATATGCAAACGTGCGTTCTGGAACGCATTGACGCCGCTGTCAAGGTGCTGGATCATTGCAATTTGCAGGCAAACCGCCGCCTGCCGCAATTCCGGCGTCGGAACCAATTCTCCACCCAATCGCCTTTCCCAATTTCTGCGTCGGCTATCGGGGAATCCCGCCCACTGTAATTATTCCCCAGTATCTCTTCCAGTTTGTACATTACTATAGTTCAAATCAGATGGTAACTGGGCAATCTCCCTATTAAATGGCCCAACTCATTCTGCTTCACCACAATCCCCCATTGACCTACTCTCAACAATGGATGTGTGTTGTACACAGTGAAGGACCATCACCAGTTCAATGCAATTAGCAGCACACTCCTAAATTGGCCTTACGCTCTTTTAGGTCATCTAGGGCAGTGTTTTCAAACTATTTTTCATGGGACCCATTTTTACCAAGCGGCCGTCCTTCTGTCCCACACCAGCCAAACGTCACGACCTACACCGGCCGCACTTCGCGACCCACATCACCCGAACTTCACGACCCATCATTTTTGCTTACTTTTAATGTGACAGGTGAGCCTGCTTGGCCCTCACGATCCCACTTGCTTTGTCATTCAATGTTACATTTCTGCTAAGTCCTTCAGCTGATGATTTAAGTTCTCGCTGCATCATTTGAAAAAATCAAGAGGTTTGTCCTCGAACTCGCCATGCTTAGTCTTCAAATGCCTTTGAAGTTTTGAATATTTAATTTTTCATTTTCCGTTCTTCCCTGCATATGACACACATGGACTTTGCAACCTGATTTGATTTGCACAATTAATAAAGCCATACCTCAAGAAATTATCTTTATACTGCTTTGTTCCAGGTTTCAGCTTTTTCTTAATGAATTGTTGATCAGAGGCCCTGGAGCTCACACCAACCCTACCTTGTCCTGCAGTTGACTCTCCTGTGAACTTCTCTCCAGCAAATTCAGTTGTGAGATCCTGGCCTGTCTGTCTCTGGCTCTCTCTTCCTTATTACAAAACAATTCATCTTCAGTTCTTCACAGTCCTATTGCTTATTTGCTGGCAGCTACAAGTTGGAAGAATCTATCTTGCAAGATTTTGTGCCCAGAGCACGTGACGTCAGTGTACCTGGGATGCGTGACCTGCCCTCTGGTGCCGCTTCTGGCGGGAAGACTTAAGCAATTCAATAAAAAATCTGGTTCCGGAAAGATTGGCAAAAATAAGGAAATAGGGATTTGGGATTTTAAAACAAAACTTTGTTATTAATGCAATATTACACTCTTTAACCTCACACCCGAAAATAGCTTACAATTATCCCTGACAAAATATTACTAAATACAATAAATACAATACCTTTAATTACTATCTCTGTTACCAATTGAACAAGAAGAAATGAAAAACATAGCTCTCAATACTCCAACATCCCAATGGCACAGAGTAATACTTTCCAGAACAGATTTAGCTCCTGTTAGAACTCCTGCAGACTCTGGCTGGATATCTTCAAAAAGCTGTTTCAACTGGTTTGTTTCAGCTTCCCCGTTGTCCTCAGGCCAGTCTGTACTGCTTTAAATACTATAAATCTTGTTTTAACTATCCTACTGTGAGAGCAACATACTTTACTTGTGGTCTAAAGGGTAAACAAGATCAGAACTCAACTCCAAAGCTTTCTCAAAATATCTGAATATCTTAGCTCCACCCAGCAATGACATCATCTCCCCAAGTTGATAAAAAATTAACTCCCCAGGTTGAAAACACATTGGGCGGGATTCTCTGATTGCCGACGCCCAATCGCAGAATGGGATTTCGGGAAAGAACCCTTTTTGATGCCGAAAACGGGGGTGGCGCCTGTTTCAGATGCTCCACCCCTTCCAAGACAGCGTCATTGGTGAGTACGCCGCACGTTGTTGGGACAGCCTCAGGACGTCACCTGAAGGTCCTCCCCCAATGCTCCGCTCCCATTGGGCCGACTTCCCGATGGCATGGATCACTTGACTCTGAGGTTTCGTCAACCACACATGGCGGCTGCGGACTGTGTCCAGCGTCGCCAGTCAGGGGGGGAGACGTTCAGTTGGCCGGGAGGTGGCTCTGGCGGGGGCTGGGGAGACTGGTGGAGGTGGCGAGGAGGGTTACAGGGGGCACTATTTGGCAGGCCGGATCCGTGGCCGGCCAGCGCCATGTTGTACGGCTCGACCGCTGTAGGTCGCCTCTGTGTGCATGAGGGCCACGGACCCATCAATTCTCCATTTGTTTCTGTCGGGAACATGGGGCTTTTACGTGGCGCAGCTGCTAGCCCCCCACCGGGGGGAGCATCGGTGCGGGGGCTGCGCCAACTTTTTCGTAATAAGAATAGACCCATGCTCCGGACATAGCCTCAAAATCGGAGAATCCAGCCCATTAACTCCCAGGGACTCCCCCTAGTCAATCAACAGTGCATTAGCCCAGGCTTTTTACTCTGGTCAATTTCACCTTTAGCTCCGAAAAGCCTTCTGGTCTTGCAAAACAAGATTATTTTTGAAAACATGACTACTGCAATCAAACACACTCTGACCCAGGCTTTTAACCCTTAAATTGCCAAATGTTTATAATCCAATATACTAAAATCTGGCATTCATCACAAGGTCCACTCCAGATATTTGGAAAATGTGTTAACTCACTGAAGTTAATGTGTCAGAGATAGAGGTTTGTGTAATAAAGTACTGGAAGAATGGTCTTTGATGGGTTGGCTGCTCTTTAATCATCCCTTACTGTTCGTGTTCTATTCTGAAAACAAAAATCAGTGAAAACTTTTAAGAATATTTTAACCAATCTCTTTGTCAGGTCCTCACCTCCCCACCTCTTCAAGCAAATATTCCCCTATGCCTGTTTTGTGAGGGCCACGAAGAATCCAGCACGAGTTTTAAGGATACAAAGTAACAACATTTATTTACAATAACATATATATATATAACAGCAGCAGCAACTTCCCTTGCTGCACACTCCTTCCTGCTGGTTCCAAATTGGCCAGCTTTATTTATACTTGGAGTTTACTAATGGTTTCTCCGCCCCCCCTCATTGGGGAAGCTCATACTCTCACAGGATTGTGGGATTGTCATTAGTCCCTAGCCAATGGTAAGCAGGCAGGTTATAACATCCCTCCCCCCCCAAAGTCCAAGGAATCCACCGAAGACCCTGGCGAAGGAGGGCGTCGGACTCGTTTTGCCGCAGGCCGGACACCATTTGCACGCGGCACTGGATCAGGCGGCGTGTAATGAGACGGAGACCAGCGCTTCCGTGATGAGCGGCGCAACGGTTGTACATCCACGGCCCGTGGACCCGAGGATTCCCCCTCTGATGCATCCTGTGTCTCCATCTCGGAGTCAGAGTCTGCTGCCTCCGTCATGTCAGCGTCTCTATCTCCATTCGGTTCTGTAACGACCTGCGCAGGCTTCAAGTGAGGCACCAGTGGAAGATTGTGAGGACTACCTTCCCTTGTCTCTGGTCTCTGCAGCTGTAGAAATGAGCTCCGGGGGCGGGGAATCTTTGGAAGGGATAGTCTTCTGGACCGAACGTGGTCTACATGTTTGCGCTGGAGACGACCCTGGGCTTGCACCTGGTAAGAAATAGGGCCCGTTTGGTGAAAGATTACGCCAGGAACCCACTGGGCACCACCAGCAAAATTCTGAACGAACACTGGGTCACCGGGCGCAAACTGCCGAATCGGCCGGTGCCGAGAAAATCCCTGTCCCTGCCGTTCTTGTGTGCGGCGTACCTTTGAGCCAATGTCCGGGAAAACCATACTAAGGCGGGTGCGAAGTCTCCGGCCCATTAGGAGTTCTGCGGGAGCTACCCCAGTCACCGCATGAGGGGTGGTCCTATACGTAAGCAAAAAGCGAGCCAGTCTCGTGTCCATTGATCCGGAAGACTGCATCTTTAGGCCTCTCTTGAATGTCTGCACAGCGCGCTCTGCCAACCCATTTGAAGCCGGGTGGTAAGGGGCAGTGCGGATATGGCGTATGCCGTTCACCTTCGTGAACCTCGCAAACTCCTCACTCGTGAATGGAGTGCCGTTATCCGTGACCAGCACCTCAGGGAGGCCATACGTACTAAAAGTCAAACGCATCTTTTCAATTGTTGCGCAGGACGTTGTACCCTGCATCTTATGCACCTCTAGCCATTTAGACTGGGCGTCAATTAATAGAAGGAACATGGATCCTTGAAAAGGGCCTGCGAAATCTGCATGCAAGCGTGTCCAAGGCCGCCCTGGCCATTCCCAGTGATGTAGGGGCGCGGTCGGCGGAAGCTTCTGATGCTCCTGGCAAATGGAGCAGTTTTGGGCCACCTTCTCAATGTCAGTGTCGAGGCCTGGCCACCAGACATAACTCCGGGCCAACATTTTCATTTTGGTCATACCTGGGTGCCCATTGTGCAAGTCTGTTAGTATCAGCTCCTGGCCTTTTTCCGGGACAATCACACGCGTCCCCCACAAGAGGATGCCGTCTTCCATGCTGAATTCTGACAGCTTGGAGGAAAACGCCCACATCTCGCCTGGGAGTTGTCTATGCTGCTCACCATACAGGACTATGTGCCGAACCTTTGACAGGACCGGCTCCGTCTGGGTCCACTCACGGATCTGTGATGCCGTGACAGGCAAGGTGTCCATAAAATTTAGGGTTGCAACCACCTCACCGGTCGTGGGGGTCGACACGGGGCCGGTTGATAAAGGCAATCGGCTCAGTGCGTCGGCATTTGCTATCTGCATTCCTGGTTTGTGCTCCAGAGAATACTCGTATGCAGCAAGCAACAAAGCCCAGCGCTGGATCCGTGCGGAAGCAATGGGCGGTATTGGCTTATCCTCTCTGAAAAGTCCCAGCAGAGGCTTATGATCAGTCACGATAGTGAAATGGCGGCCATACACGTACTGGTGGAAGCGTTTTACCGCAAAAACCACTGCCAGGCCCTCCTTCTCGATCTGCGCGTACTTTTTCTCCGCTGCAGTCAATGTGCGGGAGGCGAAAGCTATCGGTCGCTCGGCCCCGTTCTCCATCTTGTGGGACAGGACGGCCCCAATACCATACGGGGATGCATCATATGTGACGGGCAAAGGCTTTCCAGGGTCATAGTGGGTTAGTAACCCAGATGACGACAATTGTTGCTTTACCCACCGGAAAGTGGTTTCTTGCGGCTGACCCCAAACCCAGGTGTGATTTTTCATTAGCAGAAAGTGCAAAGGGGCCAGCTTAGTTGCCAGATTGGGGAGGAACTTCCCATAATAGTTTACGAGACCGAGAAAAGAACGAAGATGCGAAGTGTCAGTCGGGGCGGGGGCCTGTTGAATCGTACGCACATTCTCTGCGACGGGGTGCAAACCTTCGCGGTCCA
Source organism: Scyliorhinus torazame (assembly GCF_047496885.1). Taxonomy (NCBI): domain Eukaryota; kingdom Metazoa; phylum Chordata; class Chondrichthyes; order Carcharhiniformes; family Scyliorhinidae; genus Scyliorhinus; species Scyliorhinus torazame. The sequence goes on from NC_092723.1 coordinate 137,871,677, forward strand.
CCGATAACCTAGGTAGACTACTTCCTTTGCCTGAAATACGCACTTTGTGCGACGTAAATGGACTCCAGCCTCCGAAAGCGTCTAAGGACAGCCTCCAGATTTTCCAAATGTTCCTGCTCCGATGTCCCTGTAATCAAAACGTCATCTAAGTAGACAGCAACATGTGGTAAACCTCTCAAAATGCCCTCCATAACACGTTGAAAAATTGCGCAGGCAGAGGATACTCCAAAGGGCAACCGTGTATATTCATACAGGCCCCGGTGTGTATTAATCGTTACATATGGTCGGGAGGCAGGGTCCAGCTCCAGCTGCAGGTAGGCGTGACTCATATCTAATTTTGTGAACGAGAGTCCACCTGCAAGCTTCGCGTAGAGATCCTCTATGCGAGGCATAGGATGTCGGTCGAGTCGGGAAGCCGTATTCACTGTAAGTTTATAGTCGCCACACAAGCGAACTGTGGCATCTGGCTTCATTACAGGTACAATTGGTGCTGCCCAGTCAGCAAAACGGACGGGCCTGATAATACCCAAACTCTCCAAACGAGTGAGCGCCCCTTCTACCTTCTCGAGCAAGGCGCAAGGCACCGGGCGCGCCCGGAAATAGCGCGGCGTGGTTCCTGGTTCGACTTGGATGCGGGCTACGGCCCCTTTTATTTTCCCCAAACCAGGCTGGAATATATCTGGGTATCATCCTAGCACCTCAGTCAACCCTTCAGAAACTGTTTGGAGGATGTGCTGCCATTGCAACCGCAAATGGCGCAACCAGTCCCGACCCAACAGGCTGGGCCCACGACCGCGCACCACGATAAGTGGGAAACGCCCTTCCTGGCGTCCAAACAACAGGGGTCATTGTAGTTCCTGCAATGTCCAGTGGTTCCCCCGTGTAGGTGGCCAACCTGGCCTGTGAGTCGGTTAATGTAAGGGTCTGTATACCCTGCTTGATGTGGTCGAATGTCCTCTGGGCGATCACGGAGACCACTGCGCCAGTGTCCAACTCCATCTCAAGCGGGTGGCCATTGACCCGTACTGTCACCTTAATGGGGGCCACACGGGGAGCTGTCACACAATGCAGCTGCAGGCAATCGTCCTCCGTCTCCACGTCCTCAGGAGTAGTCGCCGCAGGTTCATCCACATGGAAGGTACGGCCCCTGGGTCGGTCCCAGTCACGGCTCCTGGGCTGGTCCCAGTTTCGGTCGGAACGACGGCGGCGCCCCCAGGACCGCCGTCCGCGACGGGGTCGGCGCCTACAAGTCTGACACGGGCATGGCTCCTCATCCATTGGTTCTGGAGAAGGCTCCCTTAGGGGAGGAATGTCCGACGGCCACTGGCGTCGGTCCGGGCGTTGCCTCGCCCAAGGTACCGCAGGAGTGCGGGGGGACATTTTCGGACGGAAGGGGTTGCGCTCCAAGGCATGCACTTCCATTCCCTATAGCTCCTGCACTCCTCGTTCTGCGCTCTCTCAGGATAATACTATTTGAATGGCCTGTTGAAAAGTCAATGTTGGCTCAGCTAATAACTTTCTCTGGGTGGCCGCATTGTTAATACTGCAAACCAAACGGTCGCGTACCATTTCTGACAAGGTGCTCACCATAGTCACAGTACTCCGCAATCCTGCGTAGCCGGGATAGAAAATCGGCAACCGGTAACGCTGGACTATCGTGGATGGGGTTGGGTTAAATTGTTGCCCCACTATATTCACAAGTTCATCAAACGTTTTGGTGTCCGGCGCAGCTGGGTACGTAAGGCTCCTAATCACCCCAAACGTATGCGGGCCGCAGGCGGTGAGCAATATGACCACCTGGCACTCGTTTTTGGTGATATTGTTTGCCCGGAAATAGTAATGCATCCGTTGTGTGTACTGGTTCCAGCTTTCCAGCGCAGCATCGAAAACATCCAAACGTCCGTACAGAGGCATGGTATAATAGAAAACAACTTCCAACCTGTATCCAACAAAAATCCAGGGAGGTGGCTTCAGCAGTGTAGACAGCTATTCACTTTAACCCTCGTCGCCAGTTTTGAGAGGGCCACGAAGAATCCAGCACGAGTTTTAAGGATACAAAGTAATAACATTTATTTACAATAACATATATATATATAACAGCAGCAGCAACTTCCCTTGCTGCACACTCCTTCCTGCTGGTTCCAAATTGGCCAGCTTTATTTATACTTGGAGTTTACTAATGGTTTCTCCGCCCCCCCTTCATTAGGGAAGCTCATACCCCCACAGGATTGTGGGATTGTCATTAGTCCCCAGCCAATGGTAAGCAGGCAGGTTATAACAGCTTGATACCAGAAGACCATAACTTGATGAACAAAGTCTTTCAGATGTTATTTACTGATGACCAATGGACCAGTTGGTGTATTGGAAGATCCGGATCTCCATCTTCCCGCTGGCCATAGACAAGAACTGTTATTGAATGTTCCATTGCAGTTGGCAAAAGAGATTACTTTAATGGAAGTCACAAAGTTAGTCAACTAAATTTGCCACTGAAATTGGTCGATTAATGTAATCATTATTGAATGCGTTATATCATTGTCAGCTGGTGCGTCACACACTCTGGGTGCTGCAAATGGCCTGGGGCTTTATTAAATGACTCCTGTCCCTCCCTAGTATAATGAAACCAGGTCATGAATCACTGGCAGCCTGAGACCCTCAGGTCTCGCCATAAACACAGCTGCGCACACACTCACTTCTTCAATGAAAATGCTTCTATTTAAAGTAGCAGAACCCAGTAGACTATCTAATAAAGTCAAATCTGTCAGCCTTTCCACCGTAAGGGAATAATTTAAAACATGTTAATCTTATCCATATAGAACTCTGTTACATTTTGGGCCACAGAATTTATTTTGTTGGGAAGTCCAAGCTGATGCAAGCAAAAGGTTAGGAGACGGGAAAAGGTATGTGAGTTTTATTCAATCTTGGAATTTGATCTCACTGGCAAAGCTGGTATTTATTGCCCATCACGAGTTCCCCCAAGTAGGTTGCGATACAACAGAGTGGTTTGCTGGACCACTTCAAAGGACAGTTAGGAGTCAACCACATTGGTCTGGAACTGGTGTCGTATAAAGGCCCAGACGGGGTAAAGTTTGGATCGGGAAACATTGATCATATGGTACCAAGCATGGAAAGCCATCAGCTGTGGGAAGAGAGGAAAGTCGGTCTGAATTGCTGATCATCTCCATCAATTACCAAAACATAACAGCATAGTAACAAGACACGGGATTGTGTGAAAATGCTCAACACCTGCGCAGAACAGAAAGTAAGCCAGTTCTCAATACCGAAGCAAGATTTGAACTGTGGTCAGGACTAAAATGATCCTGTTCATTAAGCAAGCATGTTAGAGGCAGCCTGCACTAACCTCAACAAAACACCAATTAGCTCCAGTAAACATGAGCTGAATTTAATTATATGGAATGTTTATTGTTCTTAGAACTAAATATATTTTTATCCAGAGCTCACTTCCAGAAAAATTGCCACTATTCACTTCATCAGTTATCTATAAAGTCGCTCACAAGTTCAGCTTCTCAACTGATTTGACAAGCAGCACTTCTTTTATCCAGGGATTATTAACCAACATAAGTGAAAGATGCCCAATTTTACGAATAGTTAAAAACAGGAATAGTAATAACATTTTCACAGTCAGTATTGCAATATTCAGTCATTAAAACATCGAACAGTTACAGCACAGAAGGAAGCCATTTGATCCATCGTGTCTGTACCTACCATAAAACAGCTACTCAGCCTAATCCCACTTTCTAGTTCATGGTCTCTAACCTTATAGGTTAGGACATTTCAAGTGCACAATAGTTACATTTTAAATGTGATGAGGAAATGTGCCTCAAATACCTTTTCTGGTAGTGAATTCTAGATCATCTGGGTGAAACAATTTCTCCTCACCTCCCTTCTAATTCTTCTCCAAATCACTTAAAATCTATACCCTCACCCCGTCAGTGACCTCTCTGCTAACCAAAACAAGGCCTTCATAACCACTCCATCTAGGCACATCATAGTTTTATACAGCTCAATTAAATATTCCCTCAGCCTCCTGTGTTTTGAAGAAAGCATCCCCAGACTATCCAATCGTTCCTCATCACTAAAATTCTCCATTTCTGGCAGTGAGGAGGTGGCCCTGGAAATAGTAGATGCATTTGTGCTCATTTTCCAAGATTGTACAGGCTCTGGAACAGTTCTTACAGATTGGAGGGTGGCTAATCTAACCCCACTATTTAAAAAGGGAAGTAGAGATAAAACAGGGAATTATAGACCAGTCAGCCTGACAACGAGTGGGGAAAAGTCCTCGAGTCCATTATAATAAAGATTTAATCGCAGAGCACTTGGAAAACAGTGTCAGGATCGGACAGATTCAGCATGGATTTAAGAAAGGGAAAACATGCGTGACAAATCTACTGGAATTCTTGGAGGATGTAATCAATAGAGTTGACCAGGGTAGGAAAACCAAAGACGGGAGATGGAGTAGCTGCATGGACCATGATAGTTAAGGTTTGTGCTTGGGGGGAGATAGTTATGCTATGGTTTTTTTGTGTTTGTTGGATCTCTTTGTTTAAAAATGTTAAAACTATAAATGCCGTTATAAAATATTTTCTAAAAAAAAATTAATAGTGTTGACTAGGGGGAGCCAGTGGATGTGGTTTATTTGGACTTTCAGAAGGCTTTCGATAAAGTCCCACATAAGAGATTAGTGTGTAAAATTAAAGCACATGGGATTAGGGGTAGTGTATTGAGAGGGATAGAAAACCGGTTGGCAGACAGGAGTCAAAGAGTAGGAATAATGGGTCTTTTTCCAAATGGCAGGCAGTGACTAGTAGAATACTGCAGGGATCAGTGCTAGCACCTCAGCTTTTCACAATACATATTAATGATTTAGATGAGGGAACAAAATGTAATATCTCCAAATTTGCAGATGACACAAAGCTTTGTAGAAGGGAAAACTATGAGGAGGATGAGAGATGCTTCAGTGTGATTTGGATAAGTTGAGTGAGCGGGCAAATGCCTGGCAGATGCAGTACAATGTGGATAAATGTTAGGTTATCCACTTTGCTAGCAAAAACAGGAAGGCAGATTATTATCTAAATGGCTATAGATTGAGAGGGGGGAATGTGCAACAAGATCTGGGTGTCCTTGGACACCAGTCGCTAAAAGTAAGCATGCAGGTGCAGGAAGCAGCAAAGGCGAAAATGGTATGTTGACCTTCATAGCGAGAGGATTCAAGTACAGGAGCAGGGGTGACTTGTTGCAATTATACAGGGCCTCCGTGAGATCACATCTGGAATATTGTGTGCAGTTTTGGTCCCCTTATCTGAGAAAGGATGTTCTTGCTATGGAAGGAGTGCAGTGAAGGTTTACCAGACTGATTCATGGGATGGCAGGTTTGAGTAATGAGGAGGGATTGAATCGGTTTGGATTATATTTGCTGGAGTTTAGAAGAATGAGGGGGAACTCATAGAAACCTATAAAATTCTAACAGGACTAGATAGGGTAGATGCAAGAAGAATGTTCCCAATGTTCCCGATGGTGAAGGTGTCCACAACCATGAATCACAGTCTAAGATATGGGGTAAACCATTTAGGACAGAGATGAGGAGAAATTTCTTCACCCAGAGTGGTGAGCCTGTGGAATTCGCTACCACAGAAAGTAGTTGAGGCCAAAACATTTATGTTTTCAAGAAGGAATTAGACATAGTTATTCATGAAGGCCCACCTTCTCAACCTTGCCCCTCACCTAAGGTGTGGTGATCCTCAGGTTAAACCACCACCAGTCTGGTGCAGCATGGTGGAGTAGTGGTTAGCACTGCTGCCTCACGGCACCAAGGACCTGGGTCCGTGTGGAGTTTGCACATTCTCCCTGTCTATGCATGGGTCTCATCCCCACAACCCAAAGATGTGCAGGGTAGGTGGTTTGGCCATGCTAAATTGCCCCTTAATTGGGAAAGAAAACACCACCAGTCAGCACTCCCCCTCAAAGGGTAAAGCAGCCTATAGTCATCTGGGACTATGGCGACTTTATCTTTAGATATAGCTCTTGGGGCTGAAGGGATCAAAGGCTATGGTGGGAAAGCGGGAGCAGGTCATGATGAATGGCAGAGCAAGCTCGAAGGGCCGAATGGTCTCCACCTGCCTCTATTATCTACGTTTTCTATATTTTTCTAAATCTCTGTACCTTCACTAATGCAATCACATCCTTCCTGTAATGCAGAAAACAGCTCACAGTTCTCAGGCAGCAATTTGATTGGTGTTTTATATAATTCTAACATAACCACTGTGCTCTGATACTCTGGGGGCGATTCTCTGAGCCCCACGCCGGGCTGGAGAATCGCCGCAACCGTGCCACGACACACCGACACGCGATTCTCCAAGGTGCGGAGAATCAGCACCATTTGCGCCGGGGCGTTTGACGTGGCGCCGGCCGCGGGCCGCTGGAATTGGCGGGACCACCGATTCTCCGGCCCAGATGGGCCGAACGGCCCACCAATCGGCGGGCAGGCCTCTCCCCCTCCGGGCCTACTTTGTTGCGCAGCCGGCCCCTGAATCCCCACACCATGTTGCGTCGGGGCCGGCGCGCTGAAGAGGTCCCCCACGCATGCGCGGGTTGGCGCGGCGCCCTGTGGGGGACAGAATTGGTCGTCCCCTTGCCCGTTTCGCGCCGTCGTGAAACGCGACGGTGTTCATGACGGCGCGAACACTTAGTCTCCATTTTGGAGAATCGCCCCCATCGTCTTCATTTTGGAGAATCGCCCCCTCTATGGGTGGGCGGAGGGGGCGGATTTTGCACCCACACGTGCAAATGGCAATGTGCTGGCGAGATTTTGTTTCCTGATTTTCCCCGCCCCTCATCGGTGACATAATAAAGTTCCTGCCCTTTCCATTTTCTTTAGTAGATTTATATCTTATTAAAGGGTTTCTCAGCATATGATTCCCATCTCACTGAATATTCATATCTTACAGTGGTGAGGTTTACATCAGGTATATAAAAATGGGAATCATTCAAGAGAAATATGCTGGGGCGCCAAGGTAAGGAGATCCCCCGGGGGGAAGAGGGACATGCCCTGGCACTGGTCGCAGCTCTCATTGCCTCGCAAGATTCAACGCAATCTCGCGAGACGTTGCAAGGGGAATTCCTCCCACAATGGGCAGGATCAGTTTTTGGAAATCTACTTATTCGAGCAAGGCAGTAAGCCTTACTCTGATGTGCAGATTCCCAAGATACCTGAGGTTTTGGGATTCAATCCCATCGCCTCGGGGACCTTGGGCGAGCACTATATGGTTCTGGACCCCACAAACGGGGACCAGATGGAATGACACTTGTGGAGTTCTCCAAGGGGATCGGAGCCCCAAGCCCTTTCGGCAGGGTGGTGCCTTGGCACTGCTGGTGCCACCTAGGTACCCTGGCAGTGCCAGCCTGCCACCTGGGTTCCAGCCTGGCATTACCAAGGTGCCCAGGTGACACTGGCAGGGGCAGTGCCAGGTTGACACTGCCAAGCTGGCATTTTGTGCGCATGTGTGATTGGGCTGTGATTGCCTGCCGTGGCCAAGGGACACTCCTATGTTGCTTTTGGGCTGGGGGGAGGTTGGGGTTTTTTCTTTGTGGATGTTGGGGATCAGGACGCAATTTAAAAATGCGTCCCGATCTCTTGTTACAACGGGGAGTTCTGGCGAGCGGAGCCCCCCATTGTAAAACAGAGCAATGTCCGGCCTTGGCCGCGCGTTCCGTTTCGGCCCCTTATTCAAAGCCAGTCGCGTTGAATAGCAATGTTTTTCTCTGCACTGCGAGTGCCGGGAAACATGTGGCTAAACGCGCTCGCTCAGTAACTTTGTTCCCTTTGGGAAGATCGCGCCGAAGTGTGGGCTAAACTGGTGAGAAACTCCTCAGGGCCCCATAAAATGACTAAGGGCTGGATTCTTCCGCCCTGCCTGCCGCAAGAACGTTGTGGGCAATGGAGAGGTCCTTTGACCTCGGGTGGTATTCTGCGGTCACCAGGTGGACACAGCTGGAGAATTCCGCCCCAAGTATCATTGAATAGCGGTGAGTTACTTGCCGGCAGAGCTGGCGGGAAACTCCCTGAAAAACCCGGCACAAATGAACTTAGAAATTTTTCCGGAGAATTGCACCCTCGGTCTACTTCCTCCTTCTTTAAACAATGGTTAGCAGTAGCAGTCCTGCAGTCCTCTGGTATCACACTTACAGTCAGGCATGATTGAAAAATGATCATCAGAGCCTTCACTATTCCTTCCCTTGCTTCTCTTAGCCTCGATACATTTCAGCTGGGTCTGGTGATTTATTTCAAGGATACTAAGCACATCTCCGCTGGTGGGATTCTCCATTGAGTCGACAGCACATCTACACCCGGGGATTTCCCGACGGTGTGGGGCTGCCCAGAATGGGAAATCCCGTTGGGAAATCCCAGCTGGCGAGACGGAGAATCCCGCCGCTGGCAGAGGTGCGCCGCACCAGAAATCTGATATGGCGGGACGGAGAATCCCGCCAATTATGTTTACTCCCTGACTATATTTAGTCCATCCAATTTTTTTTAAATTTATTCATGCGATGTGGGAGTCACTGGCTGGGCCAGCATTTGTTGTCCATTCCTAATTTCTCTTGAAGTGCCAATTCAGAGGGCATTTTTCAGAGACAACATATTCCTTCCCTAAAGGACATTAGTGAACCAGGTGGGCTTTTACAACAGTTATTTTCTGCTCATCATTAGACTGTTAATTCCAGATTTTTATCAAATTCAAATTTCACCATCTGCTGAGCTGGGATTCGATCCCTAAGCATTACGCTGGGTAATGTCACTATTACTAGTCCAGTGACAATATCACTACGCCATCACCTCCCCCAATTGCACATTCGTCCTCCTTAACTACAATGTCTGTTTCATTTCCTGCTTTTGTGAAAACAGATGAAAAGGAGATGAACCCCAGTGGAGGTTGGAGAGATGCAGTAAATCATCATCTTGTGGTTCCGTTTTATTAAATTCTGCTCAGTAACTTGGAAACTGATATTTCTAACAAAGTGTCAAAAACCAGAATTGAGTTGCAAGGATGTTATTTATCCTGTATAGTGAGGAAACACTCAGCTAAGTTGTCAGTGAAGCTCAATTGGATTACAACTGAAGGTCTTGATTAGATTACAACATTGAGTCTCATTTCTTAGATTAAACATTTCCTATAGATTTAGGAACCCTGCAATTTCTGTTTCATTGTGTCAAATAGATGGAAGTTGAGATTAACCTGATCTTAAATTTATTATTGAGAATTGTATGTCGAATCCAAATTTGAGGGAAAATACAAAGGAACTCCTCATGTGAAAATGAAAAGTAACCGCTGGAACTCAAAAAGTAACCCTTGAGAACACTCCAAGAAAAACCTTCGGAAAAACAGAAATACTTTGACCCTTGCTTCTGAATCTATGCTCAGGTTTCGATTTCTTCTACCAAGAGAGTTTAAACTCTCCCCAACATCAAGATCAAACTTCCTCACCACAATATTAATCCCGACCTTGTTGCAGTGCAAACCTGTCCCGGCTTGTACAACTCTCACCTTTACCAGAACCAGACCACCATTTTCACAGTCACACATTCAGCTGCACAGTCCTCCTACTTCTGCACTCACCACTGAGGCACGATCAATTGAACAAAGACTAGAGTTGGATACAACTGAGGCTTTATTGCTCTAAGATGTGTGGCCTCCCACAGCAGCTGGCGAAATGGCTGCTGAATGGAGGACACGCATATTTATACTCTGCCTACTGGGCGGAGCCAGCAGGCAGGGACTACCGGCGAACCTGTAGTACAGGTCCTACCTTACATCATCAAATACAGGTGTAACAGTGGTTTACCACAACCACTTCATGGCACTCTCATTAACCTAGAGATTATTACTTTTGAGGTCCTTTTTATATTTGGTTCTTAGGTGCCCAAAGTCTGCCTGCAGGACCTCGTCCTTCTTTTCAACTGTTGTCTTTGGTACCAATACGCCATGACCTCTGGGTGTTCAGCTCCCCATCCCCACCTCCACTGCGTCAGAATGCTCTGGAGTTCCTTAATGACAAATTGGACCACGCACAGAGGGGGAACAAACCTCCTCGGGTCACATCTATGACTGCGTAAATACCTATTTATTTCCCTAACTACTAAATCTTCTATCTCTATTGCTTTCCTGATATTCCTCCTCCCTACACACACAGCTGATCCCTCATGATTGTATCGCCTAGATAGAGGGACCATTGTCCTCACCAGTCTTCTCCTTCTTCTGAGGCAGTCCCTTGGGATCCAGGATGAGTTGCTTCCACTTCAGTTCGATTGGTTCTGAGATGGCCGATATCTAATCTACAGACTCTGCCACATGTGGGGTATTTGGTGCTTGAATAGTTGGCCAGATGGATTGTTTGGAGGTTTGTGCGTTCCTCCAACATCTTGACTTCAACTCTGTATGTTCCCAACAGTCACTCAGTGTATTCAGTGCCTTCCCAAATGAGCATTCTCCATTTGGTCAGTCACAAGACAGGGTCCCCCATGAGTCGGTACGTTTGGCCTCTTCAGGGATGCTTTGATGACATCCCTAAAGTGTTTCCGCTGTCCTCCTGGGAGTCTCCTGCCGCGACTGAGTTCTAAGTAGAGCAGTTGCTTCAGAAGTCTAGCATCTGGCATATAAAGGACATGTCCCACCCAGTGGAACTAATTTTGAGTGATTAGCAACTAAATGCTGGGCAAGGTGGCTTGGGAGAGGATACTGCTGTTGCAAGCTTTGGCTGCCACCGTATTTGGAGGATCTTGCGAAGGCACTGCTGGTGGTACTTCTCCAGTGAATTTGGAGTGTCTGCTGTAGGTTGTCCAAATCTTCAAAGCGTTTGAAGCACGGGAATTACTGTTGTCCTGTAAATCATGATCTTAGTCTTGGGTTTAAGTCCTCAAATTCTCTTTTCCTCAGTTGGCCAAAGACTGAGCTGACCCATTGAAGGCAATGTTGAACTTCAGTGTCTATGCCTGCCTTCATCCAGAGTAGGCTACTAAGAAATGAAAAATGGTGACCATGACCTCGAGCTCAGTCTCTGAGTGAGCGCACACACAAGCGTTATCTGCATACTCATGTTCTTTGACTGAGGTTGGAATGGTTTTGGTTTTGGATTGAAGGTGGTTGGTGTGGGTTGAACAGTTCTCTTCTGTTCTGTAGATTATCTCCAGGTCTCTGGATAATTTGCTCGAGGTGAGGTGCATTATTGCAATGAGAAAAATTGAGACGAGGATTGGTGCAATGACACAGACTTATTTGACTCCAGTCTTCAGAGATAGGATCTGTGGTGGTTCCACTGGTCAGGAACATTGCTTGAATGTCATTGTGAAGTATGGGTTCGAGAGTTAGATGCCCTCAAGGGGATTCTGCACTACCTGTCTAGTCCTCCTTCAGTCATGTCCTCTTATAAGCAGTCAATGCTGGGACATAATAATAATCCTTATTAGTGTCACAAGTAGGCTTACATTAACACTGCAATAAAGTTACTGTGAAAGACATATATGAATATATATATCAACATATGAATTAGGAGCAGGAATAGATCACTTATCCCCTCGAGCCTGCTCCACCATTCAATTAGATTCTTGCTGATCTGATTGCAAACTTAACTCCAAATTCCCGCCTACTCCTGATAACCTTTCACCCCCTTGCTTATCAAGAATCTATCTCACTCTGCCTTAAAAATATTCAAAGACTCTGCTACCACTGCCTTTTGAGGAAGAGAGTTACAAAGACTCTCGGCCCTCTGAAAGAAAAATATTCTCATCTCCATCTTAAATGGCTGATCCCTTATTTTTAAACAATGACCTCCTAGTTCTCGATTCCACCCTGTCAATACCCCTCAGGATCTCAAAGGTTTCAATCAAGTCACTTCTTACTCTTCTAAACTCTACTAGGTAGAAACCTAACCTCTCCAACGTTTCCTCACAAGACAGCCTGCCCATTGGTATTAGTCTAGTAAACCTTCTCTGAACTGCTTCTAATACCTTTACATCTTTCCTTAAATAAAGAGACCAATAGTACTCCAGATATGGTCATACCAATGTCCTACACAATTGAAGTATAACCTCTCTACTTTTACATTCAATTCCGTTCACAATAAACAATAACATTATATTAGATTTCTAATTACTTGTACCTGCAAACTAACCTTTTGTGATTCATGCACTAGACACCCAGAACCCCCTGCATCTCAGAGCTCTGCAATCTCACCATTCACATATGTTTCTTTATTTTACCTGCTAAAATGGGCAATTTCACATTTGTCCAAATTATACTCCATTTGTCAGATTTTTGCCCACTCACTTAACTTATATTCCTTTGTAGCCTCCTTACGTCCTCTTCACAACTTACTTTCCGACTATCTTTGTGTCACCAGCAAATTTAGCAACCATACCTTTGGTTCCTTCATCCAAGTTATTTATATAAATTTTAAAATGTTGAGGCCCCAGCACTGATTGATAGAAACATACGTAGAAAACAGAAGCAGGAGGAGGCCATTTGGCCCTTCGAGTCTGCTCCGCCATTCATTATGATCATGGCTGATCATCAAGTTCAATACCCTGATCCCACCTTCCCCCCATATCCCTTGATCCATTTAGCCCCAAGAGCTATATCTAACTCCTTCTTGAAATTACTCACCATTTTGGCCTCAACTACTTTCTGTAGTTGTGAATTCCACAGATTCACCACTCTCTGGGTGAAGACATTTCTCCTCACTTCAGTCCTAAAAGGTTTACCCCTTATCCTCAAATTATGACCCCTAGCTCTGGACTCCCCCATCACCGGGAAGATTCTTTCTGAATCTCCCCTGTCTAATCCTGTTAGAATTTTGTACGTTTCTAGGAGATCCCCTCTCACTCTTCTACACTCCAATGAATATAATCTAACCGGCTTAGTCTTTACTCCTATGACAGTCCCACCATTCCAAGAATCAGCCAGATAAACCTTTACTGCACTCCCTCCATTGCAAGAACATCCTTCCTCAGATGAGGACACCAAAACTGCACACAATACTCCAGGTGTGGCTTCACCAATGGTCCCTGTGGCACACCACCCCATCACACCCTGACAACTAGAAAACGATTCATTTATGCCTACTTTCTGTTTCCTGTTAGCTAGCCAATCTTCTATCCATGCCAATATGTTCATCCCCTATACAAGGAGCTTTTATTTTCCACAATAATCTTTGATGTGGCACCTTATCAAATGCCTTCTGCAAATTCATGTGCAATACATCCACTGGTTTCCTTTATCCACAGCACGTTACTTTTAAAAATGTATTTCCGGGATGTGGGCATTGCTGGTTACGCCAGCATTTATTGCCCATCCCTAGTTGCCCTTCAGAAGGTGATGGTGAGTTGCTTCTTGAACCGCTGGAGTCCTTGAGGTGTAGGTATATCCACTGTGCTGTTAGGGAGGGAGTTCCAGGATGTTGCCCCAGCGACAGTGAAGGAACGATGATATATTTCCAAGTCAGGTTGGTGAGTGATTTGGAGGGGAACCTCCAGGCGGTGGGGTTCCCAGGTATCTGCTGCTCTTGTGTTTATAGATGGTAGTGGTCGTGGGTTTGGAAGGTGCTGTCTAAGGGACCTTGGTGAGTTACCGCAGTGCATCTTGTAGATGGTACACATGGCTGCCACTGTTCGTCGGTGGTGGAGGGTCTGAATGTTTGTGGATGGGGTGCCAATCATGCGGGCTGCTTTGTCCTGGATAATGTCAAGCTTCTTGAGTGTTGTTGGAGCTGCACTCATCCAGGCAAGTGGAGAGTATTCCATTACACTCCTGACTTGTGCCCTGTAGATGGTGGACAGGCTTTGGGGGGTCAGGAGGTGAATTACGCACCGTAGGATTCCTAGCCGTTGACCTGCGCTGGTAGCCGCAGTATTAATATGGCTAGTCCAGGGGCTGGTTAGCACAGGGCTAAATTGCTGGCTTTGAAAGCAGACCAAGGCAGGCCAGCAGCACGGTTCAATTCCCGTACCAGCCTCCCCGAACAGGCGCCGGAATGTGGCAACTAGGGGCTTTTCACAGTAACTTCTTTTGAAGCCTACTTGTGACAATAAGCGATTTTCATTTAATTTCATTATTCAGTTCAGCTTCTAATCAATGGTAACCCCCAGGATGTTGATTTTTGGGGATTCACCGATGGTAACACCATTGAATGTCAAGGGTGATGGTCAGATCCTCTCTTGTAGGAGATAGTAATTGCCTGGCACTTGTGTGGCACAAATGTAACTTGCTACCTGTCAGCCTACTCCTGGATATTGTCCAGATCTTGCTACATTTGGACATGGACTGCTTCATTATCTGAGGAGTTGCGAATGGTGCTGAACATTGTGCAGCCGTCTGCAAACATCCCCACTTCTGACCATATGATGGAAGGGAGGTCATGGATGAAGCAGCTGGAAGATGGTTGGGTCTAGAACTACTTCCCTGAGGAACTCCTTTTAAAAAATATATATTTTTATTAAGGCATATAAAATTTTAACAATTTTCAAGAAGAAAAACAACAAAGTAAATAACACCCACTCAACCAACCACCAAACCCAGCCAACATGGCTTACGTACACAATTCCCCATTTCCCCTTTCCCATTAACTGTTTCCCAGTTCATCCAACCCCCCAGGTCTCCCACCCCCTCCTGACAGCTTAATTTTCCCCAAAGAAGTCGATAAACGGCTGCCACCTCCGGGCAAATCCTAGTATCGATCCCCTCAGGGCGAACGTAATCTTCTCTAACCTAAGAAACCCGCCCATGTCACTAACCCATACCCCCAATTTCAGGGTTCCGGGTTCCTCCACGCCAATAAGATCCATCTCCGGGCTACCAGGGAGGCAAAGGTCAAAACATCAGCCTCTCTTACCCCCTGGATTCCCAGGTCTTCCGACACGCCAAAAATCGCAACCTCTGGACTCGGAACCACCCGTACCTTTAATACCTTTGACATGATATTGGCAAATTCCTGCCAAAATCCCCTAAGCCTTGGACATGCCCAAAACATATGGACATGATTTGCGGGCCCACCAATCCTCCACCCCTTTGAAGAACCTGCCATAGTCATATGCGCCCTGTGGACCACTTTGAATTATATCAGGCTAAGCCTGGCACACGACGAGGACGCATTGACACTACTCAAGGCATCCTCCCACAACCCCGCCTCTAATTCCTTGCCCAGTTCTTCCTCACACTTTCACTTCCCTCTCATTCTATGAACTCTTTGTAAATTTCCCGAGACCTTCCCCTCCCCCACTCCCATTTTCGACACAAACTTGTCCTGTACCCCTGGGGCGGCAGGTGCAGAAAGGTCGAAGCTACCTCCGCAGAAAATCCCTCGCCTGCAAGTAGCAGAACCCATTCCCACCAAGCAGCTCAAACTCCTCCTCCAATTCCTCCAAACATGGAAAGTCCCCATCGATAAACAAGTCCCCAAACCTCGCTCGATCCCAGCTCGCTGCCATCCCCAAAACCCCACATCCAGCACCCTCCCCCACCCCCGGTGCTACCCTGAGGAACGCCTACAGTGATGTCCTGGAGCTGATGTTGACCTCCAACCACCACAACTATCTTTCTTTGTGCCAGGTATGACTCCAACCAGCGGACAATTTTCCCTCCAGTTTAGCTAGGGCTCCTTGATGCAACACTCGGTCAAATGCTGCCTTGATGTCAAGGGCAGTCACTCTCACCTCACCTCTGGTCTTCAGCTCTTTTGTCCATGTTTGAACCAAGGCTGTAATGAGGTCAGGAGCTGAGTGACCTTGGCGGAACTCAAACTGAGCATCCGTGAGCTGGATATTTCAGAGTAAGTGCTACTTTATAGCACTGTTGATGACCCCTTCCATTACGGTAATTGGCTGGGTTGGATTTGCCCTGTTTCTTGTGTACAGGACACACCTGGGCAATTTTCCACATTGCCAGGTAGATGCCAGTGTTACAGCTGTACTGGAACAGCTTGGCTAGGGGTGTGGCCAGTTCTGGAGCACAAGTCTTCAGTACTATTGCTGGGATACTGTCAGGGCCCATAGCCTTCGGAGTGTCCAGTGCCTTCAACCGTTTCTTGATATCGTGTGAAGTGAATCGTATTGGCTGAAGACTGACATCTGACATCTCCGGAGAAGACTGAGATGGATCATCCACTTGGCACTTCTAGCTGAAGATTGTTACGAATGCCTTATCTTTTGCACATACGTGCTTCTTCAAAGAACTCGAATATGTTCATTAAACATTATTTCCCTTTCACAAAACCATGTTGACTCTGCCTGATTATCTTAAATTTGTCTAAGTGCCCTGCTCTCGCATCCTAAATAATGGCTTCTAACATTTTCCCCATGACACTTGTTAAGCTGTTGTTTCCTGCATTCTGTCTCTTTCCCTTTTTGAATAAAGGAGTTAAATTTGCTATTTTCCAATCAAATGGAACCTTTCACGAATGGAAGGAACTTTGGAAAATTAAAACCAACACATCACCTATGTCACTAGCCAGTTCTTTTAAGACCCGAGGGTGAAGTTAATCAGGACCTGGGAACTTGCCAACCTGCAGATACAATTATTTTTACTTAGCCATCTAATACATTCAATCAGTGCTGCGATACACCATCTTGTTATGCACACTATCATTGCTGGCACAGTCAGTTTGAACCCTAGGCATTGCATAGAGGATAACAGAGCAGTGTAAGCCAGACTATAGAATTCCTACAGTGCAGAAGGAGGCCATTTAGCTCATTGAGTCTCCACTGACCTTCTGAAAGAGCACCTTAGGCCCACTCCCCCGCCATATCCCCGTAAACCCACATATCATTGAAATGAAATTAAAATCGCTTATTGTCACAAGTAGGCTTCAAATGAAGTTACTGTGAAAAGCCCCTAGTCGCCACATTCCGGCACATGTTCGGGGAGGCTGTTACGGGAATCGAACCATGCTGCTGGCCTGCCTCGGTCTGCTTTCAAAGCCAGCGATTTAGCCCTGTGCTAAACAGCCCCAGTGTATACTAAGGGGCAATTTAGCACAGTCAGTTTACCTAACCTGCACATCTTCGGACTGTGGGAGGAATCCGGAGCACCCGGAGGAAACCCACACAGACACGGGGAGAAAGTTCAAACTCCACATAGTCACCAAGGCCAGAACTGAACATAGGCCCTTGGTGCTGTGAGACAGCAGTACTAACCACTGTGCCACCATGCTGCCCAAATAAACATAAGAAGTTGCTTCCAGGATGTTACACAGAGAATAGCTGATGGATAGACATATTATAATATAGGTAAATGGATAGAGTGAGAGCGAAAGAGACAGCCGAGACTGAAAGATTTAAGTTTATCCTGTTGACTTTTTGGAAACAAACAGAAGCCATCAGCTAAGAGAAAAGGGAACAAACGATGGAGAGAAGGACAAAATGTACTCCGAGCAGAATAAAAGTAAGTCTCTTGGGAGGCAGTATCTAGAAAGTAGCAGTTAGATTTGGAGGGATGAATTGAGAATTGGATTTGTATTTGTCAACTAAAATCTAACAAACAGGAGTCAAGTTTTCAGCCTTCAAAAAGACACTGCAAACTGCAGCCATAAAACAAAATTCCTTCATCCTTATTTTATTTACTCATCTGTTTAATTTATCATGTGTGGATACTGGGTAACACTTGGGGAGTTTTTATGACTGAGACACCGATAGATTATTGTCAGGTAAAGGTATGAAGCGATATGGAGTAAATACAAATAAAATTGCGGTGGAGACCAGCCACGAGGGGCTGAATGGTCTACACCTGTTCCTAAAGTACCTATGCTTTGGTTAATGATTTTCAACTGTTTTCTAGTCTTCACAACAATGTTCATTTGAAATGTTTCTTTTCGCTAAATATTGTGGGCAAGTGATGTTGTAGACCTGCCTATCTGTGAATTGCACTAGGAGAGGGGCACTAAACAGGAATGAGACCAAGCTTATATTATATATCCTATGAGATAAAGCTCGTTGCACAAGTTGCTGGATCTTTTGAGCAAATTAATGTGCTAACCTCACTCAATAGTTAATTCACTCAATGCTTCTGTTCTATTATCCAGTGGGATGTGTGATTATCTCTTTAAAAGCTGAAGAGCATCAGCTGTGTCTCAATTAGTAGTACTCTTGCCTCTAAGTCTCTGGGTTCAAGTACCACTCCAGGTCTGGAGCACAAAAATCATCCTCTCTCAGACTGGTGAGGTTCCACTTGTGAACCTCCGTCCAGTCATGAGCGATTTGGATCCCCAGGTAGCGGAATTTGTGCTGGGCCGGTTTAAACGGCAGTCCAGCCAGTGTTGCCCCTCCCCCTTGATGGTTCACCGGGAAGATCTCGCTTTTGCTCATGTTGAGTTTGTAGCCCGAGGAGACATCGAACTCTTTCAGGAGCGCGATGATTCCGTCTTTTGTAAGGGCCACGAAGAATCCAGCACGAGTTTTAAGGATACAAAGTAATAACATTTATTTACTATAACATATACACATAACAGTAGCAGTAACTTTCCTTGCTACATACTCCTTCCTGCTGGTTCCTGAACTGGCCAGCTTATTTATACTAGGAGTTTACTAGTGGTTTCTCCGCCCCCCTCATTGGGGAAGCTCATACTCCCACAGGATTGTGGGATAGTCATTAGTCCCCAGCCAATGGTAAGTAGGCAGGTTATAACATCCCTCCCCCCCAAAGTCCAAGGAATCCACCGAAGACCCTGGCAAAGGAGGGCGTCGGACTCGTTTGGCCGCAGGCCGGACGCCATTTGCATGCGGCGCTGGGTCAGGCGGCGTGTAACGAGACGGAGACCGGCGCTTCCGTGATGAACAGCGTGGTTGTACATCCACGGCCCGTGGACCCGAGGATTCCCCCTCTGATGCATCCTGTATCTCCATCTCGGAGTCAGAGTCTGCTGCCTCCGTCATGTCAGTGTCTCTATCTCCATTCGGTCCCGTAACGACCTGCGCAGGCTTCGAGTGAGGCACCAGTGGAAGATTGTGAGGACTACCTTCCCTTGTCTCTGGTCTCTGCGGCTGTTGAAATGAGCTCCGGGGGCGGGGAATCTTTTGAGGGGATGATCTTCTGGACCGAACGTGGTCTACATGTTTTCGCTGGAGACGACCCTGGGCTTGCACTTGGTAAGATATAGGGCCCGTTTGGCGAAAGATTACACCAGGAACCCATTGGGCACCACCAGCAAAATTCCGAACGAATACTGGGTCACCGGGCGCAAACTGCCGAATCGGACGATGCCGAGAAAATCCCTGGCCCTGCCGTTCTTGTGTGCGGCGTACTTTTGTGCCAATGATCCGGGAAAACCATACTAAGGCGGGTGCGAAGCCTCCGGCACATTAGGAGTTCTGCGGGAGCTACCCCAGTCACTGCATGGGGGGTGGTCCTGTACGTAAACAAAAAGCGAGCCAGTCTCGTGTCCATTGATCCGGAAGACTGCTTCTTTAGGCCTCTTTTGAATGTCTGCACTGCGCGCTCTGCCAACCCATTTGAAGCCGGGTGGTAAGGGGCAGTGCGGATATGGCGGATGCCGTTCATCTTTGTGAACCTAGCAAACTCCTCACTCGTGAATGGAGTGCCATTATCCGTGATCAGCACCTCGGGGAGGCCATGCGTACTAAACGATAAACGCATCTTTTCAATTGTTGCGCAGGACGTTGTCCCCTGCATCTTATGCACCTCTAGCCATTTGGACTGGGCGTCAATTAGTAGAAGGAACATGGATCCTTGAAAAGGGCCTGCGAAATCTGCATGCAAGCGTCCCCAAGGCCGCCCTGGCCATTCCCAGTGATGTAGGGGCGCGGCCGGCGGAAGCTTCTAATGCTCCTGGCAAATGGAGCAGCTTTGGGCCACCTTCTCAATGTCGGTGTCGAGGCCTGGCCCCCAGACATAACTCCGGGCCAACATTTTCATTTTGGTCACGCCAGGATGCCCATTGTGCAAGTCTGATAGTATCAGCTCCTGGCCTTTTTCCGGGACAATCACACGCGTCCCCAAACCCAGGTGTGATTTTTCTTTAGCAGAAGGTGCAAAGGGGCCAGCGTAGTTGCCAGATTGGGGAGGAACTTCCCGTAATAGTTTACGAGACCGAGAAAAGAACGAAGATGCGAAGTGTCAGTCGGGGCGGGGGCATGTTGAATTGCACGCACCTTCTCTGCGACAGGGTGCAGACCTTCGCGGTCCACCCGATAACCTAAGTAGACTACTTCCTTTGCCTGAAATACGCACTTTGTGCGACGTAAACGGACTCCAGCCTCCGAAAGGCGTCTAAGGACAGCCTCCAGGTTTTCCAAATGTTCTTGCTCCGATGTCCCTGTAATCAAAACGTCATCTAGGTAGACAGCCACACGTGGTAAACCTCTCGAAATGCCCTCCATAACACATTGAAAAATTGCGCAGGCAGAGGATACTCCAAAGGGCAACCGTGTATATTCATACAGGCCCCGGTGTGTATTAATCGTTACATATGGTCGGGAGGCAGGGTCCGGCTCCAACTGCAGGTAGGCGTGACTCATATCTAATTTTGTGAACGAGAGTCCACCTGCAAGTTTCGCGTAGAGATCCTCTATGCGAGGCATTGGATATCGGTCGAGTCGGGAAACTGTATTCACTGTAAGTTTATAGTCGCCACACAAGCGAACTGTGGCATCTGGCTTCATTACAGGTACAATTGGTGCTGCCCAGTCAGCTAAACGGACGGGCCTGATAATACCCAAACTCTCCAAACGAGTGAGCTCCCCTTCTACCTTCTCGAGCAAGGCGTAAGGCACTGGGCGCGCCCGGAAATAGCGCAGCGTGGCTCCTGGTTCAACTTGGATACGGGCTACGGCCCCTTTTATTTTCCCCAAACCAGGCAGGAATACATCTGGGTATCGTCCTAGCACCTCAGTCAACCCTTCAGAAACTGTTTGGAGGATGTGCTGCCATTGCAACCGCAAATGGCGCAACCAGTCCCGACCCAACAGGCTGGGCCCATGGCCGCACACCACGATAAGTGGGAAACGCCCCTCCTGGCGTCCATAGACAACAGGGGTCATTGTAGTTCCTGCAATGTCCAGTGGTTCCCCCGTGTAGGTGGCCAACCTGGCCTGTGAGTCGGTTAATGAAAGGGTCTGTATACCCTGCTTGATGCGGTCGAATGTCCTCTGGGCGATCACGGAGACCGCTGCGCCAGTATCCAACTCCATCTCAAGCGGGTGGCCATTGACCCGTACTGTCACCTTAATGGGGGCCACACGGGGAGCTGCCACACAATGCAGCTGCAGTCAGTCGTCCTCCGTCTCCACGTCCTCAGGAGTAGTCGCCGCAGGTTCATCCACATGGAAGGTATGGCCTCTGGGCTGGTCCCAGTTACGGCCCCTGGGCTGGTCCCAGTTTCGGCCGGAACGACGGCGCCTCTGGCGTCCCCAGGACCGCCGTCCGCGACGAGGTCGGCGCCTACAAGTCTGACGCGGATATGGCTCCTTATCCATTGGTTCTGGAGAAGGCTCCCTTCGGGGAGGAATGTCCGATGGCCACTGGCGTCGGTCCGGACGTTGCCTCTCCCAAGGTACTGCAGGAGTGCGGGGGGACGTTTTTGGACGGAAAGGGCTGCGCCCCAAGGCATGCACTTCCATTCCCTGTAGCTCCTGCACTCCTCGTTCTGCGCTCTCTCGGGACAATACTATTTGAATGGCCTGTTGAAAAGTCAATGTTGGCTCCGCTAACAACTTTCTCTGGGTTGCTGCATTGTTAATACCGCAAACCAAACGGTCGCGTAACATTTCTGACAAGGTCTCACCATAGTCACAGTACTCCACAATCCTGCGTAGCCTGGATAGAAAATCGGCAAGGGATTCTCCAGGGGTCCTCTCAGCGGTATTAAACCGGTAACGCTGGACTATCGTGGACGGGGTTGGGTTAAAGTGTTGCCCCACTATATTCACAAGTTCATCAAACGTTTTGGTGTCCGGCGCAGCTGGGTACGTAAGGCTCCTAATCACCCCAAATGTATGTGGGCCGCAGGCGGTGAGCAATATGACCACCTGGCGCTCGTTTTCGGTGATATTGTTTGCCTGGAAATAGTAACGCATCCGTTGTGTGTACTGGTTCCAGCTTTCCAGCGCAGCATCAAAAACATCCAAACGTCCGTACAGAGGCATGGTATAATAGAAAACAACTTCCAACCTGTATCCAACAAAAATCCAGGGAGGTGGCTTCAGCAGTGTAGACAGCTATTCACTTTTACCTTCGTCGCCAGTTTTGTAAGGGCCACGAAGAATCCAGCACGAGTTTTAAGGATACAAAGTAATAACATTTATTTACTATAACATATACATAACAGTAGCAGTAACTTCCCTTGCTACATACTCCTTCCTCCTGGTTCCTGAACTGGCCAGCTTATTTATACTAGGAGTTTACTAGTGGTTTCTCCGCCCCCCCTCATTGGGGAAGCTCATACTCCCATAGGATTGTGGGATAGTCATTAGTCCCCAGCCAATGGTAAGTAGGCAGGTTATAACACCGTCCATGCTGCTCTGTGGGTCGGAGTTGTAGAGGAGTAGGTCATCTGCATCGAACGAGACTCTATGCTCTCTGCCTCATCTTTGGATCCCCCTCCAGTTTCTTGCTGTTCTGAGTGTGAGCGCTAATGGTTCGATCGCTAGGGAGAGCAGCAGTGGGGACAATAGGCATCCCTGCCTGGTGCCCCTGTGCAGCTGGAAGTACTGGGAACTGGTATTTGTTCTCGCCATGGCATGGTTGTATAGCAGCTTCAACCATGAGGTGAACCCTGTTCCAAGCTTGAACCGCTCCAGTGCTTCCACTCGACTCTGTCGAAGACCTTTTCTGCTTCCAGGTCTCTTTCCAATGTGCCTCTGTTGTCTCTAATTTGCGCGATCTCTCTAGTGGCTGCCTGCTTTCTCAGCTGGTGTGCCAGCTGGTTGCTGGCTTTGTCTCCGTGTTCGTATAGGGTTCCCCGTGGCTGGCAGAGTTGGTGTACCGCTTTCCTCGTGGAGAGCATGTCAAAGTCCATTTGTAGCTTTTTCCTCTTCACCAGGAGTTCTACGGTCGGGGCCTCGGAGTATCGCCAGTCTACCTCCAGTATGGAGTCGACCAGCTGCTGCCTAGCCATCCTTTCCCCACTGTCTCTTTGCTCTTTGAAGGCGATAACTTCCCTTCTATTGCGGCCTTTAGCGCCTCCCAGAACGTGGAGGGTGAGACCTCC
The DNA here is from genome assembly GCF_047496885.1 of Scyliorhinus torazame. NCBI lineage: Eukaryota > Metazoa > Chordata > Chondrichthyes > Carcharhiniformes > Scyliorhinidae > Scyliorhinus > Scyliorhinus torazame. Next base: position 137,894,897 of record NC_092723.1, read on the forward strand.
CTGTTTTGGTTGTTTTTAGTATACTCCACTATGGCCTATGATACCCTTTCGCTGAAAGCCATGTCGGCTAGTAGGGCAGTGCCCAACCTCCATGCGGAGCGTTGGGCCCTGCCCGTCTCCAACCTCACATCCATATAATGTGGAGCATGGTCGGAGATTCCGATTGTGGAGTATTCCGCTTTGACCACCATGGAAGCACCGATTTCCCCACCAAGGAAGTTGATCCTAGAGTATATGTTGTGCACTGGGGAGAAGAAGAACTCTTTCTCCCCTGGGTGGGTGAACCTCCAAGGGTCCCCCGCCCCCATCTGCTCCATAAAACGACCGAGTTCCTTCGCCATGTTCAAGATCTTCCCCGTTCTGGGGTTTGACTTGTCTGTCTGTGGGTCCTGTACAAAGTTAAAGTTCCCCCCCCGCCCATGATCGGTCAGTGCGTCACTATGTCAGAGATTTCCGCCATGGTCCCACTCCTGTGGGATTAACCATACTTACCTGGTGGACGCGCCCCTGTGCTCCGGGGTTTCCCTTTGTCCAGGGGGCAGCCAACATGGCCGCCGCCATGTGGATTTGCCCCTGCACTCTGGTGTTTCCCTTTGTCCAGGGGGCGCCCAACATGGCCGCCAACAGTGCGCCTGCCATGTGGATTTGTCCCTGCACTCCGGGGTTTCCCTTTGTCCAGGGGGCGCCCAACATGGCCACCAACTATGCGTCCGCCACATGGGTAGGCCCCTGTACTCCGGGTCTCCCTTCACCCAGAGACCGTACTAGTTGGTTGCTTGCAGTCCTTGCTCCGGACCCTGGTTGCGGCCCTTTGTAGCCATATATTTGCTCTCGTTCTGGTCCTATTTTTACTTCTCCATATGCCCCCCCCCCCCCCCACTCCCCAGTCCTCCCCTCTACCCTTCCCCCCTTATCCCCCCTTTCTCGTGCTCCCCCACCCTTTGTCCCCTTCCCCCAGCTCTTTTCCCCCTTTGCTCCTCCGTCTCCGCTGTGTCCCCGCCCCCACCCTTGCGGCGTCCCCCATGTCGGGGGTACGCCGCGGCCTTTCTCTGTGCCATGCTCCCGGCGCTAGCTTTCCCGCTAGTGGGGTGACCCCCCTCCCAGGAGTCACTGTCTTGTTTCTTCCTCGCCTGCGCTCTGTAGTTCCTGTCTGTTCTTTCACCATCTTACCCTGCACTCCTCTCACTTGCCCCTCCGCTTTATCTTCTCCGCTGCTCTCGTACTCTCTCGAACGAGGTCACAATCTCCCGCGCAAAGCGGTTTCTCAGGTGGTGGCTTGCTGCTTGTTGCTCAGGATGTGTTGCAGGGGGGGCAGAAAGAGGTCCTTCCTTCCTTCCCCCCCCCGCCCCCCGGCATCGGCTCGTCGCTGCACTGTCGTTCCTTGCCAGGGGCCCCTTATCACTTCCCCAGATGTCGCTGTTGTGGCCCGCACTCTGTAACAAACCTGTCTGCCTCGACAGGGGCTGTAAAGAAGTGTTTTTTGCCTTGGGACTTGACCCAGAGCTTTGCTGGGTACAGCACATCAAAGCGTACGCCGTTCTTGTACAGGGCTGCTTTTGCCCTGTTAAATTCCGCCCGTCTCCTGGCCAGATCAGCCCCAAGGTCCTGGTATATCTTTATTCTATGTCCTTCCCAGCTACAGTCTGGCCCAGCGCAGGATTCTTTCTCGGTCCTGGTACTGGTTCAGTTTGGTTATTATTGCCCTCGGTTGTGTGGTAGTCACCACTGTTGTATTATATTGTATATATGGATATTACGGTAAGGCCCCTGTACTATAGGTACGGGGATAGATCCCTGCCTGCTGGCTCCGCTGCTGTAGGAGGCCACACATCTCTGTGTAATAAAGCCTCGATTACATTCTACTCTCATCTCGTCGTAATTGATAGTGCATCAATTTATTACACAGAGAATTTTCAGAGATGGACCTCCGCATCAAGCCGGATCGCCTGCAGCTGCATTCTCAAGCAGACAACGCCAAAAAGGACTTCCTACATTGGCTAGCTTGCTTTGAAGCATACATCGGGTCTGCGCCAGACCCAATCTCAAAAGCACCAGATTCTGTACACGTGGCTGAGCTCCAACGTTTCTCCCCTCGTCCAGGAGGCGCCTACCTACACAGAGGCTATGGCGCTACTGAAGGAGAATTACGCTCAGCAGACCAACAAGATCTACGCCAGGCACCTCCTCTCCACGTGGCACCAACTTCCCAGTGAGTCTGTGGAAGATTTCTGGCGTGCCCCGCTCGCCCTGGTGAGAGACTGTGACTGCCAGGCCGTTTCGGCCACGGAACATTCGAACCTGCTAATGATAGACACGTTCGTTACGGGTATAGGGTCTGACTACATCCGCCAGCGCCTCTTAGAAGGGGCTTAACCTCGCAGCGACCAAGAAACTAGCTCTCTCGCTCACGGTCGCTTCACGCAATGTACAGGCTTATGCCCCCGACCGCACAGCCCACCCCTCCTGTGCATCGTGGACCCCGCCAGCAGCCACCCCATCGTGGACCGCCCTCAGCCAACCACATGCCTGCGCCGCGCGGCAGCCAACCAACCCCGGGGGACCCAAGTGCAAATTCTGCGGACAGACAAAACACCCCCGGCAGCGCTGCCCGGCGCGGAGCGCGCTCTGCACGGCCTGTGGCAAGAAGGGACATTTTGCTGCAGTGTGCCAGGCCCGCTCAATCGCCGCTATTGTCGCGGCAACCCCCACCTGCAGCCAGTGGGCACCGCCATCTTCCTCTCCTCAAACCACGTGCAGCCCGTGGGCGCCGCCATCTTGCTCCACTCACAACACGTGCAGCCAGTGGGCACCGCCATCTTCCTCTCCTCAAACCACGTGCGGCCCGTGGGCACCGCCATCTGGCTTGCCTCAGAACCAATGGGCACTGCTATCTTGCCTGCCCCAGGACACGTGCGGCCCGAGGGCGCCGCCATCTTGGCTGCCCCAGGACACGTGCGGCCCATGGGCGCCGCCTCAGGACCCCTGCCCGTCGGGCACCTCATCGGGCTGCTCATTGTCTCCAACCGTCGACGACCAGCCGCGTCTCGCCTCGATCATGATCGACCAGTCTCGACCGCACAACCTCGCGTCCACTTCGACAAGGTGAAGGTCGACGGGCACGAGACATCCTGCCTTCTGGACTCCGGGAGCACTGAGAGCTTCATCCACCCCGATATGGTAAGGCGCTGCTCCCTCGCGGTACACCCCTCTAACCAAAGTATCTCCCTGGCCTCCGGATCCCACGCCGTGGTGATCCAGGGGTACTGCATCGCCACCTTCACCGTCCAGGGCGTAGAGTTCAGCGGCTTCCGGCTCTACGTGCCTTGCTACTCGGCCTGGAGAGCCTAACCCTGAAATTTGGCAGGTCCTACCACCCCTTACTGTTTGCGACCTCACGACCCTTAAGGTCGACCCGCCTTCCGTTTGCAAACCTCGCCCCGGATTGCAAACCCGTCGCCACCAGGAGCAGACGGTACAGAGCCCAGGACAGGACCTTCATTAGGTCTGAGGTCTATATTTTTCTGGCCTATTCCTCGCACCCTTTTTAAATAATGGTACAATGTTCACAGACCTCCAATCCTCAGATACCTCACCTGTATCTAGTGAGATTGGAAAATGATCCTCAACACATCCGCCATTTTCTCTTTCGCTTCCTTTTTAAAAATAAATTTAGAGTACCCAATTCATTTTTTCCAATTAAGGGGCAATTTAGCGTGTTCATTCCACCTAACCTGCACATCTTTGGGTTGTGGGGGCAAAACCCACGCAAACACGGAGAGAATGTGCAAACTCCACACGGACAGTGACCCAGAGCCTGGAACGAACCTGGGACCTCAGCGCCATGAGGCAGCAGTGCTGACCACTGTGACACCGTGCTGCCCGCTCCTTGGCTTTCTTTAATAGACTGGGGTACATTCCATCCGGTACTGGTGATTTATCAACCTTCAAGGATGTCGGTCTCTCAGAAAGCCTCGAGTACTTTCCCTGACCCCATGCTATAAATAAGTTTAAATCACACTTCCTTCATTTTATTTTTCAAATAAAGGCACTATTTGTTGATGATATAAAGCAAGAGGCCGATTCAAAAAATAGACTCCAACCACCTGAGGTCAGATGACAAATTGCATTTACAGATTAATGGTATCTGCACTGAATAAGGGTGTGAAATGTCCTTCCTCATGTTCTTATATTCAATATAAAACATTACAAATCCTAGCAAATAAGAAAATTAGCTGAAAGGGTGCACAGGTATCCACTAAGTAAGGGGATGAGGACTGGGCATAACTTTGTAAGCTTGATTTCACGAGCCTGGTGGGGAGGGTAAAGGAGGACTTAGTAACATGGGATATTCTCCCCTTGTCGCTGGCAGGTCAGGTGCAGGCAGTAAAAATGAACATTTTGCCACGGTTCATGTTCCTGTTCCAGTGTCTGTCGGTCTTTTTGCCAAAGTCACTCTTTCGAGAGTGGACAAGATGGTCTTGTCATTTTTGTGGGCAGGGACAGAAGCCAGGATAAGGAAGGCAGTGCTTCAGTGGTGGTGGTCGGGGGGTGTTGGCCCTTCCGAACTTGTTACACTATTACTGGGCAGCGAATGCGTAGAAGGTGCGGGGCTGGAGTAGAGAGACAGAGGCTTTGTGGAAGTGGATGGAGGCGGGTTCTTGTAAAGGGTCGGAGTTGTGGGTGCTGGCAACAGCACCGCTGCCATTCGCCCCGGGGAAGCACTCAGGTAATCCTGTGGTAGTAGCCACGATGAAGATTTGGGGGCAATTCCGCCAGCACCTCAAGTTGCGGGCAGGTTTGAGGGTCATGCTGCTAAGAGAGAAACATGGGTTTGAGCCAGGGAGGATGGATGAGAGGTTTGGGGGATGGGAGGAGAAAGGGGTGAATGAGATGAAGAATCTGTTTTTGGAGGGGTGGTTCGCAAGCTTGGAGGAGTTGGGGGTGAAGTATGGGCTCCAGCGTGAGGAGGGCTTCATGTACATGGAGGTGCAAAATTTTGCAAGAAACGTTTTCCTGAACTGTCCAGTGGCACCTTCCTCTTCGTTGTTGGAGGAGGTGCTGTCGGTGGGGGCCTGGAGAGTGAGGTTGTTTCGGTGATCTGCAGCAGGATTATGAAGGAGGTTAAGGAATCTATGGAAGGGATTAAGGCCAAGTGGGAGGAAGAGTTGAGGATGGTGTTGGACGAGGGATTCTGGTGTGAAGTGCTGCGAAGGGTTAACGCCTCGACTTTGTGTGAGAGGCTGGGGTTGATTCAATTAATCAATGAAAATCGCTTATTGTCACAAGTAGACTTCAAATGAAGTTACTGTGAAAAGCCCCTAGTCGCCACATTCCGGCGCTTGTTCGGGGAGGCTGGTACGGGAATACAACCGTGCTGCTGGCCTGCCTTGGTCTGCTTTCAAAGCTAGCGATTTAGCCCTGTGCTAAACCAGCCCCTAAAGTGGCTTACAGGATGCACTTAATGAAGACGAGGATGAGCCAGCTGTTTGAGGAGGTGGAGGATAGCTACCAGCGGTGTGGGAGGGCACAGCCAATCATGTCCATATGTTCTGGACCTGCCTGAAGTTGGAGAAATATTGGGGATTGCTTTTCAGCACCATGTCCAAGGTTCTGCATGTGGAATTGGAGCTGGGTCCCCTGGAGGCCGTATTCAAGGTGTCAGACCTACCGGAGCTGCAGATGGGAGCGGGGGCAGATGTTTTAGCCTTCGCCTCATTGAGAAAGAGAATTGGGAGAGGACAGAGGAAGATCATGAAGCAAGGGAATGGAGAGATGAAGGCGTTGGGAAAGAGGAAAAAGGAAGAGAATGGAGAGAGAAAGAGAATGGGCAATGATTGTAACTAGGACCAACAAAGGTGCAAGATTTCATGCTGAAATGATGATTGCATTGCCTTCAGCTCCAGATGCATTTTTGAAAGAAGCCCCTGGCACTAATGGATCAGTGATGAGCAGTGAAAAGGTTCTCTGTGAAATTGAGTACTGGATGTGAAAAGCGATATCAGACTGCAATTTAATTTCACTTAATTATCTTCCAGGCTGATGTATTTTGATTTTTTTCCCTTTTGAAAAACTTCTTGTGTGTCTATTTTTATACATATTTAAGTGTTGGATTCTAAAATGTGTGTTCCAAACAGGTACCTTCAAAGGAATCTGCAAAATAATTGATCATTTTCCAGAGGATGCAGACTATGAGCAGGACACAGCGGAATATTTGCTGCGTAAGTTTCCAAAGAGAGAGAGAGCTTCACACAGGTTGAATGGTTTTGTTTCATTGTGGAGGGCATTTTTGAACACAAGATACAAATAATCTCTCCGAGTTAGTTATAAACCCAACTAATTTGTTCAACATTTTAAGATGTGGGCCAATAAAGTCAGTGATGGAGAAAGTCTGTTCAGCCAAGTACTCAAATAACCCAACTCAGCCAAACTAGAAAAAAACATTTTTAGCATCCAAATGTTTTAAGGTCTATTAACCTGCTACTTCGATTATTCCAAATGTTTAGCAACCTTTAGATAAAGAAGTAGGTAACTTTTTGGTTGTTACGTTTGTCTTATTTAAATGCAGTCCACTAGTGTGGCCCATACTGAAGTAATATTCCAGCTTCACCATGAATTACTTGTTTTAATATTTTTGCATACTCTAAACTTCACCATAGACTGTACATTTGAAGCTTCTGTAACCTCATAGCTCATCCCCATTATATTTGGAAACGGTTTTCTCTATGTCTGTCGAATCATAAAAGTTTACAGCACTGACAACATCATGTCATTGCTGGCTTTTGGCCACAGCAATTAACAACAAATTCCCACAACTCCACTCTTTCCCTATGGCTCCGTATCTTTCTTTGCTTCAAATGATTATCTACCGTTTTCTTAAAATTCAATGATTTCTATTCAAACACTCTCTATCCCCGCCCCCCCCCCCCCCCCCCCCCCCACCACCACCTCTAGTGAAGCATCCCATACTTCAACAACTCTGAGTCTAAAGCAATTTCACCTAAGCACTCTCCTTACTTTGAATTTACTCTGCATCCTTTCTATGTCCTTTCTCGTAACAGGGTCTTCCAAACTCTGCACTCTACCTCAATTGTAACTACAGGCATATACAAATTTAGCAAACTTCTTTGTTCTCGTACCCTATGTCTCTACTTATGAACCACAAAATGCTTTTTAATTTCATTTTCAATTAATTATATATTCAATAGGTTTATATTCTATTGCTTTCATGCCCCCAATTCCTTGTTCTTTCTTCCAGAAGACATCACCTCACATTTCTTGGCAACTATTCCCTCCTGTCGACACATTCTGCTAACTTCCTAAGTCTCCTAAAGTATTTTACAATCCTTGTAAAACTCCCTACCTTTGTGTTAACAGAATATTTTGCATTCTCTCTGCATAAGTCCAAATGACCTATATATATTTGAAAGAGTGAGACAGAGTGTGTGATCAGAGTGAGAGACAAAGTAAGTGAGAGATAGGAAGGAAAGAATTGTACCCAGCATTATCTAATCTTTTTTTTAAAAATAATTTTTATTAAGGTTTTCACAGAATATCAATAAGAAAATGAAAAAGGAACCCAACAGGGTTAAATACAAAACAGTCAACAACAAAAAAACGACCCTCCATACCCCCCTCCCCCCTGTACATCAATAATAAATTAACACCCTGACTTAATACAAAACAAACATAGCAAATATATACACCCCCCTCACAGATCCACCATTGTAAATAAACAAAAAACAAAGTACCCCCCCCCCCCCCCCCCGATTTGCTGCTGCCATTGACCAATGTCTACCGTTCTGCCAGGAAGTCTAAGAACAGTTGTCACCGCCTGAAGAACCCTTGTACTGACCCTCTCAAGGCGAATTTCACCCTCTCCAACTTAATGAACCTCGCCATATCGTTGATCCAGGATTCCACGCTTGGGGGCCTCGCATGCTTCCACTGAAGAAGAATCCTTCTCCGGGCTACCAGGGACGCAAAGGCCAGAATACCGGCCTCTTTCGCCTTCTGCACTCCCGGCTCCTCTGCCACCCCAAATATTGCGAGCCCCCAGCCCAGCTTAACCCTGGAACCTACCACCCTCGACACCGTCCTCGCTACGCCCTTCCATAATTCCTCCAGCGCTGGGCATGCACAAAACACATGGGTGTGATTCGCTGGGCTCCCTGAGCACCTAATACACCTGTCCTCACCCCCAAAGAACCGGCTCATCCTTGTCCCGGTCATGTGTGCCCTGTGCAGCGCCTTAAACTGTATGAGGCAGTGCCTCGCGCACGATGAGGAAGAGTTCACCCTCCCGAGGGCATCTGCCCACGTCCCTTCCTCGATCATCTCTCCCAACTCCTCCTCCCACTTACCTTTCACCTCCACCTCCGAGGCCTCCTCCTCCTCCTGCATCACCTGGTAAATTTCCGAGATCTTCCCCCCCCCCCCCCCCCCGAGAGCACCCTGTCCTGTACTGTGCATGGCAGCAGCCGCGGGAATTCCACCACCTGCCGCCTGGCAAACGCCCTTACCTGTAAGTACCTGAAGGTGTTCCCCAGGGGCCCATACTTCTCCTCCAGCTCACCCAGGCTAGCCAACTTCCCGTCCACAAACAGGTCTCCCAACCTTCGTATCCCTGCCCTGTGCCACCCCGAAAACCCTCCATCTGTTCTCCCTGGGACGAACCGGTGGTTCCCCTGTATTGGGGTCCACACCGAGGCCCCAACTTCCCCCCTGTGCCGTCTCCACTGCCCCCAGACTTTGAGGGCAGCCGCCACTACCGGGCTCGTGGTATACCTCATTGGAGGGAGCGTCAGCGGCGCCATTGCCAGCGCCCCCAGACTCGTACCCATACAAGACGCCGTCTCCAGCCTCTTCCATGCAGCCCCCTCCCCCTCTATCACCCACTTGCACACCATCGTCGCATTGGCAGCCCAGTAGTACCCACAGAGGTTGGGTAGCGCCAGCCCCCCCCTATCTATACTCCATTCCAGGAACACCCTTCTCACCCTTGGAGTCCCTCGCGCCCACACAAACCCCATTATGCTCCTGTTGACCTGCCTAAAAAAGGCCTTCGGGATAAACACGGGGAGGCACTGGAACAGGAACAAAAACCTTGGGAGCACCGTCATTGACTGCACCCTACCCGCCAGGGACAGCGGCAACACGTCCCACCTCTTGAACTCCTCCTCCATTTGCTCCACCAACCTTGTAAAATTAAGCCTATGGGCCCCCCAGCTCCTGGCCACCTGGACCCCCAAATACCTGAAGCTCCTCTCCGCCCTTTTTAGTGGGAGCTCGCCAATCCCCCTCTCCTGGTCCCCTGGGTGGACCACGAACAGCTCTCTCTTCCCCATATTGAGCTTGTACCCAGAGAAATCCCCGAATTCCCTGAGGATCCTCATTACCTCCGGCATTCCCCCCACCGGGTCCGCCACATATATCAGCAAGTCGTCTGCATAGAACAACACCCTATGCTCCTCCCCACTCCGCACCAATCCCCTCCAGTTCCTCGACTCCCTCAGTGCCATAGCCAGGGGTTCAATCGCCAGTGCGAAGAGCAGGGGGGACAGGGGACACCCCTGCCTCGTCCCCCGGTGCAACCAAAAGTACTCAGACCTCCTCCTGTTCTTGGCCACACTCTCCATCGGGACCTCATACAGCAGCCTAACCCACCTGACAAACCCCTCCCCAAACCCAAACCTCTTCAGCACCTCCCACAGGTACCCCCACTCTACCCTAACGAATGCTTTCTCAGCGTCCATCACCCCACTATCTCCGCCTCCCCCTCCCTCGCCGGCATCATGATAACGTTCAGAAGCCTCCGCACATTTGCGTTCAACTGCCTCCCCTTCACGAACCCCGTCTGGTCTTCGTGGATGACCTGCGGCACACAATCCTCAATCCTCGTGGCTAAGACCTTCGCCAGCACCTTGGCATCTACGTTTAGCAACAAAATCGGCCTATAAGACCCACACTGCAGGGGATCCTTGTCCCGCTTCAGGATCAAGGAGATCAGTGCCCGGGACATCATCGGGGGCAAAGCCCCCCCAACTCCCTTGCCTCATTGAAGGTCCTAACTAGCAACGGGCCCAACAGGTTCATATATTTTTTATAGAATTCAACCGGGAAACCGTCCGACTCCGGTGCCTTCCCCGCCTGCATGCTCCCTATCCTTTTGGTCAGCTCCTCCAGCCCAATCGGGGCCCCCAATCCCGCCACCAGTCCCTCCTCCACCTTCGGAAACCTCAACTGGTCCAAAAAGCGGCCCATCCCTCCCTCCTCCAGTGGGGGCTCGGACCGATACAATTCCTCATAGAAGACCCTGAAGACCCCATTGGTGCCAACCCTACTCCGCACCACACTCCCTCCCCTGTCCTTAACTCCCCCGATCTCCCTAGCTGTGTCCCGCTTCCGAAGCTGATGCGCCAGCATCCGGCTTGCCTTTTCCCCATACTCATAAATCGCCCCCTGGGCCTTCCTCCACTGCACCTCCGCCTTCCTGGTGGTCACCAGGTCGAATTCGGCCTGGAGGCATCGCCTCTTCCTCAACAGTCCTTCCCCAGGCACCTCCGCATACCTCCTATCTACCCTCACCATCTCCCCCACCAGCCTCTCCCTTTCCCTCTGCTCCCTCCTCTCCTTGTGGGCCCTAATGGAGATCAGCTCTCCCCTAACCACCACCTTCAGCGCCTCCCATACCATCTCCATTCGGACCTCCCCGTTATCGTTGGCCTCCAGGTACCTCTTTATGCTTCCTCGGACCCGCTCACTTACCTCCTCGTCCGCCAACAGCCCCACATCCAAGCGCCACAACGGGCGCTGGTCCCTCTCCTCCCCCAGCACCAAGTCCACCCAATGCGGGGCGTGATCCGAAATGGCTATTGCCGAGTACTCGGTATCCTCTACTCTCGCTATCAGTGCCCTGCTCAACACAAAAAAGTCGATCCGGGAATAAGCCTTATGGACATGCGAGAAGAATGAAAATTCCCTAGCCCCCGGCCTTGCAAATATCCAAGGGTCCACCCCTCCCATCTGGTCCATAAACCCTTCAGCACCTTAGCCGCCGCCGGCTTCCTACCCGTCCTAGACCTGGAGCGATCCAGTGCCAGATCCAACACCGTGTTAAAGTCTCCCCCCATTATCAGGCCCCCCACTTCCAAATCTGGGATCTGACTCAACATGCGCCGCATAAAATCTGCATTGTCCCAGTTCGGGGCATACACATTGACCAGTATCACCCTCTCTCCCTGGAGCTTACCACTTACCATTACGTATCTACCGCCATTGTCTGCCACAATGCTCGACGCCTCAAACTACACCTTCTTTCCCGCCAAGATCGCCACCCCTCGATTTTTGGCATCCAGCCCCAAATGAAACACCTGACCTACCCATCCTTTCCTCAATCTTACCTGGTCTGCCACCTTCAGGTGTGTCTCCTGGAGCATGACCACATCCACCTTCAGCCCCTTCAGGTGCGCGAACACGCGGGCCCGTTTGACCGGCCCGTTCAGTCCCCTTACATTCCAGGTTATCAGCCAGATCAGGGGGCTACCCACCCCCCTCCCCCGCCGGCTAGCCATAACTCCTCCTCGGCCAGCCACGCACCCGCACCCCACACCCGGCCCGTTCCCCACGGCGACAGACCCCGTCTCGACCCCCCCACTCGCTCCAGCTCCCCCTTGACCATAGCAGCAGCAATTCGACCGCCCCCCCCCCCCGCCCTAGGACCCATCCTAGCTGCTTTACTCCCCCCGCAAGTCAGCTGACTCCTGCTGACCCCGCCCACTCCCGCCTCTGCTTCGACTCCTCCCATTGTGTGACACACCCTCCTCTTCCAGTCCCCATCCGCAGGCTCTCCCCCTCCCCCTTCCATCCCAAGCTTGGGAAACAACCCTCGCTTCCCCGCTCTGGCCCCGCCCCCTCCAGTCTTCAGTGCGGGAAAAAGCCCGCGCTTTCCACCTACCCGGCCCCGCCACCTCTGATGCAGCTCCTTTTACAGGCCCAGTTCCCTCACCCCCGATTCAGGCCTCCCCCTCCTCCGCGGGGCCTCATCTCATTGCCGGCCATCCACCCCTGTTCCATTTGCTTACCCCCCTCCAAGAGCCCCCCCGACCAGCCCAACCAAAACAGTGCCCAACCCACCCTGACCACCCTCACCGAACCAGAAAGAAAAAAAAAGAAAAAAAACCAAGAGCAAAGGACCCCCCCTCAAAAAGTGACATATCAACCGCAATCCCCAAATGCCCATCCCGACCCTCAATCTGTGTCCAACTTCTCGGCCTGAACAAAGGCCCACGCCTCCTCCGGAGACTCAAAATAATGGTGCCGGTCCTTGTAGGTGACCCACAGTCGCGCCGGCTGCAACATGCCAAACTTCACCCCCTTCCTGTGCAGCACCGCCTTCGCTCGATTGTATCTGGCCCTCCTCTTCGCCACCTCCGCACTCCAGTCCTGGTATATTCGAACCTCCGCGTTCTCCCACCTGCTGCTCATCTCCTTCTTGGTCCACCGGAGCACACACTCCCGATCAACGAACCGATGGAACCTCACCAGCACCGCCCGCGGCGGCTCGTTAGTCTTGGGCCTCCTCGCCAGCACTCTATGGGCCCCTTCCAGCTCCAGGGGCCCCTGGAAGGACCCCGCTCCCATCAGCGAGTTCAACATGGTGACCACATAGGCCCCCAAGTCCGGCCCCTCCAGCCCCTCCGGAAGGCCCAGAATCCGCAAGTTTTTCCGCCTCGACCGATTCTCCATCTCCTCAAACCGCTCCTGCCATTTCTTGTGGAGCGCCTCGTGCGCCTCCACCTTTACCGCCAGGCCTAAGATCCCGTCCTCGTTGTCGGAGATCTTTTGTCGGGCCTCGCGGATCGCCACCCCCTGGGCCGTCTGTCTCCAGCAGCTTATCGATAGAAGCCTTCATCGGCTCAAGCAGGTCCACTTTAATCTCCCTGAAGCAGCGCTGGATAACCTCCTGTTGCTCCTCCGCCCACTGCATCCACGTTGCCTGGTCTCCGCCCGCCGCCATTTTGTTCTTCTACCCCCACACCTTCTTCGGGTCCACCACCACTTTTTTAGTCGCCCCGCACCTGGTAAAAGCCATATACTGTCGGGGAACTATTGTACTCTCCTTCCCACAGTGGGAAACGTCGAAAAAGTGCCGTTGGGGGCCCTGAAAAGAGCCCAAAAGTCCGTTTTTTGCGGGAGCTGCCGAATGTGCGACTTAGCTCCGCATAGCCGCAACCAGAAGTCAGCATTATCTAATCTGAGCAACACCAATCACTTGTATTTATATTTACCTTTAACATCAGAAAACATCCCAAGATGTTTCATAGGAACATTATAAAACAAAATACGACCCCAAACCACATAAGGAGATAATAGGTACATAACCAAAAGCTTGGTCAAAAAGGTCGGTTTTATTCCCAACCGTTAGTTTCCTGGGTTATATGGTAACACTTTAGAATCAGCCAGAATGGATTTAGACTTCTTTGCAAATATAGTAAAACTCTCTATGATATATAGTTAGTTCATTTGGATTTTCAGAAAGCTTTTAGCAAAGTTCCACGTGAAGGACTTATAATTAAACTACAACCCTTGGGACTGATTACATTGGTTAATTAATGAAAACAGGGTGTCAAGAGATTACTTGCAAGGAATAGAGTCAGATTAAGAGGAAGTTATTAGATACAGTTCCACAGGGGTCAATGCTTCGTTGCTGCTTCTTTATGTAAATTATCTACACACTTAAACCAAATGTGATGCTAAATTTGTAGACTGCATTACAAGTGTTAACAGCAGAGGATGCAACTGATGATTTCAGAAGGATTTGAATCAATTGTGCGGATAAATGGCAATTAAAAGAACGGCACATTGTGTGAATAGCATAAAATGAATGGAACAGAGTTAGCTTCACGCACAGCTTCTGGCTGAGCTGGAGCTCGGGAATTTGCTTCCCAAAAACCCTTGGCGATAGGGTTTCTCTGTGGAGACCTCTCCTCCTTCTGCCTCCATGCAACAATCATCTCATAACTCTATAAGGCTGTGTGTTGATGAGGCAGAAAACGCGCCTGACTTCCCTGTCCGGGTTCAGCAACATTCCCTTCAAAATCCAAGTCGTCACCGAAGCACCTTCAAGAACACAGCACAAGCTTCCCAAAACTTTGTAAGAGCAAAAGTAAGTCAAACGCACTTCACCTGCAAGTTGGATGACTGACTATTTAAACAGTGCTAGTCTTGGGTCCCTTGACCAGCTGAATGCATGTTCAGTTGGGAATACTTAGGTCACAGCAGTAACTGGACCTGCACAGTCCAAATTGGCAAAATGTTGTCAAAACACAGTCAGAGGCTGTTTAATATGGCAAACTGCCTAGTCTGAAAGCTTCAGGTGCAGATACGCATTAGTGCTCTTACCAGCAAGCTGTGCTTTGTGGGCCCTACCAGAAGCAGTGAACCCCCATTTTCAACATCACGGGCTTCTATAGCACCAACACCAGCAGCACTTGGAAACTGAATTTTTGGCCTCAATTTCTAAACAATGGAGTACGGAACTCTGTAGGAAATGGATTATGCAAGTCCGAGTACAACTTGCATTTAAGGAGTTTGTGTCCAAGTATGCTGATATCGGAAAGCTAGGTGAAAAAGGCAACTGTGAGGAGAGCACAAAGAAGCTGCAAAGGGATATAGGGAGGTCAGATACGTGGGAAGGACCTGGCAGATGAAATACAACGAGGAGAAAAGTGAAGTTATCCACTTTGGTAGGAATAATAGAAAATCAGGATTTTTTTAATTGGTGAGAGACCGGAAAATGGTGGGATTCAAAGGGGCCATGGTGCCCTTGTACATGAATTACAGAAAGTTAATATGCAGGTACAGCAAGAAATGAGGAAAGCAAATGGTATGTTTATTACAAAGAAATTGGGAGTATAAGAGTAAATAAGTCTCACATATAGAGCCATAATGAGCCCACAGTTGGAGTAATGTGTATAATTTTGGGGTACAGTCAAAATAGAGATTGATAAATTCTTGCAATCTAAAGCAATTAAGGGATATTGGGAATAATTTGCAAAGGTGCAGTTCAGGTAGAAGGTCAGCCTCGATCTTATTGAAAAGCAGAGCAGGGAGCAGGTTGAAAGAGCTGAATGGTCTCCCCTGCTCGTATTTCATATGTTCTTATTATGCCCTTCATCCAGTTTACTCCATATTATAGTTTAGAAGTGTTGAATATTTCCTGAACTAAAAAATCTTTCAATAATACATATCAGTTTGTTTATTTAATACAACCCTCATTCCTTAAGTTTTCCTTTTAAAAGACATAAGCCCTGAAATGATATTATATGACTAAAAAAGCTTCATGGGTTTCATTAAAATCCTTTGGCGCTATTTTAACAGAGGCACTGATCAATTGATCTGTTTATTTCAAATTCCTATGGCAACCTTCATACAGTGTCACTTCAAGGCCATATATCCTGTTCCAGTGCTGATTGACAGACCATCCTAAAATTGATCATATTGTGCTCACTGGTCTCCAGAGATTCCACTTCCTCTAAATTTTGGATGCTGTCTTTTTCATTTCCTCTTTTTTGTATTGTTTTTGAATGACACCATTCATAATTAGGGGTCTAGTTTTTATTTGGGGGGAGGGGGGGGATCAATCTTCATCATCTCCGTGTCTCTGCCACCTCCTTTAGTCCATGTTCAGAATTATGTCCTGCACAAGTGAAACGTTTCTCAAGTTTAGGGTAGCAAGATTGAAGACATCTTCTTTGGACATTGGAACAAACACTTCAACTTAGACACCTGACTTTATCACTCAACCCAACAGATCAATCAGTCGGAGTTTAACACCAACAACCAATGTTTCTGTTTGACACTAAGCCAAACTTCAAATAACATTTTTTTAAAATAAATTTAGATTACCCAATTATTTTTTCCAATTAAGGGGCAATTTAGTGTAGCCAATCCACCTACACTGCACATTTTTGGGTTGTGGGGGCAAAACCCACGCAGCCACGGGGAGAATGTGCAAACTCCACACGGACAGTGACCCAGAGCTGGGATCGAACTTGGGACCTCAGCGCTGTGAGTCAGCTGTGCTAACCACTAGGCCACCGTGATGCCCAACTACAAATAACATAAGATAAAAGCAAATTACGGCAGATACTGGAATATGAAACAAAAACAGAAAATGCTGGACAATCTCAGCAGATTCAAATATCTGGATCCCCACCAAGACTTTCAATTTTCACTTCCACATTAACCCTCATGTCACAAAAAGCCTAATCTGTGCCACTTTCCACTACAAAATCAACTACTCCAATGTTCTCCTCACTAATCTCCCAAGCTCCATTCTACCTAAACCACAACTGCATTCCACTGCATTCTATCCCACACTAAATCCAACTTCACATCTCCTCCAAACCAATTTCCAATACATCTGATTCAAAATCTTTGTGCTTGTCTTAAAAAGAAACTCTTGTCTTGTTTCTCTCTACCCTGCAACTTCCTAAAGCCCCGTGTGACAGCCTTTGCCCTCAGCTTTGGCCTCTTCTGCCTCCGTCCACTCTCTGCTCAACACTTCGGTTCAGCCAACCTCCCAATACTCAGAAAAACTCTCCCTTAACTAGTCATCTAGTTCTACCTCTCTTCTTCTCCTCCAAAGTTTCCTCAGAACCTTCTACTCTGATTATGTTTTTGGTCATTTCCCCTAAGTATTCCATCATTGCAGACCATTCAGTGGTGCCTTTCTTGCCACTGAATTAGACGATCATAGGTTCCAGCCCCACTCCAAGACCCAAGTGCATGATCTAATTGACATTTTAGTGCAGTACTGAGAGAACACTGCATTGTAAGTGGTGCAGTCAATGGATGGGATGTTAAGCTGAGGCCCCATCTGCTTTCTCAGGTGGGTGTAAATGATTCCATGGTGCTACCTTACGAAGATCAGGGCGTTCTCCCTCAATGAACAGCACCATAACAGATTAACCTGTTATTCATCTCATTATTGTTTATGGGACCTTGCTGTGCGCAAAATGACAGCCACACTTTTGCCTATAAAACTGTGACTATAATTCAAAATTAATGAATTGGCTAAACAACACTTTCAACCAACCTGAGGACATGAATAATCCCACAGAATTTATCCTTGTGAAGTTGGAAATGCTTTGGTAAGTTTTATTGTGCTTAAAGTTGAGTATTTTCAATCAAAGATTGGAATCTAAGGGAATCAGGTGGGAATTAAAGTTGAGGTAAAGGATCAGCCATGACCCTACTGAATGGCTCGGCAAGCTCAAGGTGTTGTTTGGCCGACCTCTGTTCCTATTTCTTTTGTTCTTAGAAATGCAAGTTCTCCTGATTGTGGAACTAGGTCCAGGTGCAAGTTGCCCTCAGTTGGATCCTTAACATACTTTGTAATTTTTATTTGATTCAGATGTCCCACTTCTATTAGGCACATGGGTCTTGAGGCAGATGTAGTGTAGGGAAGAGCAAGAACATGGATAGTTTTTTTTTAGACAAGGACTGAAGATTTTATATTGATTTAAATGTTGGGGATTCCAAAATTTGGGGAACTAATAGCATCCTTTGTAAGCAGGACTGAGAGTCCCACATGGTATGTTGCTAACCCCGTGCAGGGTGTGGGACATCTTTAACTGGCTTGAAAGGATATTGGAGAGGGAGAGGGAGGATCCAGTTGTTGTGGTCCATGTTGGGACAAACAACATAGGCAAGTCTAGGAAATAGGACCTGTTTGAGGAATATCAGGAACTAGGAACAAAAATTAAAGAACAGATCCTCAAGGGTTATACTTTCTGGATTATTACCTGAGCCACGTGCAAATTGGCATAGGAAAGAGACAATTAGGGAAGTAAACACGTGGCTAAAGGAGTGATGCGGGAAAGAGGCGTCCCATTTCATGGGGCACTGGCATCAGTATTGGGACAGGAGGGACATAAGGGATCTGTACCTGAACTCCTCCCCCACAATCTTTGTTAGCGTCCCGAACACTCCTGCCCAGTATCTCTCCAGCTTCTCATAACCCCAAAACATAGGTACGTGGTTCGCTGGTCCTCACCAACACTTCTCGCACTCGTCTGCCACCCCCTGAAAGAACCCACTCATCCTCACCAAAGTCATATGCATCCTATGTACCGCCTGAATCTGTATCAGGCTCATCCTCACACACAAGGTTGAGTTCAGCCTGTGTAGTGCCTCACTCCACACTCCCAATCTATCTCCCCTCCAACTCCTCCTCCCACTTCTCTTTGATCCTCACCACCTGAGCACACCCCTGCTCTCCCAACCATCAATATAAGTCCCCAATCCTACCCTCCCCTTCCACGTCCAGAAGCAGCAACCATTCCTATAGGGCATACTTCGGCAACTTGGGGAACCCTTTCCACACCTTTTGTGCAAAGTTCCTTACTTGTAAATACCTAAATTCACTTCCTCTTGGGAGCTCTTCCCTCTCCTTCAGCTCCTCTGCGCTTGCGAGCCACTCTTCCAGATACAAATCCCTCGCCCTCACCAGCCGCCGCCCCCCCCCCCCCCCCCTCCACTTCCTGTAGTCTGTAGTAGACTCCTAATAGTAACTTATGCACATGCTTGTTAACCCAAGCCACACCACTTCATTTTATGGTAAATCCTTCAATTATGCATGAATATCTGAGAAGCTGTATTCTGCAGGGAATGCAGAAGACCAGAGAATTTGTACCAGTATTGTATACCAGCCTCTGGCCCACACTCCCTTCAAACAAAGCTCCACATGGAGCGTGTGACATTGAACAACTTATTCCTTTGTGATATTGGTGATAAATCAAATCAGTTTCCACAAACGACAGCGAGAATGAGGGGTAGAGGACAGGTGTGCGAGATGTTCAGGGAGTCCGACGAACCATGTCCATATGTTCTGGGCATGCCCGGCGCTTAAAGAATTCTGGCAGGACTTTGCGAGGCCTATGTCCAGGATTTTGGACATGCGGGTGAAGCCGAGGCCAACAATAGAGATCTTTGGGGTGTCAGAGGATCCGGGAGTGCAGGAAGCGAAAGAGGCCGAGGTACTGGCCTTTGTCTCCTTGGTAACCCGGAGACGGATCTTGTTAACGTGGAGAGACTCGAAACCCCCGAGTGTGGAGACCTGGGTTAGTGACATGGCTGGGTTCCTCAGCCTGGAGCAAATAAAGTTCACCTTGAGAGGGTTCCTGCTGGGGTTCTCCCGGCGGTGGCAACCTTTCCTTGACTTTCTAGGGGAGTGGTAAAATGTTAGCAGCAGCAGCAATCGGGGGGGGGGGGGGGGGGGGGGGGGGGGGGCCTCAGGTGGGGGAACTGTCTATTTAATGTATATTTTCTTATTAGGACAATTTCCACCATCACACACCTTCAGTTGTGTCTTTGATCACTAACTTGTATTTGTCATACATTCTGACCACATTATTGATGGTGTACAGCTCACGGCACTTCTTAATTTGACTCCTCATTCTCCCTGCAGGAATCGTCAGGGCTTCCAGTGTGTTCCCGATACTGAGTGTGGGATTGCTGTTTCTTGGAGGTGTCTGTGTTGCAGCCGGTGAATTCTACAAGAGCAAACACAATGTTGTCCTCAGTTCTGGAATTTTTTTTGTAGCAGCAGGTTTGTCATTTTTTAATGGATTTATGTGGATAAATCAAATATCCTGGATTTCAGCCAATGCTTTCGTCCTATTCAACTTTGACTCTAAACTTTACAACCATTTGTTTACCACAGATTATTCAAATCACAAGTGAACTGGATGGGGCAGTGGGTCAGCTGCTGTCTTTTCACACCGTGGCACTGGCTCAGACAGTCTTTTCATCAGGACGTTGTTTATATTTTACACCCCTATTTATAAAACCCAAATGCTGTTTGCCTGTGGTTCCAGCTATCTACACTTTCAGGGAATGATGTATTTCACTCACTCTCTGTCCACCTAGAGTGACTTTTCATTGAATGGAGAGTATCAACCCTGTTCTAGCCCAACTCTCACTGAGTCCAACTCCATCAAATTCCCTTCCCACCCTTCATTATTAAGCTCTGTAATGTCAGCCTTTCTGTTACAGCCCCCTCAACACAAACTGATAAGATGTCATACTTGGCTCAGTGCAGAGTACTATTGCCTTTGAGTCAGGACATTGTGGAGTGAATTCCCACTCCAGGGACTTCAGGACATAGTCTAGGGCCACACTCCGGTATAGTCCTGTGAGAATATTTGTGATTCTGCAGCACTAGTTGGAGGAACAGTCCGAAGAACAGGAAATTCTCCTGGTATCCTGCCCAATATTAATCCCTCAACCAATACACACAGTAAGATTATCCATTTATTATCTCATTGTTTTTGAGGGATCTTGTGTAAATTGTCAATTCTATTTCCTACATCGCAATCATGATTCACTTTTAAAGTGCTGTCGACTGCTGCGGTGGCGAAAGGAGAGGCCGGCGAGGTTCAGGCCGGCGAGGTTCTCGCTGGCACTGTCTCGCGCGCGAATCGATCGGCCCCGCCTCCTGCCTGTGACATAATGGGATGTGGATATATTTAATGCCATTAGCGAGCTTTCCGCTGTATTGGCCCCTCACATTCAGATTACATCTCCCCGCCCAGGTTTGCAACAGGTCTGGAGCGAAAGGAACCAGGCGAAGGGATCCCGCTTTGGGGGTGGGGGGGAGCACACGTAAATACAGCCTGGGGGAAAGAGGGTCAGTACTACAGCACGTCTCCTCGGGGAGGGGGGGCACACATAGATACAGCCTTGGGGTAGGAGGAAGAAGGTCAGTACCATAGCACTTCCCCTCGGGGGGGGGGGGGGGGGGGGGGGTGCAGGGATGGGGATAGCCCGAATATTACGCGGGGGTGGTGCGTTCCCCTGTGTCTATGTGGGGAGGGGAGATTCCCCTGTGTCTATGTGGGGAGGATTCCCCTGTGTCTATGGAGAGGGGGATTCCTGTGTTTGTGGAGGGGGTTCCCATGTGTCTAAGTGAGGAGGGGGGTTCCTGTGTGCAGGGAGTGGTGGGGGGATTCCCATGTGTCTATGTGGGGAGGCGGATTTCCCATGTGGTTATGTGAGGGGCGGCGATTCCTGGGTGTGGGGAGGAGGGGGGAATTTGTGTGTGTGGGCAGGGGGGATTCCCCTGTGTATGTGTGGGCAGGGGGGGGATTCCCCTGTGTATGTGGGGAGGGGGTATTCCTGTGCGTGTGGTGAGGGGGATTCCCCTGTCTAAGTGGGGAGGGGATGTTTCCCTGTGTTTATGTGGAGAGGGGGGATTCCCCTGTGTCTATATGGGAAGGGGGGATTCCTGTGTGGGGAGATTCCGGTGTGTGTGGGGAGGATTCCTGTGTGTGGGGAGGATTCCTGTGTGTGGTGAGAAGGGGGAATTTCTGTGTGTGGGTGGAGGGGGGATTCGCCTGTATCTATGTGAGGAGTGTGGATTCCCATGTGTCTGTGTGGGGAGGGGGGATTCCCCTGTGTCTATGTGGGGAGGGGGGATTCCTGTGTGGGGAGATTCCTGTGTGTGTGGGGAGGATTCCTGTGTGTGTGGGGAAGATTCCTGCCTGGGGGAGGATTCCTGTGTGTGTGGGGAGGATTCCTGTGTGTGGTGTGAAGGGGGAATTTCTGTGTGTGGGGGGAGGGGGGATTCGCCTGTATCTATGTGAGTGTGGATTCCCATGTGCCTGTGTGGGGAGTGGGGATTCCCCTGTGTCTATGTGGGGAGGGGAGATTCCCCTGAGTCTATGTGGGGAGGAGGGGATTCCCCTGTGTCGATGTGGGGAGGAGGGGATTCCCCTGTGTCTATGTG
This sequence comes from Scyliorhinus torazame, assembly GCF_047496885.1. Taxonomy (NCBI): domain Eukaryota; kingdom Metazoa; phylum Chordata; class Chondrichthyes; order Carcharhiniformes; family Scyliorhinidae; genus Scyliorhinus; species Scyliorhinus torazame. Next base: position 137,916,687 of record NC_092723.1, read on the forward strand.
GGGAGGGGGGATTCCCCTGTGTCTTTGTGGGGAGGAGGATTCCCGAGTCTATGTGGGGAGGGGGTTTCCCCTGTGTCGATGTGGGGAGGAGGGGATTCCCCTGTGTCTATGGGGGAGGGGGTTTCCCATGTGTCTATGTGGGATGGGGGATTCGTGTGTGGGGAGGGGATCCCCTGTGTCTATGTGGGGAAGGGTTTTTCCTGTGCGTGTGGTGAGGGGGATTCCCCTGTCTATGTGGGGAGAGGGTTTCCCATGTGTCTTATGTGGGGAGGGGATATTCCCATCTGTCTATGTGTGGAGGGGGGATTCCCCTATGTCTATGTGGGGAGAGGGTTTCCCATGTGTCTTATGTGGGGAGGGGATATTCCCCTGAGTCTATGTGGGGAGGGGGTTTCCCCTGTGTCGATGTGGGGAAGGGGGGTTCCCCTGTGTCTAGGAGGGAGGGGGTTTCCCATGTGTCTATTTGGGGAGGGGGGTTCCCATGTGTCTATTTGGGGAGGGGGTTTCCCATGTGTCTATGTGGGATGGGGGTTTCCTGTGTGTGGGGAGGGGGGATTCCCCTGTGTCTATTTGGGGAGGGGGGTTCCCCTGTGTCTATTTGGGGAGGGGGTTTCCCATGTGTCTATGTGGGTTGGGGGGGGGGGGGGATTCCAGTGTGGGGAGGGGGGATTTCCGTGTCCATGTGGGGGGGTTCCCTCTGTGGGGAGGAGGGGAATTCCCATGCGTCTATGTGCGGGGGGGTGGAGGAACCATGGTTTAATATTTTATTTCTGTTAGATTGAGACGCCATCTGGAAGGACGCGCCTCCACGAGCCAACGCTTTTAATTGCGCCCTTTAGTCATTTTCTGTCTGGATTGCGCTGCAGTGGGCGGCTCGGTGTCTTGCACACTCGGTAACCACGACGCTGTCCTCTTTCCTCCTCTCCCAGGTTTGAGCAACATCATTGGAATTATTGTGTACATATCGGCGAACGCCGGGGACCCGGGGCAAAGCGACTCCAAAAAGAACAATTATTCTTACGGATGGTCCTTCTACTTTGGGGCGCTGTCGTTCATCATCGCCGAGACGGTGGGGGTGCTGGCCGTGCACATGTACATCGACAAACACCGGAAGCTGCGGGTGAAGACTCGCAAGGAGGTGCTGAAGAAGTCGGCTCTGGCCCGGATCCCCAGCTACCGGTACCGCTTCAGGCGGAGGTCCAGCTCCCGCTCCACCGAGCCCCGGTCGCGGGACCCCTCCCCGGTGGGCGGGAAAGCCTACGCCGTGGCGCCGTCCAGCGAGATCTCCATGTACACGCTGTCCAGGGAGCCCGCCAAAGCGGCCGCCGCGGCGCACCTCGCCTCCGAGCGGGACGCCAAGTTCCTGCAGGTCCGCAACTGCGCCTCGTCCAAAGACTCGAAGGAAGCCCTTCAGCCCAACGCGGCCAACAGGCGCACCACCCCCGTCTGACACCCCGGGAAGTGGTCGGTGCCAATTAAAAACATTTTCTACTTGACTGAGAATCTCTCCTGTCGAATTGCGCGACGCCCGGGAGCCACTGGCAGATTCGCGCCATTTCTCACCACGTTCCCCCCGCGCGCATGTGTCGCCAATCACCCTGAACTCTCCCTCTCACTCACAGCCTTTCCCTTACATGAAAACAAAAGGACTACTTGTTTTTTTTTAAATAAGAGGAACATTGATTCAATCCTAGCATTTTAATGCCTTCATATTTTATGAACATTCTGAATAAAGTACGTTTAAATTCAATAGTTGAAAAAGCACAGAATTAGGAAATCGGTGATTTATGTAAAAGTTTAACAGCTGAAATAAACGCACAAGAACATTCAACACTTGTCGTTTCTCATTAATCTGACATTATGTTCAGATATTTAACTGGCTTTTCCTGGCCATTGATAAAAGAGCCCTGGTTACTTAACAATGTTGGATATCAGGAACAGTTTGCTCCAACGCACTTCCCATTTTTTTTTTGGTTGAAGTGGACAGAGAAAACTCAATTTTATCAGTGTGGAATTCCAGAAGACATTTGATAAAGCCCCTCAAAGAGACTGCCAGCGAAAGTGGAATTGAAGTTAAATTATTGGCCTGATGGGAGGGCAGGCAGGAAGTGAGGGAGATGATCAGGTGCCCTCCTGACTGGCAATATGTGGAGTAGGGGCATTTCCACAAGGCTCTCTGTGCTGAGGCCCTCAAAGTTCAGTGGGATAGACAGCCACATTTTCACATTTGCCAATTATATAATAGTAGTCGGCAGTCTAGATGAAAGCATAAAAGTACAAAGAGATAGTGATAGATTTAGCAAACAGCAACATTCTGGCAAGCGGATTTCAGTGTAGATAAACCGGAAGTCATCCACTTTCCATCCAAAAATATTAGAACAAGGTAGAAGTCTCATTACAGCCTTGATTAGACCACACTGAAAGTACAACAATCCTAGGAAGGTTATATTACTTTCGGAGGGATGGCAGTGCAGGTGTACCAGAATGATATCTGGACTCCAAACATTAAATTGAGGAGAGATTACACACTAGGGTTGTACTCTTTGGAACTTAGAAAGTTAAACAATTTGGTGATATTTTCACGATATCTGGGGAACTGGTAGTTTCCAGATTCCTTATTCCCATTGAATGGTAAGATTAGTACAATAATATAACTGCACAAAGCGTGGTGAGCTGCAGGTGCAAATAGGCTCATGGGACTACTGTAGCAACGACAAAGCTGGTTCGGAAAAAGGGTAGGACTGGGCAGCATGGTGGCACTGCTGCCTCACAGCACCAGGGACACGGGTTCAATTCCGACCTCGGTGACTGTGTGGCGTTTATACATTCTCCCCGTGTCTGTGTAGGTTTCCTCCCACAGTTCAAAGATGTGCAGGTTGGGTGGATTGGCAATGCTAAATTGCCCCTTAAAATACAACGGTTAGGTGGGGTTATAGGGATAGGGCAGGGAGTATGCCTAATTCGAGTGCTCATTCAGAGGGTCAGTGCAGTCTCCTTGGGCCACATGGCCTCCTTCTGCACTGTGGGGATTTTTTGATTCTATGGGTATTAAATATTCCGGGGTACAAGGTTTTCAGGAAATAATAATAATCTTTATTATTGCCACAAGAAGGCTTACATTAACACTGCAATTAAGTTACTGTGAAAACCCCCTAGTCGCCACACTATGGCGCCTGTTCGGGTACACTGAAGGAGAATTCAGAACGTCCAATTCACCTAACAAGCACGTCTTTCGGGACTTGTGGGAGGAAAGCGGAATGCATGGAGGAAACCCATGCAGACACGGGAGAATGCAGACTCTGCATGGGCAATGACCCAAGCAGGAATCAAACCTGGGACCCTGGGGCTGTAAAGCAACAGTGCTAACTACTGTGCTACAATAGGGAAGGAACAAAAAGAGGAGTGGTGGAAGTATTGATAAAGGAGAACATGACACTGTTGGAGCGAGGATGTCCCACAGGGTTCAAGGTCAGAATCTAGTTGGTTGGAATCAAGAAACAATAAGGGTATCATTACACAACAGGATGTATTCTATAGTCCGCCAACTAGTGTAAAAGTTATAGAGGGAAAATTTACAGTGAAATTACAGAGGTGAAAGTATTGAGAATAATGAGATTTTATTTATCCTAATTCTAACTTGTATAATATTAACTATAACTGAACAATGGGCTGTCTTTAGAGAGGGGATGGTACAGTCAATGTATATCCCCACCATGAGGAAAGCTAACACAAGCAAAGCTGGAGCCCTTTGGATCAAAAAAAGAGATTGAGAGTAAGATGAAGTAGAAAAATATAAATGTGAAGATGCCAAGTTATAACACAAATGAGAACCAGGCTAAATTTATAAAGTTCAGGGGTGAAGCAATATCAGAAACCAAAGAAGTGGAGAGTATGAGAAGAGAATGGCAGCCAGCATAAAAAGGATTTTAAAAGGCTTCTGTGGATTTTAATTCTAAAATAATAGAGGAGTGGTGAGGCTCATTAGGACCACAAACGGGATCTACGCATGGAGGCAGAGGCCATGGCTGAGGTGCTGAATGAGTTGCATCTGTCTTTACCAAGGATGAAGATGCTATTGAAGTCATAGTGAAGAGAAGATAGTTGAGATGCTGGATGGTCTAAAAACTGATAAAGGGGAGGTATTGGAGAGGCTGCTGTACTGAAAGTTGATAAGTCACAGATGGGAAGGATGCTGAAAGGGTGGAAATTGTGGAGTTACTGATCATAATTTTCCAATCCTCCTCAGATACAGGAGTGGTAGCAGAGGACTGCTGAATTGCAAATAGTTCACTTTTGTTCAAAAAATATGTCAGGATAAACCCAACAACTAGAGGCCATTCAGTTCAACCTTGATGGTGGGTTAGCTTTCAGAAGTCATGATCGAGCACATAATTAACAGCCACTTCGACAAGTGTGGATTAGGTAAGGGGCTGGTTTAGCACAGTGGGCTAAATAGCTTGCAATGCAGAATGCCAGCAGCGTGGGTTCAATTCCCATACCGGTCTCCCTGAACAGGCGCCGGAAGGTGGTGACTAGTGTCTTTTCACAATAACTTAATTGAAGTATACTTGTGACAATAAGTGATTATTATTATTATTATGAAAGCCAGCATGGATTTGTTCAAGGCAAATCCTATCAAATAAACTTGGTTATTTCTGATGATGTAACCTAGATTGTTGATTTTTAAAACATAAATTTAGAGTACCCAATTGTTTTTTTTCCAATTAAGGGGCAATTTAGCATGGCCAATCCACCTACCCTGCACATCTTTGGGTTTGTGGGGGTGAGACCCACGCAGACACAGAGAGAATGTGCAAACTCCCCATGGACAGTGACTCAGGGCCGGGATTAAACCTGAGTCCTCAACGCCGTGAGGCAGCAGCGCTAACCTATGTGCCACCGTGTTGCCCCCAACCTAGAGTGTTGATTTGGATAATACAGTTGATGAGATCTATATAGACTTCCAAAATGCGTTTGATAAAGTGCCAGCAAAGTTGAAGCCCATGGAGTAAAGGGGACAGTGGCAGCATGGATATGAAAGTGGGTTAGTGACAGGAAACCTAAATGAGTGGAGATTCTAAATTAAAATTACAATTAATATCAGGAGGAATAAGACAATATTTTCCAATTCTGATCTGCAGGTAGCAAATCAGGAATAGGTCAGGACTCCTCAGAGCCTAGATTAGCAGATTAGTCAAAGCATCAGGATTAGGCTGCTTTAAGAAAGCTCCTCACTAGGACAGCACGGTGGTGCAATGGTTAGCATTGCTGCCTCATGGCGCCGAAGTGCCAGGTTCAATCCCGGCTTTGGGTCACTGTCCGTGTGGAGTTTGCACATTCTCCCGGTGTTTGAATGGGTTTCGCCTCCACAAGCCAAAGATGTGCAGGGTAGGTGGACTGGCCACGTTAAATTGCCCCTTAATTGGAAAAAATGAATTGGGTACTCTAAATATATTTTTTAAAGCTCCTCACCAGTTTATACAAGAAAGGATCACGGGGCTTTATAATTTTATAAACACAATGAGTACAGCAATGCACAAGGCCTTGACATATGTGAACGTATTTTGAAGAATAGGCCAATATTAACTTACATACATGCAGTGGATGTGAACATATGTACATGTGAAAACAGCTGTCTAATGCGAGAACACAGAACATAGCAAACAGAAGAAATGTTCATAAGTCCAGTCTCTGTCTGTGGCTTGCGTCTGATCCTGGTCGACCGCCGGAGAGGTGGTGCTGGGGACGACAGCGCCTTGATGGGCGAGATTGAAGCCTGACTGGTGGTCTTGTGAGTCGAGGTATCAGGAGGTGGCAAAACAACAGAAGGAAACGGAGAAGAATGTGGTTGCGGGCAGGCAACTTTGCGCAGTGCCCGTCTGTTTCGTCGCACAACAGAACCATCAGCCAGACGCACAACATACGAGCGGGGGGCAGCCTGTTGAACAACGACAGCTGGAGCTGACCAGCCTCCATCAGGGATCTTGACCCGAACAGTGTCTGACGGGGATAAAACGGGCAAATCAGTGGCATAAGCATCATAGCCCTGTTTTTGCCGGTCTCAGAGTTGCTGCACCTTCTGCAGCACCGGGAGGTGATCCAGGTTGGGCAAGTGTATGGCTGGAAGTGTCGTTTGCAGGTCCCTGTTCATCAGGAGTTGAGCCGGCGTCATGCCAGTGGACAGTGGGGTCGCCCTGTACGCAAGCAGCGCAAGGTGAATGTCAGACACAGAATCCGTGGCCTTGCAAATGAGCTGCTTCACTATGTGCACCCCTTTCTCAACTTTTCCGTTTGACTGCGGATAGTGTGGGCTGGAAGTGACGTGTTTGAACTGATACGACAGGGCAAACCGAGACCATTCATGGCTGCTGAAGCACGGGCCATTGTCACCCATGACAATGAGTGGGATACCATGCCTGGAGAATGTCCCCTTACAGGCCTTGATGACGGTCTGAGATGTGAGGTCTGAGAGCTTCACGACTTCAGGGTAATTGGAAAAGTAATCAATGATTAACACGTAATCACGACCATTTGCATGAAAGAGGTCGATGCCAATCTTGGACCACGGAGAGGTTTCGATTTCATGCTGCTGAAGTGTCTCCTTACTCTGCGCTGGCTGGAAGCGTTGACAGGTTGCACAGTTAAGGACCTTGTTCGCGATGTCCTGGCTGATCCCAGGCCAGTAGACAGCCTGCCTGGCTCTGCGTCTGCACTTTTTCACACCCAGGTGGCCCTCTTGGATTTGACGGAGCACCAAGCTCTGGAGATTGTGTGGGATTACAATCCGGTCCAGTTTGAGAAGGATGCCATCAACCACCGTCAGGTCGTCCTTTACATTGAAAAATAGAGGGGGCTGTCTCCTCACGGATACAAACCACCTTCTCATCAGATGCCGGGAGGATGCTAGCACACAGCTGCACCTATGACTCAACCTGTGACTCAATTTGCCGGATGACATTCAGTGGTTGACAAGGCACGGTGATGAAGCGGGACAGTGCATTGGCAATGATGAGCTCCTTGCCAGGCATGTAGACCAGGTCAAAGTCATACCTTCTGAGTTTGAGGAGGATGCGCTGCAACCGAGGCGTCATGTCATTAAGGTCCTTGTGGATAATGTGGACCAGGGGCCTGTGATCCGTCTCGACTGTGAATGTCGGCAGGCCGTAGACATAGTCGTGAAACTTGAGAATGCCAGTGAGCAGGGGTGTGGGTCGGAGAGGGCAAGGTGTCAGAGATTTACAGAGAGATGAGGGAAGAGGGGGAGGAGTCGGTGGGCGAACTAAAAGGAAAGTGGGAAGAAGAACTAGGGGAGGAGATAGAGGAGGGTGTGTGGGCTGATGCCCTAAGCAGGGTAAACTCCTCTTCCTCATGCGCCAGGCTTAGCCTGATTCAATTTAAGGTGCTACATAGAGCACACATAACGGGGGCAAGATTGAGCAGGTTCTTTGGAGTGGAGAACAGATGTGGGAGGTGTGGCGGGAGCCCGGCACATATGTTTTGGGCGTGCCCGGCACTGGTAGGATATTGGCGGGGAGTGACGGGAGTGATCTCGCAGGTGGTGAATGCCCGGGTCAAACCAAGCTGGGGGTTAGCTCTATTTGGAGTTGCGGAAGAGCCGGGAGTGCAGGAGGCGAAAGAGGCCGATGTCGTGGCCTTTGCGTCCCTCGTAGCCCGGCGCAGGATCCTACTCATGTGGCAGGAGGCGAAACCCCCCAGACTGGAGGCCTGGGTAAATGATATGGCGGGGTTTATTAAACTGGAGCAGATAAAGTTTGCCCTGAGAGGATCGGCTCAAGGGTTCACCAGGCGGTGGCAGCCATTTGTCGACTACCTAGGGGAACGTTAGAGGGAAGACAGATGACCAGCAGCAGCAACCCAGGGGGAGGGGGGGGGGAGGGGGGGGGGAGGTTTAGTTGAGTATAGGTCAATAGAGTGTGAGGTTTTGTTACTTGTGTATTATTATTATTATTATTGTTAAAAAGTTAAAAATTTCTGTTTTGTTATTGTTATTGTTTCGTTTGTTTTGTAAGCGGGAAAAATGTTGCTCAGGGAAAAAAAAATTCAAAGAACAAAGAACAAAGAAATGTACAGCACAGGACCAGGCCCTTCGGCCCTCCAAGCCCGTGCCGACCATGCTGCCCGACTAAACTACAATCTTCTACACTGGGTCGGTATCCCTCTATTCCCATCCTATTCATGTATTTGTCAAGATGCCCCTTAAATGTCACTATCGTCCCTGCTTCCACCACCTCCTCCGGTAACGAGTTCCAGGCACCCACTACCCTCTGTGTAAAAAACTTGCCTCGTACATCTACTCTAAACCTTGCCCCTCTCACCTTAAACCTATGCCCCCTGGTAATTGACCCCTCTACCCTGGGGAAAAGCCTCTGACTATCCACTCTGTCCATGCCCCTCATAATTTTGTATACCTCTATCAGGTCTCCCCTCAACCTCCTTCGTTCCAGTGAAAACAAACCGAGTTTATTCAACCGCTCCTCATAGCTAATGCCCTCCATACCAGGCAACATTCTGGTAAATCTCTTCTGCACCCTCTCTAAAGCCTCCACATCCTTCTGGTAGTGTGGCGACCAGAATTGAACACTATACTCCAAGTGTGGCCTAACTAAGGTTCTATACAGCTGCAACATGACTTGCCAATTCTTATACTCAATGCCCCGGCCAATGAAGGCAAGCATGCCGTATGCCTTCTTGACTACCTTCTCCACCTGTGTTGCCCCTTTCAATGACCTGTGGACCTGTACTCCTAGATCTCTTTGACTTTCAATACTCTTGAGGGTTCTACCATTCACTGTATATTACCTGCCTGCATTAGACCTTCCAAAATGCATTACCTCACATTTGTCCAGATTAAACTCCATCTGCCATCTCTCTGCCCAAGTCTCCAAACAATCTAAATCCTGCTGTATCCTCCGACAGTCCTCATCGCTATCCGCAATTCCACCAACCTTTGTGTCGTCTGCAAACTTACTAATCAGACCAGTTACATTTTCCTCCAAATCATTTATATATACTACAAAGAGCAAAGGTCCCAGCACTGATCCCTGTGGAACACCACTGGTCACAGCCCTCCAATGAGAAAAGCATCCTTCCATTGCTACTCTCTGCCTTCTATGGCCTAGCCAGTTCTGTATCCACCTTGCCAGCTCACCCCTGATCCCGTGTGACTTCACCTTTTGTACTAGTCTACCATGAGGGACCTTGTCAAAGGCCTTACTGAAGTCCATATAGACAACATCCACTGCCCTACCTGCATCAATCATCTTAGTGACCTCCTCGAAAAACTCTATCAAGTTAGTGAGACACGACCTCCCCTTCACAAAACCGTGCTGCCTCTCACTAATACGTCCATTTGCTTCCAAATGGGAGTAGATCCTGTCTCGAAGAATTCTCTCCAGTAGTTTCCTTACCACTGAAATAAGGCTCACCGGCCTGTAGTTCCCGGGATTATCCTTGCTACCCTTCTTAAACAGAGGAACAACATTGGCTATTCTCCAGTCCTCCGGGACATCCCCTGAAGACAGCGAGGATCCAAAGATTTCTGGTAAGGCCTCAGCAATTTCCTCTCCAGCCTCCTTCAGTATTCTGGGGTAGATTCCATCAGGCCCTGGGGACTTATCTACCTTAATATTTTTTAAGACACCCAACACCTCGTCTTTTTGGATCTCAATGTGACCCAGGCTATCTACACACCCTTCTCCAGACTCAACATCTACCAATTTCTTCTCTTTGGTGAATACTGATGCAAAGTATTCATTTAGTACCTCACCCATTTCCTCTGGCTCCACACATAGATTCCCTTGCCTATCCTTCAGTGGGCCAACCCTTTCCCTGGCTACCCTCTTGCTTTTTATGTACGTGTAAAAAGCCTTGGGATTTTCCTTAACCCTATTTGCCAATGACTTTTCGTGACCCCTTCTAGCCCTCCTGACTCCTTGCTTAAGTTCCTTCCTACTTTCCTTATATTCCACGCAGGCTTCGTCTGTTCCCAACCTTTTAGCCCTGACAAATGCCTCCTTTTTCTTTTTGACGAGGCCTACAATATCTCTCGTCATCCATGGTTCCCGAAAATTGCCGTATTTATCCTTCTTCCTCACAGGAACATGCCGGTCCTGAATTCCTTTCAACTGCCACTTGAAAGCCTCCCACATGTCAGATGTTGATTTGCCCTCAAACATCCGCCCCCAATCTATGTTCTTCAGTTCCCGCCTAATATTGTTATAATTAGCCTTCCCCCAATTCAGCACATTCATCCTAGGACCACTCTTATCCTTGTCCAACAGTACTTTAAAACATACTGAATTGTGGTCACTGTTACCGAAATGCTCCCCTACTGAAACATCTATCACCTGGCCGGGCTCATTCCCCAATACCAGGTCCAGTACCGCCCCTTCCCTAGTTGGACTGTCTACATATTGTTTTAAGAAGCCCTCCTGGATGCTCCTTACAAACTCCGCCCCGTCTAAGCCCCTGGCACTAAGTGAGTCCCAGTCAATATTGGGGAAGTTGAAGTCTCACATCACCACAACCCTGTTGTTTTTACTCTTTTCCAAAATCTGTCTACCTATCTGCTCCTCTATCTCCCGCTGGCTGTTGGGAGGCCTGTAGTAAACCCCCAACATTGTGACTGCACCCTTCTTATTCCTGATCTCTACCCATATAGCCTCACTGCCCTCTGAGGTGTCCTCTCGCAGTACAGCTGTGATGTTCTCCCGAACCAGTAGCGCAACTCCGCCTCCCCTTTTACATCCCCCTCTATCCCGCCTGAAACATCTAAATCCTGGAACGTTTAGCTGCCAATCCTGCCCTTCCCTCAACCAGGTCTCTGTAATGGCAACAACATCATAGTTCCAAGTACTAATCCAAGCTCTAAATTCATCTGCCTTACCCGTAATACTTATTGCATTAAAACATATGCACTTCAGGCCACCAGACCCGCTGTGTTCAGCAACTTCTCCCTGTCTGCTCTGCCTCAGAGCCACACTGTCCCTATTCCCTAGTTCTCCCTCAATGCTCTCACCTTCTGACCTATTGCTTCCGTGCCCACCCCCCTGCCATACTAGTTTAAACCCTCCCGTGTGACACTAGCAAACCTCGCGGCCAGGATATTTATGCCTCTCCGGTTTAGATGCAACCCGTCCTTCTTATACAGGTCACACCTGCCCCGGAAGAGCTCCCAGTGGTCCAGATAATGGAAACCCTCCCTCCTACACCAGCTGTTTAGCCACGTGTTTAGCTGCTCTATCTTCCTATTTCTAGTCTCACTGGCACGTGGCACAGGGAGTAATCCCGAGATTACAACCCTCGAGGTCCTGTCTTTTAACTTTCTGCCTAGCTCCCTGAACTCCTGCTGCAGGACCTCATGCCCCTTCCTGCCTATGTCGTTAGTACCAATATGTACAACGACCTCTGCCTGTTTGCCCTCCCCCTTCAGGATGCCCTCTACCCGTTCGGAGACATCCTGGACCCTGGCACCAGGGAGGCAACATATCATCCTGGAGTCTCTTTCACGTCCACAGAAGCGCCTATCTGTGCCCCTGACTATAGAGTCCCCTATTACTATTACTCTTCTGCGCTTTGACCCTCCCTTCTGAACATCAGAGCCAGCCGTGGTGCCACTGCTCTGGCTGCTGCTGTTTTCCCCTGATAGGCTATCCCCCCCGACAGTATCCAAAGGGGTATATCTGTTCGAGAGGGGGACAACCACAGGGGATTCCTGCACTGACTGCCTGCCCTTTCTGGTGGTCACCCATTTCTCTGCCTGCACCTTGGGTGTGACCACATTTACATAACTGCGATCTATGACGCTTTCCGCCACCTGCATGCTCCTAAGTGCATCCAATTGCTGCTCCAACCGAACCATGCGGTCTGTGAGGAGCTCCAGTTGGGTGCACTTTCTGCAGATGTATATTTTTTAAAATATATTTTTAAAAAAAGAGAATGCCAGTGAGAAGGCTCAGGCATTCCTTCTCGATTTGTGCATACCTTTGTTTGGTGGGCGTCATTGCCCTTGATGTGTAGGCAACCGGTGCCCAGGATGAGATGTCATCGCGTTGCAGCATCCAACCACTCTGCCTGATGGGCCGCCTTCCACTCGAAGGCAGTGAACTTCTTCACAAGGTTTTGTAGGGCCGTGGTGTGTGAGGCCATGTTTGGGATGAACTTGCCCAGAAAATTGACCATGCCCAGGAAGTGCAATACCGCCTTCTTGTCTTCCAGGACCTTCATGGCTGCGATGGCCTTCACCTTGTCTGTGTCCGGGCGCAAGCCCCGCTGAGAGGTCTGGTCTCCTAGGAACTTGAGTGTCGACATGCCAAAGCAACATTTGGCCCTGTTCAGCTTCAGGCCATTGGCGTGGACACGGCGGAATACCTGCTGGAGACGGGAAACATGCTCCTCAGGGGTCATGGACCATATGATGATGTCATCCACGTACACACGAACCCCTTCGATGCCCTCCATCATCTGCTCCATGATGCGATGAAATATCTCCGATGCCGAGACAATGTCGAACGGCATACGGTTATAGCAGTACCTGCCAAACGGTGTGTTGAAGGTGCAGAGCCTTCTGCTGGACTCATCCAGCTGGATTTGCCAGAATCCATGTGACGCATCTAACTTTGTGAAAAACCTTGCATGTGCCATCTCACTGGTGAGTTCCTCCTGCTTCTGGATGAGGTAGTGTTCACGCATTATATTCTGGTTGAGATCCTTGGGATCAATGCAGATGCGCAGGTCTCCAGAGGGTTTTTTAACCACCACCATCGAGCTGACCCAGTCAGTCAGTTCGGTTACCTTGGAAATGATCCCCTGCGGCTGCAGCTCCTTGGGCTGTTCCTTCAGGTGCTCCTTCAGCGGAGCCGTGACCCGGAGTGGTGAATGGACCAGTGGCTTGGCATCAGGTCGCAGTAGGATATTGTACTGATATGGCAAAGTGCCAATCCCGTCAAACACATCTGGATACTGAACGAGGAAGTCACCAATGCCAGCTTGAAGATCCACGTTGAGGATGTCGTTGAATAAACCCGCTGCACCAGGTTTAGCTTTTTGCAGGCATGCGCGCCCAGTAGGGATGCCCTGTCCGGCTTGACAATTTCAAACCTTAGCCATGCAAGTGTGCTCCGGCTGGAGACGAGTAGATGGCAGGACCCCAGTGCCATGATGGCATAACCGTTATAGTCCAGGAGCTGGCAGGCTGCTGGAAGGACCTTGGGGGGCTTCTTGATGCTTTTGAAGTCTGCCTGTGAGAGGAGGTTGGCAGAAGCACCTGTGTCCAGCTTGAACTGGATGGAGCAGCGGTTGACCTGCATCACCGCACGCCATTCGTCCTCCAAATCCACAGCGTGGATGGACTGAATGTGAGATGAGTTAGGTGTGGCATGTTCACGTGTAGTAATGATGCCCACTCGGTAGGCGGACTCCAGGCACTTGTCCTCTGGATCCGTTGTACTGCCAGGATCAGAATCCTGTAATCGTCGTTGCACATTCTGGACGCACTGTCGTCGGAATTGGGAGCGCTGGCCTCTGACTGGTGGTGCAGACCTGCACAAGGCTGCATAGTGTCCAGGCTTCCTGCAGTGTAAACATCGCCTGCCTCTTGCAGGGCAGTGTCCCTTTAAGTAGGCATTGTCGCAATTCGGGCACGTCATGATGTCAGCGTCGCGACGCGGTGTACGTCGTCGCACATGCGCAGTGCGGTCGGCAGACATCTGCACCTGCGCAGTGTAGGTGTCGGCCGCTTCGTTATCCCGTTCACATCGCGCATGCGTGGGGCTCCGGGAAAAGCGCGCGATATGGCCGCTGTCTTCAATGCTGAGGCGCTGCATCCGGGAGATGGCCTGCACACTCTCTGCCTTGTGGGAGGCAAGTTTCTCATTTTCAGCCGATTTGTATTGGGAATACCGATTTTTTTGCGTGCTCATGCACTGTACATGTTTCAGTCGGGACTGGCAGGGTCATACGCTTGATTTTTAAAAGCTGCTCCCTCAGAGGATCAGAGTGAACTCCAAACACGATTTGGTCTCTGATCATGGAGTCAGCAATATCACCAAGGTTGCAGGACAGCGCGAGCAGGCAGAGGTTAGTTAAGAAGGCACTGAAAGATGCTCAAAGATTTCATTGGTGTCCACTTCACAGTGACTATCGAACTTGTCCAGGATGGTCTGAAACTTTGTGTTGTCCTGGCCTTCGGTGAAGTTAAACGAGTTGAAGAGTTTGATGGCTTGATCACCCGCTGTCGAGAGGAGAAGCGCGATCTTTCTTGCATCAGACGCACCCTCGCGGTCTGAAGATGCGATGTACAGCAGAAACTTTTGCTTGAATATCCGCCAGTTGGCGCTGAGATTGCCGGAAGTCCTGAGCTGGTGAGGAGCCTGAATCTTCTCCATGGTGCCGGGATACATTTGCTGGATGCCACGGAACGGAGGCAAGCCACCTTAAATTAGTAGTCTCCTGGTATCATGTCGTGTTAGGTACACTGATATAACACTGGCTGCAACATAGATCAAAAAGATACTCCAGACCTTGAAGTTAGTTCAATCAGGTTTATTGAACTAATAGCACAGTTAGCACAGCTCTCTGTGAGTTCAATTCTGCTAACTTAAGTGTGGTTACTCTGTCTGACTGAACCAGACTAGCTCTTAGCCACGTGGTGGAGGTGTGAGATTGTAACAACACCCTTGATTGACTCTCTAGATGTTCATCAGTGGAAAGAGGCGGAGTGTGAACGCCTTGTGTCTTTTATAGTCAGATCCCACCCTGAGTGTCCTGCCTGCTTATTGGTCATGTCCTGTTCTCTGTGTCCATTAGCTGCTTGTCTGTATATCATTAGGTGTGTGTCCGCATATCATGACACAGAACAAGAAAGGGATTTCAGGTGATAAACCACGCTCAGTAAACATATCTACTAAGTTACATGAGAATCAGGCTATCAGGAATATTCCCAGAGCATATGGAGATTACAGTATTTATCAAGTATGTATCATGCATTTGTATAACATTCAGAGAAGGTTCACTCTGCTCATTCCTGGGATGGAGAACTTATCTTATGAAGAAAGGTTGAACTAGTTGGGCCTATACCCTTTGAGTTTAGATTAAGCACGGGTGATCTTATTGAAACATACAAGATCCTGAGGGGACTTGATAGGATTAATCGACCGGGAGAATGTTTCTAATTGTGGAGGGAGGGTCTAGAACTGGAGTGTGCAGTCTAAAAATAAGAGGTCTCCCTTTTAAAATGGAGATGAGGATACATTTTATTTCCTCCGAGGGTCATCAGTCTGTGCAATTTTCTTTCTTGGAAAGCAATGGAGGCTGAGTCATTGAATTTATTCAAGGCTGAGTTGGGTAGATGTTTGATAGACATGGAAGTCAAGGATTTTGGGGGCACACAGGAAGGTAATGTTGAGACCACAATCAGATCAGCCATGATCTTATCGAATGGTGGAGCAGGCCTGGAAGGTTGAATTGCCTACTCCTGCTCCTATGTTCTTAACATGGTGCCCTTTCCATCATGACCGACAGTTCACTATGTCATTCTGCAAGTAACATTCATGCCACACAATTGACAGGCAATGACCATCTTCAACAAGAGAGTATCTAACCATCACCTCTTTACAATCAATGACATTACCATTGCTGAGTCCCCAATTATCTACATCTTGGAGGTTACCATTGACCAGAAACTGAACTGGACTCACCATATAAATACTGTGGCTACAAGAGCAGGTCAGAGGCTGGGAATTCCACAGAGAGTAACTCATCCCCCAACTCCCCAAGCCTGTCCATTATCTTCAAGGCACAAGTCGGGAATGTGATGGAATTCTCTCCACTTGCCTGGATGAGTGTAGCTCCAACAATATTCAAGAAGCCTGACACCATTCAGGACAAAGCACACCTCATCCACCACCTTCAACATTCACTCCATCCAGCATTGATGCACAGTGGCAATAGTATGTACCATGTACTGTAATGTTCTTGTCGGATGGCCTGATTTCTTACAAAGACACTTGTAGCTAAAGCTATAAATAATTTATTAACATTAACTATGGGTAAACTATATACAGCACAACAGATCAATAACAGTAAAATTATGCACAAGCAGCCTCTCCAGCCAGTCTGATGTCAGTTGACTTTAACATTCACTTATATACTAATGAGACTCCTAGTGGTCAGTCGGTGAATTACAACACAACCATGCTGTCACTACATCCCCTTTCCTTTGAAAGAATAAATTAATACATTATCATCAGTATATTTACATGTGATATCATGAGCCTATGAATCTAACAGTATAATTTTTTTTTTACATTTTAAAACTGGTTTAGCAAATACACATATACACAAGAACAGCAAGCATAGTATGTACGAATAATCTAGCTCTACAAATTGAGTCGATCAGGTTTTCTTCTGACTCTGGTTGATCTTCTCAAAGTTTGACCTTGCTGCTCAAAACTTGTAGAATTAATGTTCCCCATATATTCTCATGCTCAGGAACTGCTGAACTATCTGACACTGCAGATTGCGATGATCTATCTCAACTGTGAAAGTTGGAAGCCCATAGATGTAATCGTGGATTTTTTCCAAGCCTAGAATTAAACCCAAGCATTCTTATTTGATTTGAGCATACCTCTGCTCCATTATCTTCATGGACCGTGATGCATATGCGACTGGTTTCCAATTGTCATGCTCGAGTTGCAGAAGAATTGCTCCTGGACTATCTTGGGTCATGTCTGTTGACACTTTAATCTGCTTAGATGAGTCAAAAAATGTGAGAATTGGCATGGTGGTTAGTAAAGTCTTGAGCTGCTTCCACTCTTGCTCATGGTGCTCAGTCCAAGTGAAATCCGTTGTCTTGTGCAGGATATCACGTAGATGTGTTGTTTTTGCTGACAGGTTTGGAATGAATTTCCCTATAAAATAGATCATACCTGTAGCCATCTGGGATGGCCACTTCCAGAATACAAAATTGATTCTCGCAAAGACTGTAGGGAACTATGGACAATGTTAGGAAAGCAAGCAGGCACAGAGCCTGTATGCGTATTGGGAAGGCAGCTCCCAGACGGGACTGAAACTGTAGGTCAATTAACATATTGATGGCCCATGTCCGGGAACAAAGGAAAGACACTGCCTGTGCCGGGCAACCGATACAGCTCCAGACATCCCGGCGCCAGTTCCCCAAACCGAAAGCGCTAACAAAGCAAGGCCAATGGCCACCTAAGACACGCCCAGCCATCAGGGCACCCACCCCTTTATTGGTCAAGATCAATACCAGTGATCAAGATGCGGCCCAATTGATTGGGGCCAAGTACAAGGCCCGCCCAAAAGCGCGCGAAGCCCCTCCGGGAATAAGAAGAAACCCCCGCGAGAGAATCGCTCTCTTGGATTTGGCTCTCACAGCGGAGAGACCCGTCCACCAGCTGCACCAGAAGCAAGTAAGTCCAAGGTCAACGCTCGCTACCAGATGGACGACTTTAGCTGTTCTCCTGTACCACTTCGAACCCAACAACCCCAGATCCGAACAACGGCCATTTTTCCTCTGACTGAGTGGGCTCCCGAAGCTAAGTATGGGCATTAGCGTTAGAGATAGTTTAGTTTGTAGTACTGTGTGCATGAGTAGATATTACTGTGTGTGTAGATAAATAGTATTGACTTTGAACTAACTAACTGGTGTATTGGCTCTTTGATCAGTATTCGGGTTTGAAACTTGTGGCGGTATCGAAATATACCTGGCGACTCTAAGGCATAAACATAATTAGGTTTAAGAAAGGCGACCATATTGACTGCCATATTTATAACCAGAGAAACAGGGCAACATACCCATCACTCTTAAGATGGCTTTTTCGTTGTGTGGTTTTGGCATGTTGAAAATTGCTTGGATTTTGTCCTTGTCAGGTTCAATGCCATGCGATAATAACTGGTCACCTAAGAAAGTGAACTCAGTTACTGCAAATTGGCACTTTTGCCTGTTGAGCTTCAGCCCATTTCTCCTGATGCTCATTAGAACTTTAAGCAACCTTGTATTATGCTCTTCTATGGTTGAGCCCAAACGATGATATCATCCACGTACACACATATCCCTTTGATGCCTTCAATTATGTGCTCCATGGCACGGTGAAAAATGTCTGATGCCAAAATTATGCCAAACAGCATTCTCAGAAAACAGTACCATCCAAATGGCATATTAAAAGTGCAATACTTTGTACCTTGTTCCTCTAGCTTTAGTTGACAGAAACCCGGAGATGCGTCAAGTTTCGTAAAGAATTGCGCACCAGCCATCTCAGATGTGATTTTCTCACTCTTTGGTATTTGGTAATGTTCTCTTTTGATATTCTTGTTAAGATCTTTAGGATCCATGCTTATGCAAATATAGCCATTCTTTCTCTTTACACAAACAATGGAATTTATCCAGTCGGTAGGTTCCTCCATAGAACATAGAACATAGAAAATACAGCACAGAACAGGCCCTTCGGCCCACGATGTTGTGCCGAACCTTTGTCCTAGATTAATCATAGATTATCATTGAATTTACAGTGCAGAAGGAGGCCATTCGGCCCTTTGAGTCTGCACCGGCTCCTGGAAAGAGCACCCTACCCAAACTCAACACCTCCACCCAACACCAAGGGCAATTTTGGACATTAAGGGCAATTTATCATTGGCCAATTCACCTAACCTGCACATCTTTGGACTGTGGGAGGAAACCGGAGCACCCGGAGGAAACCCACGCAGACACGGGGAGGACGTGCAGACTCCGCACAGACAGTGACCCAAGCCGGAATCGAACCTGGGACCCTGGAACTGTGAAGCAATTGTGCTATCCACAATGCTACCGTGCTGCCCTTAAGAACAAATAAATCTACACTATATCATTTTACCGTAATCCATGTACCTATCCAATAGCTGCTTGAAGGTCCCTAATGTTTCCGACTCAACTACTTCCACAGGCAGTGCATTCCATGCCCCCACTACTCTCTGGGTAAAGAACCTACCTCTGATATCCCTCCTATATCTTCCACCTTTCACCTTAAATTTATGTCCCCTTGTAATGGTTTGTTCCACCCGGGGAAAAAGTCTCTGACTGTCTACTCTATCTATTCCCCTGATCATCTTATAAACCTCTATCAAGTCGCCCCTCATCCTTCTCCGTTCTAATGAGAAAAGGCCTAGCACCCTCAACCTTTCCTCGTAAGACCTACTCTCCATTCCAGGCAACATCCTGGTAAATCTTCTTTGCACCTTTTCCAAAGCTTCCACATCCTTCCTAAAATGAGGCGACCAGAACTGTACACAGTACTCCAAATGTGGCCTTACCAAAGTTTTGTACAGTTGCATCATCACCTCACGGCTCTTAAATTCAATCCCTCTGTTAATGAACGCGAGCACACCATAGGCCTTCTTCACAGATCTATCCACTTGAGTGGCAACTTTCAAAGATGTATGAACATAGACCCCAAGATCTCTCTGCTCCTCCACATTGCCAAGAACTCTACCGTTAACCCTGTATTCCGCATTCATATTTGTCCTTCCAAAATGGACAACCTCACACTTTTCAGGGTTAAACTCCATCTGCCACTTCTCAGCCCAGCTCTGCATCCTATCTATGTCTCTTTGCAGCCGACAACAGCCCTCCTCACTATCCACAACTCCACCAATCTTCGTATCGCCTGCAAATTTACTGACCCACCCTTCAACTCCCTCATCCAAGTCATTAATGAAAATCACAAACAGCAGAGGACCCAGAACTGATCCCTGCGGTACGCCACTGGTAACTGGGATCCAGGCTGAATATTTACCATCCACCACCACTCTCTGACTTCTATCGGTTAGCCAGTTCGTTATCCAACTGGCCAAATTTCCCACTATCCCATGCCTCCTTACTTTCTGCATAAGCCTACCATGGGGAACCTTATCAAATGCCTTACTAAAATCCATGTACACTACTTCCACTGCTTTACCTTCATCCACATGCTTGGTCACCTCCTCAAAGAATTCAATAAGACTTGTAAGGCAAGACCTACCCCTCACAAATCCGTGCTGACTATCCCTAATCAAGCAGTGTCTTTCCAGATGCTCAGAAATCCTATCCTTCAGTACCCTTTCCATTACTTTGCCTACCACCGAAGTAAGACTAACTGGCCTGTAATTCCCAGGGTTATCCCTAGTCCCTTTTTTGAACAGGGGCACGACATTTGCCACTCTCCAATCCCCTGGTACCATCCCTGTTGACAGTGAGGACGAAAAGATCATTGCCAACGGCTCTGCAATTTCATCTCTTGCTTCCCATAGAATCCTTGGATATATCCCGTCAGGCCCGGGGTACTTGTCTATCCTCAAGTTTTTCAAAATGCCCAACACATCTTCCTTCCTAACAAGTATTTCCTCGAGCTTACCAATCTGTTTCACACTGTCCTCTCCAACAATATCGCCCCTCTCATTTGTAAATACAGAAGAAAAGTACTCGTTCAAGACCTCTCCTATCTCTTCAGACTCAATACACAATCTCCCGCTACTGTCCTTGATCGGACCTACCCTCGCTCTAGTCATTCTCATATTTCTCACATATGTGTAAAAGGCCTTGGGGTTTTCCTTGATCCTACCCGCCAAAGATTGTTCATGCCCTCTCTTAGCTCTCCTAATCCCTTTCTTCAGTTCCCTCCTGTCTATCTTGTATCCCTCCAATGCCCGGTCTGAACCTTGTTTCCTCAGCCTTACATAAGTCTCCTTTTTCCTCTTAACAAGACATTCAACCTCTCTTGTCAACCATGGTTCCCTCACTCGACCATCTCTTCCCTGCCTGACAGGGACATACATATCAAGGACACGTAGCACCTGTTCCTTGAACAAGTTCCACATTTCACTTGTGTCCTTCCCTGACAGCCTATGTTCCCAACTTATGCACTTCAATTCTTGTCTGACAACATCGTATTTACCCTTCCCCCAATTGTAAACCTTGCCCTGTTGCACGTACCTATCCCTCTCCATTACTAAAGTGAAAGTCACAGAATTGTGGTCACTATCTCCAAAATGCTCCCCCACTAACAAATCTATCACTTGCTCTGGTTCATTACCCAGTACTAAATCCAATATTGCCCCTCCTCTGGTCGGACAATCTACATACTGTGTTAGAAAAGCTTCCTGGACACACTGCACAAACACCACCCCATCCAAACTATTTGATCTAAAGAGTTTCCACTCAATATTTGGGAAGTTAAAGTCGCCCATGACTACTACCCTATGACTTCTGCACCTTTCCAAAATCTGTTTCCCAATCTGTTCCTCCACATCTCTGCTACTATTGGGGGGCCTATAGAAAACTCCTAACAAGGTGACTGCTCCTTTCCTATTTCTGACTTCAACCCATACTACCTCAATAGGGTGATACTCCTCGAACTGCCTTTCTGCAGCTGTTATACTATCTCTAATTAATAATGCCACCACCCCACCTCTTTTACCACCCTCCCTAATCTTATTGAAACATCTATAACCAGGAACCTCCAACAACCATTTCTGCCCCTCTTCTATCCAAGTTTCCGTGATGGCCACCACATCGTAGTCCCAAGTACCGATCCATGCCTTAAGTTCACCCACCTTATTCCTGATGCTTCTTGCGTTGAAATATACACACTTCAACTCATCTCCGTGCCTGCAAGTACTCTCCTTTGTCAGTGTTCCCTTCCCCACTGCCTCATTACACGCTTTGGCGTCCTGAATATCGGCTACCTTAGTTGCTGGACTACAAATCCGGTTCCCATTCCCCTGCCAAATTAGTTTAAACCCTCCCGAAGAGTACTAGAAAACCTCCCTCCCAGGATATTGGTGCCCCTCTGGTTCAGATGCAACCCGTCCTGCTTGTACAGGTCCCACCTTCCCCAGAATGCGCTCCAATTATCCAAATACATGAAGCCCTCCCTCCTACACCATTCCTGCAGCCACGTGTTCAACTGCACTCTCTCCCTATTCCTAGCCTCGCTATCACGTGGCACCGGCAACAAACCAGAGATGACAACTCTGTCTGTCCTGGCTTTTAACTTCCAGCCTAACTCCCTAAACTTGTTTATTACCTCCACACCCCTTTTCCTACCTATGTCGTTGGTACCAATGTGCACCACGACTTCTGGCTGCTCACCCTCCCCCTTAAGGATCCTGAAGACACGATCCGAGACATCCCTGGCCCTGGCACCGGGAGGCAACATACCTTCCGGGAGTCTCGCTCGCGACTACAGAATCTCCTATCTATTCCCCTAACCATTGAATCTCCTACAACTATTGCTTTTCTATTCTCCCCCCTTCCCTTCTGAGCCCCAGAGCCAGACTCAGTGCCAGAGACCTGGCCGCTAGGGCCTTCCCCGGTAGGTCATCCCCCCCAACAGCATCCAAAATGGTATACTTGTTTTGAAGGGGAACGGCCACGAGGGATCCCTGCACTGTCTGCCTGTTTTTTTTTTTCCCCCTGACTGTAACCCAGCTATTCTTGTCCTGTACCTTGGGTGTGGTTTTCTGATTACTTTTAATTTTGTCATTCTGTCTAGCTCCTTTCTGAGGCGATCCCAAAGAGGTGCCTGTATCACAGGTTTTGCATCCTCTTTAAGTTGTATCTTGTAGGTGAATGGTAGTGTATAAAAACCTGTGAACACATTGCTGAATTTGTTGATAATGTTCTCAGAATCGTCGGAGTGTTAATCAAATCCTTTGTGGATGCTATATACCAACTGCACTAGACCTAATTCTTCACAGGACAGATCACCTAATAATGAACCCAAGCCCTCTGATACAATACAGAATGGGACAGAATAAACTGCGTTCTATACCACCACACTCAGGTCACAAGCATCATACCATTTAATGCTTGAACCATTATAATCTCTGAGAGATATTTTGTGATTTCTTCTAATTGGCTGAATTTTTAGATTTCTTAAATCAGTCATGCTGATTAAATTGGCTTGGGCACCAGTGTTTAACTTCAATCGGACCACTATACCATTCACTCCAAGTGGTGGCAGCTATTTGTCCTCATCAACCTCATTTATTATTTTTTTTTAAACAAACAATTTTATTGAGGTATTTTTGAGGTAAACAGTAACAATATACATTAGTGTGCAAATATCAATTACAAAAACATAGTGCAAATAACAGTTCCTCTCTTGCAAATAGACCTGCCTATTCTTCCCCCTAGTCTACACCATTCTATCCCCCCTCCCACCCGCCCCCCCTCTCCCCGCTGATGATTAGTTCCCCGCGAAGAAGTCGATGAATGGTTGCCACCTCGTAAGGCGAACTTGATTTTTTTCAAGCCGAGAAAACTTGCCATGTCCGACAGCCGTACTTCGGTCTTTGGGGGCTTTGAGTCCCTCCAGGCCAACAGTATTCGTCGCCGGGCTACCAGGGAAGCAAAGGCCACAATGTCGGCCTCTATTCCCTCCTGGACTCCCGGGTCCTCCAACACCCCAAAAATCGCCACCTCTGGACTCATCGCCACCCTTGTTTTTAGTACCCGGGACATGACGTCCGCAAATCCCTGCCAGTATCCCCTGAATTTTGGGCATACCCAGAACATGTGGTCATGGTTCGCTGGTCCTCCCACACATCTAGCACACTTGTCCTCCTGCCCAAAGAATTTACTCATCCGGGCCACCGTCATGTGGGCCCGGTGAACTATCTTGAACTGAATCAGGCCGAGCCTGGCACATGTTGCGGTGCATTTACCCTCCTCAGAGCGTCTGCCCATACACCTCCCTCCAACTCCCCACCAAGCTCCTCCTCCCACTTGAGTTTCAGTTCCTTGGTCCCTGTGTCCTCCGCTCCCATAAGCTCCTTATAAATACCCGAGACTCTCCCCTCTCCTACCTCTCCCCTATCCTAGATCCCCCTTGGTCAAAGGCGTGGAAAGGACGGGACCTGTCTACATACAAAATCTTTCACCTGCAGGTACCGAAAGTCATTTCCCCTTATCAGCCCGAACTTCTCCAGCGCCCTCATGCTCGCGAAGCTCCCTCCCAGGAACAAGTCGCTAATCCTTCCCACCACCGCCACGCTCGAAACCCGCCGTGCAGCTTCCCCGGGACAAATCGGTGGTTAGCGCATATTGGGGACCAGACCGACGCTCCCACTTCCCCCGCATGCTTTCTCCATTGGCCCCAAATCCGCAGAGCCGCCACCACTATAGGGCTGGTAGAGTACCTGGCTGGCGGGAGCGGCAGAGGAGCCGTGACCAGGGCTGCCAAGCTGGTGCCCCTGCACAAAGCAGCCTCCACTCACTCCCAAACCGACCCCGTACCCACCATCCATTTCCTTATCATAGCTATGTTAGCCGCCCAGTAGTAGTTGCTGAGGTTCGGCAACGCCAGTCCCCCCTCGCAAAAGTTCTGTTCCAGCATCCCCCTCTTTACCCGCGGGGACTTCCCCGCCCAAACAAATCCCAGGATGATTTTATTGATCCTTTTAAAGAAGGACCGTGGAATGAAAATAGGGAGACACTGAAAAATAAACAGGAATCTCGGGAGGATCGTCATCTTCACCGTCTGTACTCTCCCCGCTAGTGACAGCGGGAGCGCATCCCATCTCCGAAACTCGCTCCTCATTTGCTCCACCAGCCTAGACAAGTTCAACTTATGCATCCTGCCCCAGTCCCGCACCACTTGTATCCCTAAATACCTAAAACTTTCCCCCAACCTCATTTATTTTAAATGGAGTATCGGTTTGCATTTTTTTAAGAGCTGGAGAATTTTTTGATGTCTCCAAAAGGTTATTCTTCTGTGTTATAACGCCAACAAACAATGGTGTTTCATCACTGGAGACTGTGTCTTCCACTGAGCTTAGAGTAACAATTCTGAGCAAAGTGATTTTTTTTCCTTTGCATCTGGAACAAAACTTGCCAAACGCTGGACACTGCCTTAATCTGTGCCCTTGACCACATCTTTTACACAGAAATACTTTGTCCTGATCTTTACCCCGTTTGTTAGTGTGTGAGGAGCTGCAGGAACTTTCACGCCTTTTTTTGGACGTTTCCCGCCTTTTTGGAAAAAGGGCGGCAACCAGAGTTTTCACCTCCAAGAAGATGCTGCCAATACTGAGAAACATTTTAGAATGCTGTGCTGCTAGCTCGTGATCCTGACAAATATTAACTGTTTGTTCCAAGGACGCTTCGATTCCCTCAGCAACCGTTCCCTCAGCTTATTTTCATTCACACCAAATTCCACTGCAGAAAAAATACAGGTTTTAGCTTTTAACTTTAAATCAGGGATGAAATGATCTAAGGACTCTCCTGTCTTCTGTAAACATGATCTAAACACATAGCGTTCATAAATTGCATTCTTTCTGGAGCTGCAATGGGCATAAAATCTTCGAATTACTTTGTTAAATTTTTTACTATCTTCATTGTTTGCAAATTTAAATGTATTAAACACAGCAATTGCTTTAGGCCCTGATGCTGTTCAGAGCATCGCTCCCTTACGTGAATCTGATTGATCTTCCAAACTTATTGCAGTAAGAAACAGATTAAATTGTTGCTTAAACACATGCCAATTGCTGTCCACATTACCATGCAAGCTGAGACTCATTGGTGGCTTCATCTACACCATGTTGTTAATTTTGCAGTCTGGAAAATCGTCAAATCTCTGTGACAGGCTTTCTCAGTGTTTAATACCATCCAGCCCTGGTATTATGTAATGTTCTTGTCAGATGGCCTGATTTATTACAAGAACACTTGGAACTAAAGCTGTACAGGATGTATTCAGGTTAACTGTGGATAAACTATACACAAGTCAACAGATGAATAACAGTAAAATCATGCACAAGCAGCCTCTCTGTTTAGCTTCCTCCAGCAAGTCTGAGGTCAGCTGACTTTAACATTCACTTATATACTAATGAGACTCCTAGTGGTCAGTCGGTGAATTACAACACAACCATGGTATCACTACATCGACAAGATGAACTGCAGCAACTCACCAATGCTTCTTTGACAGCACCTTCCAAACCCAGGACCTCTGCTACCTAGAGGACAAGGACAACAGATACAAGGGAACACCACCAGATGCAAGTTCCCCTCCAAGTACTCACCATTCTGACTTGGAATTATATCGCCATTCCCTCACTGTCCTTGGGTCAAAATCTTGGAACCCCCTTTCTAACAGCACTGTGGGTCAAGCTACAACATATGGGCTGCAGTGGTTCAAGAAGGCGGTTGACCACCATCTTCCCAAGGACAATTTGGTTCAGGTAATGAATGATGGCCTACCCAGCAACACCCACATCCCATGAACGAATATAAAAAACAGGCTCTATCCTTGGCAGCTGCAATCTATACACAAATAATCTAACCTCACTTACCATTTTGCTCTTCACTTCCTGACCTGGTCCAGTTTGCTTTTGTACCATTTACTGTCCATTTTGTTGTCTTTTGATGTTGCCTCTCTCTGCTGTTGTCACCCATCCTGTTGAGGTTCTACTGCATATTTTTGTCCATCAATATCCAGGTTGGGGGCAGAGGAGTCAGCGCAGATAGTGGCTGGCATGAGAGAGAACATTGTGAAGTGCCAAAACATCAGCCTTTAAATCATGCTGGACAACTGTTACAGGCTTCCTCCTGATTTATGAAAAGGCTGTTCCTTCAGCAGCATGTTGTAAGCTGTGGCTAAGTGGATATGTCTTTCACCTCTGAGTTAGAAGATTTAGCGTTCAAGACCCACTTTGGAGATTTGAGTACATAACCTAGGCTGACATTCCCTGTGCAATCCTGAGTGCTACATTGTCAGAGGTACCATCTTGTATGAGGCATTAAGTTGTTCAGGAAGGTGGCTCATTGGGGCAGCTTGGTGGCACAGTGGTTAGCAGTGCTGCATCACAGCTCCAGGGAACCGGGTTCAATTTCAGCCTCGGGTGACTGTGTGGAGTATGCACGTTCTCCCCATGTCTACGTGGGTTTCCTCCGCGTGCAGACTCGATGGGCCAAATGGTCTCCTTCTGCACTGTAAATGCTATAATTCATTACCACTTTATCAAGGGTAGTTTGGGATGGGCAATGAATGCTGGTCTTACCAGTAATGTCCAGATCCTATGAACGAATAATTTTAAAAAAACAAGACTGCTGTCAGGTTGATGTACAAGATCAATTAGCACAGGGCAGCACATTGACGCAGTGGTCAGCATTGCTACCTCACGGCGTCGAGGACCCGGGTTCGATCCCGGCCCCGGGTCACTATCCGTGTGGAGTTTGCATATTCTCCCCGTGTCTGCCCGAGTCTCACCCCCACAACCAAGAGGATGCACAGGGTAAGTGAATTGGCCATGCTAAATTGCCCCTTAATTGGGGGGATAAAAGAATTGGGTACTCTAAATTTTTAAAAAATATATGCCATGGCACTATTTCAATGAAGAGCTGGCAATTCTCCTGGTATCCTAGCAAACATTTATCCCTCAAGCTACAGCATTAAAAACATGATCTGGTCATCATTGCTTTGATACATGTGGTAATTTGCTGAGCCTACCCAGCATTAGTTGCCCCATTCCTACAATCGTGTCTACAATTCAAAGGCACTTTTCATCAGAACTGTTCGGGTGAAAGTTCAAAGCACTGAAATGTTGGGCGCAATTCAACAGGAAAAGATTAAAATCCGGTTTTGGGTGTGTTTACTGAAGTGTTGCTCAGCAGCTTCAGTGCCTAGAAACACCGTTTTCAATGGCACGTTTCTGGTTTGTTTTGGCCTCGGGATATTTCTCTCTGCTGAGGCCGCTCTCGAGTCATTTCCTGCTGGCAAGCGTAGCAGGAAAGGCTCCTCGCAGATCGGGGCGCCATTTTGGAAGGTTGTCCCGATCTTTACACCCCCTGCTTCAGCCCCCCACCATTTTTGACTCCTCCAGCCCTCCAACACCGGGGAAGCCCCCAGGAACACCCCACCCTCTCACCCCCTCCACCTGGTAAGGCCACCCCCCCCCCCCCGGCCCGATCCCTGGCAGTGCCAACCTGGCACTGCCACCATGGCACCCTGGCAGTGGTAGTGCCCAGGTAGCACGGCCAAGGTGCCCGGGTGTCAGAAGGAATACCAGGGTGCCATCCTGCCCTGTCCCCACCACCCAGGGGTCTCTAATTGCCAGGGTGCCATTATGACTGGTCCAGGTTTGTGGAACCCAGTACTAAACGTGTCCTGGCGAGGTCTCCCAGGCACGGCCGTTAGGTCCCGGGTGTCAGGAGAACGCCAATGGCTCATTTAAATATGCAGATCGAGATGTCTCGCAAAATTTAATGAAGTCTCGCGAGGCTTTTCGAGCATCACAAATGTCCTGACACCAAGTCGGGCGAGATGAGGCAGCTAAATCGTGGCCGTTATCTCTGCTGCTCTCCACAGGTGCTGTCTGATCTGACCAGCATTTTCTGCCTTGATTTCAGATGTTCAGCATCTGCAATATTTTGCTTTTGCTTCAAAAGTACTGAATTGATTCTAAAGCATTTTGGAATGTCCTATGGTTGTGAAAGCTGCTACAGAAATGCAACTCTTTCAGAGAGCAGGGAAATAAAGCTTTCTGTGGTTCAGCCCTGACATTTTCACTCTGACACTACTGGTTAGACTTAAAACTTGTTGCCCGCGGTGAAAGGGCAGTGCTTAGCTCCTATTAAATACAAATTCATATAGATGGTAATTTATTGGAATGTCTGGTGCGTTATAGTGTTTTTTTATATAAATGCAAGTGTTGCTTTAATAAAAGTAGTTTTGAGAAAGGGAAACCTGATTTCCTGAGTTTGAAATGTAAGCGATTGAAAAACTGATGTAGGAAGGGCTGCACAGTCAGAATGATTTATGGGGAGCTTTCTTCGATAGGCTGATGTAAGAACATTGCCATGGGGGAAGAACGAGAGAAAGCCAAAAACTATCTATCAGACTGATTGAGAGAGAGAGCAAGATATTACCTGGGTGATTTATGAACAGATTGGTGCTGTTTGATGATCCAGGGGAAGAGAGCCTGGCTAGAGGCATTGGCAGGCTGATGGAAGGAAATAGCAAATCAGTGCCAATATGACTAGGGAGGGAAACAAGGTACTGCTGATTTTCTGGCACAGTCTTCCCTACAAGCCTTCAGATAAAGCCCAAAATAATTTTCCCTCCAATTAAATTTCATTGAAGAGGAGGAGGACTACACTGGCATTGGGTCTGTATGGAGGCACTAGGTAGATCTTGAGGCTAGAGGTGTCTTTATCTTCTTATCCTCAACAGTAGAAATCTAAAGAGGATTTGGAGGGTAATCCTTTGCTGGCTACAAGGTACACTTTTAGGACAACTCATCTTGACCCTTTCGTCTGACCACTGCATGAACAATCATGTGTGCATACCCCAATTCACATTGCACACATGGGATTAAATTAAAAATGTTTCCTGTCTGCTCCCATTCATAGCATCCCATCAATGTTGCCTCTCCAAGAACAACATCTGAACAGCCAACAACTTCAGGCACAATTTTCATCAGAGCCTATTGTTTGTGCATGGATCCATGTTTAACTACAGTATTCTACTTCTCCTTGGTGCCTGCATGTGAAGTGCAAATTCTTAACTCTAATCTAGAGCTACCCAAATGGTTGCATGAATGGCTAAAATTGCCAAGCAAATAGACCTTCTTTAGGCTGCACCTCCTGAGCAGCCTGACCTCATCTGTTTCCCCCTCTTCCTTGACGACAGAGTAAAAATTACCTGTGTTAGGCATGAGAAACAGTGAAACCCAGCTGTCAGGGAGCAAAATCGACCTGCCTTTCTGTGAAGATTTCAGTTTATTCAACACAGCTCAGCTCAAAGCACTGTTCTCCGTCAACTCCTTTTTATAGCTCTCGACCTTTTATCAAGGTTTATAACTGCCAGCTGCACACAAAAAATAACAGGCTGTCATATAAAATAACAGCCAATTGCAGAGGGTGATTATTTTTGAGTTTGACCTCCTCTTAAATTTGTTATGAGCAGCAGAACAATGACAAACCTCGTAACCTATTGAACAATTTAGCCAGAGGCTATTACCACACAAATCGTGCCTGATTTAAAGGGGCAGGATGAAACAAAATGTATATGTCAGAAAGGAATTCCGTTCACTATTTAACTTCTGAGAAATATTTTAACTGCATCATCATAGAACTTGGGGAGGGGAGGGGGGTACCTTCAGTACATTGGATTGACATTATCTTACAGGCCAAATAGTGATCTTCAAACTATTAAAGGGACTTCTGGCCTTTAATTCCTGCTGCAGGATGCAAGTTCCTGTCCCTCCAAATGGCTGCTCCCAACAGAGGCAGTAATAACATTGGCTGAATTATTAAATTGAATCTGATGCACTGTAGCACAGCACTATTATATTTGCGTTTTTACCTGCACGAAAAGTTTAGGCATTTGCATCAAGTGCTGCATTTTCATTTGTTGAAATTCACATGGCTTTCCCTAAGGGAATACTGGTATATTTGTTGCTTGGAAATAATAGGGAAAGAATAAAAGGACGGTTGCCACGTAGATGTGACTGTAGATACAAAAGCAATCGCATCCACCATTACCCTCCAACTGAGATCAATAAGCAGAGACACACTTAACACTTTTATAGACTATGAATGAAAAGAATAACTGTTAGAATTGCACTACATGCTGTAACCTCCGAACTCCTCTGCCCTGTTCAAGTCTATTAAGGGTACGTACCACAGCTCTTAACATTTAGGGTTCAGTCTGAATCCAGGCAGTCGCAGGGTACAGCTGCAACGTCGGCTCATCTATATTTCACAGACACATTAAGCAGGTGACTAATATCTTTTTGCCAGAGCAAGCAATTCCATCACTTTTACAATGGACAGCTGGCAACAGCAGGAAAGGATCCTCCATTTATTTCTCCAGGACAAGGCACTGGTGATTGTATTCATGTTATCGAATGACATCTTAATGGAATGCAAAAAAAATATAACATTTATTTGTCTCTGCATCAGCACAGAATCTTGTCAATCCAATCCCTTTTTTTTTTATTCAGAAATTTTAAAAGATCAGCTTTATGAGAAGATTAAGAACCTTGTGCTGTTTTTTGCAACACATTGCATCAGTAATCAACCAGGTATAAATGGTTGCATATCATTGACTCTTCAAACTTTTCCACCTCTTTACAGCCATTTTGGTCATTTGATTATTTTCTTTTTTTTTTAATAAATATTTTATTAAAGTTTTTCCAATGAGCGTTTTTAACATGACAAAAATAGAAATACAGATAGTAATAAAAAATAACAATAAACATATCCCAAAGCTTACAGTGAAACTACTTACACAACAGAATTTTTTTTAAAAACAGAACAAGGTGGGTTTTGTCTCCATGCCCAACTCACATTGTATCAACAGTACCCCCCACCTGAACCCCGCCCCCCTCCCCCCCAGGATGCTGCTGCTGCTGACACTTACTGCTCCCCTAGAAAGTCAAGGAAAGGTTGCCACCGCCGGGAGAACCCCATCAAGGACCCTCTCAAGGCGAACCTTATTCGCTCCAGGCTGAGGAACCCCGCCATATCGCTAACCCAGGTCTCCACACTCGGGGGTTTTGAGTCCCTCCACATTAGCAAGATCTGTCTCCGGGCTACCAGGGAGGCAAAGGCCAGTACATCGGCCTCTTTCGCTTCCTGCACTCCCGGATCCTCCGACACCCCAAATATCGCTACTGTTGGAGTCACCTTCACCCAAGTGTCCAAAATCCTAGACCTCACCCTCGCAAATTCTGCCAGACCTCACCCTGCCAGAATTCTTTAAGCGTCAGGCATGCCCAAAACATGTGGGCATGGTTCGCCGGACTCCCTGCACATCTCGGGCACCTGTCCTCCACCCCAAAAAACATACTCATTCTTGCCGCCGTTATTTGCGCCCGATGCACCACCTTAAACTGAATTAAACTGAGCCTGGCACATGATGAGGAGGCGTGCACCCTGCCCAGGGCATCGGCCCACAGCTCCTCCTCCCACTTGCCCTTCAACTCCTCCAGAGGCTTCCTCCACCTCCTGCAGCTCCTGATATATGCCCGACACCTTCCCCTCCCCTACCCAGATGCCAGACACCACCCTGTCCTGGATCCTACATGGGGGCGGCAGCGGAAATGTCCCCACCTGTTTCCTAAGAAAGTCACAAACCTGGAGGTACCTGAACGCATTCCCCGGGGGCAGGCCGAACTTCTCCTCCAGCGCCTGCATGCTAGGGAAAGTCCAGTCTATAAACAGGTCTCCCATCCTCCTAATACCTGCCCTATACCAGCATTGGTATCCCCCATCCAACCTACCCGGAGCAAATTTGTGGTTATGCCATATCGGGATCCACACTGAGGCCCCCTCCTCTCCCCGTGTCTCCTCCACTGCCCCCAGAGCCTCAGTGCCGCCGTCACCACCGGACTAGTGGTGTATCGCGCCGGCGAGAATGGCAGCGGAGCCGTAACAAGTGCCCCTAGACTGGTGCCTCTACACGACGCCGCCCCTACCTCCATCACCCATTTCCTGATCATGGCCACATTGGCCGCCCAGTAATGACTGCAGAAGTTCGGCAGAGCCAGTCCCCCCCCCCCCCCCCGGGCTACGCTCCAAGAATACCCTTTTGACTCGCGGGGTTTTATTCGCCCACACAAATCCCGTCACAATCCTATTATCCCGCTTAAAGAAGGACTTGGGGATGAAAATGGGGAGGCACTGAAATACGAAGAGGAACCTGGGGAGAACCGTCATCTTCACAGTCTGCACCCGTCCCGCCTAGGAAAGCGGGAGCATATCCCACCTTTTAAACTCTCCCTCCATCTGCTCCACTAGCTGGGTTAAGTTGAGCCTGTGCAGGGCATCCCAGTTCCTGGCCACTTGTATCCCCAAGTACCGAAAGCTCCTCTCCACTATCCTGAGCAGGGGCTCCCTCAGTCTCTCCTCCTGGCCCCTACCATGGACCACAAACAGCTCACTCTTCCCCATGTTCAACTTATACCCCAAGAACCTCCCGAAGTCCCCCAGGATCCGCATGACCTCCCCCATCCCCTCTAACGGGTCCAAAATATACAACAGCAGGTCATCCGCGTAGAGGGAGACCCAGTGCTCCTCCCCTCCGCTCACCAGTCCCCTCCAATCCCCCGAAGTCCTGAGCGCAATGGCCAACAGCTCAATTGCCAGGGCAAACAGCAACGGGGACAGGGGACACCCCTGTCTCGTCCCCCGGTGCAGCCTGAAATATTCCGACCTTAGTTGGTTTGTGGACACACTCGCTACAGGGGCCTGATACAGCAGCTTGACCCACCCCATAAATCCCTCCCCAAATCCAAACCTGCCTAGCGCCTCCTACAGATACTCCCACTCCACCTTGTCAAAGGCCTTCTCCGCGTCCATCGCAGCCACCACCTCCACCTCCCCCCCCCCCTCCGAGGGCATCATGATAATATTCAGGAGCCTCCTCACATTCGCGTTCAGCTGCCTGCCCTTAACAAAACCCGTCTGGTCCTCCCCAATCACTCCCGGGAAACAGTCCTCTATTCTGGTGGCCAGAATTTTTGCCAACAGCTTGGCATCCACGTTCAGGAGCGATATCGGCCTGTAGGACCCACACTGAAGCGGATCCTTCTCCTTCTTCAGGATAAGCGAGATCAATACCTGCGACATTGTCGGAGGGAGGGTCCCTTTCTCCTTTGCCTCATTGAAGGTTCTCATCAGGAGCGGGCTCAACAGCTCCGAGAACGTCTTATAAAATTCTACGGGGAAGCCATCCGGGCCAGGGGCCTTGCCCGTCTGCATGTCTGCCAGCCCCCTGACTACCTCCTCCAACCCAATCAGAGGCCCCAGTCCCTGCACCCGCTCTGCTTCCACCCTTGGGAACCTCAACCGGTCCATGAACTGCCTCATCCCTTCCCCCTCCCCGGGGGGTTCCGACTTGTATAACCTTCCGTAGAACTCCCTGAAGACTTCAGTCACCCTCTCTGGGCTCAGCACCATGTTGCCTTCCCTATCCCGCACTCCTCCAATCTCTCTGGCCGCCTCCCTCCTGCGCAGCTGGTGCGCCAGCATCCTACTCGCCTTCTCCCCATACTCATAAACTGCCCCCTTCGCTTTCCTCAGCTGCGCGTCCGCCTTCCCCGTGGACAGCAAGTCAAACTCCGCCTGTAATTTCCAGCGCTCGTTCAACAGCCCCCCCTCTGGGGCCTCCGCGTACCTCCTATCTACCCTGAGTATCTCCCCCACCAGTCTCTCCCTCTCCTTCTTCTCTCTATGGGACCTAATGGAGATTAACTCTCTCTTAATGACCGCCTTCAGAGCCTCCCAAACCACTGCCACCGTCACCTCTCCTGTGTCATTCGCTCCCACATAATTCTCAATACTCCTCCTTATCCGCCCGCACACTACTTCGTCTGCCAGCAGCGCCACATCCAGTCGCCAGAGAGGGCGCAGACCCCGTTCCGCCCCCAGTCGCAGGTCCACCCAGTGCGGGGCATGGTCCGAAACCGCAATGGCCGAGTATTCTACCCCCTCCACCCTCGGGATTAACGCCCTACTCAACACAAAGAAGTCTATTCGTGGATAGACTTTATGGACATGGGAGAAAAAGGAAAACTCCTTCGTCCTTGGCCGCGTAAACCTCCAGGGGTCCACTCCCCCCATCTGGCCCATGAACTCCCACAAGGCCCTGGCCACCGCCGGCCTCGTTCTCGTTCTGGACTTGGAACGATCCAAGCTCGGATCCAAGACCGTATTAAAGTCAACTCCCATAATCAGGTGACTTATCTCCAAGTCTGGGATCCTACCCAACATGCGCCTCATAAAGTCCGCATCGTCCCAGTTCAGGGCATATACATTCACTAACACCACCCGGGCCCCCTGCAGCTTGCCACTCACCATTATATACTTGCCCCCCTTATCCGCCACGATGCTCCCCACCTCAAACGCCACTCGTTTACTGACCAAAATAGCCACTCCTCTGGTCTTTGAGTCTAACCCCGAGTGAAACACCTGTCCCACCCATCCTTTCCTCAGCCTCATCTGGTCCGCGAGCTTTAAGTGCGTCTCTTGCAACATGCCCACGTCCGCCTTCAACCCCTTCAAGTGCGAGAACATGCGGGACCGCTTGACCGGCCCATTCAGGCCCCTCACGTTCCACGTGATCAGCCTGGTCGGGGGGGTAACTACCCCCCCATCCCGCCAACTAGCCATCTCCCTTTTTCGGCCAACCGTGTGCCCCCGCCTCCCTCCTCCAGCTCTCACCCCGCCTGACTCGCCATCCATACCCCTCACCTGGCTCCCCTTCAGTCAGCAAAGCAGCACCCCTTCTCCCCCCCAAAATCCCCCGCACCCCCCCCCCACCCCTGCCAAGCATCCGCTTAGCTCTGGTTTCCCCCCCATTGTGCTTCCGTGAGTCAGCTCACCCATGCTGACCCCGGCCTCTCCCGCCTCTATATACCAACCCTTAACTTGTTGCCTCCTGCGGGCCGCCCTACTCGGGCGTTTCCCACCCCCTAGCACCGAACACCTGGAAAACAAAACACCTGGAAAACAAGCAAAACAAACAACAAAACTCCCAACCAAACTAGGGCAGACAAGCCCATAAACTTATGCTTTACCCGCCTCCGGTCCTCCCCTCGGTCCCTCCCCACCCACGCATTTCACCCCCATACAACAGTCCCTTAGTTCAGGTCCAGCTCCTCCTGCCTGATGAACGACCACGCCTCGTCTGGGGTATCAAAATAGTGGTGCCTGTCCTGGTATGTTACCCACTGTTGCGCCGGGTGCAGGAGCCCAAACTTCTCCCCTTTACCATGGAGGACCGCCTTCGCCCGGTTAAAACCTGCACGCCTCCCCGCCAGCTCAGCTCCCAGGTCCTGGTAAATTCGGATCTCGCCATTCTCCCACTTACTGTCCGCTCTTTCTTCGCTCACCGCAGGACCCGCTCCCGGTCTGCCAAGCGCTGAAAGCGTACCATCGCCCTCGGTGGCTCGTTTACCCTCGGCTTTCTGGCGAGAACCCTGTGCACCCCATCCAGCTCCAAGGGCCACTGGAAGGTCCCCGCGCCCATCAGCGTCCCCAACATTGTGGCCACGTACGTGCTCGCGTCCGCCCCCTCCGCTCCTTCAGGAAGGCCCAGGATCCGCAGATTGTGGCTCCGAGATCTGCACTCAAGGTCATCCACCCTCTCCTGCCATCTCTTATGGAGCGCCTCGTGCACCTCCACTTTCACCGCCAGGCCCAGGATCCCGTCCTCGTTTTCCACCACCTTCCTCCTTGATCTCCTTCTCCTGCGCCTTCTGGGTCACCACAATTCTCTCCGTGGAGGCCAGCAGCTCCGTTTTCAGCTCCATGAAGCAGTTTTTAAGGAGCTCCTGCTGTTCTCTGGCCCCACACCTCACGATCCACTCCGGCCGCCATTTTGTCCTCCCGGACCTTCTTCCCTGGGTTTGTGCGTCTGCCGGCTCCGCTCCTGGTCTTCTCCATGCACCAGCGTGGGGGGGGGCTCTCCCACGTCTGTTCCCACGCCGGTCCCTCCTGTTAACTGCCGCCGCCGCTCCTTTTAGCGGCCCGAAACACCGATCCCGGCGGGAGCTGATGTTCGCGTGACCTAGCAGGTCATGGCCGCTACCTGAAGTCTCCGGTCAATCCAATCCCAAGGCAGATGTCATGATATCTTCAGCTTAAGCCAATCCACTGTGTTTCCATGATTTCACCCATAAAAGATCAGGATCCTTGCTAATGTCATGCAAATAATTCTTGAGCACAGACACAATGCAGTGCATGCAGCCATGGGAATCACCATTGAGAGGATTTTTAAAAATGTTGGATAAATTATTTTGAGCCAATACCAAAGACTGTTTTGAGCAAAACTGCGGAGTGTGGAGTGAGGCGCTACGTAAGGTAAACACGACTTCCTCGTGCGCGAGGATGAGCCTGATACAATTCAAGGTGGTACATAGGGTGCATATGACTCGGGCAAGAATGAGTGGGTTCTTCCAGGGATTGGCAGACGAGTGCGAGAAGTGTCGGCGGGGACCAGCAAACCACGCACATATCATAGAAATCATAGAATTTACAGTGCCGAAGGAGGCCATTCAGCCCATCAAGTCTGCACCGGCTCTTGGAAAGAGCACCCTACCCAAGGTCAACACCTCCACCCTATTCCCATAACCCAGTAACCCCACCCAACACTAAGGGCAATTTTGGAAACTAAGGGCAATTTATCATGGCCAATCCACCTAACCTGCACATCTTTGAACTATATGTTCTGGGTCCGCGAGGAGCTAGAGAAATTCTGGGCGGGAGTGTTCACCTGCCTAACGGGGATAATGGAGTAGGTTGGGCTGGACCCTTTGGTGGCGATATTTGGGATATCGGAGAAGCCGGAGCTGATGGAGAGGAGGAAGGCCAGTGTTGAGGCCTTCGCCTCTCTGATCGCCGGCGAAGGAATTCACTGGAATGGCAGTTGGCAGCCCCGCCAGGGGTGGCGACCTGGCTTTGAGACATATACAACTTTCTCCATTTGGAAAAGATTAAATATGAATTGAGGGGTTCAGCAGAGGGCTTTGAGGCAAGGTGGGAGATGTTTGTGGCCATGTTTGTGGAGTTCATCGTCGTGGAGTTGGGGGGGGGGGGGGGTGAAAATGGGGGGGAAATGTTTGGTACCAACTGTATAATTGTGTGTCGGCAAGCATGTTCCCCAGACTCTTTATGCTTTGTAACCATTTGCATAAGTTTGGAATAAAATACATTTAAAAAAAAGACTATTTTGAACAATTTGATGGTTCGTCTTGTCAATTACTGTCAAATTCTCTCCACTTTGTTCTTCAGGATTTCTCTCAAATGTTGATAGTTCTTCAATAGAAGTTTAGGTACCCATTTTTCTTACATTCAATTGGTATGGTAATTAACAGTTCAGTTCTCATTTATTGCTGTGGACAAAATATACATTTTAAGTTGATCAGGTACCACTGCAACACAGACTCTGCTTATCACAAATTTGACGTAGCTAGTGCAATATAAAATTGTGACCTGAAATTTCTGATATTAGGTGACCCCTCATGATGTTGCACTTGGCCAGTCAAGATCAAGTGCTGCACTCTGATCAAGCAAGGTTAGATGGAACCAAGGCAAGGTGAGGGGCAACAGTATAACAGTATCAAGGTAGGGAGAAGGAAGTTGAAAGGTAAGGTGGGAAAAGTGGCATAAGGAGGGTGACAGAGAAAGGCAGATGAAAAAAAAGGGGAGACAGGAACATGGAGAGGTGGAAGCAGAGGAGAAGAAAAAGGACACATGGCAGTGGTGACAACACAACAGAGGGCAGCACGGTAGCCTTGTGGATAGCACAATTGCTTCACAGCTCCAGGGTCCCAGGTTCAATTCTGGCTTGGGTCACTGTCTGTGCGGAGTCTGCACATCCTCCCCGTGTGTGCGTGGGTTTCCTCTGGGTGCTCCGGTTTCCTCTCACAGTCCAAAGATGTGCGAGTTAGGTGGATTGGCCATGATAAATTTCCCTTAGTGTCCAAAATTGCCCTTCGTGTTGGGTGGGGTTACTGGGTTATGGGGATAGGGTGGAGGTGTTGACCTTGAGTAGGGTGCTCTTTCCAAGAGCCGGTGCAGACTCGATGGGCCGAATGGCCTCCTACTGCACTGTAAATTCTATGAAACAGAGGAATGCAGCATGGAGTGGTATGGGGCAGACAGTCGAAGAGAGTAGGGGAGCAAAGGTACAGCAACCATCTCAACAGCAGGAGAGGGGACAGGGAGGTAAGTGATCATAACTCTCACAGAAGGGGCAGGGCTGTTCTGTTCCAAATCTCTTTCAGGGCGCAGAGTTAATAGAAACAGTCAGTCAGTGTGGGGATACAGGGGAAGTTGTGGAAGAAGGCAGGCCTAGATTCTGAACCTATAGCTGCAAATATGATTGCTCAACGGCTAGATATGTAAGGTAGTAATGGTTCAGAATAGTCCACATTGAATCATTTCAAGGACAGAGAAGAGTAAAAATATCTCATCCGTAACGGGCAATTACAGCTGCAACATCTCATGATCAAGGTGCAACAGAGATGAGTTGAAAGCTTTGTACAGGGTCTTAGAGCAAAGAATTATGCTTGAGTTATTGGGAAAAGCCATTCTAAACTGGTCGACACGAGACTCTGTTGAAGTGCAGCAAGATATCAAACTATTGAAACTTTCATTTTAAGAACGATTAGTCTTTGTTCTACCTTCCTTATATTCTAAAAGTTCTGGAATTTGGGACAACTGGCAAGTCTGTTATTCTCAAAGAGAAACAATATTGAACCGAGGTGAAGAGAGCCAGTTATGGAGCTTTAGTTCTTAAGCAAAATAATTAATTGCATTAGAAACTTTATTACAGCACTGCCTACAGGCATATCTAGTAAAAGTAAAGTCACAACAGTCCCAGATGACCATAGGTTGCTTTCCTCTTTGAGGGGGAGAGCTGACTGGAGGATCACCACACTCAGGTCAAGGGCAAGGTTGAGAAGGAGGGCCTTCATGAATAACCTCAGCCGGTACAGGAATTGAACCCGCGCTGTTCTGCAGCTACCTACTATGGATACTTTTATATTAGATCGCCACTTAGAAACCAAACAGATGTTTTCTATGAACTCAGAATGAAGATTGTGACCTATCAAGTGATTTTAATATAGAACAGATAAGAATGTATTAGCAGATGTCGTGTGATGTCGCTTCTGGTAGTTGAAGGATTTGCTCACTTATAATGATACGTGCATTACAGCAGGTAAGACATGGGCTGGATTCTTCTCCAAAATGCACAGTGTTGGCTCAGGCGAGAGAAGTGTGAAGCTCACAGGTTGCACAGTTTTTTTTCCATATCGAACAACATTCTGTTCAATCTCAGAGTACCGAAATTCACACTGTCAGCTTGGGGGGATTAAGAAAGCCAGGAATCCAAAAGGGCGCCCCACGATCTCCCCTTTAAATAAAGGACCCTGACCCCTCCACACAGACACCAAAACTCCCACAGACATCGAGAAACTCCCCGCAGAAATGGAGAACTCCTCCCCCTTCAGACATTGAGATCCCCCCAGAGAAAGATAGCCCTAATCCCTTACAGCAAGACTGTTAAGGGACAATGCCCAGGCATGTGCATCACCCCCTAGGGCCATACTTACCTGTGTGTCCCCAGCATGGCAATCTCGACTGGTTTTTGTTTTTGTAAACCAGTAGTGATTCACATTAGCGTGTCATCATGCTGGCTGAGTGGATAAGAAGATATGATGAGGATGGAAGTAGTGGCGTCAATCCCTCGACTGCAATGTGTCATGGGTGTGTCCCTTTACGAATTTTTTTTGTCATCGCATGGCTTCAGTGATGTCATTGTGTGGATGGAGCTGGGCTGTGACTCTGAGTTTTACTTTGGCTTTGGATTGGTTTTGAACTGCACAGGTTGAAAGAAGTGTATCTCTATCTTCATTTTAAAAGCTGTTTCCAGATTGCTTGTAACTTAAAAGAGATAATTGCTTTCGGGAGGAATTGAAACCTGATGTTTGAAAAGGGGATCAGAGTATCACTAACAAGTCTTATACCAGAAGAATTTTGTGTGCTGGGCCACGCCTTTGAAAAGGGGTTTCTGGTTTTACTTGGATTTTGTTTTGAATTGGAACAGTTAAGGGGGAATTCATTAAGGGTTATACATAGATTACTGTAGCTGTGTGGGGTCTTTATGTTTGTAGTTGATAAAATTCTTACTGTGCGTGTTTATACAAATGTTAACTAAATTTGTAGAATAAAGCTTGGTTTTTTTGGTTAAAAGTGCCGAAGAGCTCTGTTGAATAACAAAGCACAGTGGGCTAAACAGCTGGCTTGTAAATGCAGAACAAGGCAGCAGCACAAGTTCAATTCCCGTACTGGCCTCCCCGAACAGGTGCCGGAATGTGGCGACTAGGGGCTTTTCACAGTAACTTCATTGAAGCCTACTTGTGACAATAAGCGATT
Organism: Scyliorhinus torazame; assembly: GCF_047496885.1. Lineage (NCBI taxonomy): Eukaryota > Metazoa > Chordata > Chondrichthyes > Carcharhiniformes > Scyliorhinidae > Scyliorhinus > Scyliorhinus torazame. Next base: position 137,957,623 of record NC_092723.1, read on the forward strand.
ATTATTGCCTGAAAGGCAGGCTCTTGTGCTCATCATAACCAAAATCAATAAACAGTTGTAGGTCGGTGAAGTCCATAATATACTTTGGAATTTTCTGAACCCTGGCACATAACAAATGTTAATTCACGAAAATCAGTCTCACACTCTTTTTGGGCGATGATCACATCACTGGTGGGGGAGAAGAGATCTCATTCTGAGATCTCGCCAGCACAAATCCTGTTTTTGGCCTCTCGTGAGATTTAGCAGCCACTATGGGATTTGCGTCCATGGTCAACAGGGCTGTTAGCTCATGGCCATCTTGAAATATTCGACAATTATGTTTTGTTCCTTAACAGCCCAAGATCAGATTGGTGTTAAGTCAAAGCTTCTAACAATTTTTACCTTTTTTCCACATCCTGTTGTAAATTGCATTAAGTTATCCATCACATAATTACTCCTTAAGTTTTGACATGGCTTTTGCAAGACTTCTTAATTAAAACATGAAGCAGCTTTTGTTTTTTTCACCAAAATATTTAATTAGTTGTTTTATGTACAATAAATAACAAAAATAGCGGGAACTTCGCCAAAGTAAAGCAAGATCAAAATGGACAAAATCAAAAAAAAATTCCGCAGCTTGAGCTGTCAATAGATTGGAAACATACAACTGTTGGAACAGTTTTTAATTAGGCTTTCTGTACAACAGAGGAAAGTAACTTAAAATTCAGAGGAAGGAGGAGGTCATTATCATTTAAGGTAGACACCATGCGGTTTAAGAAATCACAGCGTAGCTTAGCAACTGAAAAATTACAACAGTCACAAATGCTGAATGCAGTCAAGGTTTTTTTTTTAAATACAATATTAAATACATTACTACATAAAGAGAATTGAGAAACACTACAGACTTTGGGTAATGTCAAATATATAACTTGGACATGGAGGTTCAAAACAAAAGTGAAAATGCAAAAGGTCAGAAGTGGCAGTGCTAAAAGCTCATCACTTTTGCCATGTTGTATCTTCACGATGGAAGACAGTATCACTGCTTGAATAGAGCATAATCTCCCAGTAACATAAATACCAAGCTCAGTAAGAATAGAGGTTTGTAAATTTAGAAAATAACCAAAAGTTAAAATATCACTGTGTTTCTCTTGCAATGTCACTCTTGATCTCTCAAACACTGATTATTTTGATATGAATGGGCTTATCTTCTCTCTCACATCAATTGCAACAGGTTACCAACCAAGCTCTTTGTGAATATGGCGGAGTGATTATGAGAAGTGTGTTTGGCATTCCTCTATGGCTGGAGGAGGGCTGCAGTCACAAGTCACGCTCATTTTATTACAAAAACCAACACCAGCAAAATTAAAAGTATAAATTAAACTTTGGTACAACAACATTTCCCCTCCCAAAAAATACAAAATAAAGAGAACAAACCCCACAAAAACTCACAATACCCATTTCAAAAGAATTCATCTGGTTCATGTGCAAATAAGCAGAGATGAAAAGCTTTTGTAAAAAGAAACTTTTTCACAAATGGCACCTTTCTACATGTCCAATATAGCATCTATAGAAATCTTTAGGTGCACACAATAATATCTTACAAAAAAAGTTCTAAAAAAAAAGCAATAATGTCTCAAAAGAAAACAATGAGAAGTGCATCATAAATGAAACCATGTGATCATAATCTGCTACTTCAATTATTCAAAATAAGAATAGTAGCCACTGTCGTTTAAGGATGATCTCTTACTCAGGTCCTGCAATATAGAAATAGGATCAATAGGCTTCCTATCTGCTTCTGAAGACAACTTCAATCTGGTCTTGGGTGGAGCTCGAAGAACACTGGCATACGAAGCAGCACCGTTGCCTTCTACAGACTTAGATGGACTCTGGTATTGAAGTGGGTTGGGCTGCGTGAGAGAGCTTACATTGGAATTAATTTTATTACAACCGGCATCCTCCTCGGTCCCAAAAGATGGAGCACCATGTCCTAAAGAGAGAGATAAATAATAGGCTAGTTCCAATTAAAAATGTAACTTAATTTAAACTTTTCTGTACATGATCAATTTTAACATTTATTTCGGAAACAGATTTAATTGTCCCCTCCATTCACCTTTTTGGTTCTTCTACAAGATTTACCATCCCCAAAGCTGCTACCCACCTATTCAATAGCACTTTGCAATAGCATCTGGGAGAGCAGTAAGCATCACCTGGCTCCTTTCAAGGAAGCTGGATTGTGTCTGGTAGATTCCACATGTATTGTAAAAACTTGTATCACACAATTCAGACACAAAACATACTGGATATTCCATTCTCACAATCTTTATAATAATAATCTTTATTAGTGTCACAAGTAGGATTACATTAACACTGCAATGAAGTTACTGTGAAAATCCCATTGTCGCCACATTACGCGCCTGTTCGGGTACACTGAGGGAGAATTCTGAATGTCCAATTCACCTAACAACACAATGATTGTTATTTTTTGCATCAGATTGCAGGTCTGAGGATAGATTACCAGGATTAAATTTGTGGGCCCATGAGGAGCTGCAGGAGTGACCTAATTCAGGTGCTTTAAGATGATTGAAGAATTTGATAGGGTAAACAGAGAGTAACTACTCCCTCTGGTGTGAACGTTCAGAACAAGGGGGGGGGGGCAAAATCTTAAAATTAGATCGGGGTGATGTCATGATGCCGGAGGCACTTCTTCACACAAAGGGTGGTGAAATACTGAAATTCATTTTCCCAAAAATCTGTTGAGGCTGTGGGTCAACTGAAAATTTTGAAACTGAGATTGTTAGATTTGTTAGTCAAGGGTGTTAAATGTTACTCAACCAAGGCATGGAACGTACGGTCAGTTCGGGTACTGGATACAGATTCAACAGTATCCTTCAAAAAGTAATTGGATTAATAGAACCATTGAATGGTTACTGCACAAAAGGAAGCCATCAGCCGATCATGTCATTGCCCACTCTGTGCATGAGCAATTTGTCCAGTCCCACTCTCTTGCCTTTATCCTGGAGCTCTGCAATTTTTTTCTCATCAGGTACTTATCCAATTTCTTTTTGAAATCCTCAATTGTTTCCACCTCCACCACTCTCACAGGGAGTGCATCCAGCTCTTACCCATCACTGTGGAAACAATATTTCCTCTTGCTGCTGTTGCTTCTTCGGCAAATCACCTTCAATTTGTGTCCTCTGATTCTCAATCTTTCTGCCAATAAGAATAGATTGACTCCATCTACTCTGTCTACACCCTTCATTATTTTGAACACTCAATCAAATCACCTCTCAGCATTGGCTTCTTTAAGGAGAACAGCTCCAGCTTCTCCAATTTATCCAACGAAGTGAAGATCCTCATCCCTGTAACCATATTTGTAAATATTCTCCACACCTCGCTAATGTATTCACATCCTCCCTAAAGTGTGGTGCCCAGAATTGGAGACAATACTCCAGTGTTTTGTAAATGCTTAGCATAACTTCCTTTCTTTTGTAATGTGTACCTCTATTTATAACACCCAGGACCCCATATGCTTTACTAACTGTTTTCTCAACCTGCACTTCTACCTTCAACAATGTGGGCACATATACCACCAGGTCCCTCTGTTCTTGCACCACCCCTTATTTTATTTGCCTCTCCTTGTTCTTCCTATCAAAATATATCACTTTATTATTAAGTTTCATCTGACACATGCTGCCTATTTAACCAGTTAATCAATGGCCTACTGAAGTTTATCAGGATCCTCCACACAGTTCTCAATACTTCCAAGTTTTGTATCAGTTGCAAATTTTGAAATTGTGCCCTGTATTCCCAAGTCTAGGCCATTGATAAAGGTCAAGAAAAGCGATGATCCTAACACCAATCCATGGGAAAACCAATGCTGTGAGATTCTACGTCGACGGGATCCTCCGCACCGCAGGCAGCACACCCATGCCCACGCTTTTCCCGACAGTGTGGGGTGGCCCACAATGGGAAACTCCATTGGCCGGCTGCTGGAACGCAGAATCCCTCTGCCAGCAGGGGCGCGCCATACCGGAAAACAGGGCTGGTGGGACGGAGAATCCTGCCCAGAATATACATTTCATGAGTCCAAAAAACAACTGTTCACTACTACTCTCTGTTTCTTGCCATTCAGCCAACTTTGTGTTTTTTTTAAATAAATTTAGAGTACCCAATTCATTTTTTCCAATTAAGGGGCAATTTAGCGTGGCAATCCACCTAGCCTGCACATCTTTGGGTTGTGGGGCGAAACCCACGCAAACATGGGGAGAATGTGCAAACTCCACACGGACAGTGACCCAGAGCCGGGATCGAACCTGGGACCTCAGCGCCGTGAGGCAGCAATGCCACCGTGCTGCCTCAACTTTGTAACCATAACATCATTTCCCTTTAATACATGGGTTTGAGTTTGCTTACAAGCATAACATGGTGCACTTTATCAGATGCTTTTTGGAAGTCTATTTACCACATTACTCAAATCAAGCTGTTGCTTCATCAAAAAACTCTATTAAATTAGTTGAACACTATTTGCCTATAATAATTCCTGCTTTTTTTCCTTAATTCATGCAGATGTGCCCTAGTGACTGTTAATTTTGTCCCATATTATCAATTCAAAACCTTTCCCGCCACCAAGATTAAACTGACCTAGAGTGTCTGAACCAATCTTTACACCCTTTATTGAATAAGGATCTAAGGAGGATTGGAAGATTATGGTCAGTGCTTCCACAATTTTCCACCTTTACGTCCTTCAATATCCTCGAGCCATCTGATCTGGTCCTGGTGACTTACAAACTTTAAATACAGGCAGCCTAGGGGGGGTCACGTGACGTGAACACGGGAGTGGCTGCGTTTTCACTGTCTCCGGTTCTGCACCTCTTTTAATCCATCTTTTCATCCTGTTGCACATTTTGTCTTTTCTGTGCAACGTCCCGAGAAGTGTTTGGTCGATGTTCTTACAAGAAAGAGCCGAGACAAAATGCTAAAATCCTCGTTTGGCGGTGGTGTCTCGAGTGGAGCCCTGCTTTCAGTGGGGTGGTTGTTATTAAGCCTTGGAGGTGCTGTGTGCATCTAATGATGACTGCCAATGTCGATGTCGTCCTGGTCGAAAATCTCAGCTCCGAGGTGCTGGCTGTCAGGGCTCACTTCTTGACTCTTGTTAACAAAGAAAAAAGAACAATACAGCACAGGAACATGGCCCTCCAAGCCTGTACCGGTTATGATACCAACCTTTGCCAAAACCCTCAGCACTTCCTCTATATCCATCTATACCCATCCTATCCATGTGTTTGTCAAGATGCCTTTTGAACGCCGTTAATGTATCTGCTTCCACAACCTCTTGTAGCAACGCGTTCCAGGCACTCACCACCCTCTGCGTAAAAAACCTGCCTCGCACATCTCCTCTAAGATCTGTCCCACAGATCTTAAACCAATGCCCCCTGGTGTCTCACCCTTCCACCCTGGGAAAGAGCGCCAGCCCATCCACTCTATCCATGCCCCTCATAATCTGGTAGACCTCTATCAGGTCACCCCTCAACCTCCGTCTTCCTAATGAAAACAGTTTGAGTCTATTCAGCCTCTCCACATAGCTAACACACTCCAGACTAGGCAACATCCTGGTAAACCCCCCTGCCCCCTCTCCAAAGCCTCCACAAAGTGCGGCGTTACCAAGGTTCTATATAACTGTAGCATGACTTGCCAGTTTTATATTCAATGTTCCGTCTAATGAAGGCAAGCATTCCATATGCTTTCTTGACTACCTTGTCCACTTGTGTTGCCACCTTCAAAGATCTATGGCCCTGCACGCCCATACCTCTCTGACTTTCTATATTCCTAAGAGGTTTACCATTTATGGTATATTTCTCCTCTATGTTAGGCCTATCAAAATGCATTACCTCACATTTGTCTGGATTAAACTCTATTTGCCATTTCTTTGCCCAAATCTCCAACCTATCTATGTCCTGCTGTATCTTCTGACAATCCTCAACACTATCTGCCTACTCCACCAACCTTGGTGTCATCTGCAAATTTACTAATCAGACCGGCTACATTTTCCTCCAAATCGTTTATGTACACCACAAACAACAGAGGCCCACGCACCGATCCCTGTGGAGCACCACTAGTCACAACCTTCCATTCAGAAAAACACCCTTCTACTGCTCCCCTTTGCCTTGTGACCGAGCCAGTTCTGTATCCATCTTACCATCTCACCTCTGATCCCATGTGACTTCACCTTTTGGACCAGTCTGCCATGAGGCACCTTGTCAAAGGCTTTACTGAAGTCCATGTAAACAACATCCACCGCCCTCTCCTCATCAATCATCTATGTCACCTCCTCAAAAAAACTCAATCAAGTTAGTGAGGCACGACCTCCCCTTCACCCCCTTCAGTTGTTGTGAGGGATTGGAGGTGGAATTGGAGATGGGATTGGAGGTGGCTGTACCGGTCGAGTCATGCACTGCAGCCGGTGCTTAGGCTATGGACCACCTGTGTTGGTGAGGTGGTATGATGGAAGTAATGGTGTTTATTGTTTTGATCGGTGGAATACTTGAAAGATCTTGGAGAGTGCTCATTGATCTTTGGTTTTTGCTTTCTTTATGTGTCCGGGGAGATGTCTTTATCTAAAGGACTGCCCTGCAATTCAGTTGTTATCCTGCACATTGCTCCCTGTTGATCATGCTGTTGTTTGTTTGATGCTCTTTTTTCCTGCAGGGGCATGTGTACTATGGGTGCGATGACCTGTACTGTTGGTTATCCTGATTTAGGAAGTTCATGTTTCGCTAAATATGGAAAATGGGATTTGTGCATAGTTTTAATCCTAAAAGTAATTATGCTTTACAGAGTCTTATAATTCTGTTAGCTGAGGGAAGGGGGTGTTCTTTGTCTTCACCCTTCTGTCTCTTTCAGAGGGAAGGTGAGTAGAGCCAGAGCCAGGATAGGGGTGGAAGATTGTGGTTGATAGGGTTAGTTGGTCCTTGCTGTGACTGAGGATAATAATCATCTTTATTAGTGTCACAAATAGGCTTAACATTAACACTGCAATGGAGTTACTGTGAAAATCCCCTAGTTGCCACACTACGGCGCCTGTTCGGGTACACGGAGGGAGAATTCACAATGTCCAATTCACCCAACAAACATGTCTTTCCGAACTTGTGGGAGGAAACCAGAGCACCCGGAGGAAATCCACGCAGACACGGGTAGACTGTGCAGATTTAGCACAGACAGTGGCCCAAGACGGTAATCAAACCCAGGTCCCTGGTGCTGAGAAGCAACAGTGTTAACCACTGTGCTACCATGTCGCCCCATTTATCCCCACTATTGGGGATAGTCTCCCCAATCAGAGCTCAACCATTTCTGGTTTTTGCTTTTTGCTTCTGTTTGGTTTGAATTTAAGAATCCATGCTTTTATCCTTCATTGGCCTGAAAGATCTTTTGTTATCCTAGGGTGGACTGGAGGACTGGTTTCTGTCTGGCTCATCCTTTGGGTTGAGTGTCTTATCTTTGTACATGGGTCTCTCTTGTCATCTGTTCTTCGGTACTATTGGAGCTGATAGAGTGTCTTGCCTATTATTAGAACAGACTGAGGTGGAATCGGTATCTGTGGTTGTGGATAGGGGGTGAGGGTGGCCTTAGGTATATTTTGTCCGGCAGTGGTTTCTGCCGAGCGCGTGAAAAAAGTCCACACCCATCTTCGCCCAGGGGGACGTCACCAGCTCATGGGGCTGAAGCGTCTCAGGAGGTTGCGCCGGCTGAAACCTTTGGCAGGTGGGGCAGTTGAGCACCATATTGGCAATGTCATTACTGATGCCCGGCCAGTATACCGCCTCTCGGGCCCTCCGTCTGCACTTCTCGACCCCCAGATGGCCTTTGTGTAGTTGGTCGAGGACCAGCTTGTGCATGCTGTGTGGAATCATAATCCGGTCCAGCTTTAGGAGGACACCACCAATGACGGCCAAGTCGTCTCGGACATTGTAGAACTGCGGGCACTTTGAGCCACCCTCCCGTCATGTGGCGCATCACACGTTGTAGAAGGGGGTCAGCCGCAGTCTCCCGGCGAATATGGGCCAGACTGGAGGCATCGGCTGGCAGATTTGCCGATGTGAAGGCCACCTGCGCTTCGACCTGACAGACGAACCCCTCCGAATCGGGCGGTGTGCTCACTGCTCTAGATAGGGCATCCGCAATGATAAGGTCCTTTCACGGAGTGTAGACCAGTTGGAAGTCGTACCTCCTGAGTTTGAGTAGGATGCGCTGGAGGCGAGGGGTCATCTCGTTCAGGTCCTTATGTATGATGCTGACCAGGGGGCAATGGTCAGTCTCAACAGTAAACTGGGGGAGACCATACATGTAGTCATGGAACTTGTCTATTCCGGTTAGCAAACCTAGGCACTCCTTTTCGATCTGCGCGTAGCGCTGTTCTGTGGGGGTCATGGCCCGCGAGGCATAGGCGACCGGGGCCCATGACGCAGTGTCATCCCGCTGTAGGAGTACCGCCCCAATGCCAGACTGGCTGGCATCAGTCAAAATTTTAGTGTCACGAGATGTGTCGAAAAACGCCAATATCGGAGCTGTGGTGAGCTTAATTTTGAGCTCCTCCCATTCCTTCTGGTGTGCGGGCAGCCACTGGAACTCCGTGGACTTCTTGACTAGGTGGCGAAGAGCCATCGTGTGGGAGGCAAGGTTGGGAATGAACTTCCCCAGGAAGTTGACCATGCCTAGGAAGCGTAGCACTGCTTTCTTGTCTGCCGGCTGCGGCATGGCTGTAATGGCACTCACCTTGTCTGCATCCGGACAGACCCCTGACCGGGATATGTGGCCCCCCAGAAACTTCAGCTCAGTTTGGCCGAAAGAACACTTGGCTCGGTTGAGTCGCAGGCCGTATTCCCGTATCCGCGAAAAGACGCGCTGGAGACGATTGATGTGCTCCTGTGGTGTGGTGGACCAGATGATGATGTCGTCAACATAGACGCGCACCCCTTCGATGCCCTCCATCATCTGTTCCATGATCCTGTGAAAGACCTCGGATGCCGAGATGATGCCAAACGGCATTCTGTTATAGCAGAACCTGCCGAAAGGAGTGTTGAAGGTGCACAGCTTCCTGCTGGACTGGTCCAGTTGGATCTGCCAAAAACCCTTCGAGGCATCCAGCTTTGTAAAGATTTTAGCCTGGGCCATTTCGCTCGTGATCTCTTCCCGTTTGGGTGTGGGGTAGTGTTCCCTCATTATGTTGTTGTTCAGGTCTTTCGGGTCAATGCAGATCCGGAGTTCGCCAGAGGGCTTCTTAACACACACCATGGAGCTGACCCATGCGTGGGCTCCGTGACCCGGGATAGCACCCCTTGGTCCTGGAGATCCTGCAGCTGCTGCTTGAGGCGGTCTTTGAGTGGCGCTGGGACCCTGCGAGGTGCGTGAATGACCGGGGTGGTGTCCGGTTTGAGTCATATTCTGTAGGTATAGGGCAGTGTGCCCATGCCCTTGAATGTCTCCTGGTTGTGGGCGAGGGGCGAGTGGAGCTGTGCCCTAAATTCTGCGTCCGGGAAGTCTGATGTGCCTTCTGGAGACAGAGCGTGGACCCACTGCACGAGGTGGAGAACCTTGCATGCCTGTGCGCCTAGCAGGGAGTCCTTTGATGATCCGACTATTTTGAAGGACAGTGTGGCCGTGTATGTGTTGTGTGTCACCTGGAGCTGGCAGGATCCCATGGCCGGGATAACGTTTCCATTGTAGTCGACCATCTTGCAACGGGATGGCCAAATTGGTGGTCTGACCTTCAAGGCGTAGAAGGCTGACCATGCTATTAGGTTGGCGGAGGCACCAGTGTCCAGACGGAATGTTATCGATGATTGGTTGACCGTTAGGGTGACACACCATTCATCACCCGGATTGACGCTGTTCACTGGCATCGGCTGGTGGGTCCTGCCTGGAGACATCCGGTTCCAATCAATGACCGCAACACGGAAGGCGTCCCGGTCGTCTGTGTCACTGGTTTGGATGTCGTCTGGGCACGACTCGTGGTACGGAGGCTAAATGGTCCGCACGTCCCTGCGAGGTTGTTGGAATTGGGGAGCATTGGCAGGTTGAGCTGCTTGACAGCAGGCAGCGTAGTGGCCCATCTTGCCACAGCGGAGGCATTGTCGTTTTTTTGCCGGATATTGCCGCTTTAAATGTGCAGCTCCGCAGTTGCCGCACGTCGTGACGTTCGTTGCGCCACCGCGCATGCGCAGTTCGGTCTTGCGCCGAGCGCGCCGCGCATCTCTTCCCTCTGCGTCAACGTCTTTTTTGGCGCGCACAAACGCGGGAGGCCGCGGAAAGCGCGTGAAATGGCCGCCCTCGTCCGGGAGGAACTCGATTGCCTGGACCCGTTCGGCCTCGTAGGACGCCTGCCTTGCCAATTCGGGCACGTAGGACCCCTGCCGCGCCGATTAGGCCGCTTGAAATTGGGAGTAGCGGCTGGTCGCGTTTTCACGAAGGACACAGGCTTCGATTGCGGAGACTAGGGTGAGGCCTTTAATTTTGAGGAGCTGCTGGCGTAGGGCACCCGAGGTGACCCCAAAAACAATCCGGTCCCGAATCATTGAATCGGAGGTGGTGTTGTAACCGCAGGACTGCGCGAGGATACGGAGGTGTGTAAGGAAAGATTGAAAGGGCTCATCCTTACCCTGCAGGCGCTGCTGGAAGAGATACCTCTCAAAACTCTCATTTACCTCGACGCTGAAGTGTTGCTCGAGTTTGAGAAGGACCGTCTTGTACTTGGTCTTGTCCTCACCTTCCGCAAACACCAGGGGGTTGTAGACATGGATGGCGTGGAGAGTAGGGCGATTTTTCTGGTGTCCGAAGCGCTCTCCCTTTCGGTGGCTTCCAGGAAGAACTGGAAGCGCTGTTTGAACAGCTTCCAATTGACGCCGAGGTTTCCAGCGATCTGTAATGGCTGCGGCATGCTGACGGTGTCCATGGCACAGGATGGCGATTTCCTGAGGATTCGTAGGTAGGTCTCACAGTTACCAGGTTCCAATCTTGATACTATGTCGTGTTGGGTGCTCTGCTACACAGACGAACCAACACGGTTGCGGATGGTACAACTTAGTTTTATTACTAACAATATTTACAATGGTAAACTGGTTACTCTGGTTCGTTCATTACCCTTGAATCTGTGGACCTATTCCTAACACTATCTTGGAGTGGCACTCAGCACATAGTGGATGTTTGAGTGGCTTGCTGTGAGCTCTGTGCCCTGAGCTGTCGCCTGCTGGAATGAGTGGGAAGTGTCGTATTCCCCGTTTTATAGTGTGTATGCTCTTGCCTGTGATTGGCTGTGGTGTTGTGTGTGTATTGATTGGTCCGTTGATCTGTCCATCAGTATGTATGTATGTTTGCACCATGATGTTTACCTGAATATCATGACAACTATATGATTGACACTGATTCAGTCCCGAGCCTGGATGGGGGTTAGATTGCGTGTGGATACACTTGTAACTTTCACATCAGAGCTGGGATTTTTGTGGTCATAGTTGGCTGAGATGTATCAATTCGTGGCTTTTGCATGGGCGCAGTTGGGTTTGATATCCGAGAAAGATGGCTGGTTGCGTTGCTGATGCCTGTAGTGCTGCCAGAGCCGAGGGGTTATGTTTTGATGTGCGCCCGATCTGGCTGTGAGTAGTGCAGCATGGAAGTGCGTAACATCCTGCCACCTCCTGCTTTTATGACTTTATCCTGTTCTTCTCTGGGTTTCTGGTGGAGTCGCGAGAATATTTGTTTTTTTTCCCCCAGAGATTGCACCAAGCCAGTTGTGATGTTGCTCTCCTTTTCCATTTTGGTTTTTTTTACATTTGGTGTACCCAATTCTTTTTTTTCCCAATTCAGGGGCAATTTAGCGTGGCCAATCCACCTACTCTATACATCTTTGGGTTGTGGGGATGAGACCCACGCAGGCATGGGTAGAATGTGCAAACGCCACACGGACAGTGACCTGGAGCCAGGATCGAACTCAGGTACTCAGTGCCATGAGGCAGCAGTCAAACCACTCTGCCGCCCACTCCTGTTCCATTTTGTGCGCATGATTGTTGAGCCTTTATCTTTCTGCTATCCTTATCTATGGTATTATTTTGTAACTTTGTTGCATCCGTTTCTAAAGTCTAAAAATCCAATAAATATACTTTTAAAAATATAGCCAGCCTAAATAATACCTCCTCTTCATCAATTTTTAGTCCATTCAATGTCTCAACTAACTCTTCTTTCACTAAGACTTCAACAGCATCTTCGTCCTTGGTAAAGATACATGCAAAGTACTCATTTGGTACCTAAATCATGCCTCCTTGCCTCCAAGTGTAAAGTCGCCTTTCTGGTCCCATATTGGCCTCATTCCTTCTTTTACCATCTTTTTATATTTTTATTCCCATAGAAGACTTTAGGATTCCCTTTTTTGGGTGGAATTTAATAATCCCTCTGGAATGGACTTGGAGGTGAGGGGGAGAGTTCAGAATGGGAGTGGAGTTGGCAGAGTGTAGGCAGAGTGCCCACTTCCCTGATTCCCCTAATTAAGTCAGGGTCAGTGGAATTCCGGTGGCGGGCATGGAGTGAGTGGTTGTGCATTTGGTGGCTCCCACTCAAGGTGGATTTTTTCTTTTTTTTTCCCTGCCCAAAGGGTGAAGTATTTGAGTGCAAGAGGTGCAGGAGTGCCTGGGAAAGGTTTTATCCTCTCATGTGGCTGTGGATGGATCCACGACTAGGAATAATGTAAGAAGGAAAAGGCTGCTGGAGCAGCTTCATAGTGTGCCACAGGAAAAGATGACTGAGGGTGACTTCCGGTGATGGCCATGGAGTGAGCAGTCGCACATTTGATGACCCCTGCTCAAGGCTGTATTTTCTGGACTTTTCCCCGTCCGAAGGGTGAAGCTTTTGATGGAAAGAGGTGTAGGAGTACCTGGAGAAGGTGTTACTCCTCTAGTATGGCTAGTGGATGGATCCACAAAATGTTGGAGCAGTTGATGAGGAGAGGGCCTTTTTTTTTAATAAATAAATTTTTTATTTAAAACAAAATTGTAACATTTACAGAAAAAAAAAGGCAATAAGCAAAGAACCTTAACATGGTGAAAACAAACAGTGGGAGAAAACAAACATAATAAGGCACTTCCCCCATCGGCTCTGTTTGCACAGCCCCCCTATGGTCATCTAAACTAAATTGCCCCCCCCCTCCCCCAACCCCCGAAGGAGGAGATAGGGGAGGGGAAGAGGTCCGATGTCGACAAGAAGCTGATGGATTGGGAGGGGGCCCTGGTGATGGGCATAAATCGTAAGTGGGAGGAGGAGCTGGAAGGGGAAGTGGGGGCCAGGACTTGGGCTGAGGCCCTGCGGAGGGTGAACATGTCCTCGTCGTGTGCGAGGCTAAACCTCATTCAGTTTAATGGTAATTTATAGCACATATGATGGTAGCACGGAGTAGTAGGTTTTTTTCATTCAGTTTAATGGTAATTTATAGCACATATATGATGGTAGCACGGAGTAGTAGGTTTTTTGAGGGAGTAGAGGTTAGGTATGAGTGGTGCGTGCGCAGGCTCGCGAATCACATCCATAATGTTTTGGACATGGTGAAGCTAAAGAGGTTCTGGCATGAGTTTGCGGATGTAATGTCCGAAGGGCTAGGAGTGAAGGTGGCCCCAAGTCCAGAAATAGCGATATTTGGGGTGTCAGAAGACCGCGGAGTCCAGGGGGCGAGAGCGGCCAATGTCTTGGGCTTTGCCTTCCTGATAGCCAGGAGACAGATCTTGTTCAGGTGGAGGGACTCAGAGTCGCCGAAAGCAGGGTGTGGGGTGGGGTGACCTGGCGGAATTCCTGAGGCTGGCGAAAGTCAATTTCTGTCGAGTCCCAAGTCGTCAAGGGTGTTCGCAGTGGCAAAGGAGCAGAGGGGGTTAAGGAGCACATGGGAGGGGGGTTTGATCCGTGGAGAATAGGGAGGCTAAGGGCGAAGGAGTTTTCATACTTCTCCCATGTGCACCGAGTGTACTCCCGGATTGATTTTTTTGTGTTAGATAAGATGTTGTTGACAGGATGGTCGATTCAGAGTATTCGGCGATTGTGGTTTCTCACCACGCAGCGCACTGGGTGGATTAGCGCGTGACCCGGGGAAAAAGGCCCAGCGCCGCAGTGGAGGCTGGATGTGGGGTTGATGGTGGTGAGAAGGTGTGCAAGTGGGTGAGGGCAGCCATTAGGGGCTACGTGGAGCTAAACGATACAGGGGGAGGTCACAGCCACTACACAGTGGGAGGCGTTCAAGGTGGTGGTTAGGGGGGAGTTCATTTCACTGCGGGCGCACAGGGAGAAAGCAGAGTGGGCGTAGATGGCAAGACTGGTGGACAAGATTTTGAGGGTGGACTTCCGGGTGCGGCGATGACCAGCTGAGTCGCACGTTTCGGCAGCTCCCGGTGGAACGGACTTTTGGGCTCTTGATAGGAGCCCCAACGGCAATTTTAACGGCTAAAAACACCGTGCGGTAAACCAGAAGGGTGTTCCCCCTGGACACGGATGGAAAAAGGAGAGGAAAGTGGCCGGATTGCAGCGGATCCTTTGGAACAACGGCAAGGAAGGCAAGCAGAAACCAAGATGGCGTCGGAAGGTGGCAGTTTCATATGGGGCCCTGAACAACAAGAGTTCTTGAAACGCTGCGTGGAGGAGATAAAAAAGGAAATGAAGAAAGAGTTGTTGGCCCCGATATTACAGGCGATTGAAGGGCTGAAAGAGGAACAAAAGACCCAGAAGCAGGAGCTTCGGGTCGTGAAGGCGAAAGCAGCAGAGAATGAGAACGATATACAGGGCCTGGTGGTGAAGTCGGAGATACAGGAGGCACACCAGAAACGATCTGTGGAGAGGTTGGAGGCACTGGAAAACAACGCAAGGAGGAACAACTTGAGGATTCTTGGCCTTTCTGAAGGTGTGGAGGGGGCGGACGTCGGGGCATATGTGAGCACGATGCTGCACTCGTTAATGGGAGCGGAGGCCCCGACGGGTCCGTTGGAGGTGGAGGGAGCATACCGAGTTATGGTGCGAGGATCGAGAGCAGGAGAAACTCCCAGAGCCATAGTGGTGAGATTCCTCCGTTTTAAGGATAGAGAAATGGTCCTTAGATGGGCGAAGAAAACTCGGTGTAGTAAATGGGAGAACGCGGTGATCCGCGTTTATCAAGATTGGAGTGCGGAGGTGGCGAGAAGGAGGGCGAGCTTTAATCGGGCCAAAGCGGTACTTCACAAAAAGAAGATAAAATTTGGAATGCTGCAACCGGCAAGACTGTGGGTCACATATCAAGGGAGGCACCACTACTTTGAAACGGCGGATGAAGCGTGGACTTTTATTGTAGAAGAAAAATTGGAATGATTGGATTATGAAAATGAACGTTTGGACAAAGTGGTGGGGCGAATGGGGGGGGGGCGAAGAGGGGTTTTATGTTTTAATCCTGCAGTATGGTAACTTTTCTTTCTCCCACAGGTGGTGATGGGGGGAGGTGGGGAGGGAGAGGAGATGGGGCGTTGGCCATGGGAGGCGGGGCCGAGGGAGAGGCGCGGGCTTGGTTCCCGCGCTATGATAATTATGGCGGGAATAGAGAAGCAGGAAGGAGGGGGCGTCGCACGGTGCGAGCCGTGATCACGGGGGGAAGCCGAGGTCAGCCAGAGTTTGCTGACTTCTGGGAGCAACATGGGGGGAGTAATTACGCTAGCGGGGGGTCTAGCAGGGGGGGGGGGGGAGGGGGGAATTACTGGGTTGCTGCTGCTGGGGAAAGGGGGGAGTGGGTACGGGAAAGGATGGGCGGGGGGGCACCGTCTGGGAGAGATACAGCTGCGTGGGAACTGGGTGAGAAGCTGGAAAAAGATGATGGCTAACCGGCAAGGGGGGGGGGGGGGGTGGGAAGCCCCCCAAGTCGGCTGATCACGTGGAACGTGAGGGGGCTTAACGGGCCGATAAAGAGGGCACGAGTACTCGCACACCTTAAGAAACTTAAAGCAGATGTGGTTATGCTACAGGAAACGCACCTGAAACTGATAGACCAGGTTAGGTTGCGCAAAGGATGGGTGGGGCAGGTGTTCCATTCGGGGCTGGATGCGAAAAACAGGGGGGTGGCTATATTAGTGGGGAAGCGGGTAATGTTCGAGGCGAAGACTATAGTGGCGGATAACGGGGGCAGATACGTGATGGTGAGTGGCAAATTACAGGGAGAGATGGTGGTTTTGGTAAACGTGTATGCCCCGAACTGGGACGATGCCAACTTTATGAGGCGAATGCTAGGACGCATCCCAGACCTAGAGACCGGTAAGCTGATAATGGGGGGAGACTTTAACACGGTGTTGGAACCAAGGCTGGATAGGTCGAAGTCCAGGACTGGTAGGAGGCCGGCAGCAGCCAAGGTGCTTAAGGATTTTATGGAGCAGATGGGAGGGGTGGACCCGTGGAGATTCAGTAGACCTAGGAGTAAGGAGTTCTCGTTTTTCTCCTATGTCCATAAAGTCTATTCACGCATAGACTTTTGTGTTGGGTAGGGCATTGATCCCGAGGGTGAGGGGAACGGAATATACGGCTATAGCCATTTCGGATCATGCCCCACACTGGGTAGACTTGGAGATAGGGGAGGAAACAAGAGGGCGCCCACCCTGGAGAATGGACATGGGACTAATGGCGGATGAGGGGGTGTGCCTAAGGGTGAGGGGATGCATTGAAAAGTACTTGGAACTCAATGACAATGGGGAGGTTCAGGTGGGAGTGGTCTGGGAGGCGTTGAAGGCGGTGGTTAGGGGGGAGCTGATATCAATAAGGACACATAAAGGGAAGCAGGAGAGTAAGGAACGGGAGCGGTTGCTGCAAGAACTTTTGAGGGTGGATAGACAATATGCGGAAGCACCGGAGGAGGGACTGTACAGGGAAAGGCAAAGGCTGCATGTGGAATTTGACTTGCTGACTACAGGCACTGCAGAGGCACAATGGAGGAAGGCGCAGGGTGTACAGTATGAATATGGAGAGAAGGCGAGCAGATTGCTGGCACACCAATTGAGGAAAAGGGGAGCAGCGAGGGAAATAGGGGGGGTGAGGGACGAGGAAGGAGAGACGGAGCGGGGAGTGGAGAGAGTGAACGAAGTGTTCAAGACATTTTATAAAAAATTGTATGAAGCTCAACCCCCGGATGGGAGGGAGAGAATGATGGATTTTTTGGATCGGCTGGAAATTCCCAAGGTGGAAGAGCAGGAAAGGGTGGGACTGGGAGCACAGATCACGGTAGAAGAAGTGGTGAAAGGAATTAGGAACATGCAGACGGGAAAGGCCCCGGGACCGGACGGATTCCCAGTTGAATTTTACAGAAAATATTTGGACTTGCTCGCCCCGCTACTGACGAGGACCTTTAACGAGGCAAAGGAAAGGGGGCAACTGCCCCCGACTATGTCAGAAGCAACGATATCGCTTCTCTTAAAGAAGGAAAAGGATCCGCTACAATGCGGGTCCTACAGACCAATTTCCCTCCTCAATGTGGATGCCAAGGTCCTGGCCAAGGTAATGGCAATGAGAATAGAGGAATGTGTCCCGGGGGTGGTTCATGAGGACCAAACTGGGTTTGTGAAGGGGAGACAGCTGAACACGAATATACGGAGGCTGTTAGGGGTAATGATGATGGCCCCACCAGAGGGTGAAACGGAGATAGTAGTGGCGATGGATGCCGAGAAAGCATTTGATAGAGTGGAATGGGATTATCTGTGGGAGGTGTTGAGGAGATTTGGGTTTGGAGAGGGGTATGTTAGATGGGTGCAGCTGTTGTATAGGGCCCCAGTGGCGAGTGTGGTCACGAATGGACGGGGATCGGCATATTTTCGGCTCCATAGAGGGACAAGGCAGGGATGTCCTCTGTCCCCATTACTGTTTGCACTGCCGATTGAGCCCCTGGCGATAGCGCTGAGAGGTTCCAGGAGGTGGAGGGGAATACTTAGGGGAGGAGAAGAACACCGAGTATCTTTATATGCGGATGATCTGCTACTATATGTGGCGGATCCAGCGGAGGGGATGCCAGAAATAATGCGGATACTTGGGGAGTTTGGGGATTTTTCAGGGTATAAATTGAACATGGGGAAGAGTGAGCTGTTTGTGGTGCATCCAGGGGAGCAGAGTAGAGAAATAGAAGACCTACCGTTGAGGAAGGTAACAAGAGACTTTCGTTACCTGGGGATCCAGATAGCTAAGAATTGGGGCACATTGCACAGGCTAAATTTGACGCGGTTGGTGGAACAGATGGAGGAAGATTTCAAGAGATGGGATATGGTAGCATTGTCAATGGCAGGGAGGGTGCAGGCGGTTAAGATGGTGGTCCTCCCGAGATTCCTCTTTGTGTTTCAGTGCCTCCCGGTGGTGATCACGAAGGCTTTTTTCAAAAGGATAGAAAAGAGTATCATGGGTTTTGTTTGGGCCGGGAAGACTCCGAGAGTGAGGAAGGGATTCTTACAGCGTAGTAGGGATAGGGGGGGGCTGGCACTACCGAGCCTAAGTGAGTATTATTGGGCCGCTAATATTTCAATGGTGAGTAAGTGGATGGGAGAGGAGGAAGGAGCGGCGTGGAAGAGATTAGAGAGGGCGTCCTGTAGGGGGACCAGCCTGCAGGCTATGGTGACAGCCCCATTGCCGTTCTCACCAAGGAACTATACCACGAGTCCGGTGGTGGTAGCTACACTGAAGATTTGGGGACAGTGGAGACGACATAGGGGAAAGACCGGAGCATTGGGGGGGTCCCCGATAAGAAACAACCATAGGTTTGCCCCGGGGGGAATGGATGGGGGATATGGAATGTGGCAAAGAGCAGGTATAACGCAATTGAAAGATCTATTTGTGGATGGGAAGTTCGCGAGTCTGGGAGCGCTGACTGAGAAATATGGGTTGCCCCAAGGGAATGCATTCAGGTACATGCAATTGAGGGCTTTTGCGAGGCAACAGGTGAGGGAATTCCCGCAGCTCCCGACACAAGAGGTGCAGGACAGAGTCATCTCGAAGAAATGGGTGGGGGACGGTAAGGTGTCGGATATATATAGGGAAATGAGGGATGAAGGGGAGACTATGGTGGACGAACTAAAAGGGAAATGGGAAGAAGAGCTAGGGGAGGAGATCGAGGAGGGGCTGTGGGCAGATGCCCTAAACAGGGTAAACTCGTCGTCCTCGTGCGCCAGGCTAAGCCTGATTCAGTTTAAGGTATTACACAGGGCACATATGACTGGAACACGGCTCAGTAAATTTTTTGGGGTGGAGGATAGGTGTGCGAGGTGCTCGAGAAGCCCAGCGAATCATACCCATATGTTTTGGTCATGCCCGGCACTACAGGGGTTTTGGATGGGGGTGACAAAGGTGCTTTCGAAAGTAGTAGGAGTCCGGGTCGAACCAAGCTGGGGGTTGGCTATATTTGGGGTTGCACAAGAGCCGGGAGTGCAGGAGGCGAGAGAGGCCGATGTTTTGGCCTTTGCGTCCCTAGTAGCCCGGCGCAGGATATTGCTAATGTGGAAAGAAGCCAAGCCCCCGGGGGTGGAGACCTGGATAAATGATATGGCGGGGTTCATAAAGTTAGAGCGGATTAAGTTCGTCCTAAGGGGGTCGGCTCAAGGGTTTACCAGGCGGTGGCAACCGTTCGTCGAATATCTTGCGGAAAGATAGATGGGGGAAAAAAGAAGGCAGCAGCAGCAGCCCAGGACTTGGGGGGTGGGGGGGGGGGGGGGGGGGGTGGGGGGGGGGGGGTGTGGCCTGAGACAAGGCAGTTGCCAATTAGGGCTAGTTTTTATTTTTGTTATTTAATATTTATTTATTTGTTGTTGTTTTCTTTTGTTCTTGTTTAAATAAAAAAGGTCATTATTATCTGTATTGTTATAATGTTGTGTAAAGGATGCACAATGTACTGTGTTGGTTGACCAAAAATTTTCAATAAAATATTATTTTAAAAAAAAAAGATTTTGAGGGTGGATAGGAGATACTTGGAGCAGCCGGAGGCAGAGTGTTTGAAGGAGAGGCAGGGTCTCCAAATGGAGTGTGAGCTAATGTCTACGGGGAAGGTAGTAGGGCAGTTATGGTGGGCCGGGGGGCAGTGTATGAGTAAGGGGAGAAGGTGAACAGGATGTTGACCCATCAGTTGAGGAAGCAAGAGGCAGCGAGGGAGACTGGCAGAGTGAGCGATGATAAGAGTATGGTGGTGATGGACTCGGAAGGGTTAATTGTGTGTTTGAGGCATGTTATAGAAGGCTGTACGAGTCTGGGCCCCCTGCCGGGGGATGATAGGCATACATCAAATGTGTGGCGATATGCCTATGGGCTATATCAGAGTTGGAGTGTGTGACCTCCAACCAGCAGGTGGCGGTACAGACACACAATGCAGTCTCTAGACCAAGGTCATGTGACTCAGCTATATAGGGCGATGCATCCGGCCATCTGCAGATGATTGAGAGGGTAATAAGATGTACATGTGAATGATCAGTGTTAGATGCAAGTTCCAGAGGAGTAGTTAGCAGTTTCCATGATAATGTGCTCTGAATCAGATTGCTATCTTACCACATGAGACTCAATAAAAGATTCTGGTATGGACAAGTCATAGAGTTTGGTGAATTCCTTCGTGAAGTCCAAGGACCAAACACAACAAAATGGGATTGTGAAAGGGAGGCAGTTGACGGCGAACATGAGGAGGCTGCTTAATGTAATCATGATGCAATCGGAGGGGCAGGAGTTGGAGGTAGTGCTGGTGATGAACGTGGAGAAGGCTTAACTTAGCCTTTACTGGATTCCCTCTTACTCTGACCTCACTTTTTTTTTTAAATAAACATTTTATCGAGGTATTTTTTGGTATTATAACAACACAATAAACAATATACATGAATCTATAAACATAGTGCAAAAGCTGTCTCCCTCCCTTACAGGTCCCACCTTTATTAACCACCTACTCAAAGCTAAACTAAGCCCCCACACCCCCACCCTTCTGCTGACGATTAATTTTCCGCGAAGAAGTCGACGAACGGTTGCCACCTCCGGGCGAACCCTAACAGTGACCCTCTCAAGGCGAACTTGATTTTCTCCAAACAGAAAGCTAGCCATGTCCGATAGCCCGGTGTCCGACTTCGGGGGCTTTGAGTCCCTCCAAGCTAATAGAATCCGTCTCCGGGCTACCGGTGAAGAAAAGGCCAGAAAGTCTGCCTCTTCTCCTGGATTTGCGGGTCTTCCGACACCCCGAAAATCGCCACCTCCGGAGTCAGCGCCACCCTTGTTTTTAACACCGTGGACATGACATCTGCAAACCCCTGCCAGAATCCCCTAAGCTTCGGACATGCCCAGAACATGTGGACATGGTTCACTGGTCCTCCCGCACATTTTGCACACCTGTCTTCCACCCCAAAGAAACTGCTCATCCGGGCCATTGTCATATGAGCCCGGTGAACGACCTTAAATTGTATCAGGCTGAGCCTGACTCTATTCAACGCGTCCGCCCGTAGACCATCCTCTATCTCTCCTCCCAGCTCCTCCTCCCACTTGCACTTCAGCTCCTCGGTCTGCGTCTCCTCTGACCCCATAAGTTCCTTGTAAATGTCCGAGACGCTCCCTTCTCCTACCCACACTCTGGAAACTACCCTGTCCTGAATCCCCCTTAGTGGTAGGAGCAGGTAGGTTGACACCAGTTTACGTAGGAAGTCCCGCACCTGCAGATACCTGAATTTGTTTCCCCTCGCCAACCCAAGCTTCTCCTCCAACGCTCTCATACTCGGAAAGCTCCCCTCTATAAACATATCCCCCATCCTCTCAATCCCTGCTCTCCGTCATATCCGGAACCCCCCATCCATACTTCCCGGGGCAAACCGGTGATTATTACAGATTGGGGACCAGGCCGATGCTCACTCTGCTCCCACATGTCTCCTCCATTTCCCCCGGACTCTCAGGGCCGCCACCACCACGGGGCTGGTGGAGTACCCTGCCTGCGGGAACGGCAGAGGCGCAGTTACCAACGCCCCCAAACTGGTGCCCTTGCATGAAGCCGCCTACATACGCTCCCATGCCGACCACTCCACCACCACCCACTTCCTGATCATGGCTATATTCGCCGCCCAGTAATAGTTACTAAAATTTGGTAGCGCCAGCGCGCCCTCACCCCGACTCAAGCATTACCTTCCTTAGCCGCGGGGTCTTGCCCGCCCAAACAAAGCCAGAGATCACTTTGTTAAAAAAGGACTGCGGAATAAAGATGGGGAGACATTGAAACACGAACACGAATCTCGGGAGGACCGTCATCTTCACCGTCTGCACCCTCCCAGCTAATGACAGTGGGAGTGCGTCCCATCTCCGAAAATTGTCCTTCATTTGGTCTACTAGCCGGGCCAGATTTAATTTATGCAGCCGGTCCCATTCCTGCGCCACTTGAATGCCAAGGTACCTAAGGCTTCCCCCTAACTAATCTAAACGGCAGCTCCCCCAATTGCCTCTTCTGTCCCCTCGCCTGGACCGCAAACATCCCACTTTTCCCCATATTTAGCTTATACCCGAAAACCGGCCAAATTCCCCTAGAATCCTCATGATTTCTTCCAGGCCCTCTAATGGATCCAATACATCCAGAAGCAGGTTATCTGCATAGAGCGAGACTCTGTGCTTTACCCCCCCCCCCCCCCCACCCCACTTCCCGCCCGGACCAGACCCTTGAGACTCTCAGATCAATTGCAAACGGCTCTATAGCTAGCGCGAACAACAGTGGGGAGAGGGGGTATCCCTGTCTTGTCCCCCGGTGCAGTCTAAAATAGTCCGATGTTGTCCTATTCTTCCGTACACTTGCCACAGGAGCCTGATACAGCAACATGACCCAGTCAATAAAGCCCCGCCCAAATCTGAACCGTCCCAGTACCTCCCACAGATAATCTCATTCTACCCGATCAAAAGCCTTTTCTGCATCCATTGCGATCACTGTCTCCACCTCCCTACCATCCGGGGGCATCATGATCACATTTAACAACCATCTTACATTGGCCACCAACTGCCTACCTTTAACAGACCCCGTCTGGTCCTCCCCAATAACGTCCGGAACACAATCCTTAATCCTGGAGGACAAAACTTTGGCCAGCAGTTTGGCGTCCACATTCAACAGGGATATCAGCCTGTAGGACCCACACAGCTCCGTGTTCTTGTCCCGCTTCAGAATCAACAAAATTGTGGCCTGTGACATCATCGGGGGCAGCACCCCTCTTTCCCTTGCCTCATTGAACATCCTCATCAATACCGGCCCCAATATCCGAGAGAACCTTTTATAAAACTCCACTGGGTATCCGTCCGGCCCCGGGGCTTTACCAGCCTGCACGGCCTTCAGACCCTCCACTATCTCTTCCAATCCGATCGGGGGCCCCAGCCCTTCTACCAGCTCCCCGTCCACCTTTGGGAAATTCAGCCCCCCCAAGTGCCTCATCCCCTCCGGCCCCGTAGGGGGTTCTGACCTATACAGCCTACTGTAGAAATCCCTAAACGCCTTATTCACCCCTGCTGAATCTCCAACCAGTTTCCCATCTCCGTTATTTACTTTCCTTATCTCCCTGGCTGCCTCCCTCTTTCTAAGCCGCTGTGCAAGCATTCTGCTGGCCTTCTCTCCATACTCATAGATCGCCCGCCTTGCCTTTCTCAGCTGCTCAACCTCCCTCCCTGTGGTTAACAAGCCGAACTCCGCCTGTAGCCTCCGCCATTCCCCTAAAAGCCCTGCCTCTGGGGTCTCCGCAAACCTCCTATCGATCTGTAGTATCTCCTTAACCAGTCTGTCCGTCTCTGCCCTGTCCACCTTCTCCCTATGGGCCTGTGTCGAGATAGCTCCCCTCTGACCACCGCCTTCGATGTTTCCCAAACCACCGCTGCTGACATTTCCCCCGTGTCGTTGACCTGCAGGTTGTACAGAATACATTTCCTCAGCCGCTCGCACACCCCTTCGTCAGCCAAAAGTCCCACATCTAACCTCCAGTGTGGGCGTTGGTTACTGTCTTTACTAACCTGCAGGTCAACCCAGTGCGGAGCATGGTCTGAGATTGTGATCGCCGAGTACCCCATGTCCACCACCCCAGCCAGCAAGGCCCTGTTCAAAATGAAGAAATTGATCCGGGAGTACATTTTATGCACGTGTGAGTAGAAGGAGAACTCCTTCACCCTCGGCTGTCCAAATCTCCATGGATCCACACCCCCCCCCCCCCCCCCCCATCTGCTCCATGAATCCTTTTCGTTCCTTTGCCATTGCTGGCACCCTGCCCGTATTCGAGCTTGACCGGTCCAAGCCAGGGTCAATAACCGTGTTGCAGTCCCCTCCCATGACCAACCTGTGCGAGCCCAGGTCCGGTATCTTCCCCAGCATCCTCTTTATAAACTCCACATCATCCCAATTTGGCGCAAAAACATTTACTAATACCACCTGCACCCCCTTCAATTTCCTACTGACCATAATGTACCGACCTCCCACATCCGAAACTATTCTACCCGCTTATTGATCAGGATCGCAACCCCTCTAGTCTTTGAATCCAGTCCCGAGTGAAAAACCTGACTGACCCAGCCTTTCCTCAATCAAATGGTCAGTTACTCTAAGATGTGTCTCCTGCAACATTACCACCTCCGCCTTCAGTCCCCTAAGATGCGCGAACCCACGTACCCTCTTTACTGGCCCATTTAACCCTCGAACATTCCAGGTGATCAGCCTAGTTGGGGGGGCTCATTACACCCCCCCTTTGCCGATCAGCCATCCCGTTTTTTGAACCCGCCTCCAGCCCATGCTCCGCGCCTCCACCGGCCCGCTCCCAGGCAGCTTCCGCCCCCAAACTCCTCTCTGTCCCTTGGCCCAAGTCCCTCCCTCGTCAGCAGAACATTTTCCCCCCCTCCCCCCTAGTAACAACACTCTGTAACCCAACCCCTTTGATAAACCGAACATATGCACCCCTCCCCCCCCCCCACTGCCCTTCCGTGAGCTCGCCCGCCCAGCTAGCTTGGTGGCCCCCATCCCTGGTGCCGGATAGTCTCCCACCTATTGTTCCCTCCCCACGTCTCATACAAACATACTCCAGTATCAAACAATCCCCACACAATTGCCCGACAGAAAAACACCAAAATCTAAACAAGCACACCAACAGTGCAAATGAAAACCTTAACTCACTCAGCTCTGCCACTGGTCCCAAATCAATACAGAAGGCATTACAAACAGCTTCCACAAAATGAAAAACGAGAAACTTATTTTTTACAGAACAGAGAAACAAAAAGAAAAAAAAAACATGAACGTTGCAGCAATGTTCAAAAGTTCTCAGTCCACCACCAGTCCTTTCCTTTTCACGAAGTCCAGCACGTCGTCAGGCGACTTGAAATAAAAGTGCTGTTCCTCGTATGTGATCCAGAGACGGGCCGGATCCAACAGTCAGAACTTCACCTTTTTCTTAAAAAGGATCGACCTAATCTGGTTGAAGCCTGCTCTTCTCCTGGCCACCTCCACACTCGGGTCTTGGTAGACCTGCAGGATACTATTACCCTACTTACAGCTCCGTGTCTGCTTGGCCCACTGTAAAATGCGCTCCTTATCCAAGTACCTGTGGAATTGCACCACCATTGTCTTCGGGGGGTCTCCCGTTCGCGGCTTCCTCGTGAGTGCTCTGTGAGCCCTGTCCAACTCCAAGAGTCGGGAGAATGCCCCATCCCCCAGCAGCTTCTCAAACATATCTGCGATGTATGCCCCAGCATCCACTCATATGTTTGAGAAGCTTCGGACCCCTCCGGGAGCCCAACGATTCTCAAGTTCTGCCAGCGGGACCTATTCTCTAGGTCCTCCACCTTCTCCAGGAGCTTATTCTGCTGGTCTCTCAGCATCCCCACCTCCAACTCCACCGCAGTTTGATGTTCCTCCTGCTCAGCCACGCCTTCTCCACCTTCTGGATCGCCCGACCTTGGGCGTCCAATCTAAGCTCCAGCCGCTCAATCGACTCTTTTATCGGGTCCAAGCAGTCCTGTTTCTGCCAAGCAAAGCCTTCCTGAATAACTTGCATCAGCTGCTCCGTTGACCGCTGGGTCGACAAACCAGAGGTTCGGTCCTCTGCCATGCTGTCTCCCGCTGCAGCTTCAGCCCAAGCCTTCTCTGGCTTTCTGCTTCTGCCTTTACGAGCACTTCTAGTCCTTCTCTCCATGAACCGATGTGGGAATTAAGTGCACAATTGCCTCTGTCTTCAGTTTTACAGTTCAAGTCTGGTAGAAAATCGGGGGAAAAGGTCCAAAAGTCTGACCCGAGCGGGAGCCACCAAATATGCGACTTACTCCTTCATAGCCGCCACCGGACCTCACTTAATACCTTATTATTTCTTTCTGAAGAGCAATCTGCCTCTCCCAATTCTTTGTGCACCTTGCTTTTCCCTCTATATTGTTACCTTCTGGTTCCCATAACCCTGCCCAAGGTAGTTTAAACCAGATTTATTACTTGAATTTTTAAGCTGCCACCAGCTGCCCAATAATTGTATTGCTCTTTGTTGCTAGTTTAATTCAGGAATTAACTAGTTTGTGTTTATAAAAGCACAAGAATAATTCCACGAGTTTTTGTACACGAACAGCTGGGAAAATCTCTCATAATTTTCACCTGTCAACAACAGAGAAGCTTTCATCCAACACAGGATGTAAGAATTATTTCAGGCATGCTCATTGCAATTGATACACCTTTTCCACAAATTGTTTAATTATGAGTTGAATCATATGCCAATGAGCACCAGGGAAAATTGCTCAAAAGATAATTCTGACGGGCAGCATGGTGGCACAGTGGGTTAGCCCTACTGCCTCACGGCGCTGAGGTCCCAGGTTCGACCCCGGCTCTGGGTCACTGTCCATGTGGAGTTTGCACATTCTCCCCGTGTTTGCATGGGTTTCGCCCCCACAACCCAAAAGATGTGCAGAGTAGGTGGATTGGCCATGCTAAAATGCCTCTTAATTGGAAAAAATTAATTGGATACTCTAAGTTTATTTTTTATAAAGATAATTCTGACAAGATATGTTGAAACAAGAGTGACCTATTTTGCTTTTTCCTGGTTCGCTGTAGCACCAGATCTCCTAGCCGTGATCTCATCTTCTACTATTTCATGAACTATTCAGTGCAGCAACATTGGCTCTTCCCCAGAAACAAACAGTAGTTGTTTTAATAAAAACAAGAGGTGCTGTAAAAGTCAGCAGGTCTGGCAGCATTTGTGAAGAAAGAGATAGAACTAATGTTTCAAGTCCAATATTATTCGTCTTTGGAAGAGTTCAAAGAAAAGTCATATTGGACTCAAAACATTAACTCGGTTTCTCTCTACAGATGCTGCCAGACCTGCTGTGATTTTTCCAGTATTTTGTTTTTGTTTCAGATCCCAAACATCTGTAGTAGTTTGCTTTTCTTCTAGTAATTACATTAAATAGGTCATCACCAGTACTAAACTAGGCGAAAAATCCTTTAAAAACATTAAAAGGATCCAGTTATTACAAAGTGAAATATAAATACCTGTTAAAAATTGCCCATTGTATACAATTCTTTCTGGACTCAACACGGGGGACTGGACATTGTAGGTGCTGATGGTGTTATAAAGCTCTGTATCCGGGTCCCCTGCCAATTGGTTGGTTGGGTCGGGTGATAGCTGCTGATCTGGGCTGCAGTATGGACTTGGTCCCTGGCTACTTTCCATCGAGGAAGCTCCCAGAGGGCTGGATGCAGAATGCCTCTGATACAGTGGTCTGCCTGACACTCTGACTTCAGCCTGGAAAGGAAAATAAGACAACTTATGCAATCAAAGAAAAAACTTCAATCAAAACTGAATGAGGCAACACAGTATACAATATGAGCACCTCTGTGCTACAGTAGAGAATATTTGTTTACTCTCAAACCTATTTTAAGCAACAAACACAGGTCAGGTAATTTATGGTGGTATTTAAAAAGAGCTTTACTCTGAGACGAGCCTGACCTGAGGCATTTAGAGATGGTTTTGTTCTGAATTCTGTCATTAAACACTTTTATGACATGTGCATGTGTATTTAACATGATTGTGTTTATTTGCAACACGTGTAAATATCTGTATTTCTGATTGGTCCTCTTGGAGGCCAGAACACACCCAAAAGTATGTTTGGAAAGTTGATTCAATCATAATCAGATAGGCAATCAGGTGTCAAAGTTAACAGTGTTGGTGTGATTGAACGGTATGACGGAAGATGATGCAAATCATGTGACAATAGTGATACAGTAGAATGCACAAAGTAGAACTATTTTTAAAAAATATTTCTATTCTCCTTCTTTTTCACATTTTTCCCCAAATTTATTCCCACCGACAAAAACAATAATCAGTAACAAATGTAATGTCAATCCCCACATCAACAACAACAATCCGATCCTCCCAATAAACTCCCAAACAGCAGCCCGCATGTTAACATAAACAAATAATAAAAAGGAAACAGGAATCACCCATTAACACATACAGTCCCCCTCCCCACCCCCCCACAATGTTCGATGTAATCCAATTCTTGAAAGTGCCTTATGAATAATGGCCATGACTTGTAGAACCCCTCCATCCTTGCCCTCAGTTCAAACTTAACGTTCTCAAGATTCAAGATTTCCAGCAGGTCCCCCCGCCACGCCAGGGCAGAGGGTGGAGAGGTTGATCTCCATCCCAACAGGATCCGTCTTTGGGCGATCAACGAGGCAAAGGCTACAACATCTTCCTCCCCACCCGTTTCCAACCCTGGCTGGTCCGACACCCCAAATATGGCCTCCAGAGGGCCCGGGTCCAGTTTCACGTGCACCACTTTAGAGATTACCCTAAAAACCTCCTTACAGTAATCCTCCAGCTTTGGACAGGACCAAAACATATGAACATAGTTTAGGCCCCCCCCCCTCCCATCCCCACAACATTCACACACATCTTCTACCCCATCAAAAAGCCGGCTCATCCTCGGCCTTGTAAGGTGTGCTCTATATACCACCTTCAGCTGTATCAGCCCCAACCTCCGGAGCTCCTCACACCAGAACCCCTCCTCCACACCCTCTTCCAACTCTTCCCCCCACTTTGCCTTGATCCCTTCCAGCGGTCCCTTCTCCCCTTCCAAAATAGTCCCGTAAACCGCCGACACTATCCCCCTTCTCCAGTCCCCCTGTCGTCAGCAATGTGGAGGTCGGCTCTACCTGGAAGCTCTGTATCTCCTTTCTGGCAGAGTCTCGAACCTGCATGTATCTAAACATTTCCTCCTGCTCCAGCCCATACTTCGCTCCCAGCTCTTTCAATCCTGCAAACCGACCCCCAAGAAACAAATCTTTTAGTGTCCGAATTCCATCTCCGAAAATTTCCATCCCACTTCCCTGGCTCAAATCTATGGTTTCCCCAAATCGGATTTTCCCTTGACCTTGCCCCCAACCTGAAGTGCTGGTGAAACTGCTTCCAAATTCTCAACATAGCTATTACTGCTGGACTCCCTGAGAATTTCCCGGAGACGTCGGGAGCGGCGCTGTTGCTAGCGCCTTCAATCCCGACCCCCCCTACACAAACTCTCCTCCATTTTGACCCACTAGGAATCAATCCCTCTGACCCAGCTCCATACCTTCTCCACATTCGCCGCCCAGTAATAATACATCAGGTTCGGAAGACCTAAACCCCCTGCCTGCCTTCCTCTCTGTAGTAACACCTTTATAACTGTTGTGTGATGTACTCTGGGATAACACAGGCTGCAACTCGATTCAGCTTTAACCAAAAGATACTCCAGACGTTGAAGTAAGTTCAATGTGATTTATTGAACCATTAGCACAGTTCTCTATGAGTTCGACTCTCCTGCTAATCTTGCTATAGTAACTCAGTCTAACTAACCAGTCTGCTGTAAGCCACGTGGTGGGTGTAATGCTTCTGATCTGCCCCTGTCCTACTCTCCAAGTGTCACCTGTGGAAAAGAGACAGAGCATGTATGCCCTGTCCTTATATATGGGTTGTGTAATGCACCTTGTGGTAGTGTCACCTCTGGGTGTCTTGACTGCCCATTGGTCGTGTCCTGTTCTATGCGTTCATTAGCTGTATGTCATAAGTCTCTGGTTCTCCCTCAATTGTTTACTTAGTCGTAGTGTATTTACATTAACCCCTTGTGTATTTACAGTGATGCATAATCACCACAATAACTCTGGCCACCTTCCCTCCCCATATGAACAAAGTAATCATTCCTTCAATCTCTCTAAAAAATGCCTTTGGCAGGAAAATCGGCAGGCATTGGAAAATAAACAGAAATCGCGGCAACAGGTTCATTTTAACCGACTGTACGCGACCCGCCAGTGACAGGGGGATACCATCCCACCTTGCCAGATCAGCTTTCACCCTCCCCACCAAACTAGAAATGTTGTACCTGTGGTATTATAGGTATTACGGTACCTGAGAGGCTGCAGTACCATTGGTAGAACCTGTATGCTTGCTAATGGCTAGAGTGGATAATAGCTCCGCCCTGATAGGCGGGTTATAAGAACATGTGCCGTCCCAGCAGCCCTCATTCTGTACCTGAGCTGCTGGGGGAAACATCTAGCTTATTAAAGCCTCCAGTTGGACTACAACCTCGTTTTAGTGGTCATTGATCGCGCATAAGTACCTACGGAGTCCCACCCAATCACGAGCAACCTGCATCCCCAGGTATCTAAAGTGAGTCCCTGCCCTACGGAATAGCAGCCCCCCCACCCCTGCCCCCACTCCCAGCCAAGACACCACAAAATACTCACTCTTGTCTATATTTAATTTGTACCCCGAGAAAGACCCAAACATCCGAAGCAGCTCCAATATTCCCCCTATTGACGCACTCGGTTCTGACACATATAACAAGAAGTCATCAGCATTTAAGGACAATGCTCCCCCCCCCCCCCGCCCCGGGACTATCCTTTTCCATACCCCATATCTTCTTAACTCTATTAAGCTCAATCTTGAGTGCAAACAGTAGGGGGGACAAAGGACATTCTTGCCTAGTCCCACGGTGAAGAGAAAGGTATCCCAAGCTGATGCTATTTGTGCGGCTTCTTATACAGTAGCTTTACCCAGTCCACAAATCGTGGTCCAATCCCAAACTGCTCCAGAACTGCCATCAAATACCCCCATTCTACCCGGTCAAATGCTTTCTCGGCGTCCAGTGCCACAACCATCTCTGTTTTCTTCCCCTCCATCGGTGCCATAACCACGTTCAATACTCTCCTAATGTTCAAAAAGAACAGCCTTCCTCTCACAAACCCGATCTGATCTTCACCTATCACCTTTGGGAGGCACTCCTCCAGCCTACCTGCCAGTACCTTCGGCAATACCTTTGCGTCCATGTTTTAAAGTGATATGGGCCTATACGACCAACACTTCGTCGGATCCTTATCTTTTTTAAGCAACAGGGAAATCGATGCCTGCCCCAAAGTTGGTGGTGACACCCCCTTCCCTATCGCCTCTTCAAACATCCCCACCATCAGTGGTACCAGCTTATCCTTGAATTCTTTATAATATTCCACCGGAAACCCATCCGGCACTGCCACCTTCCCCGATGCGTCCTCCCAATCGGATCTTTTATGTCCTGCTCCACTATCGCCCCTTCTAATGTAGCCCTGTCCCCCTCCCCTAACCCCGGGTACTGCAGCCCATCTAGAAATTCCTGTATCTCCTGGTCTCCCCCAGGACCTGTACAACCTCTCATAGAATTCGTTGCACACCTTGTTAATCTGATCCAGAGCTACCACCAACTTCCCTGCCTTGTCCCACACCTGGACAATTTCCCCTGCAGCTGACCCGCCAACATACGCCCCCCCCCCCACCCCACCTTCTCTCCATGCTCGTGAACTGCACCCCTTGCTCACCTCAATTGGCGCACCACCTTCCTGGTCGATAGTCGGTCAAAACTCCCCTGTAGTTCCTTCCTCTTTTCCAACTTCACTGGATCCCCATCTCCTGCATAACTCCCATCTACCTCCAGCATCTCATGATGCTCCAATCTCTTCTCTTTGTCCACCCCAGCCTTAACCAAGATCACCTCACCCCTCACCACCGCCTTTAGAGCCTCCCAGACAACCGCCTTCGACACCTCACCGTGCAGTTGAAACCTACATATTCCTCCATTACTTTTTCAATTTTGTCACAGAACCCTCGGTCCCCCAACAGTACCAAATCTAATTTCCACCCCGGCCTCTGTACCCCACCTTCCCCAGTACCATATCCATCCAATGCGGAGCATGATCTGATATTGCAATTGCCGAGTGCTCCGACCCCTTAACCCCAGCCAGCAAGGCCTTCCCCACCACGAAAAAGGCGATCTGCGAGTATACCTTATGGACCGTTGAGAAGAACGAATACTCCCGCTCCCTCGGGTGCAGAAACCTCCCAAGGGTCCACCCCTCCCATTTCCACCATTAACCCAGTCATGCCTTCGCCCCCTCTGACGGGACCAGCGAGCGCGGCCGTGACCTGTTCAACTTGGCTCCTGCACCAAGTGTTCCAGTCCCCCGCCCCGCCACTATCAGTTTGTGCGTTTCATGCGTTTGACAAAGGTCGGCATAAGAGATTATTGTGCAAAATTAAAGTGCATGGGATTGGCGGAAATGTATTGAGGTGGATAGAAAACTGGTTGGCAGAGAGGAAACAAAGAGTAGGGATTAACAGATCCTTTTCAAATTGGCAGGCAGTCACCAGTGGGGTAGCACAGGGATCGGTGCTGGGACCCCAGCTACTCACAATATATATTAATGATTTGGATGAGGGAACAAAATGCAACATCTCAAAGTTTGCAGATGATACCAAATTAGGTGGGAGGGTGAATTGTGACGAGGATGCAGGGATCCTACAGCAAGATCTGGACAGGTAGGGCGAGTGGGCAAACCAATGGCAGATTCAGTATAATTTGGATAAGTGTGAGGTTATTCATTTTGGAAGCAAAATCAGGAAGGCAGATTACTACCTGAATGGTTGGAAATTGGGAGAGTGAAGTGTGCAGCGGGACCTGGGTGTCCTTGTGCACCATTCGCTGAAGGTAAGTATGCAGGTGCAGCAAGCGGTAAAGAAGGCTAATGGTATGTTGGCCTTCATTGCAAGAGGTTTCAAGTATAGAAGGAGGGATGTGTTGCTGCAAATGTACAGGGCCTTGGTGAGGCCACACTTGGAGTATTGTGTGCAGTTTTGGTCTCCTTCTCTGAGGAAGGATGTTCTTGCTCTCAAGGGAGTGCAGCGAAGGTTTACCAGACTGATTCCAGGGATGGCGGGACTGTCATATGAGGAGAGATTGACTAGGTTGGGATTGTTCTCGCTGGAGTTCAGAAGAATGAGGGGGGGATCTCATAGAGACTTATAAAATTCTAACAGGACTAGATAAGGTAGATGCAGGGAAGATGTTACCAATGATAGGTGTGTCCAGAACCAGGGGTCACAGCCTGAGGATTCAGGGTAAACCATTTCGGACAGAGTTAAGGAGACACTTCTTCACACAAAGAGTAGTGAGCCTGTGGAATTCATTACCACAGGAAGTAGTTGATGCTAAAACTTTGAAAAAATTCAAGAGGCGGCTGGATATAGCACTTGGGGAGAATGGGATCAAAGGCTATGGGGAGAAAGCAGGATTAGGCTATTGAGTTGGATGATCAGCCATGATCGTGATGAATGGCGGAGTAGGCTCGAAGGGCCAAAAGGCCTCTTCCTGCTCCTATCTTCTATGTATCTATGTGTGAGCGCAAGTCGGAGATGGCCCCACACACCTTCTTCCTGAATCCCACATCGTCTCGATTGGGACCAGATACACTTACCAGCCTAACTAGCCTCCCCTCCAGCATCCCTGCCACAATCACATATCTACCCCCTGATCTGCAACCACCACCTCCACCTGGAACCGCACCCTTTTGCAGACCATTACCGCTTCCGTCAAATCCAGAGTGAAACACCTGGCTAACCCAGCCCTTTTTAAGTCTCACCTGGTCCTTCACCCTCATGTGAATCTCCTGCAGCATTGCTACATCGGCCTTCAAACTTTCAAGATGCACAAGCACCCTTGACCTCTTGTCTAGACCTCCCAACCCCCTCACGTTCCACATGACTATCCTAACTGGGGGTCTCTCACCCCCCCTTCTTATCCACCATCATAATACCACTGGGCCCTGCCCCATGAGTCTGACCCGCCCCTATCCATTATTAACATCGAACCCCCTCCCCCTCCCAGAATCCCCCTCTGCACATCCACTCGAAAAAATCTCACCGAGTATCGATCCTCTCCTCCTCCCCTTGCTCACTTCGTAGGCCCATCGAAACCTGCTAACCAGGCCCCAATGTCTGCAGCCCTCCTCTCACCTCATCTCCGTTCACTAGCCGACTTTAGTTAGCTAGCACGGGTGCCCCCCCCCCCCACACCCCCTCCCACCCAGTCCCAGAAGAAAAAGAAAAACAATCCAACCCATACAATTCAATAAAATAACATATAACCATTGCAACAAAGAATTCCACTCAAATCAAACAAAAACTTAAACTATAACAATGGGAAGTCAAGTAAGTTACAATACAGGTCAATGAAAAGAAAGTTATAACATTTATACATTTTCCTGCTCCCCAATCACAGTCCATGATCTCTCTTCCAGCTCCACTCCTCACTTCTGTCGCAAGCCTTCTGCCTTCACGAACGCCTCAGCCCCCTCCACCGTTTTGAAACAAAAATCTTTGGTGTTGTACGTCACCCTCCACTTCGCCGGGTACACCATACCAAATCGCACCCCCTTGTTGAACAGTGTGGCCTTTACTTGGCCGAACGCCGCTCGTCTCTTCGCCAATTCCACCAACAAGTCCTGGTATCCGAACTCTAGCACCAGCCCACTGCACCTCCTGCT
Organism: Scyliorhinus torazame; assembly: GCF_047496885.1. Taxonomy (NCBI): domain Eukaryota; kingdom Metazoa; phylum Chordata; class Chondrichthyes; order Carcharhiniformes; family Scyliorhinidae; genus Scyliorhinus; species Scyliorhinus torazame. The sequence goes on from NC_092723.1 coordinate 137,992,412, forward strand.
TCATCCAGCTTAATACTTTCTCCTTCACGTGGTATTTATGGAAGCAGATAATTACTGCTCTTTTTGGCTCATTTACTTTGGCTTTCGGCCTTAACGACCGATGAGTTCGGTCCAGTACATACCAGGAGGGCTCCTCACCCTCCCCCATCAATTCCGCCAGCATCTTAGCGAAGTACTCTATTGTCATCGAGCCCTCTGCCCCTTCGGGCCAGCCCACAATTCTCAGATTGTGCCGCCTCGAGCGGTTCTCCAAACCTTTGAGCTATGCTCGGAGCCCTCTGTTGACCTCCACCACTCTCTGAAGCTCGTTCCCCCATTGAGATGAGTTGGTCTAAGGCAGCATGCTGGTGCAGTGGTTAGTGCTGCTGCCTCACGGCGCCGAGGTCCCAGATTTGATCCCAGCTCTGGGTCATGGTCCGTGTGCACATTTTCTTGTTCTCTCACCTCGGCCGATGTCTTTGCCACAGATACCCTCACCGGGGCGATTACCTCCTCCATCAATGATTTCATTGCGACTGCCATCTCCTTCTTCAACGCCTCCATGTGCCTCGCAAACTGTTTCTCCAGCTCCACAGCCATCACCTCGGTCATCTTTTCCACCTTAAGTAGTGCTGCCCCACCATGCGGTCCGTCTTCTGCCATCTTGTCAGCGCTTTTGCTGGCCTTCTCACTTGACAGCAAACCCTCGGTTCCTCCCATCTTTACACTGCTCCTCGCGGCCCTTTTTGCATCCTCCAGCAACTTATTATTTTTCTTTCTTCCTCAAAAAAAAAAAGAAGCCACCCCCTGTGCTACTCCCCCTCTACATGCCGCGTTCCTGGATTTGGGCCTGCCGCCTCAGCTGCCTTGTGTTAAGCTCCGCCCCCACCGCCACACAAAGTGAAACTATAATTACCTTTGTGAAAATCCTTGGTGATCGAGTGTTCTGCAATTGTAATTATTGTTGCCCTTGGCTGGTAAAATAAAATACTTTATACCCTAGTTTGTGAATTACATAGAACATAGAACGATACAGCACAGTACAGGCCCTTCGGCCCACGATGTTGCACCGAAACAAAAGCCATCTAACCTACACTATGCCATTATCATCCATATGTTTATCCAATAAACTTTTAAATGCCCTCAATGTTGGCGAGTTCACTACTGTTGCAGGTAGGGCATTCCACGGCCTCACCACTCTTTGCGTAAAGAACCTACCTCTGACCTCTGTCCCATATCTATTACCCCTCAGTTTAAAGCTGTGTCCCCTCGTGCTAGCCATTTCCATCCGCGGGAGAAGGCTCTCACTGTCCACCCTATCTAACCCCCTGATCATTTTGTATGTCTCTATTAAGTCTCCTCTTAACCTTCTTCTCTCTAACGAAAACAACCTCAAGTCCATCAGCCTTTCCTCATAAGACTTTTCCTCCATACCAGGCAACATCCTGGTAAATCTCCTCTGCACCCGCTCCAAAGCTTCCACGTCCTTCCTATAATGCGGTGACCAGAACTGTACGCAATTCTCCAAATGCGGCCGTACCAGAGTTTTGTACAGCTGCAACATGACCTCATGACTCCGGAACTCAATCCCTCTACCGATAAAGGCCAACACTCCATAGGCCTTCTTCACAACACTATCAACCTGGGTGGCAACTTTCAGGGATCTATGTACATGGACACCTAGATCTCTCTGCTCATCCACACTGCCAAGAATCTTATTAGCCCAGTATTCGGTCTTCCTGTTATTCCTTCCAAAGTGAATCACCTCACATTTCTCTACATTAACCTCCATTTGCCACCTCTCAGCCCAGCTCTGCAGCTTATCTATGTCCCTCTGTAACCTGCTACATCCTTCTGCACTTTCGACAACACCACCGACTTTAGTGTCGTCTGCAAATTTACTCACCCACCCTTCTGCGCCCTCCTCTAGGTCATTGATAAAAATGACAAACAGCAACGGCCCCAGAACAGATCCTTGTGGTACGCCACTTGTAACTGAACTCCATTCTGAACATTTCCCATCAACCACCACCCTCTGGTTTCTTTCAGCTAGCCAATTTCTGATCCATATCTCTAAATCACCCTCAATCCCCAGCCTCCGTATTTTCTGCAATAGCCTACCGTGGGGAACCTTATCAAACACTTTACTGAAATCCATATACACCACATCAACTGCTCTACCCTCGTCTACCTGTTCAGTCACCTTCTCAAAGAACTCAATAAGGTTTGTGAGGCATGACCTACCCTTCACAAAGCCACACTGACTATCCCTGATCATATTATTCCTATCTAGATGATTATAAATCTTGTCTCTTATAATCCCCTCCAAGATTTTACCCACAACAGACGTGAGGCTCACCGGTCTATAGTTGCCGGGGTTGTCTCTACGCCTCGTTTGAACAAAGGGACCACATTTGCTATCCTCAAGTCCTCTGGCACTATTCCTGTAGCCAATGATGACATAAAAATCAAAGCCAAAGGCCCAGCAATCTCTTCCCTGGCTTCCCAGAGAATCCTCGGATAAATCCCATCAGGCCCCGGGGACTTATCTATTTTCAGCCTGTCCAGAATTGCCAACACCTCTTCCCTACGTACCTCAATGCCATCTATTCTAATAGCCTGGGTCTCAGCATTCTCCTCCACAACATTATCTTTTTCCTGAGTGAATACTGACAAAAAATATTCATTTCGTATCTCGCCTATCTCTTCAGACTCCACACACAACTTCCCATCCCTGTCCTTGACTGGCCCTACTCTTACCCTAGTCATTCTTTTATTCCTGACATACCTATAGAAAGCTTTTGGGTTTTCCTTGATCCTACCTGCCAAATACTTCTCATGTCCCCTCCTTGCTCGTCTTAGCTCTCTCTTTAGGTCCTTCCTCACTACCTTGTAACTATCAATCGCCCCAACTGAAACTTCACTCCTCATCTTCACATAGGCCTCCTTCTTCCTCTTAACAAGAGATTCCACTTCTTTGGTAAACCACGGTTCCCTCGCTCGACGCCTTCCACCCTGCCTGACCGGTACGTACTTATCAAGAACACGCAGTAGCTGTTCCTTGAACAAGCTCCACTTATCCAGTGTGCCCAACACTTGCAGCCTACTTCTCCAACCTATCCCCCCCCAAGTCATGTCTAATGGCATCATAATTGCCCTTCCCCCAGCTATAACTCTTGCCCTGCGGTGTATACTTATCCCTTTCCATCACTAACGTAAACGTCACCGAATTCTGGTCACTCTCCTACCTCCAAATCTAACACCTGGCCTGGTTCATTATCCAAAACCAAATCCAAAGTGGCCTCGCCTCTTGTTGGCCTGTCAACATATTGTGTCAGGAAACCCTCCTGCACACATTGTACAAAAAACGACCCATCTAATGTACTCGAACTATATCTTTTCCAGTCAATATTTGGAAAGTTAAAGTCTCCCATAATAACTACCCTGTTACTTTCGCTCTTATCCAGAATCATCTTCGCCATCCTTTCCTCTACATCCCTAGAACTATTTGGAGGCCTATAGAAAACTCCCAACAGGGTGACCTCTCCTTTCCTGTTTCTAACCTCAGCCCATACTACCTCGGAAGAAGAGTCCCCATCTAGCATCCTCTCCGCCACCGTAATACTGTTCTTGTTCTTGACTAGCAGCGCCACACCTCCCCTTCTTTTGCCTCCTTCTCTGAGCTTACTAAAACACCTAAACCCCGGAACCTGCAACATCCATTCCTGTCCCTGCTCTATCCATGTCTCCGAAATGGCCACAACATCGAAGTCCCAGGTACCAACCCATGCTGCCAGTTCCCCTACCTTATTTCGTATACTCCTGGCATTGAAGTAGACACACTTCAAACCACCTACCTGAACACTGGCCCCCTCCTGCGAAGTTAAATCTGTGCTCCTGACCTCTATACTCTCATTCTCCCGTACCCTAAAACTACAATCCAGGTTCCCATGCCCCTGCTGCATTAGTTTAAACCCCCCCAAAGAGCACTAACAAATCTCCCCCCCAGGATATTTGTGCCCCTCAGGTTCAGATGTAGACCATCCTGTCTGTAGAGGTCCCACCTTCCCCAGAAAGAGCCCCAGTTATCCAGAAATCTGAATCCCTCCCGCCTGCACCATCCCTGTAGCCACGTGTTTAATTGCTCTCTCTCCCTATTCCTCAACTCATTATCACGTGGCACGGGCAACAACCCAGAGATAACAACTCTGTTTGTTCTCGTTCTGAGCTTCCATCCTAGCTCCCTGAAAGCCTGCCTGACATCCTTGTCCCCTTTCCTACCTATGTCGTTAGTGCCAATGTGGACCACGACTTGGGGCTGCTCCCCCTCCCCCTTAAGGACCCGGAAAACACGATCCGAGACATCACGTACCCTTGCACCTGGGAGGCAACATACCAAACGTGAGTCTCTCTCGCTCCCACAAAATCTCCTATCTGTGCCCCTGACTATCGAGTCCCCAATTACTAATGCTCTGCTCCTCTCCCCCCTTCCCTTCTGAGCAACAGGGACAGACTCCGTGCCAGAGGCCCGTACCCCATGGCTTACCCCTGGTAAGTCCCCCCCCCCCCCCCACAAGTATCCAAAGCGGTATACTTGTTACTCAGGGGAACGACCGCAGCGGATCCCTGCACTGACTGCTTCTTACCAGTCCCTCTTACAGTTACCCATCTATCTCCAATCTTTGGTGTAACTAATTCCCTGAAGCTGCTATCTATGACCCCCTCTGCCTCCCGAATGATCCGAAGTTCATCCAACTACAGCTCCAGTTCCCTAACTCGGTCTTGGAGGAGCTGGAGATGGCTGTACTTCCTGTAATTAGTTACTTCAATTAAGTTTCTTCCCCCACTTCTGGAAGTGACAAGTTATTTAATTCAGAATGAAGTGGCCAAGGTCAAGTCTGCAACTTTAAGAAAATATTCATTATATGGTGTGTGTAAATTTGTATGCGATGCTTGTGGGTGGGGTACAGATATGTGGGGACGTGCACTTGAAGAGGACTAACTTTCAGGGCTATAGGGAAAAAGCAGGGTGTAGGGCAAATTGAATAACTCAAGTGCTGGCACATGTGTAATTGCCTAAATGGACCTCTTGCTCTTCTCTTAAGATTTTGAAATTCAGCATACAGGTCCTGTGGTGTAGTTCCATCAGGTCTGCACATAGGTTTCACCTGGAACGCCTGCTACTGCTCCCTGCATGCTCTTCCATAGTCCCCATTACATCAGTATTGATCACCTGGTTTGATGGTATCAATTTGAAGACCATGGCCAAGGATTTCTGCTTCTATGCTTCCCAGTACATGGCCTTCCACCCACTCATTTCAGCCCCTACCTTTTTGCCAAATAGTTCAGGTATTGCATTACTGTGTTCACCACTCATAGTTGAGTTGGACCTGAATTTTTATCACCAGATGTGTCAAAATAGGGCCACATCAATCTCAAAAAGATTGACTAAATTGTTCTTTCCAAAAGCCAGCAAATATTTTCAGGCTAAATGGCCTCCTTCTGTGCTGTAACCATTCTAAGATTGTATCCTCTGATTCTATCCTACTCTCTAACTGTCTCGTCATCCAGGAGCTCTGGATGTTCAGCTGCCAATTTTGTTCCTCTTTAAGTCAAGTTTCCATTATAGCTAGAACATCATGCTGCCATATGTCTATCTGTGCCCTCAGCTCAACGTCTTTATATACTATACTCCTTGCATTTATATATATATGCCTTTTAACATTGTCACATTCCTATGTTGTACACTTTTTAAGCTGTGCTTCTTGTCTTCCAGAGTCACTCGCTAATTTTCCATTTCCCATTCCCTGCTCTTAATTTGCCATCAGGTTTCCATCCCCCTGGGCAACACGGTGGTGCAGTGGCTAGCACTGCTGCCTCATGGCGCCGAGGTCCGTGTGGAGTTTGCACATTCTCCCCATGTCTGCGTGGGTCTCACCCCCTCAACCCAAAGATGTGCAGGGTAGGTGGATTGGCCACACTAAATTGCCCCTTAATTAGAAAAAATGAATTGGGTGTTTTAAATTTATTTTTAAAAAAGGTTTCCATCCCCCTGTCAATCTAATTAAACCACCCGCAACAGCACCAACAAAACTCCCTATGTGGATATTTGTCCCAGTCCTGTTCAGGTGTAGACCGTCTGGCTTGTACAGATCGCACAGTCCCCAGAACTAGTCCCAATGCCCCAGAAATCTTTTACCTTCTGATACCTTCCCTCCTACACTGTGGGCGGCAAGGTGCACAGTGGTTAGCACTGCAGACTCACAGAATGTCAGAATCAAATCCAGGTGACTGTCTGTGTGGAGTTTGCACATTCTTCCAGTGTCTGCGTGGGTTTCTTTCAGATGCTCCAGTTTCGTCCCACAGTCCAAGGTTGTGCAGGTTAGGTAGACTGGCTACACTAAAATTGCCCCTAGGTGGGGTTATGGGGATAGGGTGGGGGGATTGGGCCTAGGTAGGGCGCTCTTTCAGAGAGTCATGCAGACTAGATGGGCCGAATGGCCTCTTTCTGCACTGTCGGGATTCTATGACTGTAGGGATTCTATGATTTCAGCCACATGTTTAATAATTCAATTCTCTTATTTCTATACTCACTTGCAAACGGGACTGGGAGTAATCCTGAGATTAGTGCTGAGGTTCTGCTTTTCAATCTATTTCCTAGTTCCCTCAAATTTGCTCATTCCTTTCCTTTTTTTAATATAAATTTAGAGTACCCAATTAATTTTTTTCCAATTAAGGGGCAATTTAGCATGTTCAATCCAACTAGTCTGCACAGCTTTGTGTTTTGGGGGTGAAACCCACGCAAACACGGGGAGAATGTACAAACTCCACATGGACAGTGACCCAGAGCCGGGAACAAACCTGAGACCTCGGCGCCGTGAGATTGCAGTGCTAACCACTGAGCCACCATGCTGCCCATCCCTTTCCTACCCAAGTCATTGGTACCTACATGGACTACAATCTTTGGCTGATGAGCCTACCCATAAAAATATCTTGCAGCCATTCTGTGACATTGTTGACCTTGGTACCAGGAAGGCAACATACCATCCTGGAGTCAGGTCTACAGCCACTGAAGCGCCGGTCTGTTTTCTTAATTAAGTAATCCTCTGTCACTACTGCTCTTTCTATTCTTCTTCCCCCTCCTGAACAGCAGAGCTGCCTTTGGTGCCACGGATTTAGCTCTGACTGCACTCTTCTGACGAAGCAACACCCTCACCAGTATCCAAAACAAAAAAAAGATTGCCAAACCGGACCTCACAGGACTCCTGAAGTACCTAGCTAGTTCTCTTGGACTGCCTGGCAGTCACCCATTCCCTTCCTGCCTCCAGGCTACCAAACTGCAGTGTGACTACCTCTCTGAACGTGCTATCCATGTAGTTCTCAGCCTCGCGGATGCGCCACAATGAGTCCAACCGCACACGAGCTCCAAAACGTGGAGCTCAAATTTCTGCAGCTGGTGACACTTCCTGCAGGTGGTTGTCTAGGAAACCAGTAGCATCCACGGCTTTCCACATATTACAGGATGTGCATTTCACACGAACGAACTGTCTTGCTATGGCTTTAATTTATTTCCCTTGTGTTAACTGTATTTTACTTTATACTACTTTATTTTACCTGCCCTTGACTTAACTTCACTTTTATATTATCTGCGTCTCTTACTTAAATCCAAGTAGCTACTTCTTTTAAAATGAACACAGTAAGAAGTCTTACAACACCAGGTTAAAGTCCAACAGGTTTGTTTCAATGTCACTAGCTTTCGGAGCGCTGCTCCTTCCTCAGGTGAATGCATCTTGCTAATTTTCTGCTCATTAAAGTTCTTCCCTAACAGCAGGTTCTCACCAACCAATGACTTTATGTTTCTCCCGTGATGTCACTCTTGGATTTTTCCAAACTCAGCCCTCTCTTGCAGCTATATAATTATATATATTTCATAAATGTAGTGTGAGGTCTTAGCTCCATTGCACTATAGTTATAGCCTCCCTTATTTCTTCCCTTGGGACATTCAGATGTCTTGGTGATGTGTTTAGTTTAAGAGCGAGCAACTTCTTTAGTATCATTTCTCCTTGAATATTTTTTAAAATCATACGTTACATCAGATTATCAATTAATTATGCTTACAAAAATAATTATATTCACCAACTTCTTTACCTTTCTGCATTAGATCAAATGTACCGTATATGATTTTTAAAAATTCAGCAACCCATGTATAGGTTTCCATTAAACGGGATGCCAAAAAAAGGTAGAGGACTATAAACAATCAGGGGTGAGCTTTGGCTTTAGAATCCTGTAGATCATAGAATGAGAAGGGTAGTTTCAGAGTATGAGAAAGTGTATATCTGGAAAGCAGTAAAATACTGGCATTCACTTGTAGATTTTAAAATTGTCTCGGTGCAAAGTCACCTCAGTGATAACTGGTGATTTTTAAACTACACTTGCACATGAAGCTGAAATTATAAAATGTCTGAATGGCTCAGGTGGAGCCCATTGAGCTGATTGCCTCCTTTAAAGGTTAAGTGCTATATATCATGACCTTCTCAAAGAAAAGCTGGCTGACGTGCTGTGTTGTAGAAGGAAACCTTTTCTTTTAAATTCAAATAAAGGTCAGTTTAAAAAAATAATAAGGTTTATTCTCTGTTGTCAAAGATTTCAAGACAATCCAGTTGAATTTTCATGAATGCAACCCTGATATCAGGAAATAATTGCCTGTTCTGATCCACACAAATCATTGCAAGGTCCTGTGTGAGCACCCGGATAGTCAGTTTGTAGATAAGTCTAGTTTGTGCAACCCATTACACTCTTCAAGAGCATTTATCAATCAAAGTAGACCTCTGCTACATTGGAGTCAGACAAACAGCACTTCCCAGTGAGGTGTGGGCTAAAGTGCGAATTATTCATGATCAGAGTGGCTGGCACTAGCCTGGTAAGTATTGTTTAAAAGCCACATTCAATTTCCAATGGGAAAAATATCAGTAATAAAATTGTAATTTAGCACTCAATTGTATATTTCCATTTATGCTCATTAAGTATTCAATGTGACATCTACACTACCATAGGCAATGTCTCAGCAGCTGCAGCCTATAGAACCAAAAGAAGATGGAGGACATAGGGAATGGTGCATGGATGCATGATACAATTTGGCTATCATAAACAGCTTGTCTGAAGGTACAGATGTGTGCTGATTTTGTCACTTAGATTAAACATCTGAATTAAGTATTTCCAATTTCTTGCAGTTTAACAGTAATCTTACTATCAAAAGATCTAACTCCATGCTGCCATTCAGCAAAGCTGGATATAGTAAGGATATTTAACTGCTGCCATTCACCTTTATTCTTGATGAAGGGATCTCTACAATTCCTCAAGGGGAAGGGAACATCATAACTTCCATTCCCAATATTTATCTGTCGAGAATCACCTGACTACTTCAAACCTGGTGGTCTTGATAGATCCATTGAAAATAAAGATATGCAAAGGTTGTTGGGAGTACCCAAGCAAATTAGTTTCATTTGGTATCGCTAACTTGGAAGCTTAAAAGTAATTTTCCAGAGCACTGCTTGGTGGCTACGCATCTCTAAGATTAAAGGCCATTTTTTTCTCTTAAAGAACAGCCTCTCTTATCATCACTAATCCACATTACATATGGGAGCCTCAAACTAGACAAAAAAGTGATCTTTCCACAAACTGTATAGAGTTCGGTACATGCTTAACCAACGTAACTCCATGCTGTCACTTCCCGGGAAGCAAATATCAGCCAGTGCAGCAAAGCCATTGTTTCTGCTTTCCCAGATTATCTTTTCTGACTGGTATTAGTCAGAGCAGCAGGTCATAAACATTACAGAACAAAAAGAGGCTATTTAACCCAATGCACCTGTACAGGTGTACGCTCTTCAACTGGAGCGGTCTAAATTAATCTTGATTGAATTTTTGGAACTCGTTTCTCTTTTTCTCACTTCCAATATTTCTGTTTTTCATATTTCAGCTTCTCATTTGGTCCCCTGCCACCTCATGAAATCCTCACCTTCAGAAGGTGGCAGAATGTTTTTTAAATTAATTTATGGGATATGGGTGTCATGATATTCAAACACACACATCATGATAGACACACCAACAGACAAATCAGAACACACAACACCACAACCAATGACAGAAAGATATAAAAGCACAGACACGACCCCCGGTGGTCAGTATTAGCTGCAGAGGAGAACCAGGACACATCTGTGACCAAACACACTCAGGGAGACAGCACGTGCAGAGTATCCAGAACGAACTGTATTATAAGAGTTATAATAAAATAGAGTTGTACCACATACAACTGTGTTGGCTCATCTGTGCACCAGAGCACCCAACACCACATGGTACAGGAGTGGATCGATACCTGCCGGCATACCTCAGTGTACACAGACAACCAGCAGTGCCCAGGCAAAATGATAGAGCTCCCGGTTCCGCAGCCGCTCCAGTGCTACGGCGATCTCCGCGAAAACTGGCGGCGATTCCGGCAAATGTTCGAATTGTTCCTGGTGGCAGCTGAACTCCAAGACCTGGATGATAGGGAAAAAATTGAATTTCTCCTCACCATCGCCGGTGCAAGGGCAAGAGAAATATTCACAAGGTTCAGGTTCTTCAGGAGGCAGCAAAGGTACGATTACCAGGCAGTCCTGGACAAATTCTCCAAGTACTGTGAAGAAAACGCAATCCAATCGGCAAATAAAGGTAAGAAAAGCTGCAGTACTCACCTCGTGGCTGGGATCCCGGAGCCCGAATTCCCAGAAGCCAAAATCCCGGGCCTGAGAGAAGGCTGGGTCGAGGTCGGCGGCCATCTTGCTAAAGGTATAACGCTAGCACAGTTGCGCGAGCAGTGCGCAGAACCGGAAGTTTCGTTTGCGCATGCGCGAGATGCTGCGCATGCGCAGTCCAGAAAACGGCCATCGGTAAAGGAACAGCGATCTGAGCATGCGCAGTCGCTTCCTACGTGCTACATACCGAGCGTCAGGATGTCAGAGGCCCCAGACTGCACCAATTTAAAAGGGAAATGTCCCAAATCCAATTTAAAAGGGAAACGTCCCAAATCAAAAAAACAAAAATCTGTTAAAGCTGTAAAACAACCTTCCCTCACCTGGAATGACAGCACAGTGCCGCAAATTGACCCAGGAGATGAATTTGACCTCCGAAGAACCCTCCGACAAGCAGTTACCTACGCACAAGCCGATGATTCCGACCTTGAATACTTCGATGACGATCTTTACAGTGTTTCCGGACCTCGCGAGCCCAATGATAGCTCCGTGGTCCTATATGACTATGACTCGGACGAACCTTTCGTGTTGCACATTGGCGGCCCCCACATTGAATCCGACGCAGATGCGGATTCATTTTTCGGATTTGAGGATCTTCAATCCAGCAGATATGACGTTCCAACTTATCAGTACCGGATGATGCTGCAGCCTGACATTAACAGACAGGGAGCGGTGCAAGCACACGGAGAGTGCCCTGCTGCCACACAGAGCGTGGTCCATGTCCCGCTCAACGTTCCCGACTCTATGAAAGAAGAACGCAAGACTCCAGAGCGCAGTCCTTGCAGGAACAAGACCATGAGGGTCTAGCAACCTCTCCTGACCAACCAGCGGCAGACGATGCAAGTCTGCCATGCTCACGTGAACAGCAAGAAGGCTATAACAGCCTACCATGCTCCACTACACAGCAGCATGAACATGACGGTCTCTCATGCTACAATGAAGGGCACAGCGCTGAAGACTGTTCAAGCCCAACTGAAGACAAGCCAAAGGAATCGCCTCGTCCAAGCCCGAAGAAAAAAGGTTTATGCGCTGACCTTCAGGATCATTATAGCCGAACAGAGATTAATAATGCTGCACGGCCACAGAAGGATGCTGAGGATTTGCTAACGAAATTAATTGAATGTTTAACTTGCAAGGAGCAGACTGAGAATTGCCAGTGTTTTAGTACGGATCGAAAAAATGGACAAGACATTGATCCTCAGGTAATGGAAATAACACAACCTGAATCATATCTACAGCAGGGACAAATGTCTCCCTTCAACACAACACCGCAAAATCCCAACTTCGGAGACCAGCAGTTAGTCAGTAATGACTCTTCAAACCTTGAGGGGAACATTAATTGCATTGAACCTATACACGCTCCACTGATTATTGAGCAGAACATTGGAGCAAGAATCCTGAGGACACCGACATCGAGTAGCCAGATAACGAATTTAAAACCCACAGCAGTTTCAAGTGAACCAAGTGTGCTTTCCACTAATGGTGAAGATGCAGATAAGGTCGACCCGATTATCCATTGTACCACACTAACCCCAGTGATTAAGCAGTTATGTATGGGGAGTATAATGTGGGCAATTGAGAACAGTAAAAGAGAGACTGTGACCATGCCAGTCCCAGCAAAATCAGACCCAGAGACCATGAAGGCATGTACATTAGACAAAGATACATATGAGGCACCTGAGAAGAAAAGTGAAACGGAATGTTCTTTGGAAAATAGTACAATGTCGATAGAAACATTGGATCCTATATTCGAGACCATACCTATGGGAGAATTTGGGGGTAATAAACAAGGTTCTGCAATGTCTGGGGGAAGATTTAAAATTCCAAAGAAGAAAAGCCCAAATGAAGGACAACGGCAAGACAATGACAGTCCACCGACATGGTGTGCACCACCAGATGAAAACTCTGACAATTTACCCAACCCTAGTGAACAGCAAGCTGCTAATGAGGATCTATCCACGGGATGTGAGACGAGTGACGACAGCATCCCACTTCCCATGCAAAAGGTGCAAGGTGACAGACCTCGCCTAGTGCGTACCGAGGCACTCGACGATCACGGTGGGACCACTGACGACTGCGGTGGCAGCGCACCGCTTCCACCCTCGATGGCTCGACCCTCTCCACTGGTTGGTGCATTCCTGCATGTTCCGACTCCAGAAGTGCAGCTTCAGGGAATCTCGGCTGCCTCCAGTGAACCTGTTGGGACTCCGGACGGGGGGCATCGACGGAAGGCAGACCGGACTCCAGATGGGGAGCAGCCAAGCGCCGACTCTGATTCGCGCACGCCAGACCTTGCTCCGGACGGGCGGTGTCGCGGCCTCGGTGATGGCACGCTCAGGGTGACGGCGGATGCCACGGCGACAGGGAATGGATCGCGTGGCAGTCCCACTGGGTCGGCAGTGGCAACCAGCACCGGCGGTCCAAGATGGACACACCAATTCGCGCCATCGCCAGACGTTGATGCGAGCAACAATTCTCTCTCCAAGGCGACATGCTTCGACGTTTCTCTGCGGAGTCGCCCTTCCGGCACAGCAGGTGGCCGGAACCAGCGTACACGGTCTCGGCCAACTTCCACATCTGGCACAGTCATTGCCTTGCATGATATTAGTGATGGTGCTACTTCGATGGCAACGACCCATCGGCTACAAGATGCCGTCCACCACAAACATAAAAAGAAAAAGACTCCACCTTGTTTCTGGCATGCAGGGCGGATGGATTGGTGCGTAGGCGCAATCAGCGAGCTTTGCGCCGCCTTCCACGCTCGCAACTGAACCGTACGCACACGCCGGATCCTCCACTGCTTCCCAAGGATGACTTCGTGGAGATGCCACGGATCATGCCCCTTCCATCGCCACCAGAACCAAACCACAGCCAAGGCACCACTAACAAAGATGTTGAATGTTATATTTGCACGAATGAAAAAACCAAGCACTGCACGAAGTACAACAAATGGTAAAGTAGAGACTTCGGCAACAGCATCACCTCCAACAGTCCAAGGTGAACCAGTGTGACCCCAAATCTCCACAGCTGAACCGGCTTGAGGACCAGCCCATTCTTGAGGCGGTCACCCATTAGACTGGACTTATAACGCTGTTCATACGTTCAAAAAGTCAAACACTTCTGTATTATAACCTGTTGTTGTTTATTGTTCCAGATATCGTCTGACCAGACCAATGTTCAAGTTTTTTTTTTTTTTCTCTCGCATCCAAGTTTTGTTATGGTACAACCTTGTTAGTGTGACGCACCCGACATCGCCCCATGTAAATAGTTACGCCATATACACACGCTGTACATAACACACACACACACTCTTCGATGCACTCACGACACAATTATATTTATAACCACGTAGGCACATATCTTTGTAAAAAGGGGGGATGTCATGATATTCAAACACACACATCATGATAGACACACCAACAGACAAATCAGAACACACAACACCACAACCAATGACAGAAAGATATAAAAGCACAGACACGACCCCCGGTGGTCAGTATTAGCTGCAGAGGAGAACCAGGACACATCTGTGACCAAACACACTCAGGGAGACAGCACGTGCAGAGTATCCAGAACGAACTGTATTATAAGAGTTATAATAAAATAGAGTTGTACCACATACAACTGTGTTGGCTCATCTGTGCACCAGAGCACCCAACACCACAATGGGCATCACTGGTTAGGCCAGCATTTATTGCCCATCCCTAATTGTCCTTCAGGTGATGGTGAGTTGCCTTCTTGAACCACTGCGGCCCTTGAGGTGTAGATACACCCACTGTGCTGTTAGGGAGGGAGTTCCAGGATGTTGCCCCAGCGACAGTGAAGGAGCGGCGATATATTTCCAAGTCGAGGTGGTGAGTGACTTGGAGGGGAACCTCCAGGTGGTGGGGTTCCCAGGTATCTGCTGCTCTTGTCCTTCTGGATAATCATGGGTTTGGAAACTGCTGTCTAAGAAACCTTGGTGTGTTACTGCAGTGAATCTTGTAGATGGTACATACAGCTGCCACTGTTCGTTGGTGGTGGAGGGTTTGAATGCTTGTGGAAGATGGAGCAATCAAGTTGTTTGCTTTGTCCTGGATTGTGTCGAGCTTCTGGAGTGTTGTTGGAAATAACACGGCTACGTTTTGACTTTGGTTTTAATTGCTTAACTAAAAGAATAATAACTGAAAAAAGGACTAATAATATATAATATACTAATGGCTTTTCTTTGCTTTGAAAATAATTAATGTTACAACCTCCATCGGGATTGTCATAATATATACATCAGTATATGATGGTGCAGAGACACACACTGACTGACGCACTGCAAGACCAATCAACACACACAACACAGCAGCCAATCACCAGTTAGGGCACGGTCACTATAAAGACAGAGGGCACTAGTTTTCCCGCTCATTCAGGATGCAGCCTCTGAGACAGACAGAGACCGCAGTCAGTAGCACAAACATCCACCATGTGCTAGCAGTATAGGCTGGTCAGGTTAGGCATAGGTCTTCAGTCAATTTAACATAGTGTCGACCCACAGTGCAAGTATGTTTAACAGCTCTTAATTAAATAAAATAGAGTTGTACTATTACAAGTGTTGGTAGCCTGTCTATGTTACTGCTAAGGTAAACACAGTCTCCACAGATCCAGAGTACCCAACACATCATGGTACCAGTATGTGATATTAGAGTTTAATAGACCTACCTTCAAGCGATCTTCCTTCGACCAGCAATCAGCCATTCCGGTAGTATGGACAGCGTCCGCCCTCCCCCGCCGCTCCACATCACCGGCATCCTCGGTGTGAACTGGAAAATCTTTAAACAATGATTCCAGCTATACCTGGAGCTGCTTCAGAAGCCAGGAAGATTGCTCTCTTCCTTTCCACGGCCGGGGACCACGCCATCCATATCTTCAACTCTCTCACTTTCGCTGAAGGTGAAGACAAGTCCAAGTTCAAGACAGTCCTGCTCAAATTCGACATTCACTGTGACATCGAGGTAAATGAAAGTTTTGAGTGCTATGTCTTTCAACAGCGTCTGCAGGGCAAGGATGAACCTTTTCAATCTTTCCTCACTCACCTTCGCATCCTCATGCAGTCCTGCAATTACAGCTCCACCTCCGACTCGATGATCCTTGACCAGGTTGTTTTCGGTGTGCAATCGGGCCCCTTACGCCAGCAGCTCCTCAAAGTTAAACACCCTTGCAATAGCCACCGAGACCTGCATTCTGCATGAACACGCCACTAACCGATACTCGCAAATTCAAGCAGCTGAAACAGTGCGGCAAGGTCCCCACGAGACAGAGCGGGTGCAAGCCATTAAACAACTCCAGGGCCTAAGCCTGGATGAGGGCGGCCATTTCGTGCGCTTTTCGCGGACTCCCGCGCATGCACACACTGACCGAGGGGACGGCGAGGCCGAAGACCGCACTGCGCAGGCGCGCACTACATATGACCGCACCGCGCATGCGCGGTGGCGTACCGAACGTTCTGATGTCACGACGTGCTGCAACTGTGGCTCCGCCCACTTAAAGCGGCAATGTCCTGCAAAATACCGATGCTGTCTCCAATGTGGCAAGCTTGGCCACTATGCAGCCCTATGCAGGTCTGCTCAACCTACTACCTCACGTCGCTCCAACCAGCCACGCAGGGATGTCCGAACCATCCAGCCACCGGTCACCGATTCCGACTTGATTCCGGACCTTGACACCGAGGACCCTAAAGCACCATCTCGGGTGGGCATCATCACCAAACACAAGATGCTCCAGAAGACAAAAGCCAAGTCTCTCCCAATATTCAACATTGATCCGGACGACGAGTGGTGTGCCAACCGATTCCGCCTGGACACCGGCGCTTCAGCCAACCTCATTGCGCGGTCTGACCTTGAAAGCCTCCATGTCAAGCCTACCATCCTGCCATCCGCCTGCCAGCTTCTGCTTCTGGACTATAATGGTAATGCCATTGCTGCCAGTGGCTCTTGCCAGCTTTAAGTGTCGCACCGG
The DNA here is from genome assembly GCF_047496885.1 of Scyliorhinus torazame. Lineage (NCBI taxonomy): Eukaryota > Metazoa > Chordata > Chondrichthyes > Carcharhiniformes > Scyliorhinidae > Scyliorhinus > Scyliorhinus torazame. The sequence continues at coordinate 138,009,163 of NC_092723.1, forward strand.
TCATTAAAGGCTAACCTGCCATTCGAAATAGTTGGATCCACTAAAGCCTCCCTGCTTGGTGCTCGGGCGTGCAAACTTCTAAACCGTGTCCAAAGGGTTCACTCCCTGTCACCCGCATCTCAGGACGCTGACTTTCAGACACAGCTGAACGCCATCATCACCCGTTACCACGGTGTATTCGAGGGCATGGGCACACTCACATACACTTATAAAATCTTGTTAAAACCAAATGCCACGCCTGTGGTGAACGCACCTCGCAGGGTACCAGCACTCCTCAAGGACCGCCTCAAGCAACAACTGCAGGATCTCCAGGACCAGGGCGTACTATTGAAAGTTACAGGAGCGACTGACTGGGTCAGCTCTATGGTGCGTGTGAAAAACCATCCGGCGAATTACGCATATGTATTGATCCCAAGGACCTCAACCTTAATATTATGAGAGAACATTATCCCATTCCAAAGCGCGAAGAACTCACCTGCGAGATGGCTCGTGCCAAATTTTTCACCAAGCTAGATGCATCCAAGGGGTTCTGGCAGATTCAACTCGACCCATCCAGTCGGAAGCTCTGCACCTTTAACACCCCATTTGGCCGGTAATGCTACAACCGGATGCCGTTTGGCATAATCTCTGCATCGGAAGTGTTCCACAGAATAATGGAGCAGATGATGGAAGGTATCGAAGGGGTTCGCGTATATGTGGACGACATCATCGTCTGGTCTACCACCCCGCAGGAGCACATTGATCGCCTCCAACGCGTCTTCCGACGAATCCATGAGCATGGCCTCCGCCCCAACAGGGCCAAATGCTCCTTTGGTCAAACAGAAATTAAATTCCTCGGAGACCACATTTCACAGTTTGGCGTGCAGCCGGATGCTGACAAGGTATCTGCCATTAAGGCCATGAAGACACCGGAGGACAAGAAGGCGGTCCTCCGCTTCCTGGGCATGGTCAATTTCCTGAGGAAATTCATCCCTAACCTCGCCTCCCACACCATGGCTCTCAGGAACCTGGTTAAGAAGACGACCGAGTTCCAATGGCTCCCCGCCCATGAACAAGAATGGCAGGAACTCAGGGCGAAGCTGACCAAGGCCCCGGTGTTGGCATTTTTCGATCCGGCCAAAGAAACAAAGATCTCCATGGATGCCAGTCAGTCCGGCATTGGAGCAGTGCTCCTTCAACGTGATGACGCCTCCTCATGGGCTCCTGTCGCATACGCGTCACGTGCAATGCGCCCACCGAACAGCGCTATGCGCAAATTGAAAAAGAGTGCCTGGGCCTTCTACCGGAGTCGTCAAATTCCATGACTATGTCTATGGACTCCCAAAGTTCACAGTCGAGACAGAACACAGGCCACTGGTCAATATCATTTAAAAAGATCGAAACGACATGACGTTGTGCCTGCAGCGTATTCTCCTTAAACTCAGGCGGTACGACTTCAAACTCGTCTACACCCCGGGTAAGGAGCTCATCGTCGCCGATGCACTCTCCCGATCTGTCACCACACCCTGCGACCCAGCGGGCTTCGTGTGCCAAAGTGATGGTCAGATGGCATTCGCCGCATCCAATCTGCCCGCCACGGACGAACGACTCATGGCCAACGATCCCCTGCTCCAACGTGTCATGCACCACCTGACAGACGGATGGCTCAAGGGCCAATGCCCTCAATTCTATAACCTGGCGGTGGTAGATGGAATTCTACTAAAGCTGGACAGGATCGTCATTCCGCATAGCATGCGGAACCTCGTCCTTGAGCAGCTCCATGAGGGCCACCTGGGAGTGGAGAAATGCCGTTGACGGGCCCGTGAGGCAGTGTACTGGCCTGGAATCAACAAGGACATTGCCAACGCCGTTCTTAACTGGCCAACATGCCAGCGTTTCCAGCCGGCTCAGCCAAGGGAGACCTTGCAACCCCATGAGTTGGTCACGTCACCCTGGACCAAAGTGGGCATCGACCTGTTCCATGCACTTGGCCGGGACTACCTCCTCATAGTGGACTATTTCTCAAACTACCCGGAGGTAGTTAGGTTACACGATCTCACCTCAACTGCGGTCATCCGTGCGTGCATGGAAACCTTCGCTCGCCATGGCATCCCGCTCACGGTCATGTCCGACAATGGCCCGTGTTTTGCCAGTCAGGAGTGGTCCAACTTTGCCAAACGATACAACTTCACACATGCCACGTCCAGTCCCCATTACCCCCAATCCAATGGCAAAGCTGAAAAGGGGGTGCACACCGTCAAACGACTCCTGTGCAAAGCGGCCAATGCAGGATCCGATTTTTACCTCGCCCTGCTTGCTTACAGATCAGCTCCATTGTCCACCAGCCTGTCACCGGCTCAATTGTTGATGAATCGCACGCTGCGGACGACGGTGCTGGCCATTCATGTCCAGGACTTGGACAACCTTCCGGTCCTTCGCCGAATGCAGTTGTCTCACGCCCAACACAAATCGGCGTACGACGCCCGCGCCACGGATCTCCCTGCTCTGGCTCCTGATGACGAGGTCCGTGTCCAACTTCACGATGGTGGTTGGTCCGCCACCGCTGTAGTGCTCAGACAAGTGGCCCCCAGGTCATTTTTGGTTCGTCTACAAGACGGCTCTCTTCTTCGGCGAAATAGGCGGGCACTACGACTCCTTCCTCGCTCGCCACCAGATCATCATGTCCTGCCTCGCCATCACGACGAACCCGTCACGGATTTTGCAGATCTCCCTTTCGCTCTGCCACCTTCTGAGTCTGACACAGTCCCACCCATTCCAGAACAGGCGGCCCCTGACCCACCCTTGAGGCGGTCAATCAGAATTTGTTGCCCACCTCAGAGACTGAATTTATGAACTGCCTGAATTCATGGACTCTTTGAACTCATGAACTGATTGTTTCGTTACCCTGTTTGATTAACACACTGGTTTGTACATACTGTTGTTCTAGTTATATTTTGTGTTACATACTGTCCATCTGCACTAGACACCTTCCAATGTAAATATCTTAGAGTTTCTGTACATAGTCCTGTAAATATGCTCGCATGTGCCACACATAGTTAGGAACATTCGCATACTACATTATTTATTGCCACGAACACACATTTTTTTAGAAAAGGGAGGATGTCATAATATACAAATTAGTATATGATGGTGCAGAGACACACACTGACTGACACACTGCAAGACCAATCAACACACACAACACAGCAGCCAATCACCAGTTAGGACACGGTCACTATAAAGGCAGAGGGCACTAGTTTTCCAGCTCATTTGGAATGCAGCCTCTGAGGCAGACAGAGCCCGCAGTCAGTAGCACAAACATCCACCATGTGCTAGAAGTATAGGCTGGTCAGGTTAGGCATAGGTCTTCAGTCAATCTAACATAGTGCAAGTATGTTTAACAGCTCTTAATTAAATAAAGTAGAGTTGTACTATTACAAGTGTTGGTAGCCTGTCTATGTTACTGCTAAGGTAAACACAGTCTCCACAGATCCAGAGTACCCAACACATCAGGGATCATTAATGTTTAAAGAGAAATTAGAAGTCTCAGTAATTAAGTGAAAGAATGAAACCACAAGATTCCACAGTTTAAAACAAATTAATTTTACCACCAAGAATCAAGTAATGTAAATACTACCAAATAAACGCTGGCTTGGGTAATAATACTGAACACCTACACTGAACAGCATAATAAAACACAATCACATATACTTTAGACTAAAATACTCAACTGAACCTTGTCTTTTCCACTATGACTTCCCCCAGAAAGTCTTTGGCTACCTATCAGGTTCTTGAAAGCTGTTCACTTTGTTGCGGCCAGCTCCAAACAGTTCCACAAGTGCCTTGTAAAGTCTGGGACTTTTCATTATATGGGTTACTTCCAGCCTCTTTTCTCCTCATGATTTCGGTCTCTTATTCATGATGCTTGTTTGGATAGTGCAGACACCAATGGCCTCCTTTTGCACTGTTAACAATTCTGTAAATAACTGAGTGCGTGATGAATGATAAAGTTAGCATTTTCTCTGCTTAAGGTGCAGGCCTGGTTAACATTTATTTATTTTGCTCCCTCAACTCCCAGTCTATTCCCAAGCTGAACTGCTTGCTTCTGTGAGCAAAAACAGAGATAAACCCACACAAAAAGTCAGTCGCCTACAACTCATTTCCAAGGTTGCATTCCTGGAATGTTCGGTCATGGGTAGAAGGGGTGAGGTAACTTTTCTCTTTTTCTCGGTTGTCAACAACAAGATGTGCATTTAGAATGAGTGATTTTAAACCTTTTGAGTGTTGTGAATTTTAGTAATAGACATGAAGCAGGCTTTCAGGTAAATATAAATCAGAAGATCAGACTCCATACTCTCTCCCCTTGTCCAGTACCTTTCCACCTACATTCGTGATTCCTCCAATGCCCTACATCATATCAGCAACATCCAGTTCCCTGTCCCAACTGCCTCCGCTTCACCATGGATGTCCAATCCCTCTATACCTCCATTCCCCACCCGGATGGTCAAAGGGCTCTCCGTTTCTTCCTCGAACAGAGGCCTGTACAATCTCTATCCACCACCACTCGCCTCTAACATGTCTCATTTCTTCCAAACCAAAGATGTGGCTCTGGATACCCACATTGGTCCCAGTTTTACCTGTCTTTTTATGGAAAATGTGGAACATTCCTTGTTTAAGTCTTACTCCAGCCCCATTCCACAACACTTTTATCAGTACATCGGCAACTGTTTTGGTGTACTTCATGTTCCCGCCTGGACCTGGAAAAATTTTGTTAATTTTGCTTCCAATTTCCATCCCTCTATCACCTTCACATGGCCCTCTCCGACACTTCCCTTCCTTGATCTTATTAATTTCAGTTTATGGGGATAGACTTCCCACTAGTATCCATTACAAACCCACTGACTCCCACAGCTACCTCTAATATAGCTCTTCACATCCAACATCCTGTAATGACGCTATCCCATTCTCTCAGTTCCATCGCCACCATCGCATCTGTTCCGATGATGCCACTTTCCAAAACGGTGCTGCTGACATGTCTTCATTTTTCCTTAATCGTGATTTTCCATCCTCTGTGGACGACAGGGCTCTCAACCGTGTCCCGCACATCTGCTCTCACCCCTTCCCCTCCCTCCCAGAGCCAGGATTGGGTCCACCTTGTCCTCACTTTACACCCCACCAGCATCCGCCAACTCCAGAATGAAGCCACCACCAAACTCATCTTCCCTTCACTCACCTGGTCAGCATTTTGCAGGGACCATTCCGTCCAGGATACTCCTCCACTACCCACAATACCTCACCCTCTTCCTACGTCACCTTCCCATGTAATTGCAGAAGATGTAACACGTGCCTGTTTACCTCCTCCCTGCTCATCTTCCCAGGGCCAAAACACTCTTTTCAAATGAGGCAGCGCTTTCTGTGCACCTCCTTCAATCTGGTCTAATACATTTGCTGCGCCCAATGCAGCCTACTCAACTTTAGAGAGACTAAACGCAGACTAGGTGACCATTTGCAAAACTACTTTGATCCATCTGCAAGTAGGACCCAGACCTTCCTGTCACTCGCCATTTCAACTCACCGTCCTGCTCTCATGCCCGTCCTTGGCCTGCTGCAATGTTCAAGTGAAGCCCAACACAAACTGGAGGAACAGCACCTCATCTTCCGATTAGGCACGTTAAAACCTTCTGAACTTAAAATTGAGTTGAACAAATTCAGGCTGTGAACCTTCACGCCATTTTTATTTCGATCAAATTATTTCTTTTAAATGTTTTTATTGGCTTTTCAGTATTTTACATGGAACACACTGTGGAGAGCACGGTCATACGATAACAGATATAAGTTGTAACAGTAGTCCAACCTTAATTTACCGAACATATTTACAAGTTTCTATCTGGGGGGCGGGGAGAATATATTATTGTTCTGTCCTGGAACTTTTTGACCCTGCTTTTGGGTCCTTCCTCTGCGGCTGTGTTTTTGACCTTCGGTTGTCTACCTTGTTGGTTTCCGCCCTCGTCTCCCCTCCCTTCTCCCCCATCCCCCCTTTTCCCCTTCCTCCTTCCCTTTGTGCTTTGTTGGCCATTTGTGGGCCCACTCCCCCCGCTCTATTGGCTGTTAGCTACAAACAGGTCTTGGAACGTCTTGTGGAAGCTCCCTTTTGGCCACGGATGGTGAATTAGATTTTCTCCAGGAAAAAATCTGACAGGTCGGACAGCCTGTCTGCAGCTTTGGGCGGTTCTGCTGATTGCCAGCTGAGCAGGATTCTTCAGCGGGTGATTAGGGAGGCAAAGGCTAGGGCGTTTGTTCCTTCCCCATGAAGAGTTCTGGCTGTTCTGAGACCCCGGAGACCGCCACTTTTGGGCACAGCTCCACCTTCACTCCCACAACTCTGGATGTTGCCTCAAAGAAAGCTGTCCAGAACCCGACAAGTCCAGGGCATGCCCAGAACATGTGGGTGTGGTGGCCAGGCTTCCCTGGCATCGTTCACATTTGTCCTCCACCTCTGCAAAGAATATGCTCATTTACGTTCTAGTCAGGTGCTCTCTGCACCACCTTTAGCTGCATGAGGAGGTGGAGTTTACCCTGTTCAGCGCTTCGCTCCAGAGTCCCCACTCTATGCCTATCCCTAGTTTCCAACTCTTTCTCCCATTCCCTCACTCTTTCTACTGTGGCCGCTAAGTGATAGTATTGTAGGTTTGGGAGGGTAAGGCCTCCCATGGTTTGTTTTCTTTGCAGGACTTTTTTGGGATCCTTGGATTCTTCCCACCACCATGCAGATGTCATGATCATTTTGTCGACTGTGTTTAAAAAGGCCTTGGGGATGTAGATCGATATGGATCCAAATACGAAGAGGCAGCACGTTCTTCTTGATTGTCTACAACCTCCCCGCCAGGGAGAGTGGGAGTGTGTCCCACCTCTGCAGGTCCATTTTTACTTCCTCCACCAGGCTTGTCAGGTTCCATTGGTGGATACGTGTCCACTCGTGGGCAATTTGGAGTTTGTTTTGGGCTTGTTTGAACAACAGTCCCTCCAGCTCTGCCGTCTCCTTTGTGGGTTCACCGGGAAGATTTCACTTTTGCACAGGTTAAATTTGTAGCCCGAGGAAGCTCCAAATTCTTTCAGGAGCCTCATGATCCCGTCAAGACTGCATTGGGGGTACAAGACGTAGAGGAGCAGGTCATCTGCATTCAGTGAGATTGTGCTCTCTGTTCCCTCTCTGGATCCCCTTCCAACCTGCTGCACCGGGGACTACAGGATAAGGTGGTGTCGAGAACAGGAGTAAGAGAGGGGAAGGTCTGAGAGATCAATAAGGAACTGATGGAGTGGGTGGGAGCCCCGATAGGGGAGGTGAAGAGAAAGTGGGAGGACGAGCTGGGTGGGGAGTTGGAAGCCGGGTTTTGGGAAGAGGCCCTGAGGAGAATTAATGCGTCCTTGTCGTGCGCCAGGCTCAGTCTGATAGAGTTTAAGGTGGTCCACATGACTGTGGACCGGATGAGCAAGTACTTTGAGGAGGTGGAGGGTAGGTGTGGGCACTGTGCGGGGGGTCCTGCGAACCACATCCATATGTTTTGGGCGTGCCAAGGTGTCTGGGTGGTACTGCCAAGCTGGAGCACTGCCAGGGTGGTAGTGCAAGAGTGCCCGGGTGACAGAGTGGCACTGCCCAGGGTCTGAGGGGTGCCACGGCAATGACAGGAGGGTGAAGAAGTGGTTTGAAGGTTCGGGGGAGTACATGGCAGGTGGGTAGGGGCCTCTGGGAAGTTGGGGGATGACGGGTGGGGGTCCTGGAAGGGGGACCTTTAAGGGGACTTGGGGGGTCTGAAGAAGGGGGATCCCCCAGGGCCCATAGTAGGGTGGCCTCACTTGTGGGGTGTGGGTAATACCCATGTATGTGGGGGGTGACATTGCCCATTGGTGGGGGGCCCACACGCTCACTTAAAAATCGGGACACCCTTTCAAAATGGCAGCCTAATCTCCAAATTCAGTTCCCTAGTGCTGAAACAAATTCTAAGTATGGGCTAAACAAGTGAGAAACCCCTCAGGGCACAGAAAAGTGACTAAGGGCATGATCTTCCGGCCACGTTGCGGCGGAAAAGCAGCTCACTGCGGCACAGAGTGGCTGGTGAAAGCCGTGAGACCCCACTCCCGGGATCCACCCGGCTCACAACACCTTGTGAGATTCAACACAATCTCGCAAGACGTTGCAAGGAGAATTCCACCCACAATAGGCGGGATCAGTTTTTGGCAAATCTACATATTAGAGCGAGGCAGTAAGCTTTACTCTAATGTGCAGATTCCCAAGGTACCTGAGGCTTTGGGATTCAATCCCTTCGCCTCGGGGACCTCGGGCGAGCACCCGGTGTGTAATGTTCTTGACGGATGGCCTGATTTATATTACAGGAACACTTGTAGCTAAAGCTATGTATGATTTATTGACATTAACCATGGTTCAACTATATACAAAACAACAGATGAATAACAGTATTGACATGCACAAGCAACCCCTCGCTTCCAGCTCTCCTGTCAGTCTGAGGTCACCTGACTCTAACATTCAATTATATAATAATAAGATTCCTAGTGGTCAGTCGATGAATTACAACACAACCATGCTATCAGAACATCCCTTTCCTTTGAGGCACGGACAATGAAAAGATTCTCTGGTCAGTGGGCGGGCATGGCCCTGGATCCCCCCCCCCCCCCTTGAATCTTGAAACATTCCTAACAGAAACAGCGCAAATGTGCCGCAAAGTTCTTAGAAAATTCGATCAGGAATCCGTACGGCTCCATACCCGACTACATCGGACCCATGCATTCAATCACCATCTCTAAGGTCAGCGGGGACTCCAGTTCCTCCCTTCTCCCTTGCTCCACCAGCAGGACAGACAAACCATCCAAGAACTTCAACCATTCTGTCCTTCAGGGGCTCGGACTTGTAAAGGTTATGGGAAAAAACCTCAAAAGCCTCATTGGCTAGAGCAAAGACCAACCTTCCTTCGTCCTGAGAGCTGTGGAAGCGCACGATGATCGCATGCAATGGTTTACATGCATGGGGCTTCTGCCTCAATGACCTGTGGGCATGATCCAACACTGAAGGGGTTGCCATTTCCCCCTCTCACACCATTTTTGAAAACAACTGCGACATGAACTTTGTAGGACTCAGCCCCTCCAGACCTTCTGGCAACCCCACTACCCTCAGTTCTGTCGACGATTCCAATTTTCCAAATCGTCCATATTGTCCCTTAATATTTTGTTATCGGCTGCCACTGATCCCCGAGGGACACCACTAGCTACAGATTGCCAACCAGAGAAACACCCATTAATCCCCACTCTTTGCTTTCTATTAATTAACCAATCCTCTATCCATGCTACTACTTTACCCGTAACACCATACATCATTATCTTATGCAGCAACCTTTTGTGTGGCACCTTGTCAAAAGCTTTCTAGAAATCCAGATATACCACATCCATTGGCTCCCCATTGTCTACCGCACTGGTAATGACCTCAAAAAATTCCACTAAATTAGTTAGGCACGACCTGCCCGTTATGAACCCATACTGCGTCTATCCAATGGAACAATTTCCATCCAGATGCCTTGCTATTTCTTTCTTGATGAAAGATTCCAGCATCTTCCCTATTGAAGTTGAGCTAACTGGCGTTTAATTATTCACTTTCTGTCGACCTCCTTTTTTAAATAGTGGTGTCACGTTTGGTAATTTCCAATCCGCCAGGACTACCCCAGAGTTTAGTGAATTTTGGTAAATTATCACGAGTGCATTTGCAATTTCCCTAGCCATCTCTTTTAGTACCCTAGGGTGTATTCCATCAGGGCCAGGAGACTTGTCTACCTTTAGCCCCATTAGCTTGCCCATCACTACCTCCTTAGTGATAAAAATCATCTCAAGGTTCTCACCCATCATAGCCTCATTTCCATCAGTCACTGGCATGTTATTTGTGTCTTCCACTGTGAAGACCGACCCAAAAAACCTGTTCAGTTCCTCAGCCATTTCCTCATCTCCCATTATTAAATCTCCCTTCTCATCCTCTAAAGGACCAATATTTACCTTAGCCACTCTTTTATGTCTTATATATTTGTAGAACTTTTACTATCTGTTTTTATATTCTGAGCAGGTTTACTCTCATAATCTATCTTACTCTTCTTTCTAGCTTTTTTAGCAACTTTCTGTTGCCCCCTAAAGATTTCCCAATCCTCTAGTCTCCCACTAATCTTTGCTAATTTGTATGCTTTTCCCTTCAATTTGATACGCTCCCTTATTTCCTTAGATATCCACGGTCGATTTTCCCTCTTTCTACCGTCCTTCCTTTTCGTTGGTATCAACTTTTGCTGAGCACTGTGAAAAATCGCTTTGAAAGTTCTCCACTGTTTCACCATAAAGTCCTTGCTCCCAGTCTACCTTAGCCAGCTCTTCTCTCATCCCATTGTAATCTCCTTTGTTTAAGCACAAACACTAGTGTTTGATTTTACCTTCTCACCCTCCACCTGTATTTTAAATTTCACCATATTGTGATCACTCCTTCCTAGAGGGTCCCTAACTTAGAGATCATTAATCAATCCTGCCTCATTACACAGGACCAGATCTATGATCGCTTGTTCCCTCGTAGGTTCCATTACACACTGTTCTAGGAAACTATCGCGGATACATTTTATAAACTCCCCCTCAAGGCTGCCTTGACCGACCTGATTAAACCAATCGACATGTAGATTAAAATTCCCCATGATAACTGCTGTACCATTTCTACATGCATCAGTTATTTCTTTGTTTATTGCCCGTCCCACCGTAATGTTACTATTTGTGGCCTATAGACTACTCCTATCAGTGACTTTTTCGCCTTACTATTCCTGATTTCCACCCAAATGGATTCACCCTTATCCTTCATAGCACCGATGTCATCCCTTACTACTGCCTGGATGTCATCCTTAAATAACAGAGCTACACCATCCACTTACCATCCACTCTGTCCTTCCGAATATTTTGATACCCGTGGATATTTAACTCCCAGTCGTGACCATGCTTTAATCATGTTTCAGTAATGGCCACTAAATCATAATCATTCACGATGATTTGCATCAGCAACTCATTTACCTTATTCCGAATACTACGAGCATTCAGGTAAAGTACCCTTATGTTGGCTTTTATACCTCCATTTTGAATCTTAACACCTCTATCAGTAATCTCTCCTAAGTTATTTTTCCTTTTAAGGTTTCTCCTAATTTTCCTTATCGGTGAACTCATATCTTCAAGAAATAACCTGCTGCTTCGCTTTCCATTTATGTTTTTACTTCCCGTTTCATTCCTTTTAGTATTACTGGGCCTATTCACTGAACGGTCCTCAGTCACTGTACCCTGTACTGTGGCCCTTTTTGATTTTTGACTATGGCTTCTCTGCCTTACACTTTCCCCCTTACTGCATTTTGTTTCTGTCCCCGTTTTACTTCCCTCCGACTTCCTGCATCAGTTCCCATCCCCCTGCCACATTAATTTAAACCCTCCCCAACAGCAAACACCCCCCATAGGACATTGGTTCTAGTCCTACCCCAGATGCAGACCATCTGGTTTGTACTTGTCCCACCTCCCCCAGAACCAGTTCCAATGCCCCAGAAATTTGAATCCCTCTCTCTTGTACAATCTCTCGAGCCACGCATTCATCCTATCTATCCTGACATTCCTACTCTGACTAGCTTGTGGCACTGGCAGCAATCCTGAGATTACCACCTTTGAGGTCCAACTTTTTAGTTTAACTCCTAACTTCCTAAATTCAGCTTGTAGGACCTCATCCCATTTTATACCTATATCGTTGGTGCCTATATGCACCATGGCAGCTGGCTGTTCACCCCTACCCTCCCCCTCCAGAATGTCCTGCAGCCGCTCCGAGACATCCTTGACCCTTGCACCAGGGAGGCAACATACCATCCTGGAGTCTCGATTGCATCCGCAGAACCGCCTGTCTAATCCCCTTATGATTGAGTACCCTATCACTATAGCCCTGCCATTCTTCTTCCTGCCCTCCTGCACAGCAGAGCCAGCCACGGTGCCATGAACCTGGCTGCTGCTGCCTTCCCCTGGTGAGCCATCTCATTCAACAGTATCCAAACGGTCATTCTGATTTTTTTTTTTTACGATTAAAAAAAAATTTAGAGTACCCAATTATTTTTTTCCAATTAAGGGGCAATTTAGCGTGGCCAATCCACCTACCCTGCACATTTTCGGGTGGTGGCGGCGAAACCCACGCAAACACTGTCGGTATATCTGATTTGCAGGGAGATGACCACAGGGGACACTTACACTGCCTTCCAACTCTTGCTCTGTCTTTTGGTCACCCATTTTCTATCTCCCTCAGTAATTTTCACCTGTGGTGTGACCAACTTAGCGAACATGCTACCCACGATGTCCTCAGCATCACGGATGCTCTAAAGTGAGTCCACCCGCAGCTCCAGTGCCGTCAAGGGATCTAACACGAGCTGCAGCTGGACGCACTTCCTGCACATGAAGGAGTCAGGGACTCCGGAAGGGTCCCTGAACTCCCACACCACACACGCGGAACATGGCACAGAATGAGTTCTCTTTACATGTCTGAACCCTTAAATTAACCTCTATATTATTGTTATTATTTTTTAAAACTTGTTTTTATATCTCTCCTTATTATACCGATTTGGTTTTTAAACATTAATTTCTGAACTTTCAATTCTTACCTTCACTTTCATCACAGATGCCAAGGTAGGTTTTTATATCACCTACCTTGCCAGGATGCTCCCTGGTTTTCTCCCTGATTAACAGAATGTGGCTGAGATACTGCCCTGTGAACCGGTCGCTAGGCTCCGCCCTCCGGTCACTACTCCCGTGATTCCCGGCTGCACCTGGGGTTCCTGTGAAGGCAAGTTCCCAAGCGACACTCGCGCTCTTTCACTGTGCCCCCGCCGCTCTCCTCGTTCTCTTTTATCCTGTGTCCCTGCCGATCTCCTTGCGCTCTTTCACTGTGCCCCCACTGTTCTCCTTGCGCTCTTTCACTGTGTCCCCGCCGCTCTCCTCACTCTCTTTCACTATGTCCCTGTCATGGGCCAGGGTTTAAAGTATCATGGAGTTCACTTGACCCACAACTTTTAATAGATTGTGGTATGGGGAGCACACGGCCCACTCTACAGGTGTGGTACAGCAGAAATGGAAAAGTATTTTTTATTAAAGCAAAACAATGTTTATTCTATGAACTCAAGTTAACCTTTTTGAAACATACAGTGAACATCCTAGCAACCACCAATTCAAACACAACCCCCAAAGAATACAACACTAAGTAATTCTTAATAACTTCCTAAGCAACATCCAGAAGACAGAAGAAACACCTTTCAACAGAAGCACATTAGGTTTATATTCACTACTGAGAACATTTATAATTCTGAATTCACCAAATGATCAAGAGATAGAGGGCGATTCTCCGATATTGAGGCCAAGAGTTCTTGGTCATGAATGCTGTTGCGTTTCAAGACGGCGCAAACAGGGCCCGGACACGACCTATTCTGGTCCCCTCAGGGGGCCAGCACGGCGCTGGAATGGTTCACGCCGCTCCAGCGCCCTTACGCAGCGCCAAATGGGCGCTGCTCCAACCCGCGCATGCGCAGTTGGGGCAGCCCAATCCTGCGCATGCGCAGTTGGGCCGCACCATCCTGCGCATGCGCGGGGAACGTCTTATGCACGCCGGCCCCTCATCAACATGGAGCCGGTGTTCTGGGGCCGCACGCGGAAGGAAGTAGGCCCGGGGGGGGGGGGGGGGGGGGGGAAGAGGTTGGCCCGCCGATCGGTGGGCCCCGATTGCGGGCCAGGCCCCATCGGAGGCCACCCCGGTGAAGGAGCCCCCCCTCCCCCCCCCCCACAGGCCGCTCCCCCAGTGTTCCCGCAGAGTTCCCGCCAGTAACGACCGGGGTGGCAGCGCCAGCGGGAACCATTCCTGTCGTAGCGGCCGTTCGGCCCATCCAGCCGGAGGATCACCGCTCGCCGGTTCTCTGAGCGGCCCGGTGCGAATCGCGCACCGCTGGTTTCCGGGGGGTGGGAGAATCGCGTGCGGGGGTCGGGGCGGCGTGGCGCGATTCGCGCGGCGCCCCGTCCATTCTCCCACCCGGCGTGGGGGGGGGGGGGGGGAGAATAGTGCCCATAGTCTTTTGATGGCAGAGAGAACAGCAGTACACCTGCTTGGTCTGGCTTCAGCTCTGAAAACGAAACTAAAACACAACCTGCAGCAAACAGCCTAAAACAAAAGTAAAAAGCTGACAGACAGCCCAGCTCCACTCACACTCTGACATCACTGCAGTAATATGAGCAGCCAATCATTTCTTAAAGCGACATTCTCATGACACCTCCCCCCCCAGGAAAACAAAATAAACCATCAACTTCAAGATGGTTTCATTTTTCACCTTTTCACTTTAAGAAATGCACACAGTAAATATACATTTTTGTTCGTTCCTCCAACTGAAATCCTTCTCAATTGACAGTCTCGTTGAACAAGAAGGTCGCTGCACGATCCATCCATTCCTCTCCCCCCTCGGCATGTCTGTTTAAAGTCAGATACTTCAGTTCAATCTGATCACTCTTGTAATTCTCCAATACAGGAGCATTTGTTATCATAACTTTCAGGCAGTCAAATGCCTGTTGAAACTCCGCTGTCCATTGAAATTTTCGACGTTTCTTCAGCAAGTCCATCAGTGGAGCAATCACGCAACAAAACTTTTGCACAAATGTTCGATCAAATCCACTCATGCCAAGAAATCGCATTGTTTCCCTTCGTCTTGAGGGTATTGAAACCTCCTCAATAACTGTTGGTTTCATATCCCGTGTGACCATTCGACCATGTCCGATTGTATGGCCAAGGAAAGTGACTTGGGCTTTTCCAAATTCACTTTTGGCTAGGTTTATCACCAAACCCGCCTCCTGAAGTCGATCGAAACCTTCATCAGAGGTTTTAAATGCTCTGTCCATGTCTGGCTGAAAATTACCAGATCATCGATGTATACCGCACAATTGGGTAATCCTGAAACAAATTTGTTAGTTCACTGTTGAAATGTGGTTGGGGCGTTTTTCATGCCAAATGGCATAACTTTGAATTAGTATCTACCATCTGGAGTCACAAAAGCTGAAATCTCCTTTGCCCTTTCGGATAAAAGGGAAAAGTAAATAAAAGGGCCAGTAACCTTCAAGTAAATCCAATTTGGAAATAAAAGCTGATTGTCCCACTTTCTCAATGCAATCCTCCAAACGTGGGATAGGATGAGAGTCCGTTCTTGTAACTGCATTAACCTTTCCATAGTCCACACACAACCGTTGGGTATCATCTGGTTTAGGTACCATCACTATGGGTGAGCTCCATTGGCAATTTAAGCAGTCATCGGGATTTGGTTCGTCACTTTAAAACCTCCTCTTTTTCTTTCCGTCCCTTTCAAAGTACCTTTTAAGCATATTCACATGACACACTCGGTGAGTCTTCCGTCCATCTGGTGTTTTTACCACATAATTCACCTCACTTAATTTTCTTTCAATCTAACAAGGTCCACAAAATCTAGCTTTTAAAAGTTCACCAACCACTGGTAACAATATTAAAACTTTATCTCCACAGGCAAAACTACGAACTTTGGATTTTTTTGTCTGCTACCCGTTTCATCACATTTTTTGCAACCTTTAAATGTTGTCCAGCCAATTCACCTGCTCTATTTAATCAGTCCCTAAAATTTGACACGTAATCCAATAATGTAATTTCCGATTTCTCACTCACCAATTTTTCCTTAATCAATTTAAGTGGTCCTCTTACCTCATGACCAAAAGTAAGTTCAAAAGGACTAAATTTGGTTGATTCATTAGGTGCATCCCTAACTGCAAACAGTACGAATGGAATTCCTTTATCCTAATCCTCTGGCTAATCTTGACAATAAGCCCTCAACATTGTCTTTAATGTCTGATGCCACCTTTCTAACGCTCCCTGCGATTCTGGATGGTACGCAGTTGATTTAAATTGTTTTATTCCGCAGCTATCCATAACGTATTTGAATAACCTTGAGGTAAAATTCGATCCTTGATCCGATTGTATTTCTGTGGGTAGTCCATATCTAGTAAAGAATTCAAGTAACTCCTCCACAATCTTTTTAGCTGTAATATTACGTACTGGAATGGCCTCTGGAAACCTAGTAGACACATCCATTATAGTCAAAAGATATTGATTCCCACTTTTTGTTTTAGGAAGCGGTCCTACACAATCAATTAGGACCCTTGTAAAAGGTTCCTCAAATGCTGGAATGGGTATTAAGGGTGCTGGTTTTATCACTGCTTGAGGTTTCCCTATCATTTGACATGTGTGACATGATTGACAAAATTTAACTACATCTTTATGTAGTCCAGGTCAATAAAAATGTTTCTGGATTTTAGCCTGAGTTTTTCTCATTCCCAAATGACCTCCCACTGGTACCTCATGTGCAACTCGCAACACCTCCTTTCTATACCCTACCGGCAATACTACTTGATGAACTTCTGTCCACTTTTCATCCGCCTGCATATGTAGAGGTCTCCATTTTCTCATCAAGACATCACTTTTACGGTAATAACACTCTGGTATAAACTCAGATTCCTCTTCCGTATATGCTTTTTGATACATCCGTTTTATTTCTATATCTTTTTGTTGTAATTCCGCCAAATTTCCTGAACTAAAAATATCCACCTCATCCTCCACCTGTTCTTGTTCTTTTTTAACCACTGAGCAAAAATTGTTTCTGATAATTGCACTTCAACTTCACTCTTTGATTTGTCCTATTGTCTTAACCTGTGACTTTGCGACCTTGTTACTACACAGTCCGGAAAAATCCCAGGATATTCGTCCTTCAACACTTCAGTTGTCTGATTTTCCACTGGCTTATCAACCACAGTAGGCATCACTCCCACCTGCAAGCCAGCTATATCATTACCCAAGATAAACTGTATTCCTGGACAAGATAATTTCTCTATTACTCCTACTACCACTTCACCACTCTTCACTGGATTTTTCAACCTTACCTTATATAATTGAACGCTACTCCTCTCACCCTGAATTCCACATATTACCACCTTTTCTGGCAACACTCTTCCCAAACTACATAACTCCTCATCTCTTACCATTAAAGATTGACTAGCTCCCGTATCTCTTAAAATTGTGACTTCTTTATCGGCTCCTCCTTATATACATGAGTAAACTTTACCCATACAAGTAAATTCTTTAAAGAGATCTGGCACCTTCTAATCAATAACCTCTTTGTCAGGCTGTACAATCTTTTGCAACTCCTTTGCTTCACTTGGGCTTTCCTTTCCCACTTTCACAAACCCCACTGTCTTATCCTGTTTTACCATATCAGCCTTCCCAGTGCTTTTCTTCAACCACCAACACTGTGACTTTACATGGCCTAGTTTATTACAGTGAAAACATTTGATATTTTTCATTTCTTTTCCACCGTCCTGGATTTCTTTTTTAGTCTGAGGTACACTCTCCTTATTATCTCCCATCAGATCATCTTTATCTTTACCACTTGAGTATTTCTCATGTCCCCTGTTTCTACCCTTCAGACTGAAACTGATGTCGGAAACCAAGCTTTGATTTATGAACTAATTCATAATCATCTGCCATTTCTACTGCTAATCTTGCAGTTTTAACCCTCTGTTCTTCCACATGAGTTCTCACTACATCAGGAATTGAATTTTTAAACTCCTCCAAAAGTATAATTTCTCTGAGAGCTTCATACGTTTGGTCTATTTTCAAAGCACTTATCCACCTATCAAAATTACTCTGTTTGATCTTTTCAAACTCCATGTATGTTTGACCAAATTATTTCCTTAAGTTTCTAAACCTTTGTCTGTAGGCTTCAGGCACTAGTTCATATGCACCTAAGATGGATTTTTTCACCTCCTCATACGTCCCAGATACCTCCTCTGGTAGTGATGCAAACACTTCACTAGCCCTACCTTTCAGCTTTGTTTGAATCAGTAATACCCACATGTCCTATGGCCATTTTATTTGTTTAGCCACCTTCCCAAATGAAATGAAAAAGGCTTCTACCTCCTTCTCATCAAACCTTGGCAATGCTTGGGCATATTTAACTAGATCCCCACCAAGCCTTTGACTTTGACGCTCTTTCTCACTGTCCTCATCACTATCCACCAACAGTACTTTTCCCTTTACGCCTGCCAATTTTAACTGACTGTTATGTTTCATGGCCATTTTCTGAAGTTCAAACTTTCTCTCTTTATATTTTTCCCTGATCTGTATCTCCCTTTCTCTTTCTTTTTGTTCTGCTCGGGCTATTCTTTCTGTTTTCCTTTCTTCTCTCTCTTTTTCCTCTCTCTCTCTTTCTTTTTCCTCTCTCTCTCTTTCGTATTCAAGCTGCTTTAATTCTTTCTCATGTTCCATTTGTTTAATTTGTAACTGGATTTTTGCCATTTCCAATGAGTCAAACTGTATCTCAAGCAACTTTAAATGCTTAGCCACCGCCATAATTACCTCATCTTTTTGCATTTTGTCAGGTAATGTTAACTGCAATGTTTTTTCCAAATCTAACAGTCTGCTTTTAGTCTCTGCCTGTAAGGTACTGCGTGTAACCGTCTCCACCCCCAAAAACTTCAGAGCCTCTGAAAGAGCCATTGTCCACAACACACTCCCTACTTAAACTAAAATACCACACATGAAAAGCAACCACATTATGCTCACACCTCACTGTCTTTAAGTTCGCTAAGCCAATCCAATAGATAGACTTTTATCCCCCTCGAGCTCCCAATTTGTCATGGGCCAGGGTTTAGAGAACCCCAAAGTGTATCATGGAGTTCACCTGTGCCACAACTTTTAATAGATTGTGGTATGGGGAGCACACGGCCCACTCTACAGGTGTGGTACAGCAGAAATGGAAAAGTATTTTTTGAAGCAAAACAATGTTTATTCGATGAACTCAAGTTAACCTTTTTGAAACCTACAGTGAACATCTTAGCAACCATCAATTCAAATACAACCCCCAAAGAATACAACACTAAGTAATCCTTAATAACTTCCAAAACAACATCCAGAAGACAGAAGAAACACCTTTCAACAGAAGCACATTAGGTTTATATGCATTACTGAGAACATTTGTAATTCTGAATTCACCAAATGATCAAGAGATAATCTTTTGATGGCAAAGAGAACAGCAGTACACCTGCTTGGTCTGGCTTCAGCTCCAACACTGAAAACAAAACTAAAACACACCCTGCAGCAAAAAGCCTTAAACCAAAGTAAAAAGCTGACAGACAGCCCAGCTCCACCCACACTCTGACATCACTGCAGTAATATGAGCAGCCAAACATTTCTTAAAGCTACATTCTCATGACAGCCCCACTGCTCTCCTCGTGCTCTTTTATCCTCTGCCCCCGCCACTCTCCTCGCATTCTTTTATCCTGTGTCCCCGCCGCTGTCACTGGAGGGGTTCTTTGGCTACCCACAGTACAGTCGAGGTGACTGAGTTGACTTCTCCCAGAATCCACTTCTGCCACCTCTAATGGATGATAATGGCTTCATTTTCCTAATTTTTATTTGGAGAATATTTCTGCTCATGGCAGACAAGCAGTCGGACAATTTAGGAACAGCAGAGAAGTTCTGCGGCACGGTGGCACATGGTTAGCGCTGCTGCTTCACAGCTCTAGGGTCCCAGGTTCAATTCTGGCCTCGGGTTAATGAATTACCTCTAGATTTGACCATGCCAGTGTTCTCCTGGCCGGCATACGATCTTCCAACCTCCACAGATTTGGGATCATCCAGAATTTGGTGAGAGTTAAGACACAGACAGCAAAATCCTGTTTACTCAAAGCCCTATGCTTGCTGATCTATGTTATTGGCAATGCATCAATTTAAAAATTCTCACCCTTGCATTAAATCCCTTAATGGCCTCACCCTCCGATAACTATAACCTCCTCCAGCCCTACAATCATTTGAAATCTCTGTACTCCACCAATTCTGGCCGAATGTGCCTTCCAATTTAAAAGAATATATATATTTTATTGAATTTTTAAATTTTTACAAGTATTTTTACAAGCATCACAACAAAGCAAAACAAAAACAAAAAAGTCACCAACACAGGAAAAGTCAACAAACAGAGATACCCATACCCATCACTACAAAAGAAAATTAATGAGTATTCCAACGCAATACAACCCCCGTCCAGGACTGGGGCAGAACATACGACTACAAAATTATGAAGAGAGGACCAGCAGCAACAGGTCCAAGTTATTCTCATATCCAGGGTCTCCCTTAGAAAAAGAAGACGAGTAAAGACCAGAGCTAGCCCACCGATCCCAGGGTCCAAAGCACACGTGAAGTGCCCAACAACCAAAAGGGAATAAGCCACCCGACCGTCAAGCAAACAACCCCACCCCCAAGAGGAATGACAGGACAACCATGAGGCCAGAAATTTAAGAAGGATATACTCAGTCCCAGTCAAAAGGGGGAACCCGCTTTGGGGTGAAAGGCACCGTGGAGACACCCCCTGATAGGGTCGCCCTGGGAAGGAGGGCCGACCCACCTCAGCCGGTACAGGGTCCCATCCCAGCAACCAGGACCACCCAGAAAAAAAGCCAGCATCACCATAAAATGAGCACTCAAGGTGGACCTGCCCCTAAACAGCCAAAATACCTAACCATCCTCAACATACCATAAGACATAGGAGCAGAATTAGGCCACTCGCCCCATCGAGTCTGCTTTGCCATTCAATTATGGCTGATATTTTTCTCATCCCCATTCACCTGCCTTTCCCCATAACCCCTGATCACCTTATTAATTAAGAGCCGATCTATCTCTGGCTTAAAGACACTCAGTGATTTGGCCTCCACAGCCGTCTGCGGCAAAGAGTTCCACAGATTCACCACCCTCTGGCTGAAGAAATTCCTCCTCTGTTTTAAAGGATCATCCCTTTTGTCTGAGACCGTGCCCTCTGGTTCTAGTTTTTCCCACTAGTGGAAACATCCTCTCCACGTCCACTTTATCCAGGCCTCGCAGTATCCTGTAAGTTTCAATAAGATCCCCCCCATCCTTCTAAACTCCAACAAGTAGAGACCCAGAGTCCTCAACCGTTCCTCATACGACAAGCTCTTCATTCCAGGTATCATTGTTGTGAACTTCCTCTGGACCCTTTCTAAGGCCAGCACACCCTTCCTTAGATACAGGGCCCAAACCTGCTCACAATACTCTGAAACGGGTCTGGCCTGAGTCTGATACAGCCTCAAAGGTACATCCCTGCTCTTGACATGAATGCTCGACATACGCCAAGGTAAAACTTCACCTCATGTAACTCAGGGGAAAAACAAGTATAAAATGAGGGACACAGTGGAAGAATCACCTCCGGGGTGTCTCAGAAAAGAGAGAAAAGGAAGAAAGTGCAAGAACCATCAGAAGTAATTGCACGGACGACAGAAAATTGGCAACCAACCCAGACCCCCCAACTATTTGAGCAATTGCCTGATGTATGTCAATGAAGAGGCGAGCCAGCCATCCAAACAATGAGGAGACATAATTCCTACCCCAGGGAACAAGAAGCATAATCCTGATCCTCAATCACAGTGAGGATAAACCAACTCTACCAATCCCAACTTTCTACCCCACTCCGGCTCTACTCATCTTTCCTCTAAATAAGACAGGGGAGACGACAAAGAACAACCTCTCCCTCTACTAGAAGGAATGTCAGACATTATAAGACCCAATACATTTAGGATTGAAACTGTGCACAAATCTCGCACTCAACATTCATCTGAACATGACATGAACTTGCTAAATCACAATAACCAACAGTGTAGGCCATCACACCGATATTACTCATTTCCATTAGGAAAGACAAAGACAACATCAAGCCATATGATCAACAGGGAGCAATGTCCAGGATAATGACCGTGTTGCAGGGCAATCCTCAGGATAAAGACTTAATCATTTCATAGAATTTACAGTGCAGAAGGAGGCCATTCGGCCGATCGAGTCTGCACCGGCTCTTGGAAAGAGCACCCGACCCAAGGTCAACACCTCCACCCTATCCCATAACCCAGTAACCCCACCCAACACTAAGGGCAATTTTGGACACTAAGGGCAATTTATCATGGCCAATCCACCTAACCTGCACATCTTTGGACTGTGGGAGGAAACCGGAGCAGCCGGAGGAAACCCACGCACACACGGGGAGGATGTGCAGACTCCGCACAGACAGTGACCCAAGCCGGAATCGAACCTGGGACCCTGGAGCTGTGAAGCAATTGTGCTATCCACAATGTTACCGTGCTGCCCTTGAACACACAAAGAAAGCAGAGGCCAAGGATAAAACAGGATCAATGAGCACTCCTCGGGATTTTCAAGGATTCCAACGATCAACGCACGAGACACCAATACTTCTCACCAACAATCAGGCAATCTACACCCTAGGCCCAGGCCGGGGGGGGGATGACTCAATCGATTTGACAATCTCCGACCCCTCATGACCAGCATCAGGAAGAGGGCAAAACACAATCAGTAATTGGCAGGCCAAACCATCCCCAGGCCTCAAAGACAGGGGGCGCGATTCTCCACTCCCGCGCCGAAGTGCCCACGCCGTCGTGAACGCCGTCGAGGTTCACGACGGCGCGAAATGGCCCCGATCCCGACCAATTCAGGCCCCGAAAATGGGCTAGGATTGGGGCCGCGAGAAACGGGGGGGGGGGTGTTCGCGAAGGCCGCGTCGTCACCGCGCGACGCCCGAATGACGCGGCGCTGCATCATAAATGGCGCGATCCGCGCACAGAGGACCCGGAGGAGAAGAGAGGAGATGGCTGAGCCCCGAAGAGCCGCACCGAGGTTCCGGGACACGGACCTGGACACCCTGGTGGATGAGGTGGAACAAAGAAGGGACACCCTCTGCCCAAGACATGGGCATCGCCAGCCATCCAGCGCGGTGAGGCACGGCTGGCGGGAGGTGGGCACCACGGTCACTGCTGTGGGTCAGACCCCCCGGATGGGGGAGCAGTGCCGCAAGAAGCTGCACAACCTCACCCAGGCTGCCAGGGTAAGTGCATGAGGGTGCCCCCAAGCCCCCCCCCCCCCGGCACCGGGGGGGGGGGGGGGGAGAAGCGGGGTGGAAGGGGGTCATTTTGGGTTGGGTGTGTTGGGGGGGGAATCGGGGCATCAGGGGTGGTGTTGGGGGGGGGGTCAGGGGGGTTGGGAGTGTTGGGGGGGATTGGGGCATCAGGGGCGGTGGTGGGCGGGGCATCAGGGGTGGTGGGGGTCAGGCGCGGGGTTGGGGGGGGGTCACGGTGCCCAACTATCTACTCGACCCACATGATCCCCGGGACCCCCCTGGAGCGAAGCCATGGCGGGCTGTCTCCTGAACCAGCAACAATGTCGTCTATATCTGCATGCCCTGATGATACCCGCCTAATAGTGATGCTTTATCCAACCCCCCCCCCCAGGACAAGACAGCGCACAACCAGCGTGAGCACATGAGAACCAGAGGGGGTTCTCCTGTCCTGCACCCCCCCCTAACCGTTCACGAGCAGAGGGCCCTGGACCTCGCTGGGGGATCTGCCACCCGGGAGGTCGTGCCATGCCAGGTCGGAGGCGCAGAAGCAAGTGAGAGAACCCTGCATGTCCTCCCCACCCCCAACCCGTCATCGCCCCCCTCACACTCTGGCCACTGCACCCTCGATCCCATCCCCCCTCACACTCTGGCCATTGCACCCCCGATCCCCTCCCCCCTCACACTGTGCACCCACCACCACCATACACCCGGGCCACCGTGTCTAACGAACCCCGAATCTTATGTTCCACAGGGCCACCCGCCGAACCTTCAGGGACGTCTCACCCAGGACACAGCGCAACATCGCCAACCGCAACTGCACCCAGAGACGCACGCCAGAGGTTGGCAGTCGGTCGGACAGGAGGGCAGACCTCTCAGTCTGGGACGCAGGACCGGGGCGCTCAGACCACCGAGACAGACATTAGTGAGGGGCACAGGGTGGTCAATCATGTCGAAGCGCACATCACGGCCACACACCCGCTGGATCCACCTGGAGGTCAAGACGACATGGCCCGCATGGAGCTTGCGCCGGGCCATGAGGGGGACCAGTACACACCAGACTTCCTGACGGATGATGACCTTGAGCTTGCGGCACTGCTGTCTCCCACACCATTCACCATCACAGAGACACCCACCTCGGTTGGGCAGAAAAGTGATGAGGCTCCCGGGTCACTGTCAGGTGCGCACCCCACAGCCGAGCCGGTACAGCAGGTAGAGTTAGGAGCAGCCGAGGGGCTGGACGGTCGGAGGGCAGCCCAGGCCCAGCAACCAGCTGACACCCAGACGGTTCCCGGGTTCCTGGATGTAATTGACCCACCCAGACAACCGATGCATGTGGACACCCAGGGACTTAATAACGGGATAAGGGCCATCTTCCAGGACCTGCACACGCAGTTGGAGGAGTCTATCCGCGTCCAGGAGCAGTGAGTGGTGCTGCTCATCGCAGCCACCCAGGCCGACACCACACGGGTGGCGTCCGCGGTGGAGGCAATGGGTGAAAGGGTTTCGGCCATGGGTCACGTTCTGCAAGGCGTTGGGCTTACCGTGCACGCGTCATCCATGGCCCAGGAGAGGGCTGCCCTCTCACAGGCAGCCATCGCACAGAGCCAACAGGACATTGCTGCCGCTCTCCGGGCCCTGGCCGAGTCTCACCATGCCATGGCCCGGTCCCAGCAAGCAATGGCACAGTCCCAGCAGTCGGTCGCGGAGAGCATTGACCGCCTGACGCACGTGATGGATGGCGTCGCGCACTCACAGGTCGAGATCGCACAGACCTTGGCAGGAATGTGGCACTCCCTGGGCTCCATCTCGGCGAACATTCGGACCGTGGTCGATACCGCTGCAGGCCTCCAGGACTGGCAGCGCCAGGTGTCGGTGGTGCGACGGGGCATGTCTCCGAGCGCATCTCCGTCCCACAGTGAGGCCCTGGGGCCACCGGGCTCCCCGAGGGAGTAGGAGGTTCTGGGGCCCGTCCCGGTAGCTCCATCAAGGGACGTCCCGGTACATTTGGCCTCCCCCAGTTCCGTCCCTAGCGCATCTGGTGGGGAGCGGGCAGGTCAGGGTGGCACCACACCATCCAGCACGCCCGCCGAGCAGCCCGGCCCATCGAAGCAGGGCCGCCCCAGGAAACCTGTGCCGACGGGGAGCCATATCGAAGGGCGTGATTCACAGCAGTCCGCCTCCACTCCTGCTATACCATCTGGGAACACACCTAGACGTAGTGGTAGGGCATGTAAGAAGTTGGCACGGGTGCAGGGCAGTCTAGTTGTAGTGGGTAGGGCACGAATAAACGCACTGTTAAATTTGACTTGTAAGACTGTGTGCTATGTCCGGTGCCAGGGGGCTCGTGAAGGTGCCCGATTGGCGTAGTGGTATACGAGCCGTTCAAGGTCTGTTCCGGATGTGCTGACCCTTTCCCCCCTTGCCTCCCATAATCGGATACCGTTGTCCTCGGTACACCGACGCCAGCCACCCCACGGGCATGTGGTGAAATATCCGTCACGAAGGCTGTGACCACCGGAGTGCATGGTTCAGCAATAGCCATGAGTCAGACCTCGGCTGGCAAATCTAAGCACACAGCTTATCGCAGAGCGGGCCTTCATCATTCAACATGGCACTGTTCACACCCGCTTACCCAATCATCACTGTTGTGCAATCCCGTAGTGCCGCAGTAGTAAGGTGATGTGGAATTGTTGCCGTGAACGCGGTGCGGGGGGGGGGGGGGGGGGGGGGGGGGGGGTACTGTGTGGTGCCCGTGTACAGGAGTGACGGTGCAAGTGGTAGTGTTCAGCGGATCCCACCCCCACAGTGCGTGAACCATGCGGCCACCAACGCGTTGCTGGCCCGCTGTCCGCAGCGGTGCCGTTGCGCAGCCTCCTGGACGTAACGAGCAGCCGGGCAGTGCCTGTGTCCTGCGCCCCTCCCCCCCACCCTCACCGCCATCATCTTCATCCTCCGCATCCTCCTCTTCCCCATCCCCCTCGTTTGCGTTGGCTCCGGTGCCGTCGGGTCCTCCCTCCGACTCGTCCACCAGGTCATCTCCCCTCTGCATGGCAATGTTGTGCAGCGCACAGCAGACCACAACCATGCGACCGATCCTGTCGGGCCGGTACTGCAGGGCCCCTCCTGATCGGTCCAGGCATCTGAAGCGCATCTTCAGCAGCCCGAAGCACCGCTCCACCACACCCCTGGTTGCTGCATGTGCCTCGTTGTATAGGCTCTCTGCGTTGGTGTGAGGCCTCCGTATTGGCGTCAGCAGCCATGACCTCAACGGATAGCCCTTGTCGCCCAGCAACCAGCCCCTCAGCCGGGGGGGGCATCCATCGAACATTGCGGGGATGAACGACTGTGCCAGAATGTAGGCGTCATGCCGGGGTACATTGCACACATGTGCATGATCGTCATGTGGGGGTCGCACACCACCTGGATGTTCATGGAGTATGCGCCCTTTCTGTTCATGAACATTTCCCTGTTGTCTGCAGGTGGGCGCATGGGGACGTGCACGTCATCGATGACACCCTGGACCATCGGTATCCCGGCCACCTTGGCGAATCCACGTGCCCGTGCTTCCTGCTGTGCTGGGTCCTCGGGGAATTGAATGTACCTGTCCGCGATGGCGTACAGGGCGTCGGTGACGGCCCTGATGCACCTGTGGACCGATGCCTGTGAGATCCCGGATAGGTCCCTGCTCGGCGCCTGGAAGGAACCGGTAGCGTAAAAGTTTAGGGCCACTGTCACCTTGACGGAGACTGGTATCGCGTGTCCTCCTCCCATCCCACGTGGTGCGAGGTGCGCCACGAGCTGGCATATAATTGCGACCATCTCGCTGCTGAACCGTAGTCTCCTCCTGCACGTGATGTCCATTTGAGCCTCGAACGACATTCTGTCACGGTACACCCTCGGCCTTGCTGGACGCCTGTGGCGCCCTAGCACCACCATCAGTGGATCCTCCTGCTCCACCTGCTCCTCCTGCTCCCCCCTCAAGCTCTTCCTCTGCATTCCTTGCCGTCGAGCGGTCAATGTTCCCCTCGGCATCCCCCTGTACATTCGGGTCCTGAGCGCCTGCGACCTGTGCGTTGACGACGGGCCACTCCGCGGCCATCCCCTCTGCTGAACCGGCAACCGCTGCATCTGCAGCCACTGTAGGCTGTCTGACTCTACGCTGCCGGATGGCAAACTCCAGGGCTGCTGCTCCAACCACGGCAGTAAACATCGCTGTCTGGTTGGCATACATGGTGACCTGCAGGAGGGTGGCGGGGGGCAGAGAAAAGACATGTGGCACCAAGGTTCTTCCACACCTCGTCAGCAGGGTTGCCTGGGATACCTGTCTGCCCCGGTGGCCTGGTCGTGCTGCAGACACGCAGCCAGCCTAACACCTGGTCACTGTCTGCGCCCAACAGTCAGCTCACACCGTACTATTCACCAGTGTGGCGCTCACCTGTGCCCATCAGCCACACGCAACCTGCGGCCGTATCCTCGTCACCGTCCTGCCATATCAGGTCGGCTGACATGTGGCATCCGCGGATGGACGATACCATCCACACTCTCCTTCACCCCCCTCCCACTTGCACACTCTCCCTCATCCCCCGTCCCACCTGCACACTTTCCCACCCCCCCCTCCCACCTGCACACTCTCCCTCACACCCCCCCTCCCACCTGCACACTCTCCCTCACACCCCCCCTCCCACCTGCACACTCTCCCTCACACACCCCCTCCCACCTGCACACTCTCCCTCACCCCCCCACCTGCACACTCTCCCACGCCCCCCTCCCACCTGCACACTCTCCCACCCCCCTCCCACCTGCACTCTCCCACCCCCCTCCCACCTGCACACTCTCCCACCCCCCCCTGCACACTCTCCCACCCCCCCTCCCACCTGCACACTCTCCCACCCCCCCTCCCACCTGCACTCTCCCACCCCCCTCCCACCTGCACACTCTCCCACACACCCCCTCCCACCTGCACACTCTCCCACCCCCCCCGACCTGCACACTCTTCCCACCCCCCTCCCACCTGCACACTCTCCCACCCCCCTCCTTCCACTTGCACACTCTCCCACACCCCCACTCCCACCTGCACACTCTCCCACACACACCCCCACTCCCACCTGCACACTCTCCCACACACACACCCTCCCACCTGGGCCTGAGAATAGCATGGGTGCCGGAGAATCGCCATTTTGGGTGTCTCGGGCGATTCTCCGGCCTGCGGCCCGCGGAACTCGACGGGGCCATTCCCGCCATTTGGGAGGATCGCGGGAAGGCGTCGGACCGGCGTCGCGGGAAATTTTGGCGGCCCAGGCAATTCTCCCAACCAGCACGGGAGTGGAGAATCGCGCCCAGGGTTTATTGTGCTCCATCGAATCTAATATGATACACCCATCATCCAAATCAAGATCCCCAAAACATGGAGCCAATTCTCAAACACATCTGAGGATTCTTCCACCACCTCGCATCGATGACCGAGCTCAGAGGTATACCCCTCCCCGGTCCTCCTCTCTGGTCTCTCCCGAATCAGTCAGGATTGACGGCATACCATGCAGCAAGATACAGTGCAGAGCGGCCACTACCAGGGACAGTGCTCCCTCTAGTGCAAGAACCTCCTCGTGCGCTTCTATAAAAGTGCCGCGCAACTCTTGAAATTGAGCCCAGATGACCCGTACCACAGATTTGAGATTTTTAGCCAGAGTATTTCGTTGGCAACCATCATTGGACGATGCACACAGCACCGCCAAGATGGGAGCGCGCTCAATAGCAACTATACTACTGAAAACAGGGTCCCATCCCAGCCATCATGAACAAATGAGGGTTTAAGCATTTTATCTTCGCTCTTTCTTGTAGGGACACCAGCCAAACACTTCTCAGGACATAACAAAAGCTGTGTACACCAAGAAAAAACAAATACGAAATGTGCACTAGGATAGAAAGACAGATTAAAAATTGAGCAGAACCAGAGATTGCAAAAATGAAGCTGCTCCCACGCTCACATCACATGATTCCCCACTTCCAATTTTAATTGTTCCACCACTGATGGCTGTTCTTTCTACTGCCAATAGTCTGGGCCCTGGATTTCCACTCCAAACCTTTTTGTCTCGCTCCTCATTTAAGACACTTCTTATAAAATGCTTCTTCAAACAAGCTTTTGGTTAATTGTCTCCTTATGAGAATCGGTATCAAATTTTGTATAATAATGCTGTGGGAGGTTTTACCATGTTGAAAGCACTATAAAAATGCAAGGTGTTACTTATTCATTCAAAAGCCAATTGACTTTCTTACAGAAATTATCACTGGGGATACTGTACATGTAATTTGAGACATGAGAACCAGGGGGCAGAGGTGAGTGCAGTGACCATCACTAAGGAGAAGGTTCTAGGGAAACTGAAAGGTCGAAGGTGGTAAGTCACGTTTACTGGATGGACTACACCCCAGGATCCTAAAACAGATAGCTGAGGACATTCTGAAGGCATTGTTTGTGATCTTCCAGTAATCACTGGAGGCAGGAACGGTCCCAGAGGACTGGAAAGTAGCTAATGTAACAATACAGATAAAGAAGGGAGGGAGGCAGAAGATGGGAAATTATAGGCCGGTTAGCCTGACTTCGGTCATTGGTAAGATTTTAGAGTCTGTTATTAAAGATGGGATCGCGAAGTACTTGGAAGTGCATGGTAAAATAGGACTGAGTCAGCATGGCTTTGTCAAAGGGAGGTCATGTCTGACAAATCTGTTAGAGTTCTTTGAGGAGGTAACAAGGAAGTTAGATAAAGGAGAACCAGTGGACGTGATTTATTTAGATTCCAGAAGGCCTTTGACAAGGTGCTGCATAGGAGACTGTTAAATAAGTTAAGAGCCCATGGTGTGTTAAGGGTAAGATCCTGGCATGGATAGAGGATTGGCTGACTGGCAGAAGGCAGATAAAGGGGTCTTTTCAGGATGGCAGCCAAAGACTAATGCTGTGCCTCAGGGGTCTGTGCTGGGACTACAACTTTTCACAATATACATTCATGATCTGGAAGAAGGAACTGAAGGCACTGCTGCGAAGTTTTCAGATGGTACAAAGATATGTAGAGGGACAGGTACTATTGAGGAAGCAAGGGGGCTGCAGAAGGATTTGGACAAGCTAAAAGAATGGGCAATGAAGTGGTAAATGAAATACAATGTGGAAAAGTGTGAGGTTATGCACTTTGGAAAGAGGAATTTAGGCACAGACTATTTTCTAAATGGGGAAATGCTTAGGAAATCAGAAACACAAAGGGACTTGGGTGTCCTTGTTCACGATTCTCTTAAGGTTAACGTGCAGGTTCAGTCGGCAGGTAAGAAGGCAAATGCAATGTTAGCATTCATGTCATGAGGGCTAGAATACAAGACCAGGTATGTACTTCTGAGGTTGTATAAGGCTCTATCAGACCCCAAGGAGTTACTGTGAGCAGTTTTGGGCCCCATATCAAAGGAAGGATGTGATGGCCTTGGAAAGGTCCAGAGGAGGGTCACAAGAATGATCCCTGGAATGAAGAACTTGTCGTAAGAGGAATGGTTGAGGACTCTGGGTCTGTACTCGTTGGAGTTTAGAAGGATGAGGGGGGATCTTATTGAAACTTACAGGAAACAGTGAGGCCTGGATAGAGTGAATGTGGAGAGGATGTTTCCACTTGTCGGAAAAACTAGAACCAGAGGACACCATCTCAGACTAAAGGGACGATCCTTTAAAACAGAGATGAGGAGGAATTTCTTCAGCCAGACGGTGGTGAATCTGTGGAACTCTTTGCCGCAGATGGCTGTGGAGGCCAAATCACTGAGTGTCTTTAAGGCAGAGATAGATACGTTCTTGATTAATAAGGGGATCAGGGGTTATGGGAAGAAGGCAAGAGAATGGGGATGAGAAAATATCAGCCATGATTGAATGGCGGAGCAGACTCAATAGGCAGAGTGGCCTAATTCTGCTCCTATGTCTTATGGAGATGTGGTGAACAATGTACTTTTTTGGGGAGTGCACATGCTATTTGTTTGAATGTGCAGCCCCTATAAATTTTATTTGCATGTGAGGTGACACAAGGGAGCTGACTTGTGCATGCTCTGCACGGGAACGTTTGGTTCGTTGTGCTGCTTCAAACTGGTGGGGAGTCTAGCACGGTTGGGATGATCAGGCGGTCTTGAAACGTTGGTTTCCAAAGTTCTTCACTATCAAGGTTTTCCTTGGCTCACGTCTGGGCTTAATGCTCGAGCTTGATTGCTATGATAATAACAATAATCTTTATTAGTGTCACAAGTAGGCTTACTTTAACATTGCAATGAAGTTACTGTGAAAATTCCCTAGTCGGCACACTCCGGCGCCTGTTCGGGTACACCGAGGGAGAATTCAGAATATCCGATTCACCTAACAAGCACATCTTTCGGGACTTGCTGGAGCAAACGGGAGCACCCCGGAGGAAACCCACAGAGAGAACGTACAGACTCCGCACAGTGACCCAAGCCTGGTATCAAACCCGGGTCCCTGGCGCTGTGAAGCAACAGTGCTAACCACTGTGCTATCGCGCCGGTCTTAGTCAGTATCTCCTTTATTATCATATTATTCAACGACAAGGATGGTAGGAGGTGCACTATATGTAGCGTGGTCTTTTATTTTACATCTAGCAATCCCTATGTCCCTACTCCCAGCCTAACCAACTTCTACAAAACAAAGTAACCATCAACTACTCAAGTAACTATCATTACCCTCAATTTGACCATCAGCTATTTAGCTCCTAATAAATACCTTGAAAATAATCATCAGCTATTTATGTCATAACATCGTATCACCAAATGTAACCATCACTAGCCCGACTACCCAATATTAAAAAGGAAAATTAGCACTTTGAAGAATTTATGATCTACCTCAGTATAATCCGCAAATCATGCACAACAGATTTCCGCCAATTAATTCAACAATTTACAATAACATATCAAAATTTCTGCAAATATCCGAATTCACTTCATGGAGAAAGGAGTTACAAGGGTTAGAGGAGAAGACTGAAAGCTTGGTTTCAGAGAATGATTTTGTGTCAGCTTTTGAAAATTGGGAGCAATGAAGCAAGGTGCAAGGGTTAGGGAGGTAATTCAAAACATTGGGCTTGCAGAAATAGTGGAGCAAAGAGGGGGAGCAGAGCACAGTTAAAAGATCAAAGTGAGAGACTTAGGATGGAGCTCCAGATGAAGTTGTATCATTAGGATGGGCACAAGGTTATGGCAGTTTTGTAAATTTAGAATGATAATTCGGAAATCAGCATATTGTCAGGTAATTAACAAATGGGAAAACTGCAGCAAAAGTAGTCTATGATTTAAGTTTATGGCTGTTTGTTGGGTGTCTGGAAGTTGCATTTAGAGATAGAGGCATCAAACCAGACTATAATTCTACAGCTGGTCCAAAGAGGTACACTATGGGCCTTCTCCCAAATATTTACAGTTGAAAATTAATTTTGACACCTTTCTTAATCAACCCTCCCAAGGCTCTCTCTGTGTTTCTATTTTGCAATGCTTTAAATTCTCAGTGCCATAATATTGCAAGTTGAGTTAACAGCTGAGAAAGGGAGTGATTGTGGGATTGGGATCACATCAAACAACAGTTTTTTTAGTTCCGCAGCATATAGTAAATAATTTACTAAAAATGTGTACTCAAGTGTATCCTTGGTCTGGGTGGCAGAGGTTAGCACATGTTACAGATCATGTCAGATGTTAAGACAGCTGCCCATGATCTCTGGGGATGGCTGGACACATGCTGTGTCCAGCCATCCCCAGGACACAGGCATAGATATAGATAGGCATAGATATTTCAAACCAAGCCAAAATCAAGAGTGCATTAGGATCAGCCAACAGCTGGTAAAGTTGTATATGTATTTCTGTTAATGACTTTAGACTGGTGATACTCCAGATCCACTATAAACAAATCCGTAATACTGTGATGAATACCTGGTTCATGGATCAGGTTAATATTTTAGAGGTAATGTTTAGTTCTAGGAAAATTATTCTTGTGAACATAAGTGAGGCACGATCAATTTGGCTGGAGACGAAGTTGAATTCAAACTGAGGCTTTATTAGTATCTGAAGTGTGGCCTCCTACAGCAGCTGACAAAATGGCTGCTGGCTGAAGGCCACACATATTTATAACCCGGCTCCTGGGCGGAGCTAGCATGCAGGGGCCCAGGTGAACCTGTAGTGCAGGTTCTACCGTACAGCCCTTAACATAGGAACACAGTGGTTTACCACGATAAGGTAATTAAATTCTGGTCTTTAGAAATTGCCAGAACACCTAAAAGAAAATTGCAGTTCAGCAGGTTGCCCATGTTTGTTTACTAGAGTGGGAATAGAAACCATAAAACAGCAGGTGGGCTTACTTAGCTAGAAAACTGGAAACAAGATGTATATACGCTTCTTGCAAAGAGGTACAGTCGGAGAGGTGTTTGGTTTTGTGAGTTAGAACTAAATAAATGGAAAGAATTCATGAAACGCTCCATCATCATGGAGGTGGGTGGAGTTGAAGAAGGTTCTCTGGTTCAGTTTATCTGTACGTTTGCTGGCCAGGAGTTGGTTGCAGTTTGGACCGTCAGGCAAACAGGTGGTTTAAATTAAATATATCTGTATTATTAAATATTAGAAATAAGGTATAGATTTAAATGGGTTTAATTTAGTGGTTTTGTCTAGAAAAGTGTAAAACTCTAGTAATATTCATGTTCAACAAAGATGTTTGCATATATGGAGGCTTTGGTTTTAGTTCAAACAGTGGGCGAGATTCTCTGGCCTCCCTGCGGCATGCTTCTCGGTGGCGGGAGGCTGCCCACAATTGGCTGGCAGCAGGATCACCTGCTCCCGCTGCTGTCAATGGGATTTCGCTCTGAATCCATGCCACACTGTTGAGAAACCCATGGCTGGGGGTGCCATCGGCAAGACCAGAAGATCCCGCTGGTGTGAACAGCCAGAGGACCTTGCTCAATGTTTCTATTGTGCTGAGAGAGTTTATGATGAGAAAAGTAAACACAAGCTTGGAGGAGGATTGAGATGTTTCTTAGCAACCGGGGCACTTTTAGGGAGAAGGCCTTTTTAAATCGAGTTTTCACTAAAAGCCAGCAGAGAAGGATATTCAATGGGAGAGAGGGAACATCTCCCACAGCTTTGTTCGAAGAAAATGCATACATGGGGCAAAGAAGGCAAGAAACCTGAAGTTCGGTTAGTTATGGAAACTAGAGAAATGAAGAGACATTTAGTGGAAGTTTAAAGTTAAAGGAACAGAGGAAACTAAAACGAGAACAGGGTACTTACTGTTCAATGAAGCCACAGGCAGAGCTGAGAAGGAGTTGGCTAGTGAGAAGCCAGAAAGATATTGAAGTGGTCCTAAAGTTTGTAATATCTCACCACTGACACAGGAAACAATAGGTGAAGTAACTGTGGAGCAATCAATGGCTGGATCTCAGACTTTTTGTAAGAGCTTTCAAGACAAATAAATCTTGAAAGGAGAGGTAGAAATCTGGAGGTGGATCCTTGATGAAAATAGCTGAAGGAAAGCATTGTTTTAAAAAAAGATTATAAAGCGTGTTTTTTTTTAATGGAATCGGAAACACTCATGTGACAACCATCTGGGGGAAATTTGAGGAAAAATCCATGGAAGATTAATTGAGTGGCATCCGGCATTTGGTTTCAGATTGCGTATTATCCTTGAAATGGGTGTTCATTTGTGAAGATAAAGGGGAATGAAAGAGCGTGGTATTATAATCAAACTTTTCATGTTAAGAAATGTATTTTCTTGTTGTTATAAGCTAATTGGCAGTCTTGTGGCTCTGTACCTCCATGTATTCTGAAAAAAAGTTAAACCTTATGATCTTCCGAGCCAGGGTTCCATTCTGAGATCTTCCCGTCCAGTAGTAATACCAACTGTAATCATAACAGGACCTTGTGTGGTTTGCAGCTCACAGAGAAGCCCTCAGAGTTGTTAGTAGGTTCCAGGCAGCTAGGCTGAGAGAAGTCCTGGTGAACTGAGAAGGTAGCAGAAGGTCACTGGTTCCATGCCAGGACGTTAGGGATCAGAGAAGTCCTGGGTGCCATTTGTAGCTCCGTGTAGCTAGGAGACTGGGGTTTGGCGAAACCCTGTGGCAGTGCCAGGCTAGTGAAGCTAGTGGTCTGAAAAAGATTTGGAAGCATACTGGTAATTAGAGGCGGGACTGCAGCTTTGTGAATTCTGTGGAATGCAATTTCAGGAGTACAGGCTGAATCATTGGGAAGTGAGAAGTCATTGAGGCAGTCTGAGTTGAAGCAGCTTTTCAGGTAATTCAGAAGCTAAATCTTTGAAAGTGAAGAGTTGAAATCCCTCATGAGGGGGACAGAATTTTAATGAGATTTTGTGACTCACAATGGTTATTGATGTCTGAGTGGGTTGCTGTGAAATCCATGGGATCTGTCTTTGGCTGTCTTGGTCACATCTGCCATTTAATGTGCTAAGTCTTGGGAGGAGAGATTAGGAAGGGTGACCAAATTAATCTTTAACTGTAAATACATTGGAAGAAAGTCCACACGCTCCTCTGCATTGCTTCTGTTGACCAAGTCAAGAATAATTTAAGGAGCACCATCCTTGTGCCGTGGTACAATGGTGGCACACTACTCCATAGGAAAGAGCAACTGGACAAACCTCAACAGCATTGCTCTCCACCTGATTTCTTGTCTATATTAGGCACAATACCCTATAATGGACAGCTCCTCCCCTTACAATCCCAAATATCTTGACGGTTTGCATGGGAGAAAGATGAAACTCGAGAATAAAAGTTCATGCTCCAATCTTCACATACTGTCATTCATCTCATTAAACCTAAGCCAGGATGTAGTGCGAAACTGAAATCAAACAATTCACCTATAAGATGGGGAAGGATATCTTTTAAGAGATGCACATCTCCTAGTGGAAGAGTTTTGACAGGTAAATCAATCCCGTTTTTACGAAATGGGTCAGGGCTGAGTTCTTTCCAGAAAAAAAGATTTTCCTTAAAACCGGGATTGTGTAGTTCACCCTTACAATTATAGCAAAATAATCAAAGAACAATGATATGGTCAAAGAATGGATTTATTTAAAGTGCAAGACCATACACAAAATCAAAGAGGAAGCAACAAACGATTAAATAAAATAATTTCTACAAGGGAACACTTCAGCCTAATTGA
Source organism: Scyliorhinus torazame (assembly GCF_047496885.1). Taxonomy (NCBI): domain Eukaryota; kingdom Metazoa; phylum Chordata; class Chondrichthyes; order Carcharhiniformes; family Scyliorhinidae; genus Scyliorhinus; species Scyliorhinus torazame. The sequence continues at coordinate 138,045,363 of NC_092723.1, forward strand.
CCCAAAAAATAAACCAAAATAATACCCCAAATACGCAAGCTTGTTACAATTATTTGCAACCCAATCACTTTGATTCCGTAAAACTGGCATTTCCGTTAAATTGGTATTAACTATATTTGGGATTTACCTGTACTTTTTTCTCTTTACTGAGTTGTGATGTATCCCACGACAACTAAGTTAGGGATCAGGGAAACAAATAGAATTATTTAAAACTGGGAAACTTCTTAAAATGAGTCAAACTGATTAAAAGCAGAAATATGAATTAACACAAAAATGAATTCATTCAGACAACATTGAAAAGATGTGCAGTTTGTTTTTAACAGTTCCAAAATCAGTCCTCAAGTGAAACGCATCCTGTGCAAGAGTTATGCTAAGTTAACCAAATAAACATGCCATGATGTGTAAATAGGAATTAGCAGCATGCAGACACATAAAAGTCAGCATGATTAATATGATACTTGAATCTAATTACAGAGTTAAGCACAGAGAAAAGCAGCTGCTGCCAGCAGATCATGGAGCTCCTGCTCCTGAAATGAACTCAGACCATCATTCCTTCAAGGTACAACTATCATTTATTTCATTCAACTGCATTTGGCAGCACTAACCTTCATATATTACACCAAGTCCACAATTCACCAGGAATGATGGTGGTGAGAGTGAAACGGATATATCAACATACTCATGATACAGTCTCCCATTTCGTGAAATGGGATTTCAAAATTTCTGTACAATTTGCATTATACAGCAAGGGTGCGATTTAATGGAAAAGTGTGTTAGCGAGCGGGAACTTTAGCGAGCTTCCTGACACTCGGCCCTCTGAGGCCATCACCGGTATCAAACGTTAATTGGTCCACTTAACGAGGCCCACTGGCCTCATGCCGCAAATGATGGTTCCGCCAGTTAATTCGCTGGACCGCGCCTGCCAGCTCCCCACTAACAAGGGGGAGCAGCACTTAAACCGATCCTGCAGAGCAAACCTCATATAGGGGTAGAGGGAAGGGGGGAGGGAAGGGGGAAGAGAGTGAGAGGGAGTGGGGGGGGATAGTTGGTGCGACGACAGATGAGGCCATGTCCTATGTGAAGCGGGCAAGGATGAGGGCCACCCTGGGCCTCTCGGTTTGGCAGACCTTGCTGCTGCCGCCTGTCCTTCATTCTCCGGTTGGTCGTGCGAGTTCTCCCCGGGCTCGTCCTCCAGCCCCTCCTGGTCAGGCGCCCCCTCGTCCTCCTCCTCGGAGGTGGCCACAAGTTCCTCCCCCTTCACCACGTCGCCCCGCTGCTGTGCCAGATTCTGGAGGGCACATTCGAGCACCACAGAGTGGGCGACCCTCTGGAAGGTGCACTGCAGTGCATCACCAGAGCAGTCGAGGCATCGAAAACGCTTTTTGAAGAGTCCATGCAGTGCTCAATGACTGCCCGGGTGGCTGCATGGGCTTCGTTGTATCGGGTCACCGCATCGGCCACCGGCCTGTGGTCATTAGCCAGTTCCTCAGCTGTATCGCCAAGTTCCCGAAGAGCCAACTGGCCAACTTGGGGTAGTTCTCAAAGACACTGGGGATGAGCGACAGGATATAGCTGTCATGCACACTCCCTGGGAAGTGTGCACATACGTGCATTATCTTCAGGTGGTGATCACACACGGGCTGAACGTTCAGGGAGTGGAACCCCTTCCTGTTGATGTAGGGTACTCACTACGGACCAGTGAGCACAAGGCGACATGCGTGCCATCTATTAACCCCAGACCTGGGACATCCCGGCGATGGTGGAGAATCCTACTGCTCGGGCATCTTGTTGGGCCTGGTCCAGGTCAAAGTTTAGATAGTTTGCTGCCCGGGCAAACAGGGCATCTGTGACCTCACGGATGCACTTTTGTGCTATAGATTGTGAGATGCCACACAAGACACCGCTCGAGTTCAGAATGAGCGAGGCAAAAAAGTTCAGGGCTGTGGCTCAGGTCTGCGGTGAACCTGAAGGCCGCAAGCGGATATCCTCCTCCTCCACGTAGTGCCACGTCCGCGAGGACATGGCACAGGAGCCGCACCGAACTCTTGTTGAGGCAGAGCCTCCTGCAGCACGCGCTGTCCAAAAGACCAGCAATGCTTCTACACCTTGGGCCATCGCTGGCCTCCCCCTCTGGGTCCCTCCCTGGCCTAATGGGTGGCTGGGTCCACAGGATCCAAGACATCACCCATTTTGTGTAAAATCTGTTGGAGTTGGAAAAGGAATTGGAGAGGGTTTGAGACTGGTGACCAGCGGTGTCTTCCACCCTGCGACCCTCCAATACCCATTGCCATCCGACACACATAGCCCATGCACCTTGGACACTGTACACAAGTCACCCACATGTAATGTTACCTGGTCTGGATGCTGGTCCCCTCACCGGTGCACACATGCACCCTCTGGTCACGGAGATGTCCCTGGTGCTGGGGCCCAGTCCCTGGGTGTATGGATGTTAGCCGCTGCGTCCGTGGTGTTGCTTCCTGCAGTGCCCAGGCATAGTGTACAAGCATCACGGTCTGATTGGGATGCTAGTCAATAACCCCCACATGCTACTTGGCCCGCCTACGCCAAGCTCCACTTGGGAGCTGTAAAGTGCGCACTTAACTACGATTGCCAATTCCGTATTAGCATTAGCTTTCAGCTGGAGGCCAGAGGCCTCCACGGTCAGCAGGTCCGACAGACAGGCAGGGGCTGAGGTTTCCCTGGTAATGGGTACACACTATTCAGGGGTGGCATGGCGGACCCAAAGGCACTCAGGCACCTACCCCCTTGTCAAGCCCAGGGGGTGCCCCCACCGATAGTGGCCCACCATGACAGAGGCTGGCCCCCCAGGGGATCTCTCCCCCACCCCCCCGCCACCTCGAGCACCAGGGCAACAACCCCAGTGCCCCTTGGCGAGAAGATGACTACTCAACTCCTCGGGTCCATGCAGCAGCTATTCTGCCAGCTTCATGTTTTTAAAAAAGTGTACTAATTGGCGCCTACGTGACCATTTGCTGAGAAGGCGGTTAGATCATGGGAGGATGGAAGGCCATTAGATAGGGGGTCTTTCCTGTTAACAGTATGGAGTTTGGCCTTAAGTGGCTATTATTGTTTTCCCGCTACACTATGGCAGGATCCTGATTTCACCAACGGAGCCGGCCAATTAGATCACAAACCAATCGGCGCCAGGCGCGGTTCTCGATTTTGGCCTCTCCTACGATCTAACGGCCGCTTCACACTCTTGCTCAATTGCAACTCAGCCATTAAATTGTGCCCAATATTTCCAATATAATCCTTAAAGGAAGCCACTGCGCATGCGCGCGTTGGCGCCGGTGCCATTGCGCATGTGCAGATCCCGCGGCGCCCAGTTGATGCCGGGATCAGCAGCTGGAGCGGCGTGAACCACTCCAGTACCGTGCTGACCCCCTGTAGGGGCCGGAATTGCTGATCCTGAGGCAGTGTTGACGCCGTCGAGAAATGCAACGGCATTTCCGACAGCGTCAACACTTAGCCTCAAGATCACAGAATCCCGCCCATGATCTTTAAATAAAAAGACATCTTGCACATGGCGAGGCATTGTCAGGGAATACATCAATCATCTCATATACAGCAATTTTGTTTAATTTTGAAAACGGCATCAACCAGAAGTTATTTTTATTTTCACCATATCTAATGATTTTGTAGGGGGAAATTTAATCTGAACTCAAGCTCCAAACACAACTACACTTTTAACTGGTTTTAGTTCATTGCCATTTAAATGTTCGGTATGGCAGTCTAAATATTCCAACTTGCAGCTAAGTTGTTTCTTCCCACAATGAGGTTAAACCCTTGGCTTGGTTGCCCAGCCAACTGTAGGTCTGCACTATGCAACAATAAGCCCAAGACAGCTGTTATGGGCCAGGGTATAGAGAACGCCAAAGTATATCATGGAGTTCACCTGACCCATAACTTTTAATAGATTGTGGTATGGGGAGCACACGGCCCATTCTACAGGTGTGGTACAGCAGAAGTGGAAAAGTATTTTTTAAAGCAAAACAATGTTAATTCTATGAACTCAAGTTAACCTTTTTAAAACATAGTGAACATCTTAGCAACCATTAATTCAAATACAACCCCCAAAGACTACAACACTAAGTAATCGTTTAAGCTTTCCTTTCAACATCCATACAACTTAAAAACAAAACCTGTAACAGAAGCACATCAGGTTAAAGTCACTACTGAAAACATTTATAATTCTGAATTCACCAAATGATCAAGAGGTAGTGGACGCGATTCTCCGCTCCCGCGACTAAGTGCCCACTCCGTCGTGAACGGCGTCGAGGTTCACGAGGGCGCAAAACGGCCCCGATCTCGACCGATTCAGGGTCCGAAAATGGGCTAGGATCGGGGCCGCGAGAAACTCGGGGGGGGGGGGCGTGTCGCTAAAGCAGCATCGTCAGCGCGCGCCGGGCATTGGCGACGCATAAAAGCGGCGCCACGTCATCCGCCGCCTAACTGGCGTCACCCGCGCATGCACGGTTGCCATCCTCCCCAAGGCCGTCCCGCAAGAAGATGTCGGATGGATCTTGCGTGGCACGGAGGAAAGGAGGTCCTCCTTCAGAGAGGCCGGCCCGCCGATCGGTGGGCACTGATCGCGGGCCAGACCCCTTTTGAGTCCTACCCCGGTGAAAGAACCCCCCTCGTCTCCCCACAGGCCACCCCCCCCCCCCAGCATTCCCGCGCTCTTCCCGCCAGCAGCGACCAGGTGTGGATGGCGCCGGCGGGAAGCCGTCGTTTTGGGCAGGCCGCTCGTGCCATCTGGGCCGGAGAATAGCAGGTGTAGCAGAGAATCGTCATTTTGGGTGTCCCGGGCAATTCTCAGGCCTGCGCCGCGCAGAACTTGACGGGGCCGTCCTCGCCGCTTGGGTGCATCGCGGGAGGGCGTCAGACCGGCGTCGGGGGAAAATGGCGCGCCAGCCGATTCTCCCAACCGGCGCGGGAGCGGAGAATCGCGCCCAGTCTTTTGATGGCAGAGAGAACAGCAGTACAGCTGCTGTGTCTGGCGTTAGCTCCAACACTGAAAACAAAACTAAAACACACCCTGCAGCAAACAGCCTAAAACGAAAGTAAAAAGCTGACAGACAGACAGCTCCACCCACACACTGACATCACTGATAAACACCCATTTCTTAAAGGTACATTTCTTAAACAACCAATTCTTAAAGGTACTCTCACATGACACCTTCCCCCAAGAAAAAAAAAAAACCATCAACTTCAAGATGCTTTCATTTTTCACCTTTTCACTATCCTTTGAGAAATGCACACAGTAAATATATTTTTTCATTTCAAAAAACAGCACACGCAAACAGGTATAATAATATAGTCCAACTGAAATCCTTCTCGATTGACAGTCTCATTGAACAAGATGTTCTCTGCACGATCCGTCCATTTCTCTACACCTTGGCATGTCTCTTTAAAGTCAGATACTTTAGTTCAATCTGATCACAGAGTCCCTCGTAATTCTCCAACACATGAGCATTTGTTATCACAGCTTTTGGGCAGTCAAATGCCTGTTGAAAGTCCGCTGTGCACTGAAATTTTCGACGTTTCTTCAGCAAGTCCATCAGTGGAGCAATCACCCTACAAAACCTGTGCACAAATGTTCGATCAAATCCAGTCATGCCAAGAAATCGCATTATTTTCACTTTGTCTTGAGAGTATTGAAAACTCCTCAATAACTGTTGGTTTCACATCCCGTGTGACCATTCGACCATGTCCGATTGTATGGCCAAGGAAAGTGAATTGGGCTTCTCCAAATTCACTTTTGGCTAGGTTTATCACTAAACCCATCTCCTGAAGTCAATCGAATAACTCCATCAGATGTTTCAAATGATCTGTCCATGTGTGGCTGAAAATTACTAGATCATCGATGTATACCGCACAATTAGGTAATCCTGAAACGACTTTGCTAGTTAACCGTTGAAATGCGGCTGGGGCGTTTTTCATGCCAAATGGCATAACTTTGAATTGGTATATACCATCTGGAGTCACAAAAGCTGAAATCTCCTTCACCTTTTCGGATAAAGGTACCTGCCAGTAACCTTTAAGTAAATCCAATTTGGAAGTAAAAGTTGATTGTCCCATTTTCTCAATGCAATCCTCCAAACGTGGGATAGGATAAAAGTCCATTCTTGTAACTGCATTAACCTTTCTATAGTCCACACACAACCGTTGGGTACCGTCTGATTTATGTACCATCACTATGGGTGAGCTCCATTGGCTGCAACCCACTTCAATTATGCCATTTTTAAGAATACTCTCAATCTCTTTGTTAACCTGTGCCAATTTTAAAGGGTTAAGTCTATATGGATGTTGTTTGATTGGAACAGCATTTCCCACATCTACATCATGTATAGCCATTTTAGTACTTCCCAATTTATCTCCACAAACCTGCCCATGTGATATCAATAACTCTTTCAGGTCAGTCCGTTTTTCCTCTGGAGGGTAACTCAACAATTTGTCCCAATTTTTACAAACATCCTCGTTTTCCAATTTAATTTGAGGTATGTCAAATTCACAGTCATCTGGATTTGGTTCGTCACTTTGAGTTAGAATCATTAAAACCTCCTTTTTCTCTCCTTCCTTTTCAAAATACCTTTTAAGCATATTCACCTGACACACTCGGTGAGTCTTCCTTCCATCTGGTGTTTTTACCACATAATCACCTCACTTAATTTCCTTTCAATCTGATCAGGTCCACTAAACCTAGCTTTTAAAGGATCACCTACCACTGGTAACAATATTAAAACATGATCTCCACTGGAAAAACTACGAACTTTGGATTTCTTGTCCGCTACCCTTTTCATCACATTTTGTGCAACTTTTAAATGTTGTCTAGTCAATTCACCTGCTCTATTTAATTGTTCCCTAAAATTTGACATGTAATCTAATAATGTAATTTCCGATTTCTCACTCACCAATTTTTCCTTAATCAATTTAAGTGGTCCTCTTACTCATGACCAAAAATAAGTTCAAAAGGACTAAACTTGGTTGATTCATTAGGTGCATCCCTAACTGCAAACAGTACGAATGGAATTCCTTTATCCCAATCCTCTGGATAATCTTGACAATAAGCCCTCAACATTGCCTTTAATGTCTGATGCCACCTTTCTAACGCCCCCTGCGATTCTGGATGGTACGCAGTTGATATAAATTGTTTTATTCCTAAGCTATCCATAACTTCTTTGAATAACCTTGAGGTAAAATTTGATCCTTGATCAGATTGTATTTCTGTGGGTAGTCCATGACTAGTAAAGAATTTAAGTAACTCCTCCACAATCGTTTTAGCTGTAATATTACGTACTGGAATGGCCTCTGAAAACCTAGTAGACACATCCATTATCGTCAAAAGATATTGATTCCCACTTTTCGTTTTAGGAAGCGGTCCTACGCAATCAATTAGGACCCGTGTAAAAGGTTCCTCAAATGCTGGAATGGGTTTTAAGGGTGCTGGTTTTATCACTGCTTGTGGTTTCCCTATCACTTGACATGTGTGACATGATTGACAAAATTTAACTACATCTTTATGTAGTCCAGGCCAATAAAAATGTTTTTGTATTTTAACTTGAGTTTTCCTTATTCCCAAATGACCTCCCACTGGTACCTCATGTGCAACTCGCAACACCTCCTTTCTATACCCTACCGGCAATACTACTTGATGAACTTCTGCCCACTTTTCAGCCGCCTGCATATGTAAAGGTCTCCATTTTCTCATCAAGACATCACTTTTACGGTAATAACACTCTATATACACTCAGATTCATCTTCCGTGTATGCTTTCTGATATATCAGTTTTATTTCTATATCTTTCTGTTGTAACTCCGCCAATTTTCCTGAAGTAAAAATATCCACCTCATCCTCCACCTCTTCTTTTCCAACCATCTGATCAAAAATTGTTTCTGATAATTGCACTTCACCTTTATCTTCACTCTCTGATTTCTCGTCTTGTCTTAACCTGTGACTTTGCGACCTTGTTACTACACAATCCGGAGAAATCCCAGATATTCGTTCTTCAACACTTCATTTGTCTGATTTTACACTGGATAATCAACCACAGTAGTCATCTCTCCCACCTGCGATCCAGCTATATCATTACCCAAGATAAACTGTATTCCTGGTCAAGATAGTTTCTCTATTACTCCTACTACCACTTCACCACTCTTCACTGGACTTTCCAACCTTACCTGATATAATTGAACGCTACTCCTCTCAATCTGAATTCCACATATTACCACCTTTTCTGGCAACATTCTTCCCAAACTACATAACTCCTCATCTCTTACCATGAAAGGTTGATTAACTCCTGTATCTCTTAAAATTGAGACTTCTTTACCTGCTCCTCCTGATACACGAGTAAACTTTACCCACACAAGTAAAATCTTTAAAGAGATATGGCACCTTCTTATCAATCATGTCTTGATCAGGCTGTACAATCTTTTGCACCTCCTTCGCTTCACTTGGGCTTTCCTTTACCACTTTCACAAACTCCGCTGTCTTATCCTGTTTTACCACATCAGCCTTCCCAGTGCTTTTCTTCAACCACCAACACTGTGACTTTACATGGCCTAGTTTATTACAGTGAAAACATTTGAAACTTTTCATGTCTCTTCCACCCTCCTGGATTTCCTTTTTAATCTGAGGTACACTCTCCTTATTATCTCCCATCAGATCACCTTTATCTTTACCACTTGAGTATTTCTCATGTCCCCTGTTTCTACCCTTCAGACTGAAACTGATGTTGGAAACCAAGCTTTGATTTATGAACTAATTCATAATCATCTGCCATTTCTGCTGCTAACCTCACAGTTTTAACCCTCTGCTCTTCCACACGAGTTCTCACTACATCAGGAATTGAATTTTTAAACTCCTCCAAAAGCATAATTTCTCTGAGAGCTTCATACGTTTGGTCTATTTTCAAAGCCCTTATCCACCTATCAAAATTACTCTGTTCGAGCCTTTCAAACTCCATATATGTTTGACGAAATTCTTTCCTTAAATTTCTAAACCTTTGTCTGTAGGCTTTCTGCACTAGTTCATATGCACCTATGATGGATTTTTTTCACCTCCTCATACGTCCCAGATACCTCCTCCGGTAGTGATGCAAACACTTCACTAGCCCTACCTTTCAGCTTTGTTTGAATCAGTAATACCCACATGTCCCGTGGCCTTTTCATTTGTTTAGCCACCTTCTCAAATGAAATGAAAAAGGCTTCCACCTCTTTCTCGTCAAACCTTGGCAATGCTTGGACATATTTAACTAGATCCCCATCAAGCCTTTGACTTTGACGCTCTTTCTCACTATCCTCATCACTATCATCCAACTGTACGTTTCCCTCTACATCTGCCAATTTTAACTGACTGTCATGTTTCATGGCCATTTTCTGAAGTTCAAACGCTCTCTCTTTATCTTTTTCCCTGATCTGTATCTCCCTTTCTCTTTCTTTTTGTTCTGCTAGGGCTATTCTTTCTTTTCTCCTTTCTTCTCTCTCCTTTTCTTTTTCCTCTCTCTTTCTTTTTCCTCTCTTTCGTATTCAAGCTGCTTTAATTCTTTCTCATGTTCCATTTGTTTAATTTGTAACTGAATTTTGGCCTTTTCCAATGAGTCAAACTGTATCTCAGGCAACTTTAAATGCTTAGCCACCGCCATAATTACCTCACCTTTTCGCATTTTGTCAGGTAATGTTAACTGCAATGTTTTTGCCAAATCTAACAGTCTGCTTTCAATCTCTGTCCGTAAGGTAGTGCGTGTGACCGTCTCCACCTCCAAAAACTTCAGAGCCTCTGAAAGAGCCATTGTCCACAACACAGTCCCCACTTAAGCTAGAATACCACACCTGATAAGCAACCACAATATGCTCACCCCTCACTGTCTTTAAGTTCACTAAGCCAATCCAATAGATGGACTTTTATCCCCCTCAAGCTCCCAATTTGTTATGGGCCAGGGTTTAGAGAACCCCAAAGTGTATCATGGAGTTCACCTGACCCACAACTTTTAATAGATTGTGGCATGGGGAGCAAAGAGCCCACTCTACAGGTGTGGTACAGCAGAAATGGAAAAGTATTTTTTGAAGCAAAACAATGTTTATTCTATGAACTCAAGTTAACCTTTTTAAAACATGCAATGAACATCTTAGCAACCATTAATTCAAATACAACCCCCAAAGACTACAACACTAAGTAATCCTTTAAGCTTTCCTTTTAACATCCATACGACTTAAAAACAAAATCTTTAACAGAAGCACATCAGATTAAAGTCACTACTGAAAACATTTATAATTCTGAATTCACAAAATGATCAAGAGATAGTCTTTTCATGACAGAGAGAACAGCAGTACAGCTGCTGTGCCTGGCTTCAGCTCCAACACTGAAAATGAAACTAAAACACACCCTGCAGCAAACAGCCTAAAACGAAAGTAAAAAGCTGACACAGAGCGCAGCTCCACCCACACCCTGACATCACCGATAAACACCCATTTCTTAAAGGTACATTTCCTAAACACCCATTTCTTAAAGGTACTCTCACATGACCCAGCAAACATCAAAGAAGCAGCCGAAAATGTAAGCTAGGTCCTGAGCACGAAAAGCACGTGGTCCAATTGGAAACCACACTGAAAACGTTATTATATATTATATCTCACAGTCTTAAGTTACAGTGCTTTGTTACAGGGCTTTAAATCGCCACTGAAAACAAATCACTTTCATAGGATTCAGTGGAATTCAAACTTTATGGAGCTATAGAAATTACAGCATAGAAGATAGCCAATTGGCCCATTGTTGCTTGTAATAATTCATCATCTGCATTTATCAACTCTAATCCCTTTCTGGAGTCTGCACGTTCTCCCCGTATGTGCGTGGGTTTCCTCCGGGTGCTCCGGTTTCCTCCCACAGTCCAAAGATGTGCAGTTAGGTGGATTGGCCATTCCAAATTGCCCTTAGTGCCTAAAAACGTTAGGTGGGGTTACTGGGTTACGGGGATAAAGAGGGATAGGGTCGAGGTGTGGGGCTTGAGTAGGGTGATCTTTCCAAGGGCTGGTGCAGACTCGATGGGCCTCCTTCGGCACTGTAAATTCTATGATTCTATGATTCCTGATGTCTTTTATGAATAATTACGAACATGCATGAAACAAAGGTTCTAAAAGTCGAAAAACACTCCCACTTCTTTGTGTCATGCCCTGTACAATAATATTATTAAGCTTCTCCTGCCATGGTTTATTATTCTATCCCAAGCTCATGGCATTGTCTTTATCCACATTAAATGATAGCTGACACTCATTGCCTGTTATGTTATGAGAGCACTTTCCCATTCTGTGCATAATAATACATTTAAATCTAAAGCCAACAGAATTTAAACTCATATAAAGCATTGAAGTAGTCTACACAGGCAGACCACAAATTAAGCATTTTCAGGACCTCAAATAACTTTAAAAAAAGAAAAACTAACCTAATCCTGTATTAATTGTTTTTCAGCATGAAGACTAAACAGCAATGAAAAGATAATTAAAACAGACTGTTAAACAAAATAATGTTTGACCAAAGATGAGAGTTTTGTGGAAACTTTAGTTCACCCTTTGACTTCAACTTTGAGCCAGACACATTCATTTTCAGTTTATAATTCTTTTATTTCTCCTTTATAAATTGACCCTTGTTGGATTCTTCCTAGAATAACAATTAACGTTATTGTTCTGCTGCCAAACTTGTTATGTGTACCTTGCGGCCAATTTCTCCAAAGATCTGCTCACCGCCCTCCCCAAATCCATCTGGAGAACTTTGTGACCAAGATTCTTTCAGTTCACCATCACCCCCCGTCTTTCTTCTCTGTGCCTTAAAATTCTCTGTTTGCAATGTCTTTGTGCTCTCGACGTACAATCTTGGGAAACATTCTAACAGAAATACCATATCACAACCTCCTCTGATTTCAGTTCATAGCTTTTCCCTGCACTCTTTTTGTTTCACCTTTGAAAGCCAGTTCTTCAGTTACTGCATCCCTGCCTTTGAACGTTTTTCCATGTTACCTTGCAACCCCTATATCTGCGAGAGAAACATCACTTCAACTATGCCTTTAGTTCCCCACCAACCTCATTAATTTATTTTATTCCCTGCTTGGTGTCCAACCCACCCAGACAACACACGCAAACTTTCTGTAATGCAAGGAATCCTAACTATGTTAAGCCAAGTTGTTTTTCATATGGTAAAAATACTGTTGAGCGTTAGAGCGATGATTTTTCATTCATTCAACGGGGCGGCACGGCAGTACAGTGGTTAGCAATGTTGCTTCACAGCGCCAGGGACCCTGGTTCACTTCCCGTTTGGGTCACTGTCTGTGCGGAGTCTGAACATTCTCCCCATGTCTGCGTGGGTTTCCTCCTGGTGCTCCGGTTTCCTCCCACAAGTCCAGAAAGATGTGCTGTTAAGTAAGTTGGACTATCTGAAATCTCCCTCCGTGTACCCGAACAGGCGCCGGAATGTGGCGACTAGGTGCTTTTCACAGTAACTTCATTGCAATGTTTATGTAAACCTACTTGCGACAATAAAGATCATTATATTATAATCGCTTTTGTAGGTGTAGATTTTGTTCCTCAATGTCTAATCCTTGAGTATTGACACCAAGTGACCACAAAGACATTCCAGCAAGGGTTACTGAATGATTCAGTCAGAAAAGATGGAGAAGGAACTGAGTGTGATGATTGACAGTTCATCTAAAATATCCAAGAAACTGTTAACAAGTAATGGGATGCAACTCAAGTGCATTTGATTGCAATTCAAAATATTTAAACTTTGCATAACTTATTGTAAGGTCATGTTTGGATATTAAAGAATTCTATGTTCCCAATTCTCAACAGCACACTGGCTGATGAAAAATAGACGCATAAAACAAGGGTTATTTTTATTACAAAGGTTCAGGTATGCATAACAAATAGGTTATTTATATTGGACATTAATCACTGAACTAGTGTGCATGTAGATGCCTCAAATTAACAGTAAAGTCAGTGCTGGTGAAGGGAAGAATTTCTTTGCCACAACATATATATCAGACATTCAACAACAGCATGTTGATAATTCCAGAATTACTCTCTCAGAAGCACGGACTACAGTTTTTGTTTTGACAGAGACTGAAATCTTTTCCCACTCCATTATAATGTGTCTGTTCTTTTGAAAAGAAAATTGAGTATTGTTCAGCTAGTCTCAATAGGGTAAACTACAGATGAACTCTCAATGTACAGTAATTAAACATAATTCAATACATAAGTTCTCCACTGAAATAAACAGATTCAGTCTGATGCAACCATGGCATTGGGGGAGGGGAATTCAAGTAAAGGATTTGGATGCAGGAACTGGTGAGATAACCTCATGTGCAATTAAGCCATCTTACATTCCTGATAAAAAATAATGAATACCAGAGCTCAATCTTAATGCAGATCCAGTAATTTAAAAACCTAACTATCGAAACAGAATGCCAGTGGGTGCATTGCAGTGCTGTACTACAGAACTGGAATTCAGAAGCCACATAGGATCCCCAGGTGCCCTCGATAGAGCCTTGACTAGGCTTCTCTCTGGTTTAGGGAGGAGACATTAAATAGAGGCAAGGGACAAAATCAAAGAGAACGTCTAAAAGGAGCAGGAGCATGTTGTCTGTCCACGACTTGGTTAAACAACCATGCTCAACACAGAGGAAGAAGAACACATTTGAAAAGTAAAAGGGATTTTTTAAATATGAAACTACAGTTACACAGCTGATCTATAATCAATGGATGTTTATATCAACAACAAGGATATTATTCAAGCTGTGTTGTCATACAAATGTATCTGGAAAGGTCAAAGCCTTTTTTTCCAATTGTTGAATGATATGTTGCTTGTTGCTATGGGTTTCCTGTGGACTGTGTAGGAAGCAACCCAAGTGCAGGCTGCGTGGCACAATATGCATAGTCTGCTCAGTGCCCGTGAGACAGGTCCTGTTGCTCAATAAGAGTTTAAGAATGAATAATGATCACGCATTCTGGGAATAAATTATAGGTCAGGGAATTAGAATGAAGTTCCAACCCTTCTGGGTAGCTTGCATGAAAACTGAATTATTGGAAACCTGTATTTGATCACATTTTAAGTGATTTTCACAGCCTCGAAGAATAATGCAATTCAAATATTAACACAAGCAATATTTTGTCTCCAGTGGAAGTCTTAGGTGTGACAAATGCACTGAATTATATTGCACTGTCATTAGGATGAGGGGGTGAGGGGATGACATTTCTCACAGGAAACTGCTGAAATCACTAACTACAATTTAAAATGAATTCTCCAAAATCACTCATTTTTAACCTGCATCTTCCAACTTAAATTTTTCTAACAAACTAGCACAGATCCCAAGCACGACAGTACGATTTTCTGGCAGAATCACCAGTGCATCCACTTAACCCATCCAACATCGCCCAAAATTATCTCAATGTTAATCTTAATCTCAATCTAGCTATCCCACATCCTATAAACTGTCCATTCATTTTGTCCCTTTTTGAACCCGTTTACGGTTTAATGTTCCTCCATTTTGTCTTGCAGGCTGTTTCATTTTTTTTATAACTCTTTCATTGAAATTCTTTCTACCTGGATATCCTTTTTAAGGTTACAATTCATTTGACATTTTGATCCCTTTTGTATTTTGTAACAGCAGACAAATTTCACAAAATTCTAATTCTCCAAAACCCTCAAAGCTTCAATAATCCCATTAAATTACCCCTCCATCTTTTCGGACATCTTCACAGGCAGCAGGGTAGCATTGTGGTTAGCACAATTGCTTCACAGCTCCAGGGTCCCAGGTTCGATTCCGGCTTGGGTCACTGTCTGTGCGGAGTCTGCACATCCTCCCCGTGTGTGCGTGGGTTTCCTCCGGGTGCTCCGGTTTCCTCCCACAGTCCAAAGATGTGCAGGTTAGATGGATTGGCCATGATAAATTGCCCTTAGTGTCCAAAATTGCCCTTAGTGTTGGGTGGGGTTACTGGGTTATGGGGATGGGGTGGAGGTGTTGACCTTGGGTAGGGTGCTCTTTCCAAGAGCCGGTGCAGACTCGATGGGCCGAATGGCCTCCTTCTGCACTGTAAATTCTATGATAATCTCTTTCCAAGAGGGAAATGTCCCCAGGCAGCTAACCTCTTTCATACGTATTCCGTAGTTCTACTTATCTGCCTGGCGCCAGACTTCATCCAGTGTGATCCCAGAAATGCCAGCTACAATTTTAGATTTACTTTCTCCTTGGTTTATTTACTTCAAGAACACTGCCCCCTTTTTTGGCTGAGTCGGAAGACTGCAAGTTGAATCCCATTCTACAGACTTGAGCTCATCAATCCAAGCTGATGCTCGCAGTGCTGCATTGCCAGAGGGGCCGGGTAGGATTTTTCCGCCCTGCCCTCCATGGGACCAGAAATTCCCATCCAAAGTTATTGGACCATTTAGTTGGTCGGTGATGCACAATCAATGACCACTAAAGCGAGGTTATAGTCCAACTGAAGACTTTAATAAGCTAGATGTTTCCCCCAGCAACTCAGGTACAGATTCTTACAGGTTCTTATACCCCGCCTAGCAGGGCGGAGCTATCATACATTCTAACCAATAGAAAGCATACAGTTTCCACCAATGGTGCTTTAGCCTATCAGGTACCGTAATACCTATAATACCACATTCACCCCCTGTTAAAAAAAGAGTCCGGCGGGGGTGGTGGCCTGAAACTACAAAACATGGCAACATGGTATAATTAGTTATGGAAGTACCGTAATACCTCCGTACAGTGTTTAGTAACTATTTACAATTCTGATACCCATGTACATTTGATGGTTTATATTTACAGTTTACAATTAAAATGGAGCCATTAGATTACAGTTTACAGTTTACCATTTAAAATGAAGCAATCAGTCGATCGGGGGCCTTGGTCGTCCCCTGTGATCGTCGGAGCTTCGGTGGTGACTCCGGTGGAGGCTCGGGCGTCTGTGACTCCGGGAGCGTGGCTTCGATCTCCATGGCAGCTTCGGCATCCCTAGACGGCGCTGGTGGGGAAAACGGTTGACCTGGGAAGGGAGCACCTGCGGGGGTCGTCGGTGGGTGGGGGGGCCTAGATGGGGCGGAAGGACCGATCCTCCTGTAAGGTGCTGCAGTGGAGGGGAGGTGGGACTGGTGGTTGGGATGTGCGTGGGGTTCCGGCGGGCGGCAGATCCCGTAGGGAGGCCGTATCTTGTCGGCCGTCAGGGTACGCCAGGCGTACTGGGGGTTAGCATGGAGCAGATGGATCCTCTCGACCAACGGGTCCGACTTGTGCGCCCGCACGTGTTTTCGGAATAGGATGGGTCCGGGTGCTGCCAGCCAGGTCGGGAGCGAGGTCCCAGAGGAGGACTTCCTAGGGAAGACAAGGAGACGTTCGTGAGGTGTCTGATTGGTGGTCGTACAAAGCAGTGACCGGATGGAGTGGAGGGCATCCGGGAGGACTTCTTGCCAGCGGGAGACTGGGAGGTTCCTGGACCGTAGGGCCAGTAGGATGGTCTTCCAGACCGTTCCGTTCTCCCTCTCTACCTGTCCGTTACCCCGGGGGTTGTAACTGGTCGTCCTGCTGGAGGTAATGCCCTTGCTGAACAGGAATTGACGCATTTCGTCGCTCATAAAGGAGGACCCCCTATCACTGAGTATGTAAGCGGGGAACCCGAACAGTGCAAAGATGCTATGGAGGGCCTTGATGACGGTGGTTGCGGTCATGTCGGGGCAGGGGATGGCGAATGGGAACCGGGAGTACTCGTCAATCATGTTCAGGAAGTACGTGTTGCGGTCGGTGGAGGGGAGGGGGCCTTTGAAGTCCATGCTGAGGCGTTCAAAGACCTCCTCGATGGAGTAGGGCAGATTGCGGGTCTTGACAAAATGGAAAATGCGAGTGACCCCTGGGAGGCAGAGGTCCTCGTGGAGACGGTCCACTTGTGCAGTGGCACATGTGCCGCGGGACAGGGCGTCAGGAGGCTCGTTTAGCTTCCCGGAGCGATACAAGATCTCGTAGTTGTAGGTGGAGCGTTCGATCCTCCACCGCAAGATCTTGTCGTTTTTTATCTTGCCCCGCTGTGCATTATCAAACATGAAAGCAACCGACATTTGGTCCGTGAGGAGAGTGAATCTCCTGCCGGCCAGGTAATGCCTCCAATGTCACACAGCTTCTACTATGGCTTGGGCCTCCTTTTCGACTGAAGAGTGGCGGATTTCGGAAGCATGGAGGATACGAGAGAAGAAGGCCACGGGTCTGCCCGCTTGGTTGAGGGTGGCCGCCAGAGCTACGTCGGACACATCGCTCTCGACATGGAAGGGGAGGAACTCATCGATGGCATGCATCGTGGCCTTTGCAATGTCTGCTTTGATGCGGCTGAAGGCCTGGCGGGCCTCTATCGACAGGGGAAAAGCTGTGTATTGGATCAGGGGACGGGCCTTGTCCGCGTAGTTGGGGACCCACTGGGCGTAGTAGCTAAAACACCCTAGCCACGTTTCAGGGCCTTGGAGCAGTGAGGGAGGGGGAACTCCATAAGGGGGCGCATGAGTTCAGGGTCGGGGCCTATAACTCCATTTCGCACTACGTAGCCGAGAATGGCTAGGCGGTCGGTGCTAAACATGCATTTATCCTTGTTGTATGAAAGGTTAAGGATTTTAACGGTCTGGAGAAGTTTTCGGAGGTTGTTGAAGTGGTCCTGCTGGTCATGGCCGCAGATGGTGACATTATCGAGATACGGGAATGTTGCCCGTAAACCGGGCCGAAGGGAACCCTCAAGAAGTAATAGAGCCGCCCATCTGCCTCGAAGGCAGTGTATTTGCGGTCACGAGTACAAATGGGGAGCTGGTGGTAGGCTTACTTGAGATCCACCGTGGAGAAGACCTTATAATGCGCGATCCTGTTTACCAGGTCGGATATACGGGGGAGAGGGTACGCGTCCAGCTGCGTAAACCTGTTGATGGTCTGACTGTAGTCGATGACCATCCTATGCTTCTCCCCGGTCTTTACCACCACTACTTGAGCTCTCCAGGGGCTGTTACTGGCTTCAATAACCCCTTCCCTCAGTAGCCTTCGGACCTCTGAACTAATAAAGATCCGGTCCTGGGCACTGTAGCGTCTGCTCCTGGTCGCGACCGGTTTGCAACCCGGGGTGAGGTTCGCAAACAGGGAAGGCGGGTTGATCTTAAGGGTCACGAGGCCGCAGACAGTAAGGGGGGGTATAAGTCCGCCGAATTTGAAGGTCAGACTTTGAAGGTTACACTGGAAGTCTAAACCCAGGAGTGTAGCCATGCAGAGGTGGGGAAGGACGTAGAGACGGCAATTTTTGAACTCCCTTCCCTGGACTGTGAGGTTTGCTATACAAAACCCCTTTATCTCCACTGTGCGTGAACCGGAAGCCAGGGAGATTTTTTGATCAATGGGGTGGATGAGGAGAGAACAGCGCCTTACCGTGTCAGGGTGTATGAAGCTCTCCGTGCTCCCAGAGTCGATTAGGCAGGACGTCTCGTGCCCGTTGATGAATACGGTCGTCGTAGCAGTTGAGAGTGTTCGAGGCCGAGACTGATCCACAGTCACCGAGGCTAATCGCAGCAGTTGAGAGTTCTCTTCAGGCAGTGCGTGGTCAGCCGAGCTGGGGTCCTGGGGGTTCATCCAAGATGGCGGCTCCCATTGCTCGCACATGGCTGGGGGTGCACAAAATGGCAGCACCCGGCGTCCGCACGTGGCCCTGGAATATGAAGATGGCGGCGACCGCTGGCCGCACGGGGCCCGTGGAGACGTTTGTGGTTTTGGTCCGCATTCACCACCGGAGACCGCGGTAACCGCACGGGCCTGACATACCCCCACGAAATGGCCCTTTTTGCCGCATCCCTGGCAGTGCTGGCGGGGGTGCTTGGCCTGCCCGCAAAAGTAGCAGCGGGGCCCCCCGGGGTTGCCAGGCCGCCTTGCAGCACAGGCCTGTGGGGGAATGGGGGAAGTCTCGGGGTCGGCCGCGGAGGAGTTCCACGCTGCCCAGGGGGCTGCTGCACGGTCGGGAACGTAAGCGCGGGCGTTCCTGGAGGCCATGTCCAGGGAGCCTGCAAGGGACCGTGCCTCCCTGAGACCCAGGGTGTCCTTTTCTAACAGACACTGGCAGATTTGTGAAGATAGTATACCTGCCATGAAAGCGTCCCGGACTAAGAGTTCCGTGTGTTCGCTCGCCAAAACTTGCGGGCAGTTGCAGCTTCTTCCCAACATCAGGAGTGCACAGTAGAATTCCTCCAGCGATTCCCCAGGGGTTTGTCGCCTCGTTGCAAGCAGGTGCCGGTCGTAGCGTGGTTTACCCGGCGAATATAGTGTCCTTTTAGCAGCTCTATTGCTGCATCAAAGTCTTCCGCTTCCTCGATGAGGGTGTAAATCTCCGGGCTCACCCTTGAGTGCAGGACTTGCAGTTTCTGCTCTCCCGTGGGTGTGTTTTCGGCCGTCCCGAGATACCCTTTAAAGCACGCCAGCCAGTGCTTAAAGATTGCCGCTGAGTTCGCAGCATGGGGGCTAAGTTGCAGACACTCCGGCTTGATTCGGAGCTCCGTCCTTTCTTCTTAAAAAAACAAGCTTATCAAATTGATGCACAATCAATGACCACTAAAGCGAGGTTGTAGTCCAACTGAAGGCTTTAATAAGCTAGATGTTTCCCCCAGCAGTTCAGGTACAGAATGAAGGCTGCTGGGGCGGCAGGGGTTCTTATACCCCGCCTAGCAGGGCGGAGCTATCATACATTCTAACCAATAGAAAGCATACAGTTTCCATCAATGGTGCATTAGCCTATCAAGTACCGTAATACCTATAATACCACAGTCAGTCAAATTTTGCTTCCTGCCCGCAATGATTCATGCATTGGGGACTGGAAAATCCTGCCTGCCGTTTTTCAGACTTTAAACTGAAGCCTAGTCTGCTACCTCAGATGGATGTAAAAGATTCCGTGGCACTATTTATTTAATACCAACAAGAATAACAATTTATATTTACACAGTACATTTAACACAGTGAAATGTCTCAAGGCACTTTCCAGAGGTGTTATTAAACAAAATTTAACACCAAATCATAGAAGGAGATATTAGGGCAGAGGATCCAAAGAGGTATCTTAAAGGAGGAAAGAGAGGTAGAAACACAGAGGTTTGGAAAGGGAATTTCAGAGGTTGGTGCCTTGGCAAATGAAGGCATCATCTCCATTGGTGGATCAATTAAAATTAGGGATGCACAAAAGCCCAGAATTTGAGAAGTGCAGATGTTTCAGAAGGTTCCAGATTGGAGAAGATTACAGAGACAAGGAGAGATCTGAAAACAAGATTCAAATTTTGAAGTTGCTTAATTATTGTTCCACCGAGGCAGCACGGTGGCGCAGTGGGTTAGCCCTGCTGCCTCACGGCGCTGAGGTCCCAGGTTCGATCCTGGCTCTGGGTCACTGTCTGTGTGGAGTTTGCACATTTTCCCCGTGTTTGCGTGGGTTTCGCCCCCACAACACAAAGACGTGCAGGCTCGGTGGATTGGCCACGCTAAATTGCCCCTTAATTGGAAAAAATTAATTGGGTACTCTAAATTTAAAAAAATGAAATTATTGCTTCACCGGGAGCCAATGTAAGTAAGTCAGCAAGCCTAGGGACAATGGGTAAACATATCTTGATGCATGTTAGGACATGGGCAGCAGAGCTTTTGATGACCTCGAGTTTATAGAGGATAGAAAATAGGAGGTGGCCAGGAGTGCATTGGAATGATCAAGTTGAGAGGTAGCAGGGAAGTTCTCCTTGGTGTCCTGGCTAACATTTAACACTCAACCAACATTATCGAAAAATTACTAATTAATTGGTCTTCATCTCATTGCTGTTTGTGGAACCTGGCTGTCTCTAAATTGGCTGCTGTGCTTCCTACATAACAGGGAACTAGACTTCAAAAGTACTTCTTCATTGTAAAGTGCTTTTAGATGTCCTGCAGTCATGAAAGGTGAAAATTTTCTTTCTTTTATAACCCTCATTATCTTTTAATTTGTCAAATCTCAACTTACGTTTGGCAGCAAATTGGCTATGCTGCTTCACCGGCTATGGAACTAACTTTATGCACAATGTATGGAAAAGGACGTGAAAATATAGCAAGCTCCAGTCACACAGGATATCAATGGTGATTTTGACCAGTGTGGACTTGGTGGTGAGGACTGTTCTGAAACTACACTTGAGAGACTCGAACAGTGAGTAATGGGAAAAGGGAATGCAATGATACATTCAAAGACAGAGGGAAGCGAGAAAGGCTAGAGATAGGCCAAGGGAGAATAAAAGTCTTGTGGGTAGATGATTTAGGAAGCGTTGTGGTAGCAGCAGTTTCAAAAGGGTGAGAAGAATGCCAGGAAAGATGGTCAAGAAAGGCAAGCTGTCTGTACAAGCAGGAGGGAATAGTGGAAGAAATATATCTTGTAGCATGCATTAGGTGGGAGCTGGGTTGGAGGAACAGTGAGGCATAACAAGGGTAAAGGAGAATAAGTTACATAGGAGGCAAAGCCAGTAGAACATAGGGCCTTAACCTGGTAACTATGTCCATGCCCTCCTCAATTCCAGTGTCTGAAGTAAAGATGAAGGGTACAGGCAGTGAAAGGTAGATGGAAATGGTTAGTAGTTAGAGGCAAAGAAGTGTGAAGAGTGAATTGGAAGTTGTTGTTTCCCATCTGGCACAATCATGCAACATGCTTCCATTACAGTAAGCATCAAATTGTTCACACTGAAGTGTGTGTTCTGTCCTGCATCACAGACCTAAGTAGAATTTCAGTGCTGTATCCAAACCGTAGTAGATTCTTTACTCTTCCAAAGAGTTGACAAGATGCAATGATGGACAAAATGACTTCCTTCAATTATCTATTATTCTACATATAATTCTTTTAAGTTATTTCATTTGCTAGGCTTATTACACACAGTTTCCCTATTACCAAAGTAATCTGAAGTTTCTTATTGGATAAAATAACATATATTGGGAAAGATATGGGGATGATGCAGCTAAGATGGATCCTAGAACACCTCGTAGTCGTCACCTTGAATTAGATCAGAAATACTCCTCGGTCTGTTGGCACTTTTGGCTATTCCTCGGTAAACATGTAGGACTAATCTTGATTCATGTTCATGGCAGGATTTCACCATCAGCTGTGGTGAGTAGAAAGCCCCCAAAGCACATTGGACTAAAGTGCTTTTGTACGCATACAGCCGCATCTGCTGAATTGCCCTAAGCAATTCAATGCAGCTGATACTCCGAAATTGAGAAGAATTAAAACATGTATCCCATTGTGCTTTGCAGCTGACATCAGTGCTTGTAATCATTCCTCAAAGCAGACCAAAATAATTTCACTTAAAATATTTGAGCCTCTGTACCTGAAATTAATAGCTGCACTTAGTGCAAAATCATGAATAAATTACTATCCCATTCATATATTTGCTACTCAAATCACACCATTTAAAAAAACATTATTTCAGATAATAGATAAAATATTGCTGTATTTTTCTGTCCAGCCCAACAGCAACATTAAACCGCTGTCCATTTCAAGTTAATAGTCCCTATAATTTAAATTGGAAATATTTCAAAGTGTTGATTAATTGCTGGAATCACACAAATAAAGAATGAAATGGGATAGTCTACAGGATATGTCAATCAGGCTATGCAACCAAACAACAAATGAATTATTGCAGGATTTCTTGACAGGCAAATTTTCTTTTCTACAAAATTGAGTCAACTGTATTTCTTTTATCCTCAGAATAAAGCAATTGCCCTGCATGTGAGGAAGGTTGTATAAATACTAATTACTGTTGATTGCATTTAAATATACAAATATATTTTTTAATGAAGGCACTGTAATTTTAATGAAATAATTATATGGACTGAAGGAAAATAATTTCACAGATTCTATAGTTGCAAAATGCTTATAAATTACAATTTGGTTTTCCAAATATGACACTATCCTAGTCAGAAGTGATGTCGCTCTCTCCCAGATAGCTCAATATTACTATGGCACAGATTTGTGAAACAGCCACTAATGTGCTCAAATTATTTTTTGTTAGTGAGTGACGGTAGCACGACTTGCTAACCTGGAGTACTTTTAAAAGTTAAACGATAACTGCGGGACAACTGGACATAGATACAAAAGTGGAAAAGCTAAGTTCAGAAAGCGCTCCTTCACACACAGATTGATTGATACTTGGAAAGGTCTCCATGAAGGGTAGTGGAGGAAAAGTTCTGCAGTCATTCAACAGGCAAGAAAGCATCTAAGATTTCAATGGAAATGACAATGGAAGTGGATTAGAAGACTTCCCTCAAAGGTTTGTGATTTTTCAATTCTTTCTCCAATTGGGTTCCCCCGCACCACATGATTAATAGTTAACAAGGCATCAGGAACCTTACTTGTGGTCCATACCAATATTGCTAGGAGAGCTGCGAGAATGAAAGAGCAGTGACTCTACGCTCTGTGGGAAAGCACCTAGCCTCCACAGTCCCCTGGTTAACTCAGCATTATGATCAGAAAACCCTGTCCCACAAATCCACAGTCCTTTGTCACTCTCACTATTAATACTGAGGTCCCATGCTCCATGATCGATGCTTAAAACCAATGTCTCAAAGTGTTTTACAGCAATGAAGTGTGTTTTAAGTGTAGTCACTGTTGTAATGTAGGAAAACCACCTTATTCAGCCTAACCACAACACAAGCACTAGGAGCAAAGCATCTTGTGCATTTATAACAAGGTAAATGCAGCACTGTGTACATAACACTACAGCCTTACAACAACGATGGCGGGCACAATTTAATGGGAGAGCAACAGAGTCCCATTTGGGCACATATAGCGGTGTTTCTCAGTGCCTGCAGCACTAAGAACAACAATACTATTTAACTGCACTTTGCCAATTATTCTGGCCTTGGCAAGGAAGGCCACATTTGCATCATTTCCTGCTATGGCGACCTCAGTTGGTAGGACAGCTGGTTTGTGACGCAGTGTGGGTTCAATTCTTGTACCAGCTGAGGTTATTCATGAAGGCCCGCCTTCTCAACCTTGACCCTTGTCTGTGATGAGGTGACCTTCAGGTTAAATCACCACCAGTCAGCTCTCCCCCTAAAAGGGGAAAGCAGCCTTTGGTCATCTGCGACTATGGCAACTTTACTTTCACAGCACTTGAATGTCAAATGTTTAGAGTACTGCTTTAGGCTTTTGGAATCTACATGTAAATTTTAAACCGATGTAATTAATTAAATTTCTTATCAACAGAGGCTGACATTCAAGATCGAAAAATTCGTGTATCACATGCTGTAACTGCTTCATGATTAAAAGAAGTATATGATGAGAGATGCCTAAAGGGACTCATACATATTATTTGCATTTTTAGAGGAGTCAAGGAAACTATAATCTCCTTTTACTTCAGTAGTAATATTGATTTATTTTTATGCAACAGCATCATTTGTGACATGTTCTCTCCATTGAGTTTGCCTTCATAATTGAACATGAGCTTTTTTCTATATGATACGGGATAATGGTGCAGCTATCAACAATCCTAATGAAGACAGATGTCATCGATTTCACAGAATCATAAAATGATACAGCACAGAAGGAGAGCATTTGGTTCATCGTGCCTGTGTCAGCTCTTTAGTAATTATCCAATTCATCTCACTTCCCTGTTCTTTCCCCATAGACCTGTAGATTGACTCGCCTATAGTTGCTGGGCTTATCCCTCTCTCCTTTTTCAACATTCTTTTGCCGAAGCAGGATAAGAAGTTACTGGCTAGAATATTCATATTTTGCACCCTTAATTCGCTCAGTAATGAAGAATGTATCCCGCTTGCACTGGGTGACTTTACTACTTTGATAACTACCAGCCATTTAAGAGTAGCCTATATTTATTTATTTTAATCTTATCCAAATTCACTACTGCCTTCTTTACTGTGACATTGTCATAATTCTCTTCTCTAGTGAAGATAGATGCAAAGTACTCAGTTAGTATCCCCGCTACATCCTCTGCCTCCACAAGAATGTCTTTTTGGTTCCTAATTGGCCGACCTTTCCTTTGACCACCTTTGTACAATTTATATGTTGGTAAAAAAACATTTATGTGGCCTTCTATGATAAACCACTAATCTACTCTAGTGCTCTTTTTTTTTTTTCCTCGCTAATTCCCTTTTTAGTGTTTGTTGTGAGGGCCACGAAGAATCCAGCTTGAGTTTGTAGAGTCAAACAAAAAGTAACTTTATTTACAACAATATGTACGCAGCAGCAGTTGTCACTACTGCTTTCTTCTCTAGCCGGTACCACATTGATTGGCCAGCTTTAATCATTCGGCTGCAACTTCTAGTGATTGCTCCACCCCCCCTCATTCGGGAGCTCATATTCATCAAAAGTCATGGGGCAACCAATTGTCCCCAGCCAATAGGATCCGGGCAGGTTCCGACAGTTTTCTTCCATACTTTCTACATTCAGCTTGGTTCTCTATTATTTCATGAATCTTACAATTGTCATCAACTGCCTTTTTTCAGTCTCATTTTAACCTTAATGTTCAGGAAGCTCTAACTGTGGGTCCCCCCTCCCCCCCCCCCCCCACCCCGCCAATCCCCTGTGGAAATGTATCTAACCTCTCCCTAAAGGCCTCATTTTCAATTACTGTTTTGCCTGCCAATTTATTGTTCCAATCCACCTGGATTTCTTTTCAACTCATCTACAGCATACATCTAGCAGTCTAGCAGTGTAATAGGCCTGTACTGCTCCTTAATTCTAACAAAATGGATTCTGTCTTTGACCCCTCAGCCACATTATCGCTGTTCTGTGCTTTAGTAGTTTCTTTTTTCAAAATTGCAGCCACCTCCTCCCCTTCATTTCCTTCCTGATATTTCCTGAATGCCTTAGATTCAGGAATATTAAGTACCCAATCTTCCCTTTCTTTGAACCAGGTTTCTGTTATTGCCACCATATCAAGATCTCTTGTGATGACTTGCGGTTGCAGCTCACCAACATTATTTACCACATTATGTGCATCTCGAAACCCATTTCAGAACTTAAATGGTAAATTATCAGCAAAGAAAAAGATATGTTGGGTGTGATTTAACGCCCCCAAAAGAGAGTCTGTTTTGGGCAGGTATAGCTGGGTCTTTCTCGATGCCTGCAACACCAAGAAAGACCCGCTATCAAATGGGACTCTTTTTTTTTGGCCTCGGTTGGGAGCGTCCAGGTTGCACTTACCTCATTTCCTTGTCAGTGTGGGAAGAGACCGGGGGACAATTTTTATATGCCGGTCCGATCTCTTGACACCCCTTGGACTCAACACCGCTTGGGCTCCCCACCGCGGCCTCCGGAGCCCCCAGTGCCCCAAAGTATCTCTTAGAGGGTCCTCGAGCGATCTCATCCTCACCCCACATCTTAAGGGCCTGGCACCCCCAGGCCCAATCCCTGGCAGGGGCAACCTGGGACCTTGGTACTGCCAGCCTGGCACTATGGCAGTGCTCCCACCAGGGTGGCACTACCAGGGTGCACAGGTGGAAGTGCCAAGGTACCAGACTGGCAGTGCTCAGGTGGCAGGAGTGCCAGGGTACCACCTTGTCCAATTCCCGACCACTCAGGGGCCTCCAATGGCCTGGGAGACTACCCCAGGTGTCTTTACGTCTGGTCCACGTTACATACAATCTGCCTCCATTTAACATGTTTACCAGCCTTTGCATAAAGCAATTACATTTGAACTGTCTCACCTGTTCTCTGCTAAACTTGATTCCATGTCTTCTGGTTCTAGAGTTTATTATAATCTCAAACATATCGGGCGGGATTTTCTGTGCCTCCTGCCATGTGATTCACGGAGGGGACCCGCCGCTTGCCGGTGGCGGGATCTTCTGGTCCTGCTGCTGTCAATGGGATTTCCCATTTTATTCACTTCCCCCGTTGCCAGGAAACCCATGGTGCGGGTTTGTTGTTGGTGAGACTAGAGGTTGCTTCCGGAATTTCGGCCTTGAGCAAGATTTTCCTCGACTCCTGCTGTGTGATTCGTGGTGGTGGAGGCAACCTGCCATTGACTGATGGTAGGATCTTTTGGTCCCGTCACTGTCAACGGGGTTCCTGTATCATACACCCCCCCCCCCCTTAGCCAGGAAACCCAAATGGGGGTTCACCATTGGCAGGACCAGAAGATCCTGCTGGTGGGAACAGCTGGAGAATTCCGGCCATTATTACGATTAAAATTTTCTACGTCGTTAAGAATCTTGAAAACTTGTTTTGGGGTTGTGAAAAATTGGGAAGATTCTGGGCGGGAGTGTTCGCGGTCTTAGCCAGGATAGTGGAGGAGGGAGTGTACCCGGACCCTTTAGTGGTGATATTTGGGGTTTCAGAGAAGCCGGAGCTCATGGAGAGGAGGAAGGCCGATGTCTTGGCCTTCGCCTCTCTGATTGCACGGCAACGAATTTTGCTGGAGTGGCGGTCGGCATCACCACCGCGGGTAGCAGCATGGTTGGGTGACCTGTATGACTTCCTGCGGTTAGAGAAGATAGTGTATGAGTTAAGGGGCTCAGCAGGGGAGTTTGAGAAAAGGTGGGGGATGTTTGTGACCGTTGTAGCCACCTAAATGGCTGATTCCCGCTTAATTTGGCCAAAACCCGATATAAAATGGCTAACCGAAAAGGCTGATGGGAAAAGAAGCCAACAGGGCACAAACGGACAGCTGCAGACAGAATAGCGTATTCGGCTCTGGGGAAGTCGGCCCAGATCGATACCTGCGAACATTAGCAGCACATCAACACAGACATCTGCAGTTTAATCGGCTATCCCCGGGAACAATTGCAACATATTACCAATTGAATGCCGGGCCAGACCTCCCGGCGCCAGCAGTGGCCGAGACAAAGACAGGTGAACAACCACCCCCCGATCAAGGAATCGCCCCATTATTGGAGCATATCGAACCCAGTGATTGGGAACAAGTCCAATCACTTGGGACTCAGGGTCAAGGTCCGCCCTGAGAGGCGGGAAGCCCCTGGGCCCTATAAAATGAGGGGCCAAGTTCAGATCGGCCCTTCTCTCCCTTCTTCTCCTGCTCGCAACCTTCGCAAGAACCATTGACCAGCAACCGTAAGTTTGACTCCAGCGATCGCTACCTGATAGAGACTCCTAGACATCGACCTGTATCAGCCTTTTGAATCCCGCAGGCCAGACCCAATTCGATAAACCATTCGTTTCCCTGACCTGGTGGGCCATCCCCAAAAGTTAAGTATTGGCCAGTAGTGGTAGGTAGTGATATAGAAAGTAGGATTATTGTGTAAGTATTTATTGCTGTACATAATAAATGACCGTTGATTTCAATCTTACTAAGCGGTGTGCTGTCTTATTAATCATAACTCGAGCTTGAACCATGTGGCGGTATCAGAAAGATACCTGGCGACTCGTGAGCAAAGGTGACATAATCAGAGCTAATAAAACTAAGGCTAATAAGAGCAACACCGTGTTTGAGGAGCTGTTCGTCTCAGGGGAGTGGGTGATGGGGAGGGGGGGGGGGCTGAAAAAGGAGAAAGAAAAAAAATCTTGCAAACTTGAATAATGTCTCCCGAGAGCCTTCTCTTCTCCACAGTAAAATTCCAAGCTTTTTAACCAATCCTCATAGGTCAGATACGTTAAGATCAATATTGGTTTAGTTTCCTTTTTGTTACTAATACCTAGGGTGTTTATGTCAAGCCCACGTGTGGTCTTAGCACTGGCCTCATCACTACCTGCTAGGCCTCTGTGCTTGTGAACTCTCTCTTTCTTTAGCTAGATACTCCAAGATTTGTTCCCCATAGCCTACAGCCATGTTTCTTATTTCACTGTTTATTTCCCATCTCTTTAATTATTACTTTGATACTGATACCACTCAGCAATGTCCTTTCCAACTTTATCTATATCCACTTATGTTTGGTGCCATAATTAATTCATATTATTGTGTATAACATGTATTAGAGAGAATGTCAGAAATATTTTTTTAAACTATGTAATTAATTTGTAAGCCTCCTTACAGTTCAAATTTGTTTTTTGAATTTCCATGCGTCAGTCGCTGGAACATGTACATATTTAGCCTAGAGTTACTCACCAGTTTTTTTGCCAGCATGTGGGTTGGTGTGTGTTTGTTGGCAAGATGCGAAAAGCCGAGTTCCCACTCGGCAGATGTGTCTGGCTGTTTGGAAATGATTGGAAACTCATCCTGTGAAAGCATAGCCAGAATTTTACACTCCTCTCCCCGCACCGGCAGGTTCTGAGATGGGCTTCCACCGCCCCAACTTGGGTGCGATTTTATATGGGGGTAGGCAAGGCCTCAGATAGGAAGCCTGTTAAATGGCCACTTAATGGCCCTTCCTGCCCAATCTCAATTTTTAGGATGGTGGTCAAGTGCTAGAACTGGGGAGCAAACCAAAAACTGAACAAAGTTCAATCTCGGGAGGGAAGGAGGGAGGCCTCTCTCAGAAGTCCCCTTTAGGACTCTGTGACTTCTGGATCTTCTTACCCCTCCAACCAACCTCTTTGCCGAGACCCCAATCATCCCCCTCATGTCACCCCGGGCCTTTCCTCCCCAGCCGACCCCCTTCTCTTTCCTCAGTTCCGGGCACTTAGTTCTTCTGGCCACTGCCACACTGTTATTTGAATGTCTGTAGAGCTTCCGGCCAATCTGCCTCCTGCCAATCAATGATCATTACAGCGTGAAATGGTATTGGGCTTAATCCCTGCCAACCCTCCAGAAAATTCTAGCCCATGAGTGGGAGAGCAAGAAGAATGCATTTCTAACCCCTCCTCACCACTGCACCCCACCCTCCAACCACCTCATTAACCGCAACTTGCTTTTTTTGTGTAAAAGAAAAGGCAACTTCAGGTAGAATCAGATGAATGCCTTCCTCCACTACATTCAGATCAGCAGGCCTTAACAACGCGTGCTATGGTTTCAATGTTGGGTATTCTTTATAAATTTCATTTAGTATTCAAGTCTCACACTTTGTAAGATCGGGTGCTAATATCTGCAAACCCTTGCTTCCAATTGTTGAGAAGAATAATTAAATGTCACAGTCTGTTAATTTGTACTGATTGTTATTTCAAATAGCTTTTTTGTTAGCTGTCTGGATAGTTGAAATGTAAACATCAGAACTATCTCTCACCTTTCAAAGAGACTTCAGATAAACTAACTCGGGGAGAAAAAGGCTATTGGGGCTTTGATTCACACCTCTGTCTTCAGCTTTCATTGCAAGTTCCAAAGAAGCATTTGGATAGTCTCTTTAATCATTAAAATCATGGGCACGATTCAACAGGGAAAAAAAAAAAAGAGTCCCATTTCGGGCACGTTGAGTGGGGTGTTTCACAGCGCCTGCAGTGACGAGAAAGACCCTGCTACTTAACTGCACTTTGACGTTTATTTTGGCCTTGGCGGGGAATGCCCCGTCAAGGCTGCACTTAGATCCTTTTCTGCACTGACGAGTTCAGCTTGCCAGTGCAGGAAGACGACTCGTGAATCGTGGCGCCATTTGTAAAAGCAGCCCCGATCTTTTGACCCCCCCCGCCTCCCCTCAGCGACTCCACCGCAGCCTCTGGGCACCCCCACTGCATTCAACGTACGTCTTCCAGGATTCTTGAGCACCCCCTCACACCATCTCTTATGGGCAAGGCACCCTGGGCCTGACATTGGCAACCTGGACACCTTGGCACTGCCAGCCTGGCACCCTGGCACTGCCAGCCTAGCACCCTGGCAGTGCCAAGGTGGAACTGTCATGGTGCCTTGGGGGCAGTATCAATGTGACAGGCTGGCAGTGCCAATACTTCAGGTTGGCAGTGCCAAGGTGCTCAGGCATCAGCTGGAGTACCAGGGTGCCACCCCGCCCAATACCCAACTACCCGGGGCCTCCAATGGCCTTGGAGACCTATCCCAGGTGCCATTACGCCTGGTCCATGTTTGTGTGGATCAGTGCTAAATGGCACCCAGGCGAGTTCTCCCAGGCGCGGCCGTTAGGTCCCGGGCACTGGAAGAATCCGGCGCGGACATATTTAAATTAGACTATTGGCTCATTTAAATATGTTCATCTGGATCATGCCCACTGAGAGCGAGATGCAGATCATGACGTATCGCGAGACTCCATTGAATCTCGAAAACTTTCGAGCGCCGTGAATCTTGCGAGAGACCTCTCGCAAGGTTCAAAGGCGATGTTGTGGCACCGCGTTGGGCATGATGAGGTTGGTAAATCACACACATTATTTATACATAAACCTAAGTAAATCTCCTGGAAATCAAGACCATCATGTTCAGGAGAAGTGCTATTCAAGGATGGGGAATAATTGGGTCAGGGTATAATTCAGGTATAATCAGCCTCCGTTTTTAAGTCACATAGTCAGTTCTTATTTTGATACAATACTTCAACTTTGTATCATTTGTAGTTAAACTTTGGGAAACAGAGAAGTGAAGCAGATGAGAATGCAGGAAATTTTATACAGTATTGATTGGGGAGCTGGGGATGCAAAACCAAGCCATTTCAGCCCTACTACTGCAAGGAAATGTAATCACATGCATTACATTGGCATGAGGAGTTTCCATTCTAAATGTGAGTACAGGACTTTATAATGGAAAAAAGACTAATACAAAATGATGACAAAAATATAATAGAAAGTTGATTTTGCAAATAGAAAGCACATAAAAGATCAATATCCTTGCAGCTTAGCGCTCTGAAGTTGATTTTCCACTCATTCACAATTTTAGTTTTTAAAAAGCTACTGTCACATGTTGAAATGCTCCTCCTTCTGCAACAAAATAGAGAAGTAATCCTTTGAAATTAAAGCTACCAACGTGGCTAGTCCAGACCTAGTCATCATTCAAGATTCAGATAGGTGCATTCTTTTTAATAAGGATCACTGGACTATGATCAGAAGCAGCATCTATTGGTGATTTTTCCTTTCCTTAGGTGGACCATTTATAGCACTCATATGGCTGAGGTGGACAATCAAATCTGGAGTCTTCTAGTACACCTAAGTTTCACATTATTCGATACATTTACTAACAAAGCATTGAAGTTATAGAAATTTGCTTTTATTTTTAAGAATGATATTACTTCAACATAGGGTCACATCTTAAAACAAAAATGAGTTGTATTGTTACAGTACACGCATAAAGGTGGAGGGACCAGAAACGGCACCAAATGCATAAAAAATGTGTTCTGTTATTTAGAATCAGAATTGAACAGCGCAGAAAGAGGCCACTGGCCTCTCCTTCAAAAGGGATATCCAGTTAGTCCCAATCCTTGGCACTTTCCCCAGATACATGACAATTTGTTTTCTCCATATATTTATCCAAATTCGTTTTGAAAGCTTTCATTGAACCTATTTCCATCACCTTATAAGCATTGTCAACTTTAAACTCCACTAGAAATATAACCCAAGCAGCAGGATCGAAAATTATAAATTACTCAGAAAGAAGTACTAAAAAAACTAAATTAGTAAAATTCTTCTCTTCACTTCCACTAAATAGAATATCAATGGAACACATCCTGCTCCAATCATTCCCATTTATCAGAACTCAAATGGATCAAAACTTTTCCATTTATTCCCATTTTTGATCTATTTTTGCCAGCTGATCCTTGCATAAATCCTGCCAGGGATGGAGACAGCAGTCAACGCAAATTAACTGGGCTAGGAAATTTAGGGCCATCAGCCATTCAGCATATATTGTGTTTTTTGGTTCCCAACAGGTGACTCACCTGAGAAAAGCCAGCCCTCAAATGTAACAACCATTTTTCATTTGCTAAAATGATAACGTAATTCTCATCCAAGGAATGAGCAAAAATATTTGAAAGCTGGCCACGGAGTGATTTAATCGGCAAGAGATGTTTTGGTAAATAAAAGCTATTTTTCAACCTACTATCAATTGTTTTTATAAACTCTATTCTGACAAACAAACTACATATCTAACAAGTACTTATCAGAAAGGACAAAGTTACTGTGAACAGGAAATAGAGACATAAAATGCATAGAACACATTCACAGTATACAACTTCTGATTCAAAAACATTTTAGAAATGAGTGATTTAAAAACATTAGAGTCCAGCCTGGCTGAAAGCTGAAATGCAGTTGATGCATTTGAGGGCAGACTTTTCTCAGGAAGGAGTACCTCTTGGGAACCAAAGGATGTAATGCTTCAAAATTTTCTAGCCCAGTCCATTTGCATCGACTGCTCTCTGCAGGTTCAGCCCTGGTAGGATCTAATGCTGTGATCAAAGGGTGGAAATAGGTATAAAATGGAAATTATAGAAAGCATTTGTTATATAAATCCAACTTGAGGCACCTGAAGAATCCAGTATAAATCCAACTTCAGGCACAGGAAGAATTCGGTATAAATTCAACTTGAGGAACCGGAACAATCCGGCGCCGACATAATACTGTTTAGTACAAGCAAAATCACAGCTGTCCGCAACAGAATTTAAAATACATTATTGATTTCAACATTAAATTTCTTTATAAAAAAGAAATCAAGCAACAGTATGGAATTAACCAAAACCATCCCCTACCTCAATTGTTCCTTGAAATGTCTTTGAGTTCATACTGGAATGATAGGATAACTCTGGCTCCTGCTGGTAGTGGTGTCCTGGATATAATTTGTTGGGTGTGATTGTAGAGTTTGGGCTGTGACCTATAGTTTCCAGTGGATGTTGATCCAATAGATCTGAAGATGTTCCTCTCCCATAATTCTGTGCAAAAGGAGCATGAGATGTCTGAGTAAAGTCCAAGAGCAGGGGGTTCTGTAGATGAAAAGGATAACAGCTGTTTGGTGGTAGCTCGGGAGATGGGAAAGGATAAAGGTCGCAAAGAGGGTACTTTGGAGGGTCTTTAACCATCCTGTCATAGAGATGAAGAGAATTTTGTTGTCCTGTACTCTGAAGCTGATTCTGGCAATACTGAATTAGCCTGGATTGAGGTGGCATCTCTGCTAGCTCAGGGCTCCCAGGATGATTCCATGTTGATGGCTGTTCTGTGCTGAAGTAAAAGAAATAAACAGGATTGTTCCCCACAATATGCGGAGTATAAAATTGAAAAGTACTTGTATATCAAATATTATCCCACCTAAAGATAGATCAGAAAAGTTATATCAGTACATAAACAGCAGTACTGTTTAATTACAATTACAAAATATCCTATTAGCATGCACAGTATAATTAGTGGGTATTAATGGAATATATTTCACAATATTTAGCTATGAATTTTTAAAGATTATGAAAGCAACTGATAATGTTGACCTAGGCAAAGTTGCAAGGGTCAAACATTATAGAACAATTAATAATGAGGAAAAATAAAAGAATTTAGGCAAAAATCTTTCACCAAAGGAATAATTTATTAGGGAACTTTGACTAATGTGCAAATAGATTAGAGTATATTAGAAACATTTCTAGAGATAGAAGGTATTTGGGCTATGATAGGTAGTTGCAAATGGTCAAAAAGGGAGGGACTTATTCAGCTTAATGCTTTTTCCCCACTCCTGAAAATCCTAATGTTGATATGACCATGTTAACCATAGTAGGCAGGATTATTCCAGTTGCCATTGCTTAGTAGGAAGACTGCAAACTAGTCCTAATAGCATTTTTACTTTTGTGATATTTACAATTCCAAATTTGGAAAAACTTACAAGCATCAGAAATATAAACAAACTTAAGGTTAGTGAGTACCTCTTCTACTGTACTGTCAACATCTTAATTTGCTGGAACACAGGTTTGTTTTCCAGGTGCAAGAATACTGCAGAGGAGAAATGGAAAGGGACTTGGGGTGGGGCAGATATCTAGGTTAAAAGGCATTTTCCTTAAGTTCCAAAATCAATCAATATAAAGTCTTATACCTATAACTGTTATTGGCAGAAATGGTGGGGTGGCACGGCGATATAGTGGTTAGCACTGCTGCCTCACTGCGCCAGGGACCCGGGTTCAATTCCAGCCTTGGGTGACTGTCTGTGTGGGGTTTTAATGTTCTCCCCATGTCTGCGGGGGTTCCTCTGGGTGCTCTGGTTTCCTCCCACAGTCCAAAGATGCGCAAGTTAGGTGGCTTTGTCATGCTAAATTGTCCCTTAGTGTCCAAAGATGCAGGTTAGGTGGATTGGCCATGATCAATGCGCGGGGGGGGGGTTACGGGAATAGGGCAGGAGAGTAGGCCTATGTGGAGTGGTCTATCAGAGGAGACTCAATGGGCTGAATGGCCTCCTTCTGTGCTGTCGGAATTCTATGAAAACCAAGGTGTGAGATATCAGAGCTCAGTGTGCAAATAGCAATATAAAGAAAAATATTGGAACAGCAAAAGCATACACTTACCTCTTCTGCACAATTACTGGGATGTCTCCATGCAGTTCTCCTATGTGACTGTAGAAGGGCTGCAGACCGAACTTGGAAGCATGTTCCTGAAGCAGGGCTTTGTGAGAGTTTGGAGAGTCCAGAACACCACTAGAGTCGAGCAATTTGGGAACTGGATTTGAGTAGCTGTGTTCAGTCCACTGGCTGAGTCTGGAATGCAGCCGATTACTCTTCTGAACATGGGACTTCAACAAGGAATTTGTTGTGCCTGGGAAAAAATTCTGACGTTTCATCTTGGTTGCCGAATGATTTCCAAAGAAAAATTGACTATTAAGAAATGTGTTAGTTTAGAGAATTTCTCAATATCCAACAAATAAACCATAATTAGTGACTTGTATGTGGGGGAAGGAAGGAAAGAAAGGAGGAAAAGTGATGAGGACAGTGACGATCCTTCTGAATACAAAAGCAAAATACTGCAGAGGCTGGACATCTGAAATAAAAATGGAAACATGCTGGGAATTCTCAGGTCAGGCATTAATATGTGGAAAGAGATTGAGAGTGAATGTTTCAAGTCAAAGGCCTCCCACCAGAACTGGAAAAAGTTAGAACTGCAACAGGTTTAAAACAAGTACAGAGACAGGGAAATGTTAAAGGAGTTGTGGGGATGAAAGAACAAAAAGGAAGATCTGTATCAGGGTGGAGGCAGGAGAGAAGAAATGACAAAAGGGATTATGTTGTAAATCAAAAGGAGATGATAGTGGGCCAAGTACAAAACAAAAGATGAATCTAGAACAATTGCAGATGGCAATAGCAGGAATCATTATAAATAGCTGTGACCAAAAAATGTTTTTGATTTGAAAATGTGGTAATCAATGTTGAGCCCCAGTGACTACATAAAGTGTCTAATTGAAAGATTAGGTTCTTCTGAGCTTCAATTGAGTTTAATTAAGAGGTTAAGAGTGGAGCAAAAGAATTAAAATGGCAGGTGACCTTCTTGAAGCTGAGTCATGCTTCAACAGAAACAGTGCAAAGAAATCACCAATCTGCATTTAGGTTCCCCAATGAGAGGAGACTGCACCGTGAACGGCGATACTAAATTGGAAGCAGTATAAGTAAGTCGCTGTTTCACCGGGAAATAACGTTTGGGGCCCTGGACATTGGAGAGAGAAGAGGTAAAAGGGCAGGTACTACATCTCCTGCACTTGCATGCAAAGGTATCGTAAGAAGGAGGGGTTGTTGGGGATGACTAAATAATCGAATAGGGTGCCACAGAGGCAAAAGTCCTTAAAAAAAAAGAATTGTAAGGAAAGGGAAAATGTTTGGTGATGACATCAAGCTGGAGGGAGATGCTAGCTTTCAAAATCAACACACAAAAAATATTATAATTTTATCAGGAAAAAGGATGCTCCCTGAAAACTGGCAACAGTGATATTGTCAATAAAAGCTAAGGAAATGATGGACATTCTGAGTAATTATTCTGCATCAGTATTTACAGTAGAGGAAGAGGTCATAGCAAACAAGAATCAATACTGAATCAGGGACGGAGCGGCATGTGGTGCAGTGGTTAGCACTGGGACTGCGGCGCTGAGGACCCGGGTTCGAATCCCCACTCTGGGTCACTGTCCGTGTGGAGTTTGCACATTCTCCCCATGTCTGTGTGGGTTTCACCCCCACAACCCAAAGATGTGCTGATTAGGTGGATTGGCCACGCTAAATTGCCCCTTAATTGGAAAAGAAAAATAATTGGCTACTCTAAATTTATGAAATAAAATACTGAATCATGGACATGAATATGACAAATAACATCAGCAAAATAACAGATTTAAGGAAAATAATGGCACTAAAGACTGACAATCTCCAGAACCAGATGGTTTCCATCCCAGGGTTTTAAATGAAGTAGGTGAGAACATTGCACATGTCCGAATTATAATCTTCGAAAGTTCTCTGAACTCAAAAAATGTTCTTCAAGATTGGAAAATTGTACATGTCACTCCGCTACTTAAGTGTGACTGAAGGAAACCAGAAAATTATTGACAAGTCAGCTTCACATATGCTGTCAGGAAAGTGCTCTAGTCTATAATCAAACATATTGTAACTCCGTGAAAATTTTCAGCTGATTGGGGAAAACCTCATTGATTTGTAAAAAGTAACTCATGCCTGATTAACATGACTGAATAGAACAAAGAACATTTCAGCACAGGAACAGGCTCTTCATCCACCAAGCCTGCGCTGATCCAGATTCCTTATTTCGACCTACTACTTATTGTCCAAACAATCTGTATCCCTCCATTCCCCACCCGTTCAAGTGCCTGTCAAGATACATCTTAAACGTTGCTATCGTGCCTGCCTCCACCACCTCCACTGGCAACGCGTTCCAGACGCCCACCACCCTTTACGTGAAAAACCAGCCACGCACATCTCACCTAAACTTTCCCCCTCTCACCTTGAACCTGTGCCCTCTTGGTATTGAGTCTTCCACCCTGGGAAAAAGCATCTGATTATTCACCCCGTCTATATCTCTTGTAATTTTGTAGGCCTCAATCAGGTCTCCCTTCAGCCTCCGTCTTTCCAATGAAAACAATCCAAGTTTATTCAACGTCTCCTCCGGATCAGGCAACATCCTGGTAAACCTTCTTTGCACTCGCTACAAAGCATCCAAGTCCTTCTGGTAGTGTGGTGACCGGAAGTACACGCAATATATTACAAATGTGGTCTAACTAAAGTTTTATACAACTGTGAACTGCCAACTCTTGTACTCAATGCCCTGGCCAATGCAGACAGGCATGCCTTCTTGACAACCTTATCCACCTACATTGCCACTTTCATGGAACTATGGACCTGAATGCCCAGATCCCTCTTTGCGTCAAAGCTCCTGAGGGTTCTGCCATTTACAGTATAATTCATACCTGAATTTGATCTTCGAAAATGCATCACCTTGCATTTGTCCGGATTGAACGCTATCTGCCATTTCTCCTCCCAACTCTCCAATCTATCGATATTCTGCTGTATTCTCTGACAGTCCCCTTCACTATTTGCAACTCCACCTATCTTAAGTGTCATCTGCAACCTTGCTAACCAGACCATCTACATTTTCCTCCAGATCATTTATATATATTACAAACATCAGTTGTCCCAGCACTGATCCCTGCGGAACACCACTAGTTACAGATCTCCATTTTGAAAAACTCCCTTCCACTGTCACTCTGTCTCCTGTTGCCAACCCAGTTCTTTATTCATGTAGCTAGCACACCCCGAATCCCATGTGACTTTACCTTTTGTACCAGTCTGCTATGAGGGACCTTCTCAAAAGCCTTCTAAAGTCCATGTAGATGACATCCACAGCCTTTACCTCATCAATTAATTTTGTCACCTCCTCAAAACACACTATCAAGTTGGGAATACATGACCTTCCCCGCACAAAGCCATGTTGCCTATCAAGTCCATTCGCTTCCAAATGTGAATAAATCCTGTCCCTCAGTATCTTCCCCAACAGCTTCCCTACCACTGTCGTCAGGCTCACTGACCTATGGTTACCTGGATTATCTCTGCTTCCCTTCATAAACAAAGGGACAATACTGGCTATTCTCCAGTCCTCTGGTACCTCGCCTGCGGTCAAAGATGCTGTAAAGATATCTGTTAAGGCCCTAGTTATTTTCTCTCTTGCCTCCCACAGTAACCTGGGATATATCCCATCCGGCCCAGGGGATTTGAGTACCTTAGTGCATTTCAAGATATCCAACACTTCCTCCTTCATTTATGCTGGAATGTCCTAGAGTATTCACACATCCATCCGTAACCTCAACATCTGTCATATTCTTCTCCTTGGTGAATACCGATGCAAAGTACTCATTAAGGATCTCACCCACTTCCTCTGACTCCTCATAACTTCCCTCCTTTGTCGTTGAATAGGCCTACTCTTTCACTCGCTACCCTCTTGCTCCTTATATATGTATAAAAGGCCGTGAGATTTTCCTTGACGCTGCATGCCAATGACATTTCATGGCCTCTTATAGCCTTCCTAACTCCCCGTTTGAATTGTTCCTACTTTCCCTATATTCTTCGAAAGCTTTGTCTGTTTTTAGTTGCCTAAACCTTATGTATGCTGCCTTTTTATTTTTGACTAGTCTTACAACTTCCCCTATTGTCCATGGTCTCTTAATCCTGCCATTTCTGTCTTTCATTTTCGCAGGGACATTCCTGTCCTGCAATCTAATCAACTAGTCTTTGAAAGACAGCCACGGATCAAATGTGGATTTACCCTCAAACAGCCGCTCCCGACTTCCGGCTATGCGGAGCTAAGATGCACATTCGGCGGCCCCCGCAAAAAGGGACTTCTGGGCTCTTTTCAGGGCCCCCAATGGCACTTTTTCAACGTTTCCTGGTGTGGGAAGGAGTTTATAACAGCTCCCTGTCAGTATATGGCTTCAACTAGTAGCGGGGCGACAAAAAAGGTGGTGGTGGACCCGAAGAAGGTGCGAGGGAAGAAGAACAAAATGGCGGCGGGCGGAGACCAGGCAGCGTGGATGCAGTGGGCGGAGGAGCAGCAGGAGGGTATCCAACGCTGCTTCAAAGAGATTAAAACAGACCTGCTAGAGCCGATGGAGGCTTCTATTGATAAGCTGCTGGAGACACAGACAGCACAGGGGGTGGCGATCCGCGAGGCTCGACAGAAGATCTCTGACAATGAGGACGAGATCTAAGGCCTGGCGGTAAAGGTGGAGGCGCACGAGACGCTCCACAAGAAATGGCAGGAGCGGTTCGAGGAGATGGAGAATCGGTCGAGGTGGAAGAATCTGCGGAATCTGGGCCTCCCGGAGGGGCTGGAGGGGCCGGACATGGGGGCCTATGTGGCCACCATGTTGAACTCGCTGATGGGAGCAGGGTCCTTCCAGGGGCCCCTGGAGCTGGAAGGGGCCCATAGAGTGCTGGCGAGGAGCCCAAGGCTAAGAAGCCTCCGCTGGGCGGTGCTGGTGAGGTTCCATCGGTTCGTCGATCGGGAGTGTGTGCTCAGGTGGGCCAAGAAGGAGAGGAGCAGCAGGTGGGAGAATGCGGATGTTCGAATATACCAGGACTGGAGTGCGGAGGTGGCGAAGAGGAGGGCCGGGTACAATCGAGCGAAGGCGGTGCTGCACAGGAAGGGGGTGAAGTTTGGCATGTTGCAGCCGGCGCAACTGTGGGTTACCTACAAGGACCGGCACCATTATTTTGAGTCTCTGGAGGAGGCGTGGGCCTTTGTTCAGGCCAAGAAGTTGGACACAGATTGAGGGTCGGGATGGGTGATTGGGGACTGCGGTTGATATGTTATGTTTATTTTTTTTTTCGAGGGGGGGGCCTTTTTATTGCTCCGGGTTTCTATTTCGCTGTGTTTTTCTCTTTCGGGTCGGTGAGGGTGGCTGGGGCGGGTTGGGCACTGTTATGGTTGCGTTGGTCGGGGGGACTCTTGGAGGGGGGTAGGTAAAGGGAACGGGGGGGGGGGTGGACGGTGGTGAGATGGGGCCCCGCGGGGGAGTGGTAGGGCCAAGTCGGGGTTGAGGGGACCGGGCCTGTAAAAGGAGCTGCGTCAGAGGTGGCGGGGCTGGGTAGGTGGAAAGCGCAGGCTTTTTCCCACTGAAGACTGGAGGGGGCGGGGCCGGGGAAGAGAGGGTTGTTTCCCGCGCTTAGAATAGATGGGGGTGGGGGAGAGCCTATGGATGGGGAACGGGAGAGGAGGGTGTGTCACACAATGGGAGGGGTCGAAGGAGAGGAGGGAGTGGCCGGGGTCAGCAGGAGTCAGCTGACTTGCGGAAGTGCAATGGGAGGAGTAAATCATCTAGGATGGGTCCTAGCTGTGTGGGGGGGGGGGGGGGGATCGAGTTGCTGCTGCTATGGTCAAGAGGGAGCTGGAGCGAATGTGGGGGGGTCGCGAGGGGGGTATGCCACTGTGGGGAACAGGCCGGGTGTGGGGTGTGGGCGCGTGGCTGGCCGAGGAAGGGTCATGGCTAGTCATAAGAACATAAGAACTAGGAGCAGGAGTAGGCCATCTGGCCCCTCGAGCCTGCTCCACCATTCAATGAGATCATGGCTGATCTTTTGTGGACTCAGCTCCACTTTCCAGGCGAACACCATAACCCTTGATACCTTTATTCTTCAAAAAACGATCTATCTTTATCTTAAAAACATTTAATGAAGGAGCCTCTACTGCTTCACTGGGCAAGGAATTCCATAGATTCACAACCCTTTGGGTGAAGAAGTTCCTCCTAAACTCAGTCCTAAATCTACTTCCCCTTATTTTGAGGCTATGCCCCCTAGTTCTGCTTTCACCCGCCAGTGGAAACAACCTGCCCACATCTATCCTATCTATTCCCTTCATAATCTTATATGTTTCTATAAGATCCCCCCTCATCCTTCTAAATTCCAACGAGTACAATCCCAGTCTACTCAACCTCTCCTCGTAATCCAACCCCTTCAGCTCTGGGATTTACCTAGTGAATCTCCTCTGCACACCCTCCAGTGCCAGTATGTCCTTTCTCAAGTAAAGAGACCAAAACTGAACACAATACTCCAGGTGTGGCCTCACTAACACCTTATACAATTGCAGCATAACCTCCCTAGTCTTAAACCCCATCCCTCTAGCAATGAAGGACAACATTCCATTTGCCTTCTTAATCACCTGTTGCACCTGTAAACCAACTTTTTGCGAATCATGCACTAGCACACCCAGGTCTCTCTGCATAGCAGCATGTTTTAATATTTTAGCATTTAAATAATAATCCCTTTTGCTGTTATTCCTACCAAAATGGATAACCTCACATTTGTCAACATTGTATTCCATCTGCCAGACCCTAGCCCATTCACTTAGCCTATCCAAATCCCTCTGCAGACTTCCAGTATCCTCTGCACTTTTTGCTTTACCACTTATCTTAGTGTCGTCTGCAAACTTGGACACATTGCCCTTGGTCCCCAACTCCAAATCATATCTATGTAAATTGTGAACAGTTGTGGGCCCAACACTGATCCCTGAGGGACACCACTAGCTACTGATTGCCAACCAGAGAAACACCCATTAATTCCCACTCTTTGCTTTCTATTAATTAACCAATCCTCTATCCATGCTACTACTTTCCCCTTAATGCCATGCATCTTTATCTTATGCATCAACCTTTTGTGTGGCAACTTGTCAAAGGCTTTCTGGAAATCCAGATATACCACATCCATTGGCTCCCCGTTATCTACCGCACTGGTAATGCCCTCAACAAATTCCACTAAATTAGTTAGGCACGACCTGCCCTTTATGAACCCATGCTGCGTCTGCCCAATGGGACAATTTCCATCAAGATGCCTCGCTATTTCTTCCTTGATGATAGATTCCAGGATCTTCCCTACTACCGAAGTTAAGCTCACTGACCTATAATTACCCGCTTTCTGCCTACCTCCTTTTTTAAACAGTGGTGTCACGTTTGCTCATTTCCAATCCGCCGGGACCACCCCAGAGTCTATTGAATTTTGGTAAATTATCACTAGTGCATTTGCAATTTCCCTAGCCATCTCTTTTAGCACTCTGGGATGCATTCCATCAGGTCCAGGAGACTTGTCTACCTTTAGCCCCATTAGCTTGCCCAACACTACCTCCTTGGGGATAACAATCCTCTCAAGGTCCTCACCTGTCAGAGCCTCATTTTCATCAGTCACTGGCATGTTATTTGTGTCTTCCACTGTGAAGACTGACCCAAAAAATCTGTTCAGTTCCTCAGCCATTTCCTCATCTCCCATTATTAAATCTCCCTTCTCATCCTCTAAAGGACCAATATTTACCTTAGCCACTCTTTTTTGTTTTATATATTTGTAGAAACTTTTACTATCTGTTTTTATATTCTGAGCAAGTTTACTCATAATCTATCTTACTCTTCTTTATAGCTTTTTTAGTAGCTTTCTGTTGCCCCCTAAAGATTTCCCAGTCCTCTAGTCTCCCACTGATCTTTGCTACTTTGTATGTTTTTTCCTTCAATTTGATACTCTCCCTTATTTCCTTAGATATCCACGGTCGATTTTCCCTCTTTTTACCGTCCTTCCTTTTTGTTGGTATAAACCTTTGCTGAGCACTGTGAAAAATCACTTGGACGGTTCTCCACTGTTTCACCATAAAGTCCTTGCTCCCAGTCTACCTTAGCTAGTTCGTCTCTCATCCCATTGTAATCTCCTTTGTTTAAGCAAAAAACACTAGTGTTTGATTTTACCTTCTCACCCTCCATCTGTATTTTAAATACCACCATATTGTGATCGCTCCTTCCAAGAGGATCCCTAACTATGCGATCCTGAATCAATCCTGTCTCATTACACAGGACCAGGTCGAGGACCGCTTGTTCCCTCGTAGGTTCCATTACATACTGTTCTAGGAAACTATCGCGGATACATTCTATAAACTCCTCCTCAAGGTTGCCTTCACCGACCTGGTTAAACCAATCGACATGTAGATTAAAATCCCCCATGATAACTGCTGTACCATTTCTACATGCATCAGTTATTTCTTTGTTTATTGCCTGCCCCACCATAATGTTACTATTTGGTGGCCTAAAGATTACTCCTATCAGTGACTTTTTCGCCT
This sequence comes from Scyliorhinus torazame, assembly GCF_047496885.1. Taxonomy (NCBI): domain Eukaryota; kingdom Metazoa; phylum Chordata; class Chondrichthyes; order Carcharhiniformes; family Scyliorhinidae; genus Scyliorhinus; species Scyliorhinus torazame. The sequence continues at coordinate 138,089,237 of NC_092723.1, forward strand.
TACTATTCCTGATTTCCACCCAAATGGATTCAACCTTATCCTCCATAGCACCGATGTCATCCCTTACTGTTGCCCGGATGTCATCCTTAAATAACAGAGCTACACCACCTCCCTTACCATCCACTCTGTCTTTCCGAATAGTTTGATACCCTTGGATATTTAACTCCCAGTCGTGACCATCCTTTAACCATGTTTCAGTAATGGCCACAATCATAGTCACTCACGATGATTTGCGCCATCAACTCATTTACATTATTCCGAATACTACAAGCATTCAGGTAAAGTACACTTATGTTGGCATTTTTACCTCTGTTCTGAATCTTAACACCTCGATCAGTAACCTCTCCTAAGTTATATTTCCTCTTAACCTTTCTCCTAATTTTCCTTGTCGTTGAACCCATACCTTCATGTAACAAACTGCCGCGTCGCTTACCATTAATGTTTTCACTTCCCGTTTTATTACTTTTAGTATTCCTGGTCCTATTCACTGAGCTCCCCTCAGTCACTGTACCTTATACTGTCGCCCTTTTTGATTTTTGACTATGGCTTCTCTGCCTTACACTTTCCCCCTTACTGCCTTTTGTTTCTGTCCCTGTTTTACTACCTTCCAACTTCCTGCATCGGTTCCCATCCCCCTGCCACATTAGTTTAAACTCGCCCCAACAGCTCTAGCAAACACCCCCCCTAGGACATCGATTCCAGCCCTGCCCAGGTGCAGACCGTCTGGTTTGTACTGGTCCCACCTCCCCCAGAGCCGGTTCCAACGTCCCAGGAATTTGAATCCCTCCTTCTTGCACCATCTCTCGAGCCACGCATTCATCCTCTCTATCCTGACATTCCTACTCTGACTAGCTCGTGGCACTGGTAGCAATCCTGAGATTATTACCTTTGAGGTCCTACTTTTTAGTTTAACTCCTAACTCCCCAAATTCAGCTTGTAGGACCTCGTCCCATTTTGTACCTATATCGTTGGTGCCTATGTGCACCACGACAGCTGGCTGTTCACCCTCCCCCCTCAGAATGTCCTGCAGCCGCTCCGAGACATCCTTGACCCTTGCACCAGGGAGTCAACATACCATCCTGGAGTCTCGATTGCATCCGCAGAACCGCCTGTCTATTCCCCTTATAATTGAGTCCCCTATCGCTATAGCCCTGCCATTCTTCTTCCTGCCCAGCTGTGCTGCAGAGCCAGCCACGGTGCCATGAACCTGGCTGCTGCTGCCTTCCCCTGGTGAGCCATCTCCCTCAACAGTATCCAAAGCGGTATATCGGTTTTGCAGGGAGATGACCGCAGAGGACACCTGCACTGCCTTCCTACTCTTGCTCTGTCTTTTGGTCACCCATTTTCTATCTCCCTCAGTACCTTTCACCTGCGGTGTGACCAACTCGCTAAATGTGCTATCCACGACGTCCTCAGCATCACGGATGCTCCAAAGTGAGTCCATCCGATGTGGTTATGCTCCAGGAGACACACCTGAAGGTGGCAGACCAGGTAAGATTGAGGAAAAGGTGGGTAGGTCAGGTGTTTCACTCGGGGCTGGATGCCAAAAATCGAGGGGTGGCGATCTTGGTGGGAAAGAAGGTGTCATTCGAGGCGTTGAGCATTGTGACAGATAATGGCGGTCGGTACATAATGGTAAGTGGTAAGTTGCAGGGAGAGAGGGTGGTACTGGTCAATGTGTATGGCCCGAACTGGGACGATGCGGGTTTTATGCGGCATATGTTGGGTCGGATCCCAGACTTGGAAGTGGGGGGCCTGATAATGGGGGGAGACTTTAACACGGTGCTGGATCCGGCACTGGATCGCTCCAGGTCTAGGACGGGTAGGAAGCCGTCGGCGGCTAGAGTGCTGAGGGGGTTTATGGATCAGATGGAAAGGGTGGACCCTTGGAGATTTGCAAGGCCAGGGGCTAGGGAATTTTCATTCTTCTCACATGTCCATAAGGCGTATTCCCGAATCGACTTTCTCATTTTGAGTAGGGCGCTGATAGCGAGAGTAGAGGATACTGAGTATTCAGCAATAGCCATTTCGGACCACGCCCCGCATTGGGTGGACTTGGAGATGGGGGAGGAGAGGGGCCAGCGCCCGCTGTGGCGCTTGGAGGTGGGCTGTTGGCGGACGAGGTGGTGAGCGAGCGGGTCCGAGGAAGTATAGAGAGGTACTTGGAGACCAATGACAACGGGGAGGTCCGAGTGGGGATGGTATGGGAGGCACTGAAGGCGGTGGTGAGGGGAGAGCTGATCTCCATTAGGGCCCACAAGGAGCGGAGGGTGCGGGAGGAGAGGGAGAGGCTGGTTGGGGAGATGGTGAGGGTAGACAGAAGGTATGGGGAGGAGCCCGAGGAAGGATTGTTGAGGAAAAGGCGTAGCCTCCAGGCCGAATTTAACCTGGTGACCACCAGGAAGGCGGAGGTGCAGTGGAGGAAGGCCCAGGGGGCGATTTACGAGTATGGGGAAAAGGCAAGCCGGATGCTGGCGCATCAGCTTTGGAAGCGGGACGCAGCTAGGGAGATCGGGGGAGTTAAGGACAGGAGAGGGAGTGTGGTGCGGAGTGGGGTTGGCATCAATGGGGTCTTCAGGGACTTTTACGAAGAATTGTACCGATCCAAGCCCCCACGGGAGGAGGAAGGGATGGGCCGTTTCCTGGACCAATTGAGGTTTCCAAAGGTGGAAGAGGGACTGGTGGCGGGATTGGGGGCCCCGATTGGGCTGGAGGAGCTGATCAAAGGGACAGGAAGCATGCAGGCAGGGAAGGCACTGGGGCCGAACAGTTTCCCGGTCGAATTCTATAAAAAATATATGGACCTGTTGGGCCCGCTGTTAGTCAGGACCTTTAATGAGGCAAGGGAGGGGGGGCCTTGCCCCCGACGATGTCCCGGGCACTGATCTCCTTGATCCTGAAGCGGGACAAGGATCTCCTGCAATGTGGGTCTTACAGACCGATTTCCTTGCTAAATGTAGGTGCCAAGGTGCTGGCGAAGGTCTTAGCCACGAGGATTGAGGATTGTGTGCTGCAGATCATCCATGAAGACCAGACGGGGTTTGTGAAGGGGAGACAGTTGAACGCTAACGTGCGGAGGCTTTTGAACGTTATCATGATGCCGGCGAGGGAGGGGGAGGCGGAGATAGTGGTGGCGATGGACGCTGAGAAAGCCTTCGATAGGGTAGAGTGGGGGTACCTGTGGGAGGTGCTGAAGCGGTTCGGGTTTGGGGAGGGGTTTGTCAGGTGGGTTAGGCTGTTGTATGAGGTCCCGATGGCGAGTGTGGCCACAAACAGGAGGCGGTCCGAGTACTTTTGGTTGCACCGAGGGACGAGACAGGGGTGTCCCCTGTCCCCCCTGCTCTTCGTACTGGCGATTGAACCCCTGGCTATGGCACTGAGGGAATCATGGAACTGGAAGGGGTTGGTGCGGGGTGGGGAGGAGCACAGGGTGTCGCTTTATGCGGACGACCTGCTGCTGTATGTGGCGGACCTGGTGGGAGGAATGCCGGAGGCCAACAAGAGGCGAGGCCACGTTGGATTTGGTTTTGGGTAATGAACCAGGCCAGGTGTTGGATTTGGATGTAGGAGAGCACTTTGGGGACAGTGACCACAATTCGGTGACGTTTACGTTAATGATGGAAAGGGATAAGTATACACCGCAGGGCAAGAGTTATAGCTGGGGGAAGGGCAATTATGATGCCATTAGACGTGACTTGGGGGGGATAAGGTGGAGAAGTAGGCTGCAAGTGTTGGGCACACTGGATAAGTGGGGCTTGTTCAAGGATCAGCTACTGCGTGTTCTTGATAAGTATGTACCGGTCAGACAGGGAGGAAGGCGTCGAGCGAGGGAACCGTGGTTTACCAAGGAAGTGGAATCTCTTGTTAAGAGGAAGAAGGAGGCCTATGTGAAGATGAGGTGTGAAGTTTCGGTTGGGGCGATGGATAGTTACAAGGTAGCGAGGAAGGATCTAAAGAGAGAGCTAAGACGAGCAAGGAGGGGACATGAGAAGTATTTGGCAGGAAGGATCAAGGAAAACCCAAAAGCTTTCTATAGGTATGTCAGGAATAAGTGAATGACTAGGGAAAGAGTAGGACCAGTCAAGGACAGGGATGGGAAATTGTGTGTGGAGTCTGAAGAGATAGGCGAGATACTAAATGAATATTTTTCGTCAGTATTCACTCAGGAAAAAGATAATGTTGTGGAGGAGAATGCTGAGCCCCAGGCTAATAGAATAGATGGCATTGAGGTACGTAGGGAAGAGGTGTTGGCAATTCTGGACAGGCTGAAAATAGATAAGTCCCCGGGGCCTGATGGGATTTATCCGAGGATTCTCTGGGAAGCCAGGGAAGAGATTGCTGGGCCTTTGGCTTTGATTTTTATGTCATCATTGGCTACAGGAATAGTGCCAGAGGACTTGAGGATAGCAAATGTGGTCCCTTTGTTCAAAAAGGGGAGCAGAGACAACCCCGGCAACTATAGACCGGTGAGCCTCACGTCTGTAGTGGGTAAAGTCTTGGAGGGGATTATAAGAGACAAGATTTATAATCATCTAGATAGGAATAATATGATCAGGGATAGTCAGCATGGCTTTGTGAAGGGTAGGTCATGCCTCACAAACTTTATTGAGTTCTTTGAGAAGGTGACTGAACAGGTAGACGAGGGTAGAGCAGTTGATGTGGTGTATATGGATTTCAGCAAAGCGTTTGATAAGGTTCCCCACGGTAGGCTATTGCAGAAAATACGGAGGCTGGGGATTGAGGGTGATTTAGAGATGTGGATCAGAAATTGGCTAGCTGAAAGAAGACAGAGGGTGGTGGTTGATGAGAAATGTTCAGAATGGAGTACAGTCACAAGTGGAGTACCACAAGGATCTGTTCTGGGGCCGTTGCTGTTTGTCATTTTTATCAATGACCTAGAGGAAGGCGCAGAAGGGTGGGTGAGTAAATTTGCAGACGATACTAAAGTCGGTGGTGTTGTCGATAGTGTGGAAGGATGTAGCAGGTTACAGAGGGATATAGATAAGCTGCAGAGCTGGGCTGAGAGGTGGCAAATGGAGTTTAATGTAGAGAAGTGTGAGGTGATTCACTTTGGAAGGAATAACAGGAATGCGGAATATTTGGCTAATGGTAAAGTTCTTGAAAGTGTGGATGAGCAGAGGGATCTAGGTGTCCATGTACATAGATCCCTGAAAGTTGCCACCCAGGTTGATAGGGTTGTGAAGAAGGCCTATGGAGCGTTGGCCTTTATTGGTAGAGGGATTGAGTTCCGGAGTCGGGAGGTCATGTTGCAGCTGTACAGAACTCTGGTACGGCCGCATTTGGAGTATTGCGTACAATTCTGGTCACCGCATTATAGGAAGGACGTGGAGGCTTTGGAGCGGGTGCAGAGGAGATTTACCAGGATGTTGCCTGGTATGGAGGGAAAATCTTATGAGGAAAGGCTGATGGACTTGAGGTTGTTTTCGTTGGAGAGAAGAAGGTTAAGAGGAGACTTAATAGAGGCATACAAAATGATCAGGGGGTTGGATAGGGTGGACAGTGAGAGCCTTCTCCCGCGGATGGATATGGCTGGCACGAGGGGACATAACTTTAAACTGAGGGGTAATAGATATAGGACAGAGGTCAGAGATAGGTTCTTTACGCAAAGAGTAGTGAGGCCGTGGAATGCCCTACCTGCTACAGTAGTGAACTCGCCAACATTGAGGGCATTTAAAAGTTTATTGGATAAACATATGGATGATAATGGCATAGTGTAGGTTAGATGGCTTTTGTTTCGGTGCAACATCGTGGGCCGAAGGGCCTGTACTGCGCTGTATTGTTCTATGTTCTATGTAATGAGGATTCTTAGGGAATTCGGGGACTTTTCGGGGTATAAGCTCAACATGGGGAAGAGTGAGCTGTTCGTAGTCCATCCAGGGGACAGGAGAGGGGGATTGACTAGCTCCCACTAAAAAGGGCAGAGAGGAGCTTCAGATATTTGGGGGTCCAGGTGGCCAGGAGCTGGGGGGCCCTGCATAGGCTTAATTTTACAAGGCTGGTGGAGCAAATGGAGGAGGAGTTCAAGAGGTGGGATGTGTTGCCGCTGTCCTTGGCGGGTAGGGTGCAGTCAGTCAAAATGACGGTGCTCCCAAGGTTTTTGTTCCTGTTCCAGTGCCTCCCCGTGTTTATCCCGAAGGCTTTTTTTAGGCGGGTTAACAGGAGTATAATGGGGTTGTGTGGGCGTGAGGGACTCCGAGGGTGAGAAGGGTGTTCCTGGAGCGGAGTAGAGATAGGGGGGGGCTGGCACTGCCCAACCTCTGTGGGTACTACTACTGGGCCGCCAATGCGACGATGGTGCGCAAGTGGGTGATGGAAGGGGTGGGGGCTGCATGGAAGAGGCTGGAGACGGCGTCTTGTGTGGGTACGAGTCTGGGGGCGCTGGCAATGGTGCCGCTGCCGCTCCCTCCAAGGAGGTATACCACGAGCCCGGTGGTGGCGGCTGCCCTCAAAAGTTGGGGGCAGTGGAGGCAGCACAGGGGGGGGGAAGTTGGGGCCTTGGCGTGGACCCCAATACGGGGGAACCACCGGTTCTCCCCAGGAAGAACAGGTGGAGGGTTTTCGGGGTGGCACAGGACAGTTGGGGGACCTTTTTGTGGACGGGAAGTTCACGAGCCTGGGTGAGCTGGAGGAGAAGTACGGGCTCCCCCCCGGGGAACACCTTCAGGTACTTACAGGTAAGGGCGTTTGCCAGACAGCAGGTGGTGGAATTCCCGCGGCTACTGCCACACACAGTACAGGACAGGGTGCTCTCGGGGGGGGGAATGGGGAAGATCTCGGAAACTTACCAGGTGATGCAGGAGGAGGAGGAGGCCTCAGTGGTGGAGGTGAAAGGTAAGTGGGAGGAGGAGTTGGGAGAGGAGATTGAGGAAGGGACATGGGCAGATGCCCTATGGAGGGTGAACTCTTCCTCATCGTGCGCGAGGCTCAACCTCATACAGTTTAAGGTGCTGCACAGAGCACACATGACCGGGACAAGGATGAGCCATTTTTTTGGGGGTGAGGATTGGTGTGTTAGGTGCTCAGGGAGCCCAGCAAATCACACCCATATGTTCTGGGCATGCCCAGCGCTGGAGGAATTTTGGAAGGGCGTAGCGAGGACGGTGTCGAGGGTGGTAGGATCCAGGGTCAGACCGGGCTGGGGGCTCGCAATATTTGGGGTGGCAGAGGAGCCGGGAGTGCAGGAGGCAAAAGAGGCCGGTATTCTGGCCTTTGCGTCCCTGGTAGCCCAGCGAAGGATTCTTCTTCAGTGGAAGGATGCGAGGCCCCCAAGCGTGGAATCCTGGATCAGCGATATGGCAGGGTTCATTAAATTGGAGAGGGTGAAATTCGCCTTGAGAGGGTCGGTACAAGGGTTCTTTAGGCAGTGGCAACCGTTCTTAGACTTTCTGGCAGAACGATAGACATTGGTGAATGGCAGCAGCAGCTCGGGGGGGGGGGGTTACTTTATTATTGTTTTTGTTATTTACTGAGGGGGTGTATATACCTGTTGTGTTAAGTCGGGGTGTTAATGTTAATTTATTATTTATGTACGGGGGGGGGTATCGGGGGTTGCATTTCTAGATTGTGTTTTGTACTTAACCCTGTTGGGGTTTTTTTTCCTCATTTTGTTATTGATATTTTACGAAAACCTTTCATTAAAAAATTTTTTTTTTTTAAAACAGCGCTCCCAATCTATTCTCCAGCTCTTGCCAAATAATAATAATAATAATCTTTATTGTCACAAGTAGGCATACATTAACACTGCAATGCAGTTACTGTGAAAAGCCCCTAGTCGCCACATGTAGTTAGCATTCCCCCAATTTAACACCCTCACTCGAGGACCACTCTTGTCCTTATCCATGAGTATTCTAAAACTTACAGAATTATGATCACTATTCCCAAAATATTCCTCTCCTAAAACGTTGGTCACCTGGCCGGGCTCATTCCCTAATACTTGTTCCAGTAAGGCCCCCTCCCTGGTTGGACTATCAACATTCAGTTTTAAAGGACTTCCAGTGGCGGCCATGCTGTAGACGTCCGTGAACTTGCTGGCTCCCGCGCGGAGTTTTTTTTCTTCTCTAAAGCCCCGATCAGACTTGAAATTTCAGTTCCGAAGTGTGTCATCGTCTTGGTCAATGTTCCAGCAGTTTTATTTTCTCTTAAAGCAGTATAGCATGCATCCGGTGAAGAGTAACGGTGGGAAAAAAAAAACGGCAGTGGACTGACCACGAGGCTCTGGAGAGCATGGTTGAAGACGCAATGGCCGGGGGCCCGGAGCCTGTGCTCCCGGCCCAATGGTCTACTGCACAGTTGGTGGACTTCTTAACTCACAATTCCGGAACAGAGGAGGAAACCTCCGAAGACCTGGTCAAGATCATTGACCCAATAAAAACAGCTGTGGTTGGAGTCCCAGGGCACTTCGCTCCAAAAAATGCAGGTGACTGTCACCGAACACGAGGACCGGTTGGCAGTGTTGGAAGCAAAGCTTTCCCTGATCGCAGGAGTTTTAAAAAGGAACGGGATAGAATAGACTAACCTCCTCACTCGATTGATAACTTGGAATGTTCAAGACCTCAATGGCCCTGTTAAAAGGTTGTGCCTATTTGCTCATGTGAAGAGCCTGGGGGCGGACTTAATTTTTCTTCAGGAGACTCATTTGAAGGTGGCAGACCAGAGAAAACTGAGAAGAAGATGGGTTGGCCAGTTGTACGCTTGTACGAACATGGAGAAAAGACTGGTAGGATGCTCGCCCATCAACTGAGGAAGCAGACGGTGGCTAGGGTTATAGGTAGACTTAGGGACTAAGTGGGAGAGATGGTCACGGATCCTGCGGGATTAATAAAATCTTTGCGTCCTTTTATCGAAGGCTATACCAATCGGAACTGCCATCGGGGGACGAACTGAGAAGTAGATTCCTGGATGGGTTGGAGTTTTCAACGGTTGGTCAGGCTAGGGCGCAAGGATTGGGGGCTCCGGTAGGTCTGCAGGAGCTGCTGGGATGTGTGAATTCGATGCAGTCAGGGAAGGCCCCGTGACCAGACAGATTCCCATTCGAATTTTATAAAATGTTTTGGTACGTTGATGGTACAGATGTACAATGAGCCGCTGAGGAGGGGCCCGCTCCCCTCTACGCTGTCACAGACCTCCATCTCCCTTATCCACAAAATGATAGGGATCATGAGCAATGTGGATCTTACTGTCCGATTTCCCTCCTGAATGTTGATGCAAAGCTTCTGGCCAAGTACTTGGCCACCTATTTTGAGTGTTGTGCACCGGAAGTGGTTGGAGAGGGTCAAACTGGCTTCGTAAAAGGCAGAGCGTTGACAGCTAATATTTGGAGGCTACTTGACTTTATCATGATGCCCGCTGGAGGAAATGACGTGGAGGTTGTGCTGTGAATTGATGCAGAAAAGGCATTCGACTGAGTGAAGTGGGCTTACCTTTATGACGGTTTGGGGTCGGGCAGGGGTTTGTGGACTGGGTTAAATTGTTATGTACAGCCTCGAAGGCAAGCATTTCTCTAACGGGGTTAGTTTTGAGTACTTTACTCTGCAGTGTGGGACAAGGCAGGGATGCACGCTCTCGCCTTACTATTCGTCCTTGCGATTGAACCTTTAGCAATGTCTCGTTGGACGTCTGGAGAGTGGATAAGCTGGGGGCGGGGGAGGTAGTGGAGCGCCGTCTTTCCTTATGTGCAGATGGTCTCCTCCTATATGTTTCCAACCCCTTGGAATCTGTTGATTTGATTTGATTTATTTATTGTCGCATGTACCGAAGTGCAGTGAAAAGTATTTTTCTGCGGCCGATAGATTACGTACATAGTAGACAAAAAGAATAATCAACAGAGCACATTGACAAATGGTACATCGACAAACAATGATTGGTTACAGTGTGGAACAAGGGGCCAAACAAAGCAAATTGATAAGATCCTGAAAATTCTGAATGAATTCAGCTCCTTCTCTGGATACAAGCTTAATATGGCAAAGAGTGAGATGTTCTTAATTGGCTCCGGAGGACGGGAGGGGTGTTTGAGTGGCTCCCGTTTTGCCTGGCGACTAAAAGCTTCCGCTATTTGGAGATTCAGCTGGTGCAGGATTGGGCTCAACTTCACAAACTCAATCTGACATGCTTAGTAGAGGGGATGAAAGCGGAGTTCAAAAGGTGGAACAGTCTGCCTCTATCTTTGTCCGGAAAAGTCCAGACTATTAAGATGGTGACCCCACAGAGGTTCCTCTTTGTTTTTCAGAACCTCCCAATCTTTCTGTTCAAGTGCTTTTTAAGAAAGATTAATAGACTAGTATTGAGCTTTATGTGGGTGGTGCGGGTCCCCTGTATTAAAAAAGTTTGACCGGGGTGGGGGGGGGGAGAACATGGGCTGCTACTATTGTTATGGTCCATAGATGGTTGACAAGACCAGGAGTTGGTATGGTGTAGAGTGGAGGAGGCTTCGTGTAGAGGGACTTCCTTCAGGGCATTGGTTTAGGCTCCCCTTCCTTTTTAGCCGGGTAGGTATTCATCAAACCCAGTGATGGTTTCCACTTTGAGGGTTTGGAACCAGTGCCGATTACATTTTGGTTTGGAGGGCATGTATAGGAAGGCTCCGATTAGTGGCACAGATTTATTCCAGCGAGCTTGGATGCCGGGTTTAAGGAATGGGACCGCTTGGGGATCCACTGCTTTGAGGACCTGTTCTTGGGTGGGATGTTTGCAGACCTAACTGAGCTGATGGAGGCCGATCAAATGCCCAGGGGTAATGAGTTTAGGTATCTTCAGATAAGGGCTTTTTTGAGTAAAAAGGGCCTTTTTGAGTAAAGTGTGGAGTTCATTTCCAATGTTACCGCCCTTGGGTCTGCAGGACAGGCTCCTCCCCGATATTGAGATTGGAGGGAGTAAGATCTCCAATGTGTATGCTGAGTTGGCCAGTAGGGAGGAAATCTCGATGGTGTCGATGCGGCAGAGATGGGAAGAGAAGTTGGGAGGTGAGGTGCAGGGCTGGATTTGGGGGAAAATAATACATAGGATTAATGCTTCCTTATCTTGTGCTAGGCTCAGTCTTACACAGGTTAAGGTTGTGCACAGAGCGCATATGACACTGACTAGGCTGAGCCATTTCTTCCCGGAAGTGACTGATCAATGTACGCAATGTGCCGGATCCACTGCGAATCATGTTCACGTGTTCGCGTCCTGCCCAAAACTGGTGGGCTTTGGAAGGGTGTTACGGATGTACTGTCTCGGGTGGTGGGGGGTAGTGGTGACGTTTTCTCCATGGGTAGTTATCTTTGGTGTGTCTGAGGATCCAGGTGTCATGGTGGGAAAGGGGGCCGACGTGTGGCATTCGCCTCCTTGCTGGCCCGAAGGAGAATTTTGTTCAATTGGTGTGCTGCAGAACTGCCAAGCACAGGGTCATGGGTACAGGACCATGCTGAATTCCTTCCTTTGGAGAAGATCAGGTTCGTCATGAGAGGTTCGGATGAAGGGTTCTCAGTGAGGTGGAAGCTGTTCATCGACTTTCTCAAGAACTACTATACCGTTAGTGGCGGGGGGGGGGGGGAAACAATAGTAATTTTGTTGACTGTTAAGGGGGCGGAGGTTCATTAGTTTTGGTTTACTAAGAAATAAAAATGTTTACTTTCTCATTTAGGGCGTTGAGGTCATATTTGTATATATATATATATATATATATATATAGGGGGCTCCATTTATATTGTATTGTTATCGTGTTATATGTAATGTTAATATGTTATGCACTGTTTGTTGTTGTTTAATGTTATGGATTGTTCCTGTTTTTGTATTCTCTATATGTTTGGATATGCCTTCAATAAATTATCTTTTTTAAAAAACATACTGTTTTAAAAAACCCTCTTGGACACACCTAACAAATTGCTCTCAGACGATACTTGATAAAGTCTATCAGGTACAGTTAGCTGAAGTTGAATCTCATGGAATTAATGGTAAAGACCGAGTTGCAAAATTGGCTGAGCGGCAAAATTCAGAAGATAAGGATAATGGACAGGTACTCTAATTGGCAAGACGTGACAAATGGTGTCTACAAGGATCTGTGTTGAGGTCTCAACTATTTACCATATTTATTAACGACTTAGGTGATGGGTCAGAAAGATACATATTCAAGTTTGCTGGTGACATAGGAGGAATTGTAAGCAGTGAAATGGAAGCATAAAATTACAAAGGAATATTGTTAGATTATATGACTGGGCAAAATTATAGCAATTTCAATGTAAGTAGATGTGAAGTCACCCATTTTGGGCTTAAAATGGATAGAACAGAGTATTTTATAAATGTAAAGCTAGAGGTCCAAAGACACTTGGGGAGTCCAAGGTACACCGGTCATTAAAATTTCATTAAAAAATAATCAAAACGGTTAATGGAATTCTGGACTGTTTACCTAAAGAACTGGAATACAAGAGGCGAAAAGTCATGCTTCAATTATCAAAAACTCTGGTTTGATCATAGCTGGAGTACAGTGAGCAGTTCTGGGCACCACACCTTAAGAAAAGATATACTGACCTTAGGGAGTGCAGTGTAGATTTTCCAGAATCTTACCTGGACTCCAGGGTTAAATTACAAAGAGAGATTGCACAAACCTGTTTTGTATTCCTTGGAATTTAGAGAGTTAAGGGTGATTTGACTGAAGTTTTCAAGTTATTGGGGGGAATAGAGTAGATATAGAGAGAAACTATTTCCGCTGGTTGGGAGTCTCAAACTATGGGCAGCGTCTAAATATTAGAACCAGTCCTTTCAGGAGTGAAGTTAGGAAACACTTCTTCACACAAAGGGTGATGGAAGCATAAAATTACAGAGATGCAGGTAGATTATGCAAATTATGTGAATGGGCAAAACTGATTCAAATAGATTTCAATGTAGGCAACTATGAGGTCATCCTCTTTAAACCTAAAAAGGAAACAACTTCTAAATGGTAAAAATTGGGGAACAGTGGAGCTCTAAAGACATATGAAGTCCCAGTACATACATTAAAATGCCATGAGCAGGTACAGAAAATAATAAAAGGCTAATAATCAGATGTCCTGATTAGACCACACCTGCAGTAATGTGAACAGTTCTGGTTGCACACTTTAGGAAGGCATTGATTTACAAAAATGATACCTGCTTTAAGGGTTCAATTCTGAGGACAGATTGTACAAACATCATTGAATTCCCTGGAATTTATGAGGCTAAGGTGTAATTTAATGAAAGTTTTCATCTCTTCAGTGGCACAGATATGTTTGATGTAGAGAAACTATTTCAGTTGGCTGGGGGGTCTAGGACTAGGACTAGGGATCAAATTGAAGCCAGCAAGAGTAAAAGTAAGAAACAGTTCTACACATAGGGATGGAAGAAGTTTGGAACTCTCTCCAAATAGCAATTGATGCTGATCAATTGTTAGTGCTAGATCTGGGAAAGACAGATTTTTGTTAACCAAAGGTATTAAGGGATCATGGGACAAAAGTGGGTATCTGGACTTAGGTATTAGATCAGCTACTGAATGACAGCGAAACAGGGTCAAGGGGCTAAATAGCCTATTACTGTTCCCATGCTCCCCTTCGTGTAGAGAAGGTTAACAGAGGAATTCAAGATTATTAATGGTTTTGATAGAGCAAAGAGGAAGAAACGGTTTCCTCTGGCAAGTGGGGATAGAGATCATAGATTTAAAATAATTGGCAAAATATGTAGATTAGATCCTTTATCACACAAAGGCTTGTTAAGATCTGGAACACACTACGTGAAAGGGTGATGGTAGCAGATTCCATATGAAATTTCAAAAGGGAATGGGATATCTACATGAAGAAAACACATGTTCAGGGTTATGAGGAAAAAGCTGGAGAGTGGGACAAAATTGGACAGCTATTCAAAGAGCTGGCACAGGTACGATGTCCTAAATGGCTCCTTCTATTTTTAAAAGTTCAATGATTATACCTTAATATTATTGCTCAGTTTATCGAACTACTTTTTGTTCACATCCATTGCCCTATTGGACCCTGAAGTTAATTAGAACAGGTTCATTAATAGGAATAGCATTATAAAACAAACTAAAGATTTTGTAAAGAATCTTACTCGCCACAGTTGAAGTTTTCGAGAAGAGATTTCAGTAGGGGTTTAGTCTGATTTAGAACCATCAAATTTAGCATATTGGAAGTGATATATTACATCTATTATTAGGTTTAATTACAGACACCCAGATAAACAATGAATGTTACACTACTTGCTCATAATAAGCCTCATTAAACTTACAGTTTATAAACCAAAATACATCACCAAAAATTAAATCAGAGAGATAAATGTATGTCATATTTCACTAAGTGTTTTCTTGTGCCTGGTGAGAAACACACATTCTTGAAATACTCTCCTCCCCAAATTTCTCTCTTTGAGAGTTCTGATCTGTGACAGGATGCCAGACTCTTTCCAGTGTTTCAAGAAAACGTGAGCATAATCCAATCTCCACTGGATGGGCGCATATAGACATACACAAACATGCACTTCACAAACAGAATCCCAGATGATTCGTCCCACTCCGGGTGTAATGCAGCCAAATCTAGTGACCACATTGCTGTTTTAGCTAAGGTGAGCTAGCTCAACACAGGCAAGGGACTATATGCCAGTGACAATCCTGGTCAGTGGACCCTAAGTGGCACTGAAGCAGCATTTTTACCAACTAAGTTATTTGAGAATTCTTGGAAAGGGCTTAATGTCAGCAAAGCTTCAGATACTTACCCAAGAGAGCTTGCCCTCGGAGAATGTGGTCATGTTCATCAAAATGAACATGTTGAGCTCCATGGTGCCTGGAAAGATTGGTTGAGCTGGATGTTGAAGCAGGTGGCAGCTGGTGATGAATTGCAATGTGGGGTGACAGTTGACCCCTGTTGTTGTTTTCGAACTGAGGTGGCAGGCCTGCCTGAGCCTGGATGTAACAAGAGTGACCTGGAATCTGTCCCGGAGAAAGTGGAGAAATTGAAGAATGTTTCTGGGGATTGCACAAATTTTGTTGGTTAAAGGGTCTACTGGAACTCTGAATATTCTGTGAACAAAAGCCTTGCTGTGGCATTAACTGTGAGTAGGCCTGATCATGAATGTGATTGTGACCAGGATTAAACTTTATAGTCGGAGTCATATTCATCAAGTTGTCAGAAAGCCATACAGGGCCACCTTGAACCTGAAAGAGAAATAAACAGGAAATCATATGCATTTACATTTCATACGGAAACACAGGTCTTTTATTAATTAACCAGGTCATTCAATTCTGCACATGTAAATGAAAATGGAACTAGAAATGTTCTTTCTCTCAGAAAAATCTGAATATGCAACTCTTTTTTTGAATACTATCAAGGACCAAGGCCATTATTTTGAGCTGAACTACACAAACTGAAGCATTCCTCCATTATTAAATATGACTGAAACAAATCTGTTTACAGCAAATCTAACAGCACAATATATTCAGGAAATTCGAGAGCTCAGCCATACCACTTATGGGATGCACCAAGCATCTCCATGACATTTCCAGAGGGCAGGACAGAGTATTTCAATGAAGTGGTTCATTCAACAGAATACTTATTAAAGCTTGGGAGCAGATTACCTGCTCACACAGATTGCAGGAAACAACACCAGGGTTTGCTTTAAACTGGCATCTGTAAAATCATCAGGTACAGCTAGGACCATTGTGCGCAACAAGAACAAGGTGAAGAGAATTATTTTTTTCTTGATTTATTTACATATTATTTCTGCTGTTTTGTATTCATTTTTCTGCTAATATAACAATTATCCTTTTTGGTGGCAGATAGATTTTCTCGAAGTCCATGCAGTCCTTGTAGTGGAGGGATACAGCCGAGCTGAATATATTTGTGATCAGGATTTTGACCCAGCAGCAGTAAAGGAATGGTGAATGGCTTGTGGGGGAACGTTCAGGTGGTGATGTTTCTATGAGCCTGCTCTTCTTATCCTTCTAGGGGTAGAGGTCATGGGTTTGAAAGGTGCTATCTAAGGAGGTTTGGTGAGTTGCTGCAGTGCATTTTGTTGATGATATGAGACTGTTGCCATTGTACATCAGGGTGGAGTGAGTAAATGTTTAAGGTGGTGGATGGGGCGCTGATCAAGTAGGCTAATTTGCCTTTGATGGTGTCTAGCTTCTTGAGTGTTGGTGGAGCTAAACTAATACAAACAACTGGAGAGAATCTCATCACATCCCCGACTTGCACCTTGTAGATAAAGGACAGGTTTTTGGGGAGTCAGGAGGTGACTTACTTGTTGCAAAATTCACAGGGCGGGATTCTCCAATATGTCCCAACGCCCACGTAAAAATGCGCGCAAATCACTCTGGACTTACCTGGAGAAAGTCCAGGGTGATTCTTCGATTTGCAGGGGCGCTAGCAAGGTGTAGTCCTCGCAGCGCCGGCTGCCAATATGGGGCCCTGCACTTCTGGTCGGGGGTCCGCGCATGCTTACGGCGTCGGCCGCCCCACGCGACATGGCCGCACCACACCGCTGACCGGCACCAAAAACCCATGAATGATTCCCTCCGCCTCCCCCACCAAGGTGGCCACATACTGAGTCTGCAGCCTCCACGCCGAGTTCCCGACGGGTGGAACCATGAGAGAACCACGCCGTTGGGAACTCGGCCAGCTGCACTCGGTGAATCGCTGCAGGGGCCTCTTTCAATGGCCCCCAACCGGCACCGCGTCGACCCGATGTCAGGTTCGACACCCATTCTCTGCCCCCGCGCTGATCGCGATTTCAGTGCGGAGGTTCGGAGAATCCTGCCCACAGTTCTGACTTGCTCTTGTAGCATAGTACTTATGTGACTAGTCCAGTTAAGTTTCTGATCAATGGTAACTCCCAAGATGTTGATACTGGAGGAATTCAGCAACGGTAATGCAATTCAATGTCAAGGCGAGATGATTAGATTCTCTCTTGTTGGAGGTGGTTATTGCCTTGCAAGTGTGTACCACTTTTCAGCCCAAGCCTGAATGTTGTCCAGGTCTTGTAGCATGTAGTCACAGACTGCTTCAATACCTAAGGAGTTGTGAATGATACTGAACATGTTGCAACCATCAGCAAACATCCTCATTTCTGATTTTATGTTGGAAGGTCATTGATGTGACAGCTGAAGATGGCTGGGCCTAGGAACACTAGCCTGAAGAACTCTTGCTGCAATATGCTGGGACTGAGATGATTGGCCTTCAACAATTATAATCATCTTGCTTTGTGCAAGGAATTTCTTAAATTAGAATCACAGAATCCTTTAGTGTACAAAGAGGTCATTCGGCCCATTGAGTCTGCACCGACCATCTGAAAGAGTACTCCAGCCAAGCCCACACCCCCGCCCGATCCCAATAACCTCTTAACCTAATCTACACATCTTTGGACACTAAGGGACAATTTAGCATGGCCAATCCTGCACATCTTTGGACTGTGGGAGTAAACTGGAACACCTGGAGGAAACCCATGCACACAGTCACCCAAGGTCGGAATTGAACCTGAGTCTCTGGCGATTGTGCCACAAATACATAAAAGGAAAAAATGAATCTGTACTGAATCAAAGGTTTTGAAACATCTATTGACTAATGAGTTTTAGATGTTGAAAGGTTTACACAGGAAGTGATAAGTAGGACCAGGAGAGAAAAAATGGCCTGGTTATCTTGCACTTATGGATCATGATCAGCTGGCATTACAACAAAGGTAACCTGGAGAAACTTTTCAAACGTGTTCCAGCATTACACAGAAGATGGTGCTCAAGATTTCTGGATTTACAAGCTCTGAGAGGTCCAGGTGATAAGGGAATCACAAATCTGTCTGTTGAATGTGTGACAACGGAATCAACTGGGCGCATTATGATGGTCCTGTTATAAATTATGATGGATTATTTGTGGCAGGATATTTCTCTTATTGACAGTTGTTTCAGTATATACAATTCACTTTCCCAAGAATAAGGATTATAATTTCATCTGTGCCCTATTTTTACACTACAGTTGTGAGTGACTACCCACAAAAACACTTCATTGGCTGTAAAGCAATTTGGGATGTCAGGTGATTGTGAAAGGGACTAGCTATATAAATATAAGTCTATTCTATTCCTTTCTGAAATATTGAGGGCATATTATGAAATATACAGAGCTTTATTCTGCTACAATGGCAGGAATGCATGTAATTTAGAGTATCCCTTTAAGAAAACAGGAAATAATGACCTATTCAGGCTCATCACAACCAATTAGAAGATAATTGCTGGAGATTATTCTTGGTGGATAGTTAGTAGCTTATGGGAAAATCAAACTGGTTTATTTCAGAAGGAAACAACAACATCTTAACAGAGTGCCTTTAAAAATAATAGAATACCCAAGGCACTTCAGGAGCATTACTGTAAACTAAAACAAAATATGACACTGAGCCACATAAGGTCTCTTGACCAAAAGCTTGGTCATAAACAAAAAAAACTGGGAGAAGGAGTAGGCAATTCAGCCCCACGAATCCGATACTCCATTCGAAACGATCATGGCTGATCTCCTCTCAGCCTCAACTCCACCTTCCGGCGCATTCTCCATAACCCTTCAACCTATTACTGATTAAAAATCTTTCTATCTCTCCCTTAAATTTACTCAAAGTCTCGGAATCCAATGTACTCTGGGGTAGTGAATTCCACACGTTTACGACCCTTTGAGAGAAGTAATTTCTCCTCATCTCTGTTTCAAATCTGCTGCCCCTTATCCGAACTCAATGACCTCTCGTTCTAGATTTTTCCACAAGCAGAAACATCCGCTGTATGTCTACTTTGTCAATACCGTTGGTCATCATCTTATTGTCAGGATGCTCCTGTTTAAACCCTGTTTTTTCCTTTTAATTTCTGTTATTTTTGCTAATACAATTTTTGTCCATGGATGATTAGTGACTTTAAGGCAAAGGAGTTTACCTTTAATTCGAGCAGAAGCCTGGGTTGGGTTAAACTGAAGATTGATCTGTGACCTTAACGCAGAAGTTGTCTGCATTTCAAACCAGCAGATTCCAGAATGATTTGACTGACGTCAGTGTTGACTCAGTTTGATGGACTTGGTTGGTGGCCAATGGACTGCTCAGATTATCGGGCATTGCCAATACCCCGTGCTGATTAGTTCTGCTTTCTCTGGAATGTATCTCTTGTTAATAAGGCGTGTTTTTCTTTCAGCTTTGTTTTGAGTTCAGAGATGTGAAAACTTCCCTGATTTTCTTTCTCTCTCAGATGTAAAAAAAACCCCTGAAAATCCACTGTGGGGACTCAGTAAGGCTGGAGGTCATTTTGGTGAAATTGGAAACCGATTATGATTAAAAACAAGGCTGGAAACTGGACTAACGTGAAACAGAGGGCGGGATTCTCTGCCCCACCATGCCACTTTTCTGCCCCGACCCACTGGTGGGGTTCTCCGTTATGTCAGCCGGTCAATGGGGTTTCCCATTGTAGAGCAGCTCCACACCATTGGGAAACCCCCGGGCGCCAGCAAAACGGAGCATCCCGCCGGCGGAGAATCCAGCCCAGAGTCTTAAGAAAGAAACAAACCTGAGGCTGATCCTTTGAGTAAAGACCCAGTTTAATAAGGGTTAAAGTGATTCTCCAGAGAAAATTATACTGCCTGTGAGTACTGAATGAATGTTACTGCCAGAAGACCAACACCAACAGTACACCAGTGGCTTTGAGCATTCAGTGGGCTGCAAAGTAGTCAAAGTCAAAAGCAAGGCTCATCTTATTTTTACCTTAATCCAGATTATTTTCATTCCTTCCCACTCTGTGTTTGTCTGTCTTGTGTGTGTGAGAGAATGAGACGGTCAAAAGGGTGTAGTAGGTTAGCTGGTTGTTATTCCGTTGGAATTACTGCATATTTCAACTTTATTTCTGTTATAAACAGTTCTTATGTTCAACTTACAAACCTGGTGGTTGTATATTACTGGGCAGCCAAGGGTCAAAGACTTCGGGAATTTTACACAAATTTTTTTTTTTTTTTAAATGTATTTTATTACAAACTTGTATCAACATAGAACATAGAAAATACAGCACAGAACAGGCCCTTCGGCCCACGATGTTGTGCCGAACCTTTGTCCTAGATTAATCATAGATTATCATTGAATTTACAGTGCAGAAGGAGGCCATTCGGCCCCTTGAGTCTGCACCAGCTCTTGGAAAGAGCACCCGACCCAAACTCAACACCTCCACCCAACACCAAGGGCAATTTGGACATTAAGGGCAATTTATCATTGGCCAATTCACCTAACCCGCACATCTTTGGACTGTGGGAGGAAACCGGAGCACCCGGAGGAAACCCACGCAGACACGGGGAGGACGTGCAGACTCCGCACAGACAATGACCCAAGCTGGAATCGAACCTGGGACCATGGATCTGTGAAGCAATTGTGCTATCCACAATGCTACCGTGCTGCCCTTAAGAACAAATAAATCTACACTATATCATTTTCCCGTAATCCATGTACCTATCCAACAGCTGCTTGAAGGTCCCTAATGTTTCCGACTCAACTACTTCCACAGGCAGTGCATTCCATGCCCCCACTACTCTCTGGGTAAAGAACCTACCTATATCTACCACCTTATCTACCTGATATCCCTCCTATATCTTCCACCTTTCACCTTAAATTTATGTCCCCTTGTAATGGTGTGTTCCACCTGGGGAAAAAGTCTCTGACTGTCTACTCTATCTATTCCCCTGATCATCTTATAAACCTCTATCAAGTCGCCCCTCATCCTTCTCCGCTCTAATGAGAAAAGGCCTAGCACCCTCAACCTTTCCTCGTAAGACCTACTCTCCATTCCAGGCAACATCCTGGTAAATCTTCTTTGCACCTTTTCCAGAGCTTCCACATCCTTCCTAAAATGAGGCGACCAGAACTGTACACAGTACTCCAAATGTGGCCTTACCAAGGTTTTGTACAGCTGCATCATTACCTCATGGCTCTTAAATTCAATCCCTCTGTTAATGAACGCGAGCACACCATAGGCCTTCTTCACAGCTCTATCCACTTGAGTGGCAACTTTCAAAGATGTATGAACATAGACCCCAAGGTCTCTCTGCTCCTCCACAATGCCAAGACCTCTACCGTTAACCCTGTATTCCGCATTCATATTTGTCCTTCCAAAATGGACAACCTCACACTTTTCAGGGTTAAACTCCATCTGCCACTTCTCAGCCCAGCTCTGCATCCTATCTGTGTCTCTTTGCAGCCGACAACAGCCCTCCTTACTATCCACAACTCCACCAATCTTCGTATCGTCTGCAAATTTCCTGACCCACCCTTCAACTCCCTCATCCAAGTCATTAATGAAAATCACAAACAGCAGAGGACCCAGAACTGATCCCTGCGGTACACCACTGGTAACTGGGATCCAGGCTGAATATTTGCCATCCACCACCACTCTCTGACTTCTATCGGTTAGCCAGTTCGTTATCCAACTGGCCAAATTTCCCACTATCCCATGCCTCCTTACTTTGTGCAGAAGCCTACCATGGGGAACTTTATCAAATGCCTTACTAAAATCCATGTACACTACATCCACTGCTTTACCTTCATCCACATGCTTGGTCACCTCCTCAAAGAATTCAATAAGATTTGTAAGGCAAGACCTACCCCTCACAAATCCGTGCTGACTATCCCTAATCAAGCAGTGTCTTTCCAGGTGCTCAGAAATCCTATCCTTCAGTACCCTTTCCATTACTTTGCCTACCACCGAAGTAAGACTAACTGGCCTGTAATTCCCAGGGTTATCCCTAGTTCCTTTTTTGAACAGGGGCACGACATTCGCCACTCTCCAATCCCCTGGTACCACCCCTGTTGACAGTGAGGACGAAAATATAATTGCCAACGGCTCTGCAATTTCATCTCTTGCTTCCCATAGAATCCTTGGATATATCCCGTCAGGCCCGGGGGACTTGTCTATCCTCAAGTTTTTCAAAATGCCCAACACATCTTCCTTCCTAACAAGTATTTCCTCAAGCTTACCAATCTGTTTCACACTGTCCTCTCCAACAATATCGCCCCTCTCATTTGTAAATACAGAAGAAAAGTACTCATTCAAGACCTCTCCTATCTCTTCAGACTCAATACACAATCTCCCGCTACCGTCCTTGATCGGACCTACCCTCGCTCTAGTCATTCTCATATTTCTCACATATGTGTAAAAGGCCTTGGGGTTTTCCTTGATCCTACCCGCCAAAGATTGTTCATGCCCTCTCTTAGCTCTCCTAATCCCTTTCTTCAGTTCCCTCCTGGCTATCTTGTATCCCTCCAATGCCCTGTCTGAACCTTGTTTCCTCAGCCTTACATAAGTCTCCTTTTTCCTCTTAACAAGACATTCAACCTCTCTTGTCAACCATGGTTCCCTCACTCGACCATCTCTTCCCTGCCTGACAGGGACATACATATCAAGGACACGTAGCACCTGTTCCTTGAACAAGTTCCACATTTCACTTGTGTCCTTCCCTGCCAGCCTATGTTCCCAACTTATGCACTTCAATTCTTGTCTGACAACATCGTATTTACCCTTCCCCCAATTGTAAACCTTGCCCTGTTGCACGTACCTATCCCTCTCCATTACTAAAGTGAAAGTCACAGAATTGTGGTCACTATCTCCAAAATGCTCCCCCACTAACAAATCTATCACTTGCCCTGGTTCATTACCCAGTACTAAATCCAATATTGCCCCTCCTCTGGTTGGACAATCTACATACTGTGTTAGAAAAGCTTCCTGGACACACTGCACAAACACCACCCCATCCAAACTATTTGATCTAAAGAGTTTCCACTCAATATTTGGGAAGTTAAAGTCGCCCATGACTACTACCCTATGACTTCTGCACCTTATCAAAACAGGTTACAGCGAATAAACACCCCTGGGAAACATACTTCCGAACAATCAACGATACAGCCTGTACAGATTTTTCCCCTTTTTCACCCCACCCCTCCCCGTGATGAACAGCCCCATAAACATGGTGACAAACATCCCCCACCTTTCGTCAAACCCCCCCTGAAGAGCCCCTTAACTCATACTTTATCTTCTCTAATCGCAGGAAGTCGTACAGGTCACCCAACCAAGCCGCTAATCCTGGTGGCGATGCTGACCGCCACTCGAGTAAAATTCGGCACCATGCAATCACGGAGGCGAAAGCCAAGACATCGGCCTTCCTCCTCTCCATGAGCTCCGGCTTCTCTGAAACCCCAAATATCGCCACCAAAGGGTCCGGGTCCATTCCCTCCTCCAGTATCCTGGCTCAGACCGCGAATACTCCCGCCCAGAATCCTCCCAATTTTTCGCAACCCCAAAGCATGTGCGCGTGATTCGCTGGTTCCCGCCCACACACCTCACACTCATCTGCTACTCCCTGAAAGAGCCCACTCATTCTCGCCCGAGTGATATGCACCCTGTGCACCACCTTAAACTGTATCAGGCTCATCCTTGCACAAGAGGAGGTCCCATTTACCCTACACAGTGCCTCACTCCATACGCCCCAATTGATCTTCCCTCCCAACTCCGCTTCTCATTTCTCCTTGATTTTCAGCACCCGCTCGCTTCCCTGCTCCGCCAACCATTTGAATATATCCCCAATTCTTCCCTCCCCTTCCACATCCGGAAGCAGCATTCACTCCAGCAGGGTGTATCCCGGCAACCTAGGGATCCCCCTCCAGACCTTTCACGCAAAGGCCCTAACCTGCAGATACCTGAACTCATTCCCCCTCGGCAGCTCTACCCTCTCCCTTAGCTATTCCAGACTGGCAAACGTTCAAAATACAGATCCCTCACCTTGACCAGCCCCACTTCTCTCCACCTCCTGTATACACTATCCATCACCCCCCCCCCCCGGCTCAAACCAGACAGCAGCGTTAGCACCGACATCCCTTCCACCCTAAAATGCCTCCTCAACTATTCCATATCTTCACCGTGGACTGCACCACCGGGCTCCTTGAATACCTATTCGGAGCCATTAGCAACCCTACCGTCACCATAGCCCTCAAACTAGACCCTTTACAAGATTCTACCTCCATCCTAACCCACTCTACCCCTTCTCCTTCCCACCACCGCTGCACCTTGTCCACATTTGCCAACCAATAATAATGAAGCAAGTTCGGCAATGCCAACCCCTCCTGCTGCCTCTGCAGCAGGGTCCTCCCCACCCTCGGCACCTTCCCCGTCCATACAGAGTCAGAAACGATCATGTCCACTTTCCGAAAAAAGAACTTTAGTATAAAGATCGGAAGAGCTTGAAAATTAAACAAGAACCTCGGCAGAATATTAATTTTCACCACTTGAACCCTATCCGCCAGTGTTAAGTGCAGTGTATCCCACCTCTTAAGATCCTCCCAAGCCTCCTCCACCAGCTTCGTTATGTTCCACTTATGGAGCCCCGT
Source organism: Scyliorhinus torazame (assembly GCF_047496885.1). Lineage (NCBI taxonomy): Eukaryota > Metazoa > Chordata > Chondrichthyes > Carcharhiniformes > Scyliorhinidae > Scyliorhinus > Scyliorhinus torazame. Next base: position 138,113,618 of record NC_092723.1, read on the forward strand.
CCATTGCCTTGCTACCTGAATCCCCAAATACCTAAACCTACCCCTCACTACCGTAAATGGCATCCCCCCTAAATTAGCCCGCTGTGCCAGCTCATTCACCGGGAATACCTAGCTTTTCCCTACATTTAGCTTGTACCCTGAGAACCCTCCAAACCTCCCCAGCAAGCCCATAATCCTTCCCATACTCTCCAACGGATCCTAAACATACAGCAAGAGATCATCGGCATAGAGCGACAACCGATGCTCCCTCTGTCCCCTCATAACTCCCGCCACTCTGCCATCTCCCTGAGAGCCATCGCCAATGGCTCTATGGCCAGCACAAACAGCAGCGGTGACAGCGGGCACCCCTGCCTAATTTTACACAAATTATTGGTTAATTCACTTGTGTTGGGACTCAGGGGTCTATGGGGCTGGAAATTATGACGCACTAGCCCAGGATGTCGTAACATTATATACCTCAATTAAATCTCCTCTCTTTCTTCTAAACGCGAGAGCATATATTCCTAAACTGTTCAATCTCTCTACATAAAACAAAACTCTCATCTCTGGAATCAATCAAGTTAACCTCCTCTGAACTATCTCTAATGCAACTACATCCCTCCTCAAATGAGAAGACCAAAACTGTACACAGTACTCCAGATGTGGTCTCATTAATGCCATTGCAGCATCTCTACTTATATACTCTATCCCTTTAGCTAGAAAGACCAAAATTCCAGTTGCCTTCCTTTTTACCTGCTGTACCTGAATACCAGTTTTCTGAGATTCGTGCACGAGGACACCTAGATCCCTCTACAGCGAAGCACTCTGAAGTCTTTCTCCGTTTAAATCATAAGTTGCCTTTCCATTTTTCTGACTAAAATGGATGACCTCACACATCCACGTTAAACTCCATTTGCCAAATTTTTCCATTAATCTAACCTATCTATATACATTTGTAAATTTCTTATTTCGTCATTGCAACTTACTATCCCACCTACTTTAGCGTAATCTGCAAATTTAGCTATAATACCTTCTTATCGCTACATCCAAGTCATTAATACATATTGTAAATAGTTGGGGCCCGAGGACCGGATACTGTGACACCTCACTAGTTACATGTTATAAATATGCTTCAAATAATGTCTCAAAGGAGAAAAGAAGGGTAAAGAGGCAGAGAGATGTGGGAAGCATAACATTTGCCCCTTTCTTCCTTTTTAATAAAAGCAACAAAACCTTTTGCGTGTAAACAATGTGCAATGAAATACATCACAAAATACTTTGTTTTTTTCAATTATTTTTTTATTCTCATTTTCCACATTTTCATCAAATATACAACAAAAGGCAACCAACAATAATAAATACAGTATCAACCGACCAAAGAGCATCCCCTTCAATATACAAACCCAAACATCACCCATACATTCCAAATGAAACAAAACAAAAAGACCAAAAGAAAATTAACGATCATCCCATAAACAATGTACTCAACCCCACCAATAGCGTCCCCCTAAGGTTCAACGGCATCCAATTCTTGAAAGTGCATGATAAACAATGCCCATGAATTGTGGAGCTCTTCCATCCTCCCCCTCAGCTCAAACTTCACCTCGAGCGTCAAAAATTGCAGCAGGTCCCCCCGCCAATCCGAGGCAGATGACGCAGTTGACTGCCTCCCCAGCAGGACCCACCAGTAGGAAGTCAGTGAAGCGAAGGCTATAACATCTGCCCCCGCACCCGCCTGCAGCCCAGGCCGGTCCGACACCCTGAAAATGGCTTCTAGGGGCCCTAGATTCACATGTACTACCCCGAGATGATTTTAAAAACCTCTCTCCAGTACACCTCCAGTCTCGGGCAGGACCAAAACATGTGAACATGGTTTGCGGGGCTCGTCCCACCAGCGCTCACATACATCCTCCACCCCCTCAAAGAGTCAGCTCATCTTCACCCTCATGAGGTGCGCCCTATACACAATCTTCAGCTGTATCAGCCCCAACCTCGCGCACGAGGTTGAGGTGTTTACCCTCTGGTGCACCTCACATCACAGACCGTCTTCCATATCCTCCTCAACTCTTCCCAAACCTTCACGGGGCCACGTCAGTGGCAAAGGAGTTGAAAGGGTTTATGGAGTACATTGGGTGATGGGGGGGTGGACCTGTGGAGGTTTGACGAAAGCACAAATCCTGTTATGACCACTACCTCTAACAAGGAGGCCATAAGGGAATTTGCACTGGCAAGACCTCAGTATGAGATCCTCCCCACCCCCGCAGAACTGCCTGAAAGCCCCGGGTTTGAGGGCTGGGAGGGGGCACTGCCAGGAGGCAAACCCTTCTCTATTGGAGGAAGGGGAATTCCCTTTATATGTGGTTGGATTGGCATTCTTTCCCGCACGCCTCCCACATGCGTTCTGCAGCAAGCAGCAACCCCTGCTGCGTGCTGGAGAACGCATGGGGGAGGCTTGCATGAAAGAATGCCACCCAATACTTCCATGGCGGGGCGGGGTTTGCCCCAAATCTTTTTGGGTAGGGGATGCTCCTCAGCTCCTCAATGGCCATGGATGGGTAGGAGGGAGTTTAGTGTTTTCTCTGATTGAGGCGCCCTTTAAAGATGGCACCCCAATCTCTGTGTAGCCAAGAGTGCCGGCTCTATGAGGGTCCACCTCACCAGAATGACAGCGCAAAACACATCCACTGATTTTTTTTGACAAAGTGTCAGAAAAGCTGCCTGTGCTTCTGGGGAGAAACATGCAGACTTTCATTCAGAACCTGACACCTTGTCATTTTTTTGGAAAATTCCACCCACGAGGTACATTCTAATGTATGCATTTTAACATACTTGTTGATCCAGAATCTTCACACAGAAACCGCAATTAAAAATAATTGGAATAACTTGTGAGATAAGGATAATTATGGCATAAGGCACAATTGTGACAAATCAGTGTAGTCACTTAACACTGACTGGCTTTTAAAGCATCAGCTACCGGCATGGTGGAACAAGAACTGTTAACATTTTACCCCTGGAATTCCCTTTTGAAATGTTTATAAAGTAGATTTCAAAAGAGCATTTCTCTATCAAACTCGTGTTTTTGATGTCAACGTTAAATGATAGTCTCCTTTTAAATACTTATGGAACTCTGAACTGTGATGGGTATGCATGATTGTTATTTTTAAATATTGGTAAATACGTCGGTGTATTGTGTGAAAGGACTGGGAGGTAACACCGCTCTTCAAAAATGGAGACCGGTAAATGTCCACATTTGGTACTTGTTCTGCTGACGATTTCATGGAGAATGCAGCACAGAAAAATGTTCATGACAGCATTTATGTTCCACTCAAGCGTTTTCTATTTTTATTTCAGATTTCCAGAATCCACAGTATTGTGCTTTCATAGAACATATAACAGTACAGCACAGTACAGGCCCTTCGGCCCACGATGTTGTGCCGAGCATTTATCCTAATCTAAGATCAACCTAACCTCCACCCCTTCAATTTACTGCTGTCCAGGTGCCTGTCCAAGAGTCGCTTAAAAGTCCCTAATGACTCTGACTCCACCACCTCTGCTGGCAGTGCATTCCATGCACCCACCACTCTGTGTAAAGAACCTACCTCTGACATCTCCCCTCTAACTTCTTCCAATCACCTTAAAATTATGTCCCCTCCTGACAGCCATTTCCGCCCTGGGGAAAAGTCTCTATCCATGCCTCTGGCGATCCACTCTATCCATGCATCTCATCACCTTGTACACCTCGAACAAGTCAGCTCTCTTCCTTCTTCACGCCAGTGAGAAAAGCCCTGGCTCCCTCAACCTTTCTTCATAAGACATGCTCTCCAGTCCAGGCAGCATCTGGTAAATCTCCTCTGCACCCCCTCCAAAGCATCCACATCCTTCCTATAATGAGGCAGCCAGAACTGGACACAATATTCCAAGTGTGGTCTAACCGGGGTTTTATAAAGCTGCAGCAAAACCTCACGGCTCTTAAACTCAATCCCCCTGTTAATGAAAGCCAACACACCATACGCCTTCTTAACAACCCTATCAACCTGGGTGGCAACTTTGAGGGATCTATGTACGTGGACCCCAAGATCCCTCTGTTCATAGATCATAGAATTCACAGGCAGAAGGAGGCCATTCGGCCCATCGAGTCTGCACCAGCTCTTGGAAAGAGCACCCCACCCAAGCCCACACCTCCACGCTATCCCCATTACCCAGTAACCCCACCCAACACTAAGGGCAATTTTGGACACTAAGGACAATTTAGCATGGCCAATCCACCTACCCCGCACATCTTTGGACTGTGGGAGGAAACCGGAGCACCCGGAGGAAACCCACGCACACACGGGGAGAACGTGCAGACTCCGCACAGACAGTGACCCAAGCCGGGAATCGAACCTGGAACCCTGGGGCTGTGAAGCAATTGTGCTAACCACAATGCTACCGTGCTGCCCCCACTGTTCCTCCACACTTCCAAGAATCCTGCCTTTAACCCTGTATTCAGCATTCAAATTCGACCTTCCAAAATCAATCACTTCACATTTATCTAGATTGAACTCCATCTGCCACTTCTCAGTCCAGCTCTGCATCCTGTCAATGTCCTGTTGCAACCTGCAACAGCCCTCAACACTATCTACAACTCCACCAACCTTCGTGTCATCGGCAAACTTACTAACCAACCCTTCCACTTCCTTTCGTTGAAACGTAAACTGGATGTTGCCTATGTGGGCTTTCAAACAATATTTGATAGTATAACATACAAGAGATTTGGAGCAAAGGCCTGGCACAAAGCTCAAGGGGAAATATATCCATGTGGATAGAGACAATTGTAGAGCTGAAATCAAAAGAGATGGTATAAGGAGAGGCTCTTTCAGGCAGCAATAATGTAACAAGTGGTGTTGCATAGGGGTGTTTGGTGGAGATATTGTTATTTATTATAAACATTTATAAATAATTTGTACTCAAGAATTAGGGGAATAAAATCAAAACTTTCTGGTGCAGCAAATTGTGACAAGGACTGTGAAAGACTGCTGAAGCACATGGTTAGGGAAGTAAGATGGGCAGTTGGAGTTCAATGTAAAAACAAAGTAACCTATTATAAGTAAGTGGAGGATTAACAACGTACTTGCCTAGCAGAACATTTAAAATTCCACACCTCTTGAAAAGCAACTGAGTTCCTCCATTTCCAGTTTTAATGGCTGTTTCTAGAGACGTGGCTAAACTGCCCCCTCCCCCCCCCCCCAAAAGGCCTGCCACACCTTAATTCACATATGTTAATCTGGTCTGATAACATTATGGGTTCCAGACAGCAATTTTAACTTTGGTGAGTGGGGAAGTTGCCACAGTGAAACCAGCATGTGTTATATTCCTTGTCTTGCTCTCCAAAATAGCCAAAGGTCAGGGGCGAGATTCTCCGACCCCCCGCCGGGTCGGAGAATCACCGGGGGTTGGCGTGAATCCCGCCCCCGCCGGTTGCCGAATTTTCTGGCACCGGAGATTCGGCAGGGGCGGGAGTCGCGCCGCGCCAGTTGGCGCCCCCCCCCCCCCCCCCCCCCCCGGCGATTCTCCGGCCCGGATGGGCCGAAGTCCCGCTGCTAGAATGCCTGTCCCGCCGGCGTGGAGTAAACCACCTCTCTTACCGGTGGGACAAGGCGGCGCGGGCGGGCTCCGGGGTCCTGGGGGGGTGGGGCATGGGGCGATCTGGCCCCGGGGGGGTGCCCCCACGGTGGTCTGGCCCGCGATCAGGGCCCACCGATCCGCGGGCGGGCCTGTGCCGTGGGGGCACTCTTTTCCTTCCGTCTTCGCCATGGTCTCCACCATGGCGGAGGCGGAAGAGACCCCCTCCACTGCGCATGCGCGGGGATGCCGTGAGCGGCCGCTAATGCTCCCGCGCATGCGCCGCCCGGCAATGTCATTTCCGCGCCAGCTGGCGGGGCACCAAAGGCCTTTCCCGCCAGCTGGCGCGGCGGAAATCAGTCCGGCGTGGGCCTAGCCCCTCAAGGTTAGGGCTCGGCTGCTCAAGATGCGGAGGATTCCGCACCTTTGGGGCGGCGCGATGCCGGACTGATTTGCGCCGGTTTGGGCGCCGGTCGGCAGATATCGCGCCGATTACGGAGAATTTCGCCCATGGTGTTGACAAAGAACATAAAACTATATGTTTAAATCAAAACAAATTTATTTTTCACTACTTAACTTGATTTGGTTCGCACACTCTACTGAGTAACAGATAACAAAATAATAGTACTGAATCAGTGATCCCGTAATTAACAATCTCTCTAATATATAACTTTAACTCAACCTCACACTATGCTTCGACATCGAACTCTCCATCAGCTTCTCCCAGCAAGCCTAGAGACGTAGCCTTTTATACGATCACTCAGTGATGACATCTAGTGTTGATATATATGAACATCATCTTGTTAACTCTTTACTATACTTGGACTACACGTATCATTACAGCATGAAGAGATTTGGGGAGCTAAATAGCTCCTAGATGTAAAATGTTTTACTTTGCATTGTGGGGCCAGGAGAAGACTACATCACAGAAGCTCCTTTCCAACACTTTCCAGGTGGGCTGCCAATAACTGCCCAATTGTCTGGAAGCCAGCAATCATTTCCCATTCATTTTGGTTAAAGTTGCCATAGTGTCACACTGCTAAAATCTGCTAGTTCAGGGGCTGGATTTTCCATTTCAGGGACTATGTCACCATGCTGTGGTAAAAACTGTGGCTTTTCATGCCAGAAAAACTGCTGTGAAAAGGCCCGATATTCATAGCCCAGCAAGGGGCTAGCAGGGACCCGTCATGAATCTAGCAGCTTTAGCTGTCGATACAGGCCCCCGCACGTCCGGGTCAGAGGCCGCACATGCGCACAGCAGCGACCTCCAGCAGCCACGCCATGCTCCTTGGCAGACTCAGATCGTGAAGCTGGACCTCCTAAATAGTGCCCCTGATAGGCTGCACGCCCAAAAATAGCCCAGTCCCGTATGAAGCACCCCTGCCCTCCGATCGGCCCACCCCCGACCATGGCGGCCTTGGACTGAGTCCGCAGTCATCACGCGAGTATCCCGAACGGCAGGACCACATTAGATCCACGTCATCGGGACTTCGGGCGGATGGGGGCGGAGAATGGTGGGGCGGGCCTCCAGCATTGGCCATAGATAGGGGATACATGGCGCGGCGCACTTCCCGGATACGTCACTTTTCGGGGGCCGGAGAATCGAGGAACCGGCGCCGGTCCCGAATCCATGTGTGAAAGTGGATTCTCTGCCCCGGCATGACGCGATTTCGGCGTCTGGGTGCGGAGAATCCAGCCCCAGATCTTTACAGTGCAGGAGGCCATTCAGCCCTTCGAGTCTGTACAAGCTCTCTGAAAGAGCATTTTAGCCCATCCCACTTGCCTGCCTTTATTTTCTTTATCCTTTATTTTCGGATAGCATTCCAATTCCCTTTTGAATCCCTTGATTGAACTTGCCTCTACCACCCTCTCAGGAAGACTCCAACCACCCTCTGGTTGAAAAAAAAATTCCTCACATCATTTTTACTTCTTTTTGCCAATTATTTTGAATCTGTGCCCTCAACTTCTTGATGCTGTTGAGTGGGAACAGTTTTTCACTATTTACCCTGTCTATATCCCTCAGGATGTTGAATCCCTCTATCAAGTCTCCTCTCAGCTTTCTTTTCTCCAAGGAAAACAGACCCAGCCTCTCCAATCTTTCCTCATAGCTACAGTTCTTTAACCCTGGAAACATTCTTGTGAATTTCCTCCGTACACTCTCTAATGCAGTAACATCCTTCCTCAAGTATGGCACCCAGAATTGGACACCATACTCCAGGAGGCCTAACTAGTGGTTTATACAAACTGAACATTACCTCCTTATTCTTGTACTCAATGCCTCATTAATAAAATCTAAGATACTAAATGCTTTATTCACTGCTCTCTCAACATGCACTGCCATTTTCAATTACTTATATACATACACAACAAGGTCCCTCTGTTCCTGTATCTCCTTTAGAGTTTCTCACATTTTACTGTCTCTCCATATTCCTCCTGCCAAAATTAATCACCTGACACTTCTCTGGATTGAATTTCACCTGACACTTTTCTATGTCCTTTTGACGTTCAAGACTATCACAGTTGACAACTTTGCCAATCTTCATCATAAAATCCCTACAGTGCAGAAGGAGACAATTCCGCCCATCGAGTCTGCATCGATCCTCTGAAAGAGTACCCCACACAAGTTCGCTCCCTCCCAATAACTCCTTAACCTAACCTATATATCTTCTTTGGACATTAAGGGGCAATTTAGCAAAGCCAATCCACCTAATCTGCACATTTTTGGACTATGGGAGGAAACCGGAGCGCAGGGAGGAAACCCACGCAGAAAGAGAGAAAGTGCAAACTTCACACAGTCACCCAAGGCCAGAATTGAACCCGGGTACCTGGAGCTATGAAACAGCAGTGTTAACCACTGTGCCACCATGCCGCCCTATCACCTGCAAATTTGCAAATCATGCCTTGAATACCACAACCTAGGTCATTAGTATGTATATCAGGAAGAGCAAGGATCCCAATACTGGCCCCTGGGGAACTCCACGACAAACCTTCCTCCAATCTGATAAACAACCATTTGTCATTACTCTGTTTCCTGTCACTCAGCTGATTTCCTATCCAAATGCCTACTTTCCCTTTTATTCCATGAGCTACAATTCTGTTCACAATCTGTTCTATGGCACTGTATAAAATGCCTTTTAAAAATCCATATACACCACACCAACAACATTGTCCTTATCATCTTCCTTGTTACCTTCGCAAAAAATCCAGCAAGTTAGTTAAATATTATTTTCCCTTAATGAATCCATTCTGGCTTTCCTTGATTATCCTGCACTTGTCTAACTGACTATCCATAAGTTTCCCTACCACTGAAGACCGAATGACTGGTCTGTAGCTGCCGGCCTTATACTTGCACCACTTTTTGAACAAGTGGTGTAATGTTCGCAACTATCCGGTCCTCTAGCATCATCCCTGTGTCAAAGGAAGACTGGAAGATTATCATTAGTGCTTCTGAAATTTCTACTCTCATTTCCCCCAATGTCGTTGGATGCATTTCATCCGGTCCTGGTACCTTAACAATCTTAAGTAAAGATAGCCTTTCTAACACCACCTCCTTCTCAATTGTAAATTCTCCCAGTATACCAGTTACCTCCTCTCTCACCTTGGCCTGGGAAGCATCTTCTTCCTTTTTAAAGACAAATGCAAAGTATTTGTTTAATACAGTTGCTACTTCTCCTACCTCCACGTGCAAGTCCACTTTTCTAAATTCCGAATCGGCCCTACTCTTTCTTTTAACACCCTTTTATTATTTATATGCCTTGAGCAGTGAATAAAGCAAAAAACCTTGGGATTCCTCTTTTACGTTAGCTGCCAGTCTCTTTTCATGCTCTCTCCTTGCTTTTCTTATTATTTTTTCACTTGCCCTCTGGTCCTTCTATATTCTTCTTGACTCTCCATTGTATTTTCTACCTGACATTTGTTGTATGTGCATTCTTCCTTTTCACCTTCAGCTCTATCTTTCTCACCATCCAAAGTGCTCTGGATTTATTTGTCCTTCTTTTCCCCTTCAAGGGACACATTGACATTACCTGCAATATTCTTTATCTGAAGGTGGCCCATTGTTCAACCGCCGTCTTTTCTGCCAACATTGATTCCAACTTTCCAACTTGCTAGATTCAGATACATTCTCATCCCATTGAAGTTGCTTTGCCCCAATTAATTACCCCATCTCTGGGTTGTTTCTCGTCCTTTTCCATAGCCAACCTAAACCTCATGATGCAATGATCACTGTCCCCTAAATGTTCTCCTGCTCCACTTGGGCAAATTCATTCCACAGAACCTGGTCCAACACTACCTGCCCTCTCACTGGAATGGAAACATACTGCTGCAGAACTAATTCCAGGAATGTTAAAGTTAAAATCTTTCACAGAATTACATCTTAAAATAAAATCTTAAATGGAGTGAAGCAGCAGAGGGGTCTGGGTTTGCGAATGCCGTCTGTTATGTATTTTAACCAATGCCCTCTGTATATTATGTCACATGATTACGTGGTTACATCATCAGAGGCACTTGGGAGATTTTCCCTCTCTTCCATCTTAGAGTGAGCCAGCAATACTTCTGTAAAGAAAGTCTGGCAATTGGTTAAGTAACCTATGGTGTGGCAACCTGGTTATCCTTTGTCTACTGAAGTAAAAGCAAAACCCCTTAAAACATAATAGCAAAAGGCAAAGCTGGAAACTGCTAGTCTGTTTGTAGACAGACTAGCAGTTTCTTTCCAAACAATTCAGTTAAAGATTTGACTGGGGACAGATCAGCAGCAGCTGATCACAAGACAGGAGTGAACAGGATAGACAATTTAAACAGTAAATTGAGACAGGCAGGAATCTGCAGCTGGTTGCTAAAAGATATCGCATTCTCAAAGTGGTTTATCCAAGATGTCTCTTTACAGCAAGTATTCCTGAGTCTGCTAACTGTATTTAAAAGTGGATTTTATGTTTAGATGGGCGTTGTTTGAGTGGAAATAAAGAGAGCAGTTCAGGGTTATTGTGTCATTGTATTGATAAGCATTGTTTAACTGGTAATTGAAAGCTATAAAAGGTTAAAGTTATTAATACTGTGTTAGTAATAAAGTTTGTTTTGATATACCATATTCCTATTTGTGCGTAAAATCATTCCTGAACCGAAGTATCCTTTCCTCACAGTCCTACAAATTTAAACAAAATATTGGGATTTCTGTCCGGTATCCTAGCAACTGTTGGGGCCTGGTCCGGGATCATAATAATATTGAAGCAAATGGTCAATCTGCAAAATTGCCATTACATGTGGTGAAAGGAAATTTTCCTGCACTTTTCACAAAGAGTGTGTTTGAACAAAATCAAACTAAATTAGCAAGCTGTGAACGAAGTGGTTGATGGAAAGGACACATTACAGAAACTCTGTTGCACCTCTTCTAACTATTGTAACACGAAAAGGACTGTTCAGGTACAAGCGCCTACCATTCAGAATAATGTCAGCACCGGCCCTATTCCAAGAGTCCATGGAACAGATCCTTTGTGGCCTCAATGGTGTTGAATGTTATTTGGGCGACATTTTAATTACTGGCAGGACTGAACAGGAGCACCTAAAGAATTTAGAAGGCACATTGGAGCATCTTGAAAGACACAGTCTTTGTGTCAAGAGAGAGAAATGTGAATTTTTCCAGTCATCAATAAGCTATCTTGGCAATGTAATTGATAAAGACGGGCACCACAAGGAAGATGATTGCAATTTTAGATGCACCAAGGCCGCAGAATATATCGCAACTGAGATCATTTTTAGGACTCATCAATTACTATGGAATATTTATTCCAAACTCGCTACCATATTAAAACCACTTCATACGTTATGTGCAAATCAACAATGGACTTGGAGAAAAGCTGCGAAGAGGCACATAATGAAGTCAAAAATGTGCAGAAGAAATCAGAAGTCTTAATTTATTTTGACCCCAAGTTAAAATTACAACTTGCATGTGACGTTTGGTGGGCAAACAGAAATATGCTCAATTAGAAAAAGAAGCCTCGAGTATACATAGAAATATACATAGAAAATATAAGCAGGAGGAGGCTATTCGGCCCTTCAAGCCTGCTCCGTCATTCATTTTGATCATGGCTGAACGTCAAGTTCAATACCCTGATCCCGCTTTTCCCCCATATCCCTTGATCCCTTTAGCACCAGAAGCTATATCTAATTCCTTCTTGAAATTACACCACGTTTTGGCCTCAACTACATTCTGTGGTAGTGAATTCCACAGATTCACCACTCTCTGGGTGAAGAAATTTCTCCTCACCTCAGTCCTAAAAGGTTTACCCCTTATCCTCAAACTATGACCCCTAGTTCTGGACTCCCCCATCACTGGGAACATTTTTTCTGAATCTACCCTGTCTAAATCTGTTAGAATTTTGTAAGTTTCTATGAGACCCCTTCTCACTCTTCTAAACGCCAATATAATCCTATCCGACTTAGTCTCTCCTCTTATGACAATACCGCCATCCCAGAAATTAACCTGGTAAATCTTTGCTTCACTCCCTCCACAGCAAGAACATCCTTCCTCAAATAAGGACACCAAATCTGCATACAATACTCCAGGTGTGGCCTCACCAATGCCACATACGATTGCAGTAAAACATCTCTATTCCTATATGCAAATCCTCTCGCTATAAAGACCCACATACCATTTGCCTTCTTTACTGCCTGCTGTACCTGCGCACTTAAGTGACTGATGCACAAGGACATCAAAGTCTCACTGAGTTTCCACGTCTCTCAATTTACACCCATTCAAATAATAATGTGCCTTCCAGCGACTGATGCACGAGGACACCAAGGTCTCGCTGAGTATTCACGTCACTCAATTTACACCCATTCAAATAATAATCTGCTTTCCTATTTTTTCTACAGAATCGGATAACCTTACATTTATCCACATTATACTGCATCCACCATGTATGTGCCCACTCACTCAGCCTGTCCAAATCCCGATGAAGCATCTCCGCATCCTCCTCACAGCTCATCCTCCATCCCAACTTTGTATCATCTTTAAATTTGGAGATAATACATTTAGTTCCCTCGTCCAAATCATTAGTATATAATGTGAACAGTTGGAGTCCTAGCACAGATCCCAGAGGTACCCCACTCGTCACTGCTTGCCAATCAGAAAAAGACCCGTTTCTTCCAACCAGCTTTCTATTCATCTCAAGACACTACCCGTAATCCCGTGCACTTTAACTTTACATAGTAATCTGCAATGTGAGACTTTGTTGAAAGCCTTCTGAAAATCTAAATAAACCACATCCTCCGGTTCTCTGTGGTCAACTCTACTAGTTACATCTTCAAAGAATTCTAGTAGATTTGTCAAGCATGATTTTCCTTTCATAAATTCATGCTGACTTTGTCTGATTACACCACTGCTTTCTAGTGAAATCCTTTATAATGGACTCCAGCAATTTCCCTACTACCGACATTAGGCTCACTAGTCTATAGTTCCATTTTCTCTCTACCCCCCTTTTTGAATAGCGAGGTTACAGTTGCTTCACAGCTCCGGGATCCCAGGTTCAATTCCCGGCTTGGGTCACTGTCTGTGCGGAGTCTGCACGTTCTCCCAGTGTCTACGTGGGTTTTCTCCCAGTGTCTGCGTGGGTTTCCTCCGAGTGCTCCGGTTTCCTCCCATAGTTGAGAACCAAATTTGATTTGCTCTTACCGTCTGATACTATTACTATTGTAGAATGACAACAACAAAACCAAGTTACTTGCCGTGAACAGACATCAAAACTAAGAAGCTTTGATCAAGGAGAAAGAGTTTTAGTGTGAAACTACTCTTCAAGTGAGGAGTGGGTACCTGCCACAATACTCGCAAAGATGGGGCCTTTTTCTTAGATGGATGATGAGAGAGTTTGGAGGAGACACACTGATCAAATTCTCGCTTCAAAAAGAGAATTTTCAGAGTCGGTATCTGAAAGGCCAACATCTGAAACTCAAGGTTTGGAAATCCATAGACCTATCATCACGAATGAGTCAAATTCAGTATCTACAACAGTTAAGCCAACAGCATCTGAAGAACCACCAACTTTATTGGATGATGTGCCTGAGCCAGGTGTGGAACAGACTGACAGTATGAAAACAAAAATTCCTGAACAATGGATTCTGCTTAAAGTGGAACTGATGTCCACCTAAAAGACTCGTACTGATGTATGTATATAATTATATAATAATTGTTGGTTAAATAACCATTGTTCACCAAGAGTTAATGTTAAAAGTAATATTAGTTGTCACACTACAGGAGTAAAGGGGGAGGGATGTTATGTATTATGCATTATGGAGAACGTGTCTCATTAACTTGATCGAGTTTATTGAGGAAGTGACGAAGATGATAGATGAAGGAAGGGCAGTTGATTTCATAGATTTCATAGAATTTACAGTGCAGAAGGAGGCCATTCGGCCCATCGAGTCTGCACCGGCTCTTGGAAAGAGCACCCTACCCAAGCCCACACCACCCTATCCCCATAACCCAGTAACCCCACTCAACCAACACTAAGGGCAATTTTGGACACTAAGGGCAATTTAGCATGGCCAATCCACCTAACCTACACATCTTTGGACTGTGGGAGGAAACCGGAGCACCCGGAGGAAACCCACGCACACACGGGGAGAACGTGCAGACTCCGCACAGACAGTGACCCAAGCCGGGAATCGAACCTGGGACCCTGGAGCTGTGAAGCAATTGCGCTAACCGCTATGCTACCGTGCTGCCCATCACTGAAGCCAATGATGTTCTCATTGGCTTCAGTCAAGCCTTTTACAAGAACCTCAAGGGCAGCACGGTAGCACAGTGGTTAGCACTGTTGCTTCACTGCACTAGGGTCCCGGGTTTGATTCCTGGCTTGGGTCACTGTGCAGAGACTGCATGTTCTCCCCTTGTCCACGTGGGTTTCCTCCGGGTGCTTCAGTTTTCACCCACAAGTCCCGAAAAATGTGCTTGCTAGGTGAATTGGACATTCTGAAATCTCCCTCAGTGTACCCGAACAGGCGCCTTAGTGTGGCGACTAGGGGATTTTCACAGTAACCTAATTGCAATGTTAATGTAAGTCTACTTGTGATACTAAGAAAGATTATTATCATGGCATACAGGTACAAAAGGTGAAGTCACACAAGATCAGAGGTGAGCTGGCAAGAACTAGTTCGGTCATAGAAGATTTGATTTCATTTATTATTATGTGCACCGAGGTACAGTGAAAAGTATTGTTCTGTGTACAGTCCAGACAGATCGTTCCATACATGAAAAATAAAGGACATATGATAAATATATAATGTAAACACAATATAGACAGAGGGTAGCGGTGGAAGGGTGCTTTTCTGAATGGAAGGATGTGACTAGTGGTGTCCCGCACGGATCAGTGCTAGGACCTTTGTTGTTCATAGTATATATAAATGATTTGGAGGAAAATGTAGCTGGTCTGTTTCCTAAGTTTGCGGATGACACAAAGATTGATGGAGTTGTGGATAGTGAAGAGGATTGTCAGAAGATACAGCAGGATATAAATCGGTTGCAGACTTGGGCGGAGAAATGGCAGATGGAGTTTAATCTGAATAAATATGAGATAATGCATTTTGGAAGGTCCAATACAGGTGGGAATTATACAGTAAATGGCAGAGCCCTTAGGAGTATTGACAGGCATAGAGATCTGGGCGTACAGGTCCACAGATCACTGAAAGTGACAACGCAGATGGATAAGGTAGTCAAGAAGGCAAACAACACGCTTGCCATCATCGGTTGGGGCACTGAGTATAAAAATTGGCAAATCATGTACAGAACCTTAGTTAGGCCACATTTGGAAAGTTCCGTACAATTCTGGTTGCCACACTACCAAGAGGATGTGGATGCTTTAGAGAGGGTAAAGAAGAGGTTTGCCAGGATGCTGCTTGGTCTGGAGGGCATTAGCTACGAGGAGAGGTTGGATAAACTCAGATTGTTTTCACTGGCACAACGAGGTTGAGGGGCGACTTGATAGAGATTTACAAAATTAAGAGTGGTATGGACAGAGTGGATAGTCAGATGCTTTGTTCCAGTGTGGAAAAGCCAATTACGAGGGGACATAGTTTAAGATGTGAGTGGGAAAGTTTAGAGGAGATGTGCGAGGCAGATGTTTTTACACAGAGGGTGGTGAGTGCTTAGAACGGGCTGCCGAGGGAGGTGATGAAAGCAGATACGATAGCAATGTTTAAGAGGCATCTTGACGAATACATGAATAGGGTGGGAATACAGGGATACTGACCTCAGAAGTGCAGAGGGTTTTAGTTCAGATAGTGATCATGACTGACGCAGGCTTAGAGGGCTGAAGGGCCCGCTCCTGAGCTGTTCTGTTCTTTGTTACCAATGCCCTCTGTATAGTGTGTCACATGATTACATGGTGACATCATTAGAAGCATTTGGGAGATTTTCCCTCTTTTTCATCTTAGACTGTGAGCAAGCATCACCTCTGTAAATAAAGTCTGGCAATTGCTTCATTGTGGAAACCTTGTTGTCCTTTGTCTCAGCTGAAGTAAAAGCAAAACCCCTTAAAACATAACACTGTTACTAAAGTGGAAGCACCAGTAGATAAGTCCAGAAAAAGGCAAACAGAATCCTTGGTTTTCTACCTAGATAGTAAGAGACCACAAATCAAAGGGGGAGCTACACACATGCGATGGTTAGAATGATGAATTCTCTATCACATATTGTTGAAGCATAGTCATGAATATTTTTTAAAAGGGAATTATTTAGCTTCCAGAGAAAGAAGAATATAAAATGCTATGAAGAACGGTTGAGTAAGAGTGGATGAGGACTTCCGGGTGCGGCTATGCAGAGCTAGGTCGCATATTCGGCAGCTCCTGCTTGGAACGGACTTTTGGGCTCTTTTACAGGGCCCCCACGGCATTTGTTTGACATTTCCCAGTGTGGGAAGAAGGCGGCAATATTCCCCCGACAGTGTCCCCCAGGAAGGGTATGTCTCTTGGTTGCCAGACACACGCAGAAACAGTGAAAGATTTGGCTGCAACTACAGGATAAACAGGGCCTCTTCCAGCATGCAGGCGGGGGAAGGGCAAGCTTAAAGCTGCAAGCTGACCTGAGGGCCTGTATCAAAGGTGAATTCTAGCAGCAGAGGGAACAACTGTGAAAAGACCTCATCAAGGCCACTGAAGGGACTTCCGGTTGCGGTGATGCCTAGCTAGCCGCACGCTTCGGCGGCTCCAGCTCCGACGGACCTTCGGGCTCTTTTAAGAGCCTCAACGGGGAATTTTTCGACGACGCAACCCGGTGTGGGGCGTGTGAGAAGGGAGTCCCCCCCAAACGAAGGAGGAAAAAACCGGCGGCGGCGGCTGCAGCGCGAGGAATCGTCGACCAAAGGGTCAGAAAGAGAGAAGTACAAGATGGCGGCGGAGAAAGCGCAGGCGACATGGGGGCCTGAGCATGAAATTGTGAGACGGTGCGTGGAGCTGCTGAAGAGGGAGGTGCTGACCCCGTTGCTACAGGCAATTGAGGGGCTCAAGGAGACATTAAAGACCCAGGAGACAGAGCTCCGTGTGGTGGAGCAGAAGGTGACAGATATTGAGGACGAGATCCTGGGCCTGGCGGTTAAGACACAGACGCACGAGGCACTTCATAAAAAGTGTACTGAAAGGATCGAAGCCCTAGAAAATGGAGCGCGAAGGAAGAACCTTCGGATACTGGGTCTCCCTGAGGGTGTGGAAGGAGTGGACTGTGGAGCGTACGCAAGTACGATGCTGAGCTCACTGATGGGTGCTGAGGCCCCTACGGGCCCCTTGGAGGTGGAGTGGGCAAATCGGATTCCGGCGAGAAGACCAAAAGCGGGAGAACCACCCAGGGCGATAATCGTGCGATTTTACCGCCTTAAGGATAGAGAAGAGGTCCTGAGATGGGCTAAAAAGGTGCGGAGTAGCAGATGGGAGAATGCAGTGGTACGGGTATACCAGGATTGGAGTGCGGAGGTGGCGAGAAGGAGGGCGAGCTTCAACCGAGCCAAAGAGGTGTTGCATAAAAGGAAGGTGAAGTTCGGGATGCTGCAGCCGGCAAGACTATGGGTCACGTATCAGGAGAGACACCATTATTTCGAGACGGCGGAGGAAGCATGGACCTTCATCAAAGAAGAGAAATTGGATCGGAACTGAGGGACTGATGCTGCAGGAAATGTTATTGATAATGTTACGGTGGAAGTTAATTGAGAAGTAAACAGGGAAGGGGGGAGACATTGGGGAAATGTGGGCGCCGGTGAGGGGGGAAAGACGGGACATAGTTGGAGAATGGGGAAGGGGAGGGGGAGGGGAAAGGGAGCTGCGCCATAAGAGGCGGGTCAGGTAAAGGGATGTTCCCGCACCAGAAAGAATAAGGCGGGAAGACAGGCGCAAGGCAGATGGGAGTTCCCCACATGGGGAGGTCGAGGAGTGAGCAGGAGTAGCCGGGGTCAGTTGAAGTCAGCTGACTTACGGAAGTAATATGGGGGGAGCAATCAAGCTAGAAAGAGATCTAGCGGGGAGGGGAGGAGGGAGGGAGAAGGGGGGGGGGGGACAACTGGGTTGCTGCTGCGGAAATCCAAAAGGAAATGGCTAAAGAGCGGGTGGGCGGGGATGGTGTGCGACGCTGGGGGAGCGAGCGGGAGCGCGGAGGCGGGATATGGGACTGGCCTAGAGAAGGTAATGGCTAGTCGACACGGGAGGGGGGCAGGTAGCCCCCTAGTGAGGCTGATCACGTGGAACGTGAGAGGCCTGAACGGACCGATAAAAAGGGCCCGAGTGCTCGCGCATTTGAAAGGACTAAGGGCAGACGTGGTTATGCTCCAAGAGACGCACCTAAAGGTGGCGGACCAAGTTAGGCTAAGGAAAGGATGGGTGGGACAGGTGTTCCACTCAGGACTGGACGCAAAGAATAGAGGGGTGGCCATTTTGGTGGGGAAACAGGTCGCATTTGAAGCAAAGAACATTGTAGCAGATAGCGGAGGTAGATATGTAATGGTGAGTGGCAGGCTGGAGGGAATGGAGGTCGTGTTGGTTAACGTGTATGCCCCAAACTGGGACGATGCGGGATTTATGAGACGGATGCTGGGGCGTATACCGGACCTGGAGGTAGGAAACTTGATTTTAGGAGGGGACTTTAATACGGTGCTGGACTCGGGGCTAGATAGATCCAGCTCAAGGACCGGAAGAAGGCCGGCAGCGGCCAAGGTACTTAAGGGGTTTATGGACCAAATGGGGGGAGTGGATCCATGGCGATTTCTTAGACCTAGGGCTAGGGAGTATTCCTTCTTCTCCCATGTCCATAAAGTGTACTCCCGGATAGATTTTTTTGTTTTGGGAAGGTCGTTGATCTCTAGGGTGGAAGAAGCTGAGTACTCAGCCATAGCGGTTTCGGATCATGCCCCACATTGGGTGGACCTGGAATTAGGAGAGGAAAGGGAGCAGAGAACACTCTGGCGATTAGAGGTGGGACTGATGGCGGATGAGGGAGTGTGTGCAAGAGTGCGGGGGTGTATTGAGAGATACCTGGAGGTCAATGACGACGGCGAGGTCCCTGTGGGAGTGGTATGGGAAGCACTAAAAGCGGTGGTCAGAGGAGAGCTGATCTCCATTGGGGCCCACAAAAGGCAAACAGAGGCCAAGGAAAGGGAAAGATTACTGGGGGAGATTTTAAGGGTGGATAGGGAATTTGCAGAGACCCCGGAGGAGGAATTGTACAGGGAGAGGAGACGACTCCAGACGGAATTTGACCTTCTGACCACCAGAAAGGCGGAGGTACTGTGGAGGAAGGCACAGGGGAGGAGGTATGAATATGGGGAAAAGGCGAGTCGCCTGTTGGCTCATCAATTGCGAAAGAGGGCAGCAGCGAGGGAAATAGGAGGAATTAGAGACGAAAGGGGAGACACGGTGCGAAGGGCAGGAAAGATAAATGAGGTGTTCAAGACCTTCTATGAGGAACTGTATAGGTCTCAACCCCCAGAGGGAGAGGAGGGGATGCGGCAGTTCCTGGACCAATTGAGGTTCCCGAAAGTGGAGGAGCGGGGGGTGGTAGGCCTGGGGGCACCGATTGGGGTGGACGAGGTTATTAAGGGACTGGGAAGCATGCAAGCAGGGAAGGCCCCAGGACCAGACGGGTTCCCGGTGGAGTATTACAGAAAATATGTGGACTTGTTGGCCCCGTTGATGGTGAGGACGTTCAATGAGGCCAGGAAAGGGGGGACTCTACCCCCGACGATGTCGGAGGCGACGATATCGTTAATTTTGAAGAGGGATAAAGATCCGTTGCAGTGCGGGTCCTATAGACCCATTTCATTGTTGAACGTGGACGCCAAATTGTTGGCAAAGGTACTGGCATCGAGGATAGAGGACTGTGTCCCGGGGGTGGTGCACGAAGATCAGACAGGGTTCGTAAAAGGGAGACAACTGAATGTTAACGTGCGACGACTATTAGGGGTGATAATGATGCCCCCAGTGGAGGGGGAGGCAGAGATAGTGGCGGCAATGGACGCAGAGAAGGCATTTGATAGGGTGGAGTGGGAGTATTTATGGGAAGTGTTAAGGAGGTTTGGGTTTGGGAACGGGTTTATTAGCTGGGTTAGACTTCTTTATGGGGCTCCAACGGCAAGCGTAGTTACAGGTCGACATAGATCGGAGTATTTCCGACTATATAGGGGAACAAGACAGGGATGCCCGCTGTCTCCATTGTTGTTCGCGTTGGCAATTGAACCTCTGGCCATGGCGTTGAGAGACTCCAGGAAATGGAGAGGGGTGATTAGAGGGGGAGAAGAACACCGAGTCTCGTTATATGCGGATGACCTATTGTTATACGTGTCGGACCCAGCGGGGGGAATGATAGAGGTTATGCGAATTTTGAGGGGGTTCGGGGATTTCTCGGGGTATAGGCTAAACATGGGAAAGAGTGAATTATTTGTGATACATCCAGGGGACCAGAGTAGAGAGATAGAAGGCTTGCCTCTAAGGAAAGTGGAAAGAAACTTCCGATACCTGGGGATTCAGATCGCTAGGAGCTGGGGAACCTTGCACAGACTTAATCTGACACGGTTGGTAGAACAAATGGAGGAGGACTTCAAGAGGTGGGACATGCAGCCTCTATCGCTGGCGGGCAGGGTGCAAGCAATTAAGATGATGGTCCTCCCGAGGTTCTTATTTGTATTTCAATGTCTCCCTATACTAATCACTAAGACCTTTTTTAATAAAATAGACAGGAGCATCACGAGCTTCGTGTGGGCAGGGAAAGTTCCGAGAGTAAGGAGGGGGTTCCTTCAGCGTAGTAGGGACAGAGGAGGATTGGCACTACCGAACTTGGGCGATTACTATTGGGCCGCCAATGTGGCAATGATACGTAAATGGATGATGGAGGGTGAGGGAGCGGCGTGGGAAAGACTGGAGAGAAAGTCCTGTAAAGGGACGAGTTTAGAGGCGCTGGTGACGGCGCCGCTACCGATCTCACCTAAAAAGTTTACCACGAACCCGGTGGTGGCGGCAACATTGAATATCTGGGGACAGTGGAGGCGACAGAGAGGGGTGCGGGGAGCCCTGGTGGGGTCCCCAATCAGGAACAACCATAGGTTCGCCCCAGGAAGAATGGATGGAGGATTTCAGAGCTGGTTCCAGTTGGGAATTAGGAGGGTGGGAGATTTATTTATAGATGGGACTTTTGCGAGCTTGGGAGCATTGGAGGAAAAGTATAAGTTGCCCCGGGGAAATTTCTTGAGATATATGCAGGTGAGGGCATTTACTAGACAACAGGTGAGGGAATTTCCATTGCTCCCGACACAGGGGATACAGGACAGGGTGCTTTCAGGGGTGTGGGTCGGAGAGGGCAAGGTGTCAGAGATTTACCGAGAGATGAGGGAAGAGGGGGAGGAGTCGGTGGGCGAACTAAAAGGAAAGTGGGAAGAAGAACTAGGGGAGGAGATAGAGGAGGGTATGTGGGCTGATGCCCTAAGCAGGGTAAATTCCTCTTCCTCATGCGCCAGGCTTAGCCTGATTCAATTTAAGGTGCTACATAGAGCACACATAACGGGAGCAAGATTGAGCAGGTTCTTTGGAGTGGAGGACAAATGTGGGAGGTGTGGCGGGAGCCCGGCAAACCACGCACATATGTTTTGGGCATGCCCGGCACTGGAAGGGTATTGGAAGGGAGTGACGGGAGTGATTTCGCGGGTGGTGAAGGCCCGGGTCAAACCAGGCTGGGGGTTAGCTCTATTTGGAGTTGCGGAAGAGCCGGGAGTGCAGGAGGCGAAAGAGGCCGACGTTGTGGCCTTTGCGTCCCTAGTAGCCCGGCGCAGGATCCTACTCATGTGGAAGGAGGCGAAACCCCCCGGACTGGAGGCCTGGGTAAATGATATGGCGGGGTTCATTAAACTGGAGCAGATAAAGTTTGCCCTGAGAGGATCGGCTCAAGGGTTCACCAGGCGGTGGCAGCCATTTCTCGACTACCTAGGGGAACGTTAGAGGGAAGACAGATGACCAGCAGCAGCAACCCAGGGGGAGGGGGGGGGGGGGGGGGGGGGGGAGGGGGGGTTTAGTTTAGGTCAAAGATAAAGGGGTTTTGTTACTTGTGTATTGTTTAAAATTTCTGTATTGTTATTGTTGCGTTTGCTTTGTAAGAGGGGAAAAATTGTTGTTTGGGAAAAAAATTTCAATAAAACATTTATAAAAAAAAAAAAAAGAGTAAGAGTGGATGAGGTGGCACATGCAGAAAAACACTGAAGGTGGTAATGGATCATGATGCCACAATCATACATTATGGAGAGAGACGTAGGTTGTTTTCAGAAGGTTGGAAAAATGTAGATTTCTTTGCTAGAGTGCTCCCTTGAATGTTAACAACTTCCCATAACTTCATTAATAGAATTCTGATTCAGCAGTAGGACATTGTTCGATTCAAGGTTCCAGAGTTGAATGACCAGAGAGCACATGATATGAAAGCAGATGTGGTATTTCACATCAGAACTGCGGGATTCTCCGTCCCACCAGCCCCACTTTCCAGCGCAGTGCACCCCTGTCGGCAGCGGGATTCTCTGTTCCCGCTACCGGCCAATGGGGCTTCCCATTGTGGCCATCCCACGCCGTTGGGAAACCCGAGGGCGTGGATGCACTGCCAGCTAAGTGGAGGACCCCTTGATGGAGAATCCCGCAGGTTATTTTTTTGTTTTCCAATCTTCACCAATCCAGGTTAACCAGTTGGGATTCAAAGTCAGCTGGACACGTCTATGTTTAAGTTGACCCCAAAATCACACATCTTTGTTGCAATTACATCCCTAATCCATTGCATTTGGGCAGCACGGTAGCATTGGGGATAGCACAACTGCTTCAGAGCTCCAGGGTCCCAGGCTCAATTCAGGCTTGGGTCACTGTCTGTGCGGAGTCTGCACATCCTCCCCGTGTGTGCGTGGGTTTTCTCCGGGTGCTCCGGTTTCCTCCCACAGTCCAAAGATGTGCAGGTTAGGTGGATTGGCCATGATAAATTGCCCTTAGTGTCCAAAATTGCCCTTAGTGTTGGGTGGGGTTACTGGGTTATGGGGATAGGGTGGAGGTGTTGACCTTGGGTAAGGTGCTCTTTCCAAGAGCCGGTGCACTCAATGGGCCGAATGGCATCCTTCTGCACTGTAAATTCTATGATTGCCAAGAGATAGATCAAGATCATTTTCCCTACTATGATTTAAAGTTGTAATTTATAAGTTAAAGGAGAGGTAACTACCTTTTCCCTCACGTCATTATTCTTTCTGCCCAGAGTCCAAAATGATCCCACATCCGATCTTGGTGTCATCCTTTCTCTACCTGAAAATGAACAATAATGATTATTTGTGATGCAGTACTGGTCTGTCTTCAGCACAGTGAGACAGTATCATATACAATAAACCAAATTAGAACTGAAGCACACAAAGTTGTTCTGCAATGGCTAATCTAATTCATTTTCTTTTGTGCTTGCAGGTGTGCAACATGCTAGAAGAGGATGCAAAAACTTGCATAACTGCTTTTTATCTGGAGTATTCCAATTTTGCTCCTGGCTGAAACTGGCTAAGGGTACAGAAATTTACATCTGTCCAACTTGAGACCGAAGTTCACAAGCATACTCCTACTCTGTAAGGGAAAGTATATTTGAGGCAGCAGGATAAAGATCACACTGCCAATAACACTATGATAAGTAGTTTATTTATTTTACAACACTCTGGCAGTTTGTCCAGATTGGCCACACGTAGTGTTTTCCCCTCCAGGGGTAGGTTTCTGCAGTGGAGGGTCCCTGCCTGATCTACTGCACTACTTATTCGAGTAACCTTCTGGGGACTAGTCTTATAGAACCCTATTATACCCATGGATTTCCCTTTCACACTCCAGCACTGAAAAATGGAGTGGCCTATTTTGTTACAGTGGGAACACACCAGCTTTGGGTATTCTCCTTTCGGGCTGCAGGGGAAATTCTCGCACCCTCATATGGATTTTCCTTTCTGGGTCGAGGGCCTCTCCTATTCAAGTCGCCCTTCTTATCTTTCCAATGGTCATGGGAGTGGCTTGGAAAGTGCCTGTCTGAGTTTCTAGGTCTATGAGTGGTGTCATAGTTGTCTGCTGTGACAGCTGTGCCCTTGAATGGGAGGATTCTCTGCGTCTCCAAGTGCATCCGTAGGTTGGAGGGTAAGCAATTTTTTTAAAATCCTCAAAAGTGTTAGGGGAAAGGAATTTGCTGTGGTAGTTTCCTGTGTTTTTTTTTAATTGTGTCAGCCACTGAATCTTTCCAATCAGTTCTTTTATATCAGGTTTGGCTTGTTTGATCAACCTGTGGTTCAAATAGGTGATCCTGGACGAATCCCCAATTTCTGTTCTTTCTGGACAGGAGGGACAGTTTAAACTGCACTGATTTTCTCGTCCATCTGTCCATAAGCAAAAGGTTTTTCATTAGTTTTTAAAGAATAAGCGGTTGTGTGCTTTCCGAACCTCTCGGGTTTTTGATCCACTTTTATAACTAATCCACAGCAAACAAGAGTTCGGACTAACTCAGAACATTAGTTTATTTTATGCACACAAAACCTGCAAAAAGGAATGTCTACTACGTTGCAGTCCTCACATTCACACAGTAACAGAAGGAATGGAAAAAAGGTTTTATAGTACAAGGAACAAAATAAATGAAGATTGGTTCACAGTTCTAGAGTTCGAAGTCAGATACCAATAAGGAATTATTTCACATAAGCATTCAGGTTTGGCTGGTGTTGTAGGATTTGCTTTACCGTTGGCGCTAATGTGACAAGACGAGATAGGCACACAGAGATTGAGTCGGTTCTGTAGGCGATGGTATGTAATCTTCCAGTACAGTCAGATTAGGTAGGTTTGTTCCGCCTAGGGGAGCCTGTTTCTTTGTGTCTTACCAGTTGGATGCTAAACAACAAACTGACTGTGTAAACCAAAACTGCAAAATTAAACTGTGCAGAAGGCCAGAGGCTTGGAGCAGGAGACCTCCATTCTCCACGGTGACTTTGAAACTGATGTTTATTCAGTGTCTGGAATTGGCTTTGGTTTCAGAACTGATAATGTCTCAGTCGTTAGTTATTGAAAGGGGTGTCATTTATGTTGAGTGTCTGGCATTTGAGAAGCCATTATCTCAGCAAACTCACTGACTCTGCTAGCAAGGTTGGCTTATCAAATGCAAATGGCACCTCTGTAATTCTCTTGGCAATAGGTATGAACAGTCCCAGGTGTTATGAGAGTCTGTTAGTCACTCTCTACACAACAAAGTGGAACATTCCAGAAACTGAGAAAATAATTATTTTGTTCTTGAAATCCTTGTGGATAGTTCCCAGAAGATGGTCATCTCCGTGATGAGGTGACTTGCAGCAGCCATCTTAATTTTCTTTGTTCCACAGAGAAAGACAATTTTTAAAAATAGAAAGCAATTAAGACATATTTTTAATAAATATACTGTAGCCACCTGGGTTGGCCAACTCCCGATGTAAAATGGAGAACAGCAAAGGCTGCAGGGAAATTCAGCCAACACAGGCAGAAACCAGCAGGTGCAACTTACTGTGTAATAAACTCTGCAAAAGCCCAGACAGCATCGATACAAGCAGCCACCTGCATAATAATGTAGCAGCCATCTACATACTAATAAGCGATCCCCGGGAACAATCGCAACATTTGGGACAAAAAAAGCTAAACCACACTCACCGGTGCCAGCAGGAGCCAACACAAAAGAGGTTAACGGACACCTCAAGACTGCCCATCGATCAGGGAACCGCTCCAGTATTGGAGAAATCGAACCAAGCGATTGGAACGAAGTCCAATCACTTGGAACCAGGTACAGGGTCCATCCCAAAAGGCGGGAAGCCCCTGGGGACTATAAAGTTAAGCCCCCAAGTTCAAATTGTTCTTCTTGACCGGGTCACTCAGCAACACGAACCAACCCTTGACCGTGACCGGTGCAGCTGCCGCCGATATCCAGTAAGTCTTAAGTCAACGCTCACTACAAGATTGGCGCTCCTAGCTACCAATCCGTACCAACTTCGAATCCCGCAGACTCAAAACCCGAACAAAAGGCCATTTGTTCCCCTGACCTGGTGGGCCAGTCCGATGCTAAGTATAGGCCTGTTAGTTGTAGAAGTAGCTTAGAAGTAGAATTTGTGCATGAGTAGCGATTACTGTGTATAATAAATGTGCTTTGATTTGAATCTTACTAATCGGTGTATTGAGTTATTGATCATTACTTGAATTTGAACCTCGGGCAGTATCAATATCAAATCGAGAGCAAAGGTTATAAAACAGAGCCAATTGAACCAACCAAAAGTTAGCAACAATACAATCATGGTTTTCTTTCCGTGACATAGGAACACAACACTTTGTTACCTCCAGACTCCTTCAATGCACCCCTGGTTGGTCTCCCAATTTTACATCCTGTAAACTTGAGGTCATCCAAAACACAACTACCCATGCCTGAACTCACGGCAAATCCCATTCCCCTATCATCCCTGTGCTCACCCTACTTACACAAGCAACATCTTCACATTAAAATTCTCATCCCAGTATTCAAATCCTTCCATGGCCTTGACCCTCCCTATCTCTGTAATATTCTCCAACCCCACAACCCTCCAAGATATCCTTGCTCCTAAAATTCTGGTCCCTTGTGCATTCGCAAATATAATTGCTACACCATTGGTGGCTCTGCCTTCGGTTGCCTTGGCTCCAATCTTTGGAATTCCTTCACTCCACCTCACTTTTCTCCTTTAAGACACTCTTTGTCTTAAATTCATGCATGAACATTATAAAACAAACTTTGACACCAGGCGCATGGGAGATATTCGACCAGAAGTTACAATGTTCATGTGCAATGCCTTGGGATATTCATTATGATGTGGGCAGCACAATAGTCCAGTGGGTAGCAATGTTGCTTCACAAATCCAGGGCCCCAGGTTGGGCTTGGGTCACTGAATGTGGAGTCTGCACTTTCTCCCAGTGTCTGCGTGGGTTTCCTCCAGGTGCTCCAGTTTCTTCCCACAAGTCCTGAAAGACGTGCTGTGAGATAATTTGGACATTCTGAATTCTCCCTCTGTGTACCCGAACAGGTACCGGAAACTGACGACTAGGAGCTTTTCACAGTAACTTCATTGCAGTGTTAATGTAAGCCTACTTGTGACAATAAAGATTATTATTATTATAAAGCTGCTAAATAAATTGTTGTTGCCGCCAAGTTGAATCTGGATTCCTCCGTCCTCCTGAACATTGATTGGAGGCTGTTGTGCATGCCTACAAGTGTTCTCCTGTATGCTGTTCGTCATCCGAGTTCCCTTCAGCAGAACTCATGTACCATCTCACCTTCTGGCAAATGAATCATCCTTTACTTCTGATGTGGCTACAGGCCACCTGCTGGATGACAAACCACATGCTGATCCCAAATCTATATGAGCCTCCAAAGTACATTCAGCACTAATATTTAAGATGGTGCCTGCACGCGCCAGTTCAAGTGACAGTGCTTCTTCATCAGTGTTTGCTAATGCTCTCTCTCTCCTCATCCTAATATTGTTGTGGTTTAGCAGGCAGCAGTTCTTGGGTGCATGAAAGCAGGAACTTAGAAATGGAAAGTTGAGGAAAGTGGAATGGGGTGAGAATCATCAAGTTCATGGCCACACTATCTACAATTTGTTCATCATACCAGGATGACGAAGGGGCTGGGAGTTGCAAAGAGGCATAAGGGGTATATGACATGCCATCATCCTCAATGTTCTCATTGACAGTGGATGCCATGAGCTCCAGCACAGTCAACTCCATGATGCAGACATCCATCTCTTCTGTAGGGTTCAGGAAATACAGGCATCCTTGTGCCCTACTGGCTCTTGTCTCTTCCTTCTATTATGTGTCACTATTTCCTGCAAAAGGGAGAACTGTGTAGCATTGTGTTAAGGTGATGTACATGCGATAGCTAAATAGCTGCAGTTCTGTTGTAAGGGCCCTTTCCTGTTGCTTCCCTTGTTTCATATTTCTTTCACTTTGTTATCGTTTTGATCCATGGATTTTTAGTAGACATATACCTTTAAGTCCAGCAGAAATGAAGAACTCAATTTCAAAATAGTACACTTCTATGAAGTTTTAGCTTTTGAACAGGAGAACTCAGGTTTTCCAGCACTCAAGAGATCAGAGGAATTGGTTCAATTGGTTTGGTGGTGGATTGGCCACGGACAGCAACCTGCCCAGTAACAGAGAGAGATTAGTTTGTTTTTTTCTCAGAGAATCTGGCAGAAAGCTCCTGGATGCTGAGAGAAGAGGCTGTGTCTCTCTTTCTCTCAAATGTTTCCTGAACAAAGTATATTTACAGTTATGTACACAGAATAATATATATATATATATATATATATGGAAGAGAAGAGAAAAGAACTGGTAGGATATTGTGCACTTGCTCAACAACAGCAACTCTGTACAGTTAGCAATATTATTTTTAACACATAAGTTTGAGGGGGGGGGGGGCGGAAACTGGCGAGGTACATATACATTTGGGTGCCGGAGAAACAATTACATTAGTTATGTCCAACACAGAGAGGGCAATATGAGAATGGATCTGGTGTTGTTAGTTGCTTCTTCCAGGCAGTTTTCACTGCCGTTGTCGTTGCGCGTTCACCTCCGCTTCGGCCGTTCGTCCCGTCTTTCGCACGTATTTTCCTTGCTTTCTGTTACTGTATTTGCCAAGTTTGTTGTCGTTTCCCGTGCTCTCCTTCCGGCTATCACTCCCTCGCCCCCCCCCCCCCTTCTGGTTCCCCTCTATTGTTCCCTGTCTTCTCCCTCTTCCCTCTCCCCCCCCCTCCCCTTCCCCTGTGGTTTGCCTTTCTTTTCTCTTAGGTTTAGCTGTTCCCCCCCCCCCCCCACCCCACCCCACCCGCGGTCTATCCCTCCCTCTCACGCCTTGGCTACTTTCCCCTGATTCTTGGCTACCTGGCTATTCTTCTGTTTGTTCGTTGGCCACAAACAGGTCCTGGAACAATTGGGTGAATGGCTCCCACGCTACTTTCCCCTGATTCTTGGCTACCTGGCTATTCTTCTGTTTGTTCGTTGGCCACAAACAGGTCCCGGAACAATTGGGTGAATGACTCCCACGTTCTGTGGAAGCAGTCGTCTGGCCCTCGGACGACAAATTTGATTTTCTCCATTTGGAGAGATTCTGAGCGGATGGACAGCCAGTGTGCAGCTTTGGGTGGTGCTGCTGACCGCCCGCCGAACAGGATTCTACGGCGGGCGATCAGGGAGGCAAAGGCAAGGGCGTCCGCCCTCCTGCCCAGGAATAGATCTGGCTGGTCTGATACACTGAAGACCGCCACTTTCGGGTATGGCTCCACCCTCATTCCCACCACTTTGGACATTGCCTCAAAGAAGGATTTCCAGTACCCCGCAAGTCTGGGCAAGACCAGAACATGTGGGTGTGGTTGGCCTGGCCTCCTTGGCACCGTTCACATCCATCCTCCACCTCCGGGAAGAAACTACTTATTCGGTTCTTGTTAAGTAGGCTCTATGTACCACTTTTAGTTGCATCAGGTTGAGCCTTGCGCATGTGGACTCTCAAATGTTTCCTGCCTGTTATT
Organism: Scyliorhinus torazame; assembly: GCF_047496885.1. Classification (NCBI taxonomy): domain Eukaryota; kingdom Metazoa; phylum Chordata; class Chondrichthyes; order Carcharhiniformes; family Scyliorhinidae; genus Scyliorhinus; species Scyliorhinus torazame. Next base: position 138,143,248 of record NC_092723.1, read on the forward strand.
TCTGAGTCTTCGGATAAGTCTCGAGATCTTGGTGAATCTACAGTGAAAACCAATCCAATAGATCCTACATATACATATAGATGTAGAGAGAGAGGGTGTGGCGTGTTAAGGGGGGGCGGGTAGAAATTAGATAGTAGTTAACCAGTTATAGTTGTTGCCTACTTAATTATAGTCATTTTAATTATAAAAGTTAATTGTGTTTAAATTTACAAACCCGGTTATTGCCGCTATGCAGTTATTGGGCAGCCAAAGACAAGACTTCTGGTATTTTGAAAATTAAGAGTTAATTTGCGTTCTGACTCCGGATCAAGTGGGTCTGGAATTAACCGCACTCTAGGCCAGGGTGTCAAAACATAATTTGAGGGCTCGGTTCTGCGGTCTTCGGAACGGTAGACAGCGACCTTTGGGGTACATTATTTATTAAAAGAGACACCAAGTTTGGTGGCTCTGGAAGCTACGAAGACTTTTCTTCAGGTGAAGGACCTGCCTCTAGTTTATCGACAAGGACTACAAAAAGACAAGCTAATTGAATTGGTAAGTGAATAGAAAATAGAGGTGCCAGCTAAAGCTGAGAAGGCAGAGATATATGATGTATTGGTTGAGTGGTTGGGTCTGTTCGAAGAGCCTACGAGCGAGTAGTCTAAGTAGTTTTGCATCAAAGATATTTTCTGGTTGGAAAATTGAGCTGGAGAGAATTCGATTGCAGTTCAAGCATGAGAAGGAATTTTTTTTAAATGGAGAAAGAAATGGGGATGCAACAAAAGGAAAGAGAGTTTGGAATTGCAGCAGAAAGAGGTAGAGCTTTTCAAATGGAAATTGAAATGTGGAAGGTGGAGTTAGAGAAGAAAAAGCAAAAGAGAGTTCCAGCTCAAAAGCCCTGGAAATTAAAAGCTGCCAGGAGCTGGAGGGGAGTTTACCCTAAGAACGGAACTCAGTGGCGATATGCTAAGTTTATACACACCCTACCAAATTTTGAAGAAAAGGAAATGGAGGCATTTTTCACGGCATTTGAGCAAACAGCAACCCAAATGAAGTGACCAAAAGAAAAGCGTACATTCCAGCCTGGCGATTGTCGCGCGATATCCGTTCATCCGTTGTCGCAGCGTCTGCATGGTGACGCCAATGTACCATGCCAGGCAGGAATGTTCCCTTCCAGTTGGGTCCACTTTAGCAGTCAAGGGCATTCAGCCTCTGATCTTCGGCTAAGCGTTCTCCAAGGCGGCCTTCAGGACGTGCGACAATGCAGAATCGCCGAGCAGAAACTTATAGCCAAGTTCCGCATACATAAGTACGGCCTCAACCGGGACCTTGGATTCATGTCGCATTACATTCACCCCCCACCATTTGGCCTGGGCTTGCGAAATCCTACCAATTGTCCTGGTTTAAGACAATTCACACCTCTTTAACCTGGGATTACCCCTCTCTCTGGATCTGTAAAGACTTAATTACTTGCAAATGCTCACATTCAAAGTATCTTCTTGCATCTTTGACTTTGTCTATATATATATGCTTCTGGAACCTACCTCTTCATTCACCTGAGGAAGGAGCAGCGCTCCGAAAGCTAGTGATTTGAAACAAACCTGTTGGGACTTTAACCTGGTGTTGTAAGACTTCTTACTGTGCTCACCCCAGTCCAACGCCGGCATCTCCACATCATTGAAAAGGAAGCCATAGCATTACTACTAGCCCTTCAGCTCTTTGAAGTATACATTCACCATGACAATAAACAAAGCTTAGTTTATAAGGACCATTAATCCACTTTTGTTGATAGAAAATTTTTAAAACCTGGAACGCAAGATTAATCCGTTGGGAATTTATTATTACAACAGTTCAATGTTAAAATTGTGTTCATTCATGGAAGGGATAATGTGATAGAGGATGCTTTTTGCATATTTAAGGGCTGATTAGTTACCATTGTACGAGTTGGGAAATGAACCTATACAATATGGATGGATGAATGGATATATGTTTGTGATTTATGTCTTACATACCTCAATGAAATATCTGTGCCCTGACATTTCATTCCTTTTAGGGAGGGAGGTATGTAAGGGCCCTTCCTGGTGCTTCTCTTATTTCGTATTTCTTTTACTTTGCCATTATTGTTTTTGATCCATGGATCATTAATGGATATATACCTTTAAGTCAAAGAAGTGAGGAACTCAAAACTTCCAAAATAGTACACTTTGCGATGAAGTTTTAGCTTTTGACAGAACGCAGACTTTCTGGTGCCAAAAGACTGGAGAAATTTTGGAGGGATTTGGTTTGATTGGTTGGCTAGTAGCCAATGGATTCACCAAGGGCAGTAACCTGGCTGACAAAGGACAGCAATTGAGAAGCCAGTAGAAAGCTCCTGGACGCTGAGAGAAGAAGCTGTGTCTTGCTTTCTCTCTCTCGCTCTCTCCCAAATGTTTCCTGCCTGTTATTTCTGAGTCTGCAGAGAAGTCTTGAGACCCTGAGGAGGCTACAGAGAAAACCATTACAGACTGAAAGCAAAGACCTCATCCAACTGGAGGCCTAGACTGAAAGAACCTAACTGGAGGACGTCCATCTGAAACATAGACTTTTATCCTTTTACTTTTAATATCATTTTTACACCCCTCTTTCCCCTCTGTATTTGTCAGTCGTGTGCCTATAAAGGGTGTGTAGAGTTAAAGAGGTTAGAAATTAAACAGTAGTTAACCAGTGGTATTTGTTGCAAATTTATAGTTATCATTATTAATAAAAGTTAATTGTTTTAAATGTACAAACCTGGTGACTGTGGCTATTGGGCAGCCAAAGACTTCAGATATTTTTATAATTTAAGAGTTGATTTCAATTGTGTTGCGACTCCAAGTAAAGTGTGACCGGAAGTGATTGCGCACTAGCCCAGGGTATCGTAACAATGTGGAAGCAGTGAGGGATTCTGGCAAGAATTGAAGGTGTGCAAAAGAATGAGGTGGAGCAACTGGATGTTGGATGCAAGTCCTGAATGGTATGGAGTGATGCTGTGTGATTAATGTAAGAAATTGTTATATTTTTTGCAGTAATGTTATTTCGAAACATGATTAAGATGCATACAGCCTGTATGATGCTAACACTGCGATTCATTCTTGAGGTCATTCCTGATCATTTTACAGGGGCAGCGTCCTGCTGATAGATTTGAGAAGCATTTACTTGTTTACAGCTAGATGGCTAAAGGAATATTGTTTTGGTTTGGAGATCCCTGGGGTGCAGATAATTTATGACAGCTATTGGGCTAAATTCGCTGCCCGATGCTGAAATCGCGGCCGGCGCCGAGGCGGAGAATCCATTTTGGCACACAAAATCAGGGCCAGCGTCGGTTCCCCGATTCTCCGGACCCCGCAAAGCACCTACCTGTGGCCATTGCTGGAGGCCCGCCCCCGACCGGCCAAAGTCTAGATGGCGTGGATCTAATATGGTCCTGCCGGTCGGAATACTAGCATGGCGGCTGCGGACTCAGTCCGCGGCCGTCCTGGTCGGGCGCAGGCCAATCGGAAGGCAGGAGAGGCCTCATACACGGACGGGCAATGTTCAGGCGGTCAGGATCGGGCTAGCGGCAGATTGGGGGGGGGGGGGGGGTCTATTTTTAATGTCCAGCTTTGTGGTCTGAGTCCGCCATGGAGCACAGAATGTCCACTGGAGGCCGCCGCCGTGCGCATGTGCGACCTCCGATACGGAAGTGCGGGGGCCCGTATCTGCAACAAATGCTGCTAGTTTTACGCCGGCTCCTTGCTAGGAATATGTGGCCCTCTGATGCCAGTTTTTCTGGCGTGAAAGTCCACAGTTTTGACGATGGCGTGGGGGTATTGTCTCAAAAACAGAGAATCCAGCCCACTGTATTTGGTCCTAGCTAACCAAATCATGAACATCTTGTGGGAGGAAACATCATCTTGGGTACAGATGAAGTAATTAAGAGGAGGAGCAAGGTCTGTCTGTTGTTTCAGTTTGCCATATAATTTTAGTCTGCCAAGTGTCTTTCACTTTGCTTCTGAAAGGTTCCCTCCAAGAGCTCTGCTCAGAGCAAAGCAAATAACCCTGATTGCTAACTTTATTTATAAGTGGTATTTGAACTATATTGGTTTGCTTCATTGGAATATATAAAGTGGCAGGTGTAGGGAATAAGTTAAAGATTTTCCTCTTATTTAAGAACTGTTGTAACTATTATCTGTGAACCTATTTCTTTGTTACTAATATGGTTAATTTTGTGTTTAAATTAGTGCTCAGTGTTATCACTGCTATGGTGCAGTTACCTTTCCTCACAGTTTTACAAATTGCAAATAGTTGAGTTCTCATCTGGGATTGTAACATATGGGTGAATGATGGGGCTGTGGTGCTGAGAGAGACTGGTATTGTGGTTGCTAGGAGATGTCAAGTGACGATTCATTCACTGACCTTGGCCACCCTGGTGTCATCATTAGACTTCTTGTGGGATTGCTGTCAGGTTATTTGGTCCAGACTCTAGGAGTTGATCACTTTAGCCATCTGCTCGCGCTCTCTTCTGCGGATGGTCCTTCAGAGCCTCCTGGACTCCTGTGGAACCATGGTGTCTCTCCTCCTGCCCACCTGAGCCACCAATGCTTTCAGTGTCATTGCTCTGAAACTCAGTCTACCTTGGTGTTACAATGCAGCAATTATTTCGTTTTGTGCAGCTTCTCCTGAAGATACAGCCTACTTTTCAGAGCAGGTTGGCTATGATTACAAACACGGCCAGCCTCCCCTGCTGTGTGTAGAGGTTGCAGGCAGCTTGGAAGAATAGGCAGCACTATGAGAGTCATTCCGTCCAATGCTACAGCCATACAGATGAGGTCGGTACACAAAAATTGTATGATGTCCACCTTGATCTGCATGAGCATGGATAGGTCACAAATTGGGACGACATGTCCAAAAATCCAATTTTTACTCAGCGGTAATGGGTAGAGTGTGAGTTTGGCATTTGGGGAGCAGTCTGTGGTTTGCTAGAGTTGTTTTATGCTAGCGATGGTGTGGCCTATAGGTGTTGGGGCTTGATGGATTGAAATGGATCTTTTAGGCTGGCATCTGTAGGGGAGGGATTTGGGTTTGGTTGACAAATGGATTCCTGGTACCGTCAGTATGAGTAAGGGTGCAAAACAGTGGAGGCATTGTAGGTCTTCCTGAATAGCTTTCTAAGAGATATCGTCAAATATTAATTCTGGTGTTTTGGTCTCTGGAGGGTAATCTCATTGTCTGTGTTCCCTCAGTATATCTGTGTCTCTAGCAGTCAGTCATCTCCTCTGTCCAATATGTATCAATAATGAAAAATATTTATCTTTTCTAATGATCAACAAAACAATGAAAGGTTTAGTTTACTTCCATAATTCACTTTCCATTTTAAATTAAATGAAAGTGTTCAAACTAAAATGAAGAAAGGTACCAATTACATGGAGCGAGTCAGATGCTGCATGCAGATCTAGGGATAGGTATTTAATATCACTGCCTATTAAATGACACAAAGCAAATGTTTTTATTAAACAAACACTGTCACAGTCAACATGAAGCAACATTGGTGAGCATGACGTACACAGCCGATCGGCAGCACGGTAGCATAGGGTCAAGGGTCACAGGTTCCATTCCCGGCTTGGGTCACTGTCTGTGTGGAGTCTGCACGTTCTCCCTGTGTGTGCGTGGGTTTCCTCTGGGTACTCTGGTTTCCTCCCACAGTTCAAAGATGTGCGGGTTAGGTGGACTGGCTATGCTAAATTACCCTTAAGTGTCCAAAAAGGTTAATTGGGGTTACTGGGTTAAGGGGGGATGGGATGGAGGAGGTATGTGCTTGAGTGGGGTGCTCTTTCCAAGGGCCGGTGCAGACTTGATGGGCCGAATGGCCTCCTTCTGCACTGTAGATTCTATGATGATTCTACGATGCAGTATTTTTCATAAATATGTAAATAATTTGAATATTTGTGTATAATGCACACTCCCTTATCCTTTACTTAATATTTGATAATGTTTGTGTGATGCTATTTCCATCATGCTGATCACATCTGGGTATTACTTTTAACAACAGATTGTAGGGTACATCTACTTACCATTTTTCACAACTTTCTGTCTTCTTTTTTAAATAATAAATTTAGAGTACCCAATTCATTTTTTCCAGTTAAGGGGCAATTTGGAGTGGCCAATCCACCTACCCTGCACCACTTTGGGTTGTGGGGGCGAAACCTACGCAATCACAGGGAGAATGTGAAAACTCCACATGGACAGTGACCCAGAGCCGGGATCGGACCTGGGACCACAGCGTCGAGAGGCAGCAATGCTAACCAAAGTGCTGCCCTACTTTCTGTCTTCTTAATGCTCCGTGGAACTGTTGCTTCTCCAAGCTCCATCGCCTGTTTTGTTAACTTAAACTTTATTTAAGCTTTTCTGTTATGTTGTGCTTTGCCGCCACTACTGCCGGTCTGCTTCCTGTTCTCTGCAGCACCTCCATTCCTTTTGCATCCATTTAGTGTACTTTTACTTTCTCCATTTCCATCACCAATAGTCATTTGTTGCTCTTTGCTGGCTCCTTGGCACGGACTGTGGCCTTTTGTCTTACAAGCCCAATCTCCTACCAAAATACACTGTGGCTTCACAGCGCCAGGATCCCAGGTTTGATTCCCGGCTTGGGTCACTGTCTGTGTGGAGTCTGCACGTTCTCCCTGTGTCGGCGTGGGTTTCCTCCGGGTGCTCTGGTTTCCTCCCACAAGTCCTGAAAGACGTATTTTTTAGGTCAATTGGACATTCTGAATTCTCCCTCTGTGGACCCGAACAGGCGCCGGAGTGTGGCGACTAGGGGATTTTCACAATAACTTCAATTCAGTGTTAATGTAAGCCTACTTGTGACAATAATAAAAATTATTATTATTAATTGTCTTCATTTTGCTGTTTTCCTGGCACTGAGTTTGCCTCTCTGCTGCTCCTGTTCACTGCTTCCCTAGTTACATCCTCTCCAAATAAAGGTAATAAATGCACTGGTACAAGAGTTACCTATGAAGTATGTTAAGTTTACATAAGCAATTTCCATTATAAATGTGCACATAGGAATTTATAATTGAAATCAAAATAAGGTATAGAATGTATAACTTTAAAATGGGACAGAATTTCCATCTATGCACATTGATTTTAATTATTTCCCACCCTCTAACCAATAAGTCTATTTTTGCAGTAAGTCAGACAGGTAGGTCTTCTTAGATTATCTTTGACAACAGAAAAACTGCATCACTCTGATTTTAAACAATTTTCCCTTGCAATATGTAGGTGTTCCTTCTGCGAGTGGTTGTTGACTGCGCCAGGTGGGGAGGTGGTGGCGTAGTGTCACTGGACTAGTAATTCAGAGACCCAGAGTACTCTGGGGTCCCAGGTTCAAATCCCGCCATTGCAGATGGTGAAATTTGAATCCAATAAAAATCTGGAATGAAATCTAGTGATGGCCATGAAACCATCGTTGATTGTCGTAAAAACCCATCTGGTTCATTAATTCCCCTTTAGGGAAGGAAATCTACCATCCTTACCTGGTCTGGCCTATATGTGACTCCAGACCCACAGCAATGTGGTTGACTTTCAACTGCTTCTCAAGGGCAATTAGGGATGGGAAATAAATGCTGGCACAGCCTGCGACGCCACGTCCCATGAACTAATAAAAAAAAGGTACATACAAATGAGGGGTAGGCCACTCAGCCCCTCAACCTTCCCCGCTATTCAATAATATCATGGCTGATCTGATTCTAGCCTCAATTCCCATTCCCAACCTCAATTCCACATTCCTACCTACGCCCGATAAACTTTCACCCCTTGCTTATCAAGATTCTATGGACTTCTGGTGACAGAGATGTGCTGAGCAGTCACACATCAGGTGGCTTTCTTCCGTAAGACAAGACAATGGGCACTTTTAGCCAGAATAAGTCCAAAACAACCAGACTAAAACCCCCACTCACCAATACTAAGAACAACAAACATGCCAGGAAGCAGCAGTTCCAGAGGCCGCAGAAACACCAAAAACGGTGGCAAGGGACAGGAGCAGCATGCGAGCAGGTCAGCGGACTCACGAGGTGAGGGGTACTGGCCACTTCCAAGACTAGCGACCTGAAAAACGAGCACCCTCTCACCCAGAGATGGATGGAAGACGTCCCTCACTAGGGAACTGAAAGAGATGAAGGAGGACATTAAGGCAGAATTAAAGATGGCAGTCAAGATAGCAGTGATGGAAGCGCTGGCCACCATGCAGGTGGCCCTCGACAAAATAGAAAAGAGATTGGAGGCCCAGGGGAATACAATAAAAGACCTGGAGAAAGCCTCAATGGACTAGAGCGACCGAATTGTTACCCTGGAAGCTGAAATAAAGAGGTTGGTGGCGACTCAGGGAAACCTGAAAGGAAAGGTGGAGGACCAGGAAAACCGGTCGAGGCACGAACATATTAGGATACTGTGACTGCCAGAAGGAATCGAGGGCAGGGACCGGACCGACTACGTAGCCCGAATGCTGGGTAACCGAGTGGGGAGAGACAGCTTTCCCAAGCTGCCGGAGATCGAAAGGGCCCACAGGTCGTTCCAGCCGAAACCCAAGGCAGGGGAACAACCGAGAGCAGTCATTGCCAAGTTGCACAAATACCAGGATCATTTGCTGGGCCATAAAAATAAAGGCTTGCAGCTGGGAGGGACACAAGATCAGAGTCTATCAGGACATTAGGACAGACCGGGCAGAATTTTACAGGGCAAAGTCAGCCCTGTCCAAGAACAGTATCAAATTTGGGTTCGTCCAAAAGAAAGGACTGGACAAGGAACAAGGGAGACAGCAATGAGGCGGACACAGAGGTGGCAGAGAAAACCAATGTACAATTTGCACGAGACTGTATCGCCTCATTCTGAATTTGGGAACTAGTTCGCAGAAAGGAGGGGGCGAGTGCAGCGCAGTGCAGGAGATGGCGATGAGGAGACAGAGGGAAAACCAACATAGCAGGCATAGGAGGGAATCAGACCGACCCGGGGGGGGGGGGGGGGGGCACCACACTAACAGGAAAGCTAACGGCAGGAGGTATGAGTGAGGAGGGGGGGGGGGGGCGCAGCGAATCTCCCACCTGGATCTGGCAAGGGGGGGCACACCACTAAGGAGGGGTAAACCAGAGGGACAAGCGGGGTGTTGGAAATGGGGGGGGGGGGGAAAGAATGGGGGGTAGCAGAAGGAGGGGGAAACAAATTGGTGGGGCTCTAGACTGGCTTCAACAGGTCACTCCTGGAAACATGGAATAAGGTGGCACTGCAAGCAGCCACTTTGGAGGGTCCCTAAACAAAGGGAAACACCGGAATGCAGGGGCTCACCCACATGGCGTACACACAGTTGGCGGTCATGTTGGGTGATCGCTAGACAAAGGGAAACCCCGGAACGCAGGGGCCGGGCCTCATGGTGAGTATGGTGACCGTGGCCATTTTGGATGGCCCCCTAAAGATCGTGCCGGGGGGGCTGCAGAAACACACCATCAGAATAGTCAGCTGGAATGTCAGGGGACTTAATGGCCCAGTAAAAGATCCAGAGTCTTTGCCCACCTGAAAAGTATGAAAGCCGACAGTCTTCCTCCAAAAGACACACCTGAGGAAGAAGGACCAACTGTGGTTAAGGAAGGGTTGGGTGGGACAGACCTACCATTCATGTTACAGGACGAGAGCTAGGGCGGGGTAGCCATACTAATAAATAATAGGACGGTGTTTACTGCGACAAAGATGGTTACAGACCCAGGGGGACGGTACGTCATGGTCAGTGGTGTCCTAGATGGGGCACTGGTAGTCCTGGTGAACGTGTACACACCCAACTGGGACGACACGGAGTTTGTAAAAAAGACCATGGAGGAACACCCGAACATAGATATGCACCAACTGATCATGGCATTTTAACCATGTGCAGGACCCACTGATGGGCAGATCGAACTCCAAAATGGGGAAAACGGCAAGCATGGCTAGGGAACATGAAGCTCCTGAGAGAGTTTGGAGCCTTTTCGGGCTACAAACTCAAGCCGAGCAAGAGTGAAGTCTTCCCCGTGAACTCGAAAGGGGGAGCGGCAGAGCAGGCGGGACTACCATTGAAACAGGTCCAAAGCAAATTCCGCTATCTGGGGATCCAGATTGTTCACGACTGGACACGGACCCAAAAGTGGAACCTAGCCGGTTTGGCTGAGGAAGTACAAAAGGATCTACAAAGATGGGACACACTCTCGCTCTCCCTAGCAGGGAGGATGCAGACGATCAAGATGTGCGTGCTGCCCAGGTTCCTCTTCCTGTTCAGATCCATGCCCAAGGCCTTCTTTAACTCGATCGGCAAAATTATTATGGCGTTTGGGGGAATAAGCACCCAAGGATCCCCAAAAAAGGTCCTACAAAGAAAAAGAAACATGGGGGGCCTGGCCCTTCCAAACCTATAATACTACCATTGGGCAGCCACTGCAGAAAGAGTGAGGGGATGGGTGAAAGAACTGGAAATGGAATGGGTATGATGGAGGAGAGCTCCTGCACAGGGATGACCCTCCGGGCCTCGCCATGGCAGCACTCCCATCCCCGGCAGCCAAACACTCAACAAGCCCAGTGGTGGTAGCCACACTCCGAACCTGGAATCAAATAAGACAGTACTTTAGCTGCACCGAAATGTCCATTATGGTCCCCATCTGCGGAAACCACAGTTCATGCCAGCCATGCTAGACGCCACCTTTAGGAGGTGGAGACACGACAGGAGGTATGCTGACTATTAGGGACTTCTACACAGAGGACAGGATAGCGACCTTAGAGGAACTGAGAGGAAAACTACAATTACTCAACGGATACGAGCTGCGAGAACCTACAGGTAAAGAACTTCCTCTGCAAGGAGACGACAACATACCCACAGACCCCGAGACACACAATGTCAGAGAAACTACAGGACACGAGCAACCTGCGAGAGGGGAACTTCAGGGACCTTTATGAATGACTATTAGAAAGGGCACGTTACCCACTGGACGAAAAACGGGGAAAATGGGAAGAAGAATTAGGGATAGAAATCAGGTGGGGACTCTGTAGCAAAGCACTGAGCAGGGTCAACTCCGCCTCCATTTACGCAAGGCTAAGACTGATGCAATTGCAAGTGGAGCACAGAGCACATCTAACAAGAACCCAAATGAGCAGGTTCTTCCCGAAGGTGGAAGACAAGTATGATGGTGCCAGGGAGGCCTGGCCAATCACACCCATATGTTCTGGGCATGCCCCAGACTTGTCGAGTTCTGGACAGCCTTCTTTGAAGCAATGTCCAAGGTTGTGGAGGTGAGGGTGGAGTCACGCCCGAAAGTGGCAGCCTTCGGGGTATCGGACTTGCCAGAACTATTTATGGGAAGGAGGCTGGCGCTTTTGCCTTTCGTTCCTAATCGCCCGCCAAAGAATCCTGCTCAGCTGGCGATCAGCAGCGCCACCCAAAGCTGCAGACTGGCTGGCAGAGTTGTCGGAATTTTTCCACCTGGAGAAAATTAAATTGGCCAGCCGAGGTCAGAAGAGGGCTTCCACAAAACGTGGAGGCCATTCACCAATTTGTTCCAGAACCTGTTTGAAGCCAACAGCCAATAGAGCAAGGGAGGAGGGGGGTCACACAGAAGTCAACAAGACACCAGGGAATAGGTATAGGAGGGGAAAGAGGAGGGAGGCGGGGGGAAGCCAGGGAAAGAGGAGTGGGGATGGTTGGGAACAGCCAGAATAGACAACAGGGGGCCAAAACAAGGCCACAAAGACAGGTTCCCCGCCAGGGACGAAGTGCGCCAGGACAAAGTGGGGGTTGGCCAAGGCTGAACCACCCGGAACGGGGAGGGACAACAACCCCCCACCCCCCCCAGGTGGAAAAACCCATACCATTCGGCAACCAGCAGACCACAAAACCAGCTAAATAGAACAGTTCCCCAAAGAAACAGCTAATGCATGGGGGGGGGGGGGGGGGGGGTGTCAATCGACAGAGGGGAATGGGGAGGGGGGGGGGGGGGAAGAGCTATACATATGTAAATAGATGACAATCACCTTTTATAAAATACGTATTCCAATAAAATGTCTTAAAATAACAGAAAAGGAGGGGGTGAAGGAGGTGGGGTTATGGGGGGTCTAATTCCAATGTTGAGCTATTGTAAATTGTGTCTGATCCACATACTTTGTTTATTGTGTATTGTATAAAATGAAAAACTTCAATAAAAACATTTTAAAAAAAGATTCTATATACCTCTGCATTAAACATATTCAAACATTCTGCCTTTTGAGGAAAAGAGTTCCAAAGACTCCCGACCCTCTTTCAGAAAAAATAAAACCAGGTGCCTTGCCTAAAAGGGGCTGGTTTAGCACAGTGGGATAAACAGATGGCTTGTAATGCAGAACAATGCCAGCAGCGCGGGTTCAATTCCTGTACCAGCCTCCCCGAACAGGCGCCGGAATGTGGCGACTAGGGGTTTTTCACAGTAACTTAATTGAAGCCAACGTGTGATAATAAGCGATTATTATTATTATTTTCAAGTACTGTTAAATAAAAAGGCAGAACAATACTATTAAAATTTCAAATTAAGAAAAGTTATCATTCCTTATGTGCCCATCATCTTCACTGACTGTCCCTCAAATTGCTGCCCTGCCTTTTCATTAAAATGTTGTGACTCAAAGCATGATGCAGTTTGAGGGACAAAATTGTTGCCACCCTGAACAACAGGTAGCAAGTTCCTCCCACAATTCAAGGAAAGCTTCAGAGTGCATTTAAGCATTTTCATTGTCTTCTCCAGAACATTCTCCAGTGGGACCTTGACAGAATATCAGCAACACAGGAGCGCCAGAGGAATTCCATCAACGTACATATACAAATAACATGAGGTAGCAAGAACTGTGATGTAGACTACTCCCGAATGAAGCAGTGGGAGAGCCAGACAGGCAGATACATAGGAGATGTGGTGTGGGGGCAGCCACAGAGACTCATCAAAAGTGGAGTGTGAGCAGACAGAGACACTGCTCATGAGAAGCAGATTACAGGAACAGGACATAGAGAGAGCGACAAAGACAATCAGAAACTCCTTGGCAGAACAGCACTAACAGGCAAGACAAATCTCTTAAAAAATCAGACCATAAGTAGGAATGGCCAGATATACCCTAATCTTTAGTTATTTTAACACATAGACAAGGCATTGTGGAGCGCGTCTTCAAATAAAAAAAAAAGTCATTTTAAGTTCACTCAGGGTAATAGTCCTCGATCAGAATTGAGAAGCTGATTTCTCAGCTTCTTGATGGCAGCACAGTACAGTCTTACTAAACAAAAGAGGTCACGTGACTTAAAAAGTTTAAAGCCTTCTGACATGAACAGATTAGCCCTTCTGACATGAAGAGAAAGGCTGAAGAAATCAAATGTGCATCTCAGATATGAAGTTAATAGACTCTGAAGCCTAGTAAGTTTGGAGTTTAAAGACCCACAGCAGCACACATTTTTCAAGAGATTGCACATTAGTATCAAAATTGATTGAACGTAGCGTGCAGTATCATGACGTTTACCAACCTGAGGTTCACAAGCCTGCATTTATTCATTCTGAGGACTTTGCGATATTATTTGCGCCATTGGACTGATTAAATAAGGATCTGTGCATTTAGATGAGTGAATAACCCATCAGAATTTGTGGTGAAGATCCATGAATTTAATTAGATTGTGCTTTAAAAAAATGTGTTGCTGAATGGTAGTCATTCAAGAGCCTAGAAAGTGGTTGTTGGACATTGAAACAGTTCAGCTTTATCCCTTATGGTAGAATTATGCTATTGCTCAAGATGCTTTTATGTTTGTTTATTCATTCTTCCCTCTTCTTGTCTCCAAATCTTTCTTCCATTTTTCAGTCATTTACGATGTGAGAACCGATCTTATTTCCTTTAACGTTTTCCATTGTTGGTGTGTTACTGCATCAGAAGCTTCTTGCCTATACTCTAAGCTCTAATAACCACCTTGAATTTGCAGTTATTCGCCATCCTCAGCCGACAATATCTGAATTCAGCCATCATCATGTCTCTGAAACATCACCACCTGGTTTTGCGCAAACATCCAGTTCTTGTTGAGAAAGTCCAAGGCCAAGGTAGCATTTCGAACTTGGACAGAAGTAGAATTCAAGTCCCAAGAGGAAGAAGCATATGTGGGGGACGTTTTCAGGTTTTTGGATGTTAAATACTTGATTTTTGTTTCCGAATTATTTGCAATCAGTCAAGGTAGTGAAAAGTCTCCATGTAAGAACTTGGCTGCCTCCCCCAAGTCCAAAGTGCCTTATTAGCAATGAACATCTATGAATTTTACAATCTTGAACTAGGACTGTAATTCCACAAAACAAGAGAAGTTTCAGCAAGGATCCTGCAGCATCAGCATTTCAACTGTTCGGTTTCTGTTTTTTTCCCCCAGAGTTACCAATCCATACTAAGGGTTTATTCTTGTTAAAGACAGATTTTAGTTTGTAAATAATGTTTGACGGTGTAGTTTATCAAAAGGCTTTTTAGAAAACTACATCATAAGGTTTCCCCTTCTGACTTTGGGTTGCCCTTACCTGATATGCATACACATTGCTGGAATTCGGTATATTTATACAATCCCTGTACAGACTGATATATTGGAATAAGAAATTTGAATTCTCAATGACTAAATTAAAGGTATCGCAGAACAAGATCTCAGGTTTTAAGACTTTTGCTGTAACAAACCAACTAAAAGCAACAGCAACCAGACAATTCCAAGTGTGCAAGTAACACTCTAAACTACAGAAATGTTTATCTTTATCAATGTATTAACGTGACAGATAACCCCATGTCATGCACATTACAACAAGCTCTCCACGGGATTACACAGATCATCCATCCACAGATATATCGCCCCCATTGTAAGCTGTGGCATATTTTCCAAACCCCCTCGGTTTTGATGTGATCCAATTCTCTATTAATAACCTCGCAGCAAGTTTGAGATAGGATGAACGAAAAGGGTTAGTTTATTTGCATACTATCAAACACGAGAGGAGGGTGGCAACATGTCCTCCTTTTCATTCATAGGTACAGGGCAAAGGCCACAGACAAAATAAGAGCTCTTGTTTCACATGAGTCCAGAATCAAAACGCAATGGTGTATACTTTCACAGAGCCCGTCGGCTAAAGACTGATGCTGGATCATTCACTTTTCCAGTAGAAATGACTTCCATGATGGGATAAGCCTGTAGAGATGAATTAGTCTTGGAGCCACTAGTACAGAAACTCAGATGTTCCAATAGAAACAGTGCATGTGGAGAGACAGGTACTCAAACCTGGACAGAGCCCGTTATCTGAGCTGCTACTTACTAGATGGAAAATGGCAGCCTGCGCTTGTCAGCCCCTCTAGGCAATATTATATATTACACGCTCCAACAGCTTGGGAAGGGGAGGTCATGTGACACCCGCCTCTCCATTTTGGCTTGGACAAAGGATGTATATTCCTTAGTCTGGATTATTGAGATTGGTGATGTTGGCCAGACCTGGCCTAAGAATCTGAATACCTCAATGTTCCTTTAGTTTGAGTCATGACCAGTTGTGGATACAGTAATTTTTAAGCCTTTGTCCAGTATTTACTTTTTTAAGACAAATTAGCCACAATGATATACATATATTAAAGTGAAGTCTCAGTTCACTGACACTACAATTTGATTAAACAACCTTTTTGAGGTAACATTTTTTTTCTGTAGATCACCCCTAATTCTCAAAGGTAATCAAACACAGAATATTTAGCTATGTTAAAATGTCTAGTATTCAACCCTGGCCAGGTACCCTATCTGAATGCCTAATCTGAAACTTTTGAAAATTGAAACCAAACACTGTACTCGCGGATGAATTAGATTTTATGGACAATAACTCACCAGATTTTGCATGTTCCAGATCTCTGTCCATGTGTGATTGATGTGGGGAAGTTCCAAGGTTAAAAGGGCCAGGTGAAAGCCTTCCTTGAGTCTGTAACAACTTGAAATTATATGCCATGGCAGTCTGACGAGCCACAAGCCTTGGGTCTAATGCAAATCTGTTCTGGTATCCTGACCAGGTCACCTAAACAGAGTTAGAACAAAAATAAGTGAACCAGTTCTTTTTGCCCATACAAAATGCACCTTTGTCAAGGACTCAGACTTATCAGAAAAGGTCTGCTGTATTATAAATATAAAATTACTTAAGCATATCAATAATCACAAGTAATCTTACAGCCACTTTGCGAAAATAATAAGCATTGCAAAATATGAAACGTCCTCAATGTGATCATATTTTGCTTTTGTTGGGGGATGGGGTGAAGAACATAGAACATTACAGCGCAGTACAGGCCCTTCGGCTCTCGATGTTGCGCTGACCTGTGAAACCACTCTAAAGCCCATCTACACTATTCCCTTATCGTCCATATGTCTATCCAATGACCATTTGAATGCCCTTAGTGTTGGCGGGTCCACTACTGTTGCAGGCAGGGCATTCCACACCCTTACTACTCTCTGAGTAAAGAACCTACCTCTTATATCTATCTCCCCTCAATTTAAACAGTAGAGAACAGTTATTTCTTTTAAATACATCAGAACATTTGCATTTTCAGAAAGAAACAAGAAAGCATTTGTAAACATTTACTGTTGAATCTGTAAAATTATCTCAAGGTCTTCAGTAGCTATTTTTGAGATTATAATTGACATTTTCATCATATCCTTCAGTGCAATGAGTCTGATTTCGTTTTTTGTATTAAACGCAAACATGAACAAATCTAGTAATGAAATTCTACTGAACCTTTTTTATTCACCTACTTCTTAGCTTTTAGGCTGAATTTCAATTTCTGTGCTATATGAGAAAATTACAATACAAAGCTGACTGCGGTGGCTTGCTGTTCAAAATTAGAATGACAAGCGTCACTGCTCGTTAATAGAATATTAAAGAGAGCGCGAGTGCCAAGCTGCTAAAAACTTAATTGTGTTATACTACTTTGTGATTATAATGGAATGATAAAACAAAATGACTGATTATTTAAATGGTACAGGTGCAGTTGGTGTAGACATCATTTATCAACCATACAGCTACTGAACCCCTGAAATCCTACTGCAGTTAAATTTAATCCCAGCTTTTCCATCTTATTTTAATGTAGACTGTGCTGGGGTTGGGGGGGGGGGGTAAAATAAATTGGCACTGTTAGCATGATTGCATGTCGAGATGCAATGAGTCAATGAGACTGCTTACAAATCATGTCACCAGAATTGTTAAGGGTGAGGAAACTGGCTCAACGTGGGCTTTCAGTGTGTATAGCTGCGACAAGAAAGTTATTTACAATTTAAATGACATATCAGAACTTTCTCATATGGTTTTCAGGGTTACCGCACCTACCCACAGTAGATTTTCCCCAAATTAACCACAAATCTTGCTCAGCACCCAATGCAGTTTAAATCCCAATGCCAATCATATTTGTTTACTCATAAGACAACAGCAGGTATCAACTGCATAACCCAGTTCATTTTTTCCAAAAGTAGAAATGAAAATGCACCAGTGAAACCATCAAGTCCTGGAATCAGTTTGAATATGATATAAATGGATAACTAACATTGAGAATTCAGGGTCGCTAGGAAACCGGCTGGCTGTTAAATGCTAAAATATTAATGCACCTGATAAGGCACATTGAGTTTTCGTGGATGGCTGAGCAAAGTCTATAGAGGTACAAACACGATGACTATGTGATTTGCTTTAGTAATGCACTGTTCACAATGAATGAAAGACATTTGAATAGAATACTATAACAGGTACAGCAAGATGGCCATTTCATTTTTTAACATCAACATGAAGACAGGTAGCAGACATGGCAATGAACAAAAGGATGTCTGAAGTGCTCTTATTGCTGCCCTTCATGATAGCCAGGATGTGTCAAAATTTAACCAAATTGTCACAAAGGGACAATGCTTGCACATTAGTGACTGCAATCTGTTACATTTGATTCAAGTAAAGATTTTATTTTATTAAAAAATATATATTTTGATTAAAGATGTTCCATTTTACATTTCATTTTATAACCCACATTACCCGCAGCAGATGTTACAGAAAACCAACATAACAAAAAGAAAAGGGAAACAAATATGAAACAAACCCCAAACACCAGCCAAGCCCTTCCCAAGCCCTTCACATCCCCCCACTAACAACTGACTGTGACTAATTCCTTAAAATAGGTAATGAATGGCTGCCACATCTGGTAGAACCCCTCAACTGACCCCCTAACAGTGTACTTGACTTTCACCAGGTACAAGAATTCCATTAGGTCATCCAACCACACCAAGGCGCTTGGCAAAGGAGGAGACCTCCACCCAAGCAGAACTGACCTCCGGGCAATCAGCGAGGCGAAAGCAAGAACTACTGCTTTCACTCCTGTTTGCAGCCATGGCGAGTCCTACACCCCAAAAATGGCCACCAGAGGACAGACTCCAGATCAATATTCAGAATCACAAACATGGTGCTAAAGAAGGAGACTCAGAAGATTACCAGTTTGGGACATGTGTGTGTTTGGTGGCTGGACCCGCAGAACACCGCTCGCACCTATCTTCTACCTCCGGAAAGAAGGTTTGGTCAGGTGCGCCCTAAGCGGCACCGTAAGGTGGATTAGACCAAGCCACGCGCATGCAGACGTGGAGTTCATCCTACGAAGGGCCCACTCCACACCTCATCATCCACAATAGGCCCCAAGTCCCTCTCCCACTTAGCCTTCACCTCATCCACCGAGTCCAAATCCTCAGACAGAATTCGCCCATAAATAATGGAAGTGCTACCCTCCTCCGACCCTGCCAACGAAAGGATACTCTTCATCAGAGACGTCAGTGGTACCATGAGGAATGCCGGGATGGCACCCATTACAAAAGTCCTTATCTGGAGGTACCTGAACGAGTTCGACCCCGCAAGCCCAAACTTCGCCGACAATTCTTCCAAGCGAGCAAACCGCCCGTCCACGAACAAATCCCTGAATCTCTCAAGCCCCCTTCCCTCCCCACACCTCAAATGTGGGCCTCGACAGCTCAAACAGATGACTGGCAGAAATAGAGGCCATCCTTAATACGGATCTAAGCTTAAAGTGCTGCCTGAATTGTCTACATACCCTTAGAGTGGACACAACCACTGTTTCGAGGAGTACCTGGCTGGAGAAAACGAAAGCGAGGCTGTCACCAGCTCATCGAGACTAGATTCCCGCCTGTATCTGTCCCCATATGGAACCCTGGTCATGCACCACCCCAGCACCTTCTCAGCATTGGTTGCCCAATAATAGAAAAGCAAATTCGGCAATGCTAGGCCCCTCCCCTGACTATCCGTTCCTTTGAAGAACTGCCCTGCGGATCCTTGGGGTCTTGCCCGCCCACATAAAGGATGAAATCAACCTATTCACCCTCACAAAAAAAGATTTAGGGAGAAAAACAGGAAGACATTGAAAAAGAAACAAAAACCTTGGGAGAATATTCATTTTAATAGACTGGACTCTACCTGTCAAGGACAGGGGAAGGTTACCCCACTTTTTCAAATTGACCTTCATCTTACACACCAAACATGCATAGTTCAATTTATGGAGCCGGGCCCAATCGTGGGCCACCCGGACACCTAGATACCTGAAACTAGAGATGGTCAGGCGAAAAGGCAGCAAAGATGGTTCCTCTCCCTGTGGGATTAACTGGAAAGTACTTGCTCTTTTCTAAATTCAATTTGTATCCCGGGGCCAAAGCTCCTCAGTATCTCTATTATTTCACCCATAGTGGTGGCCAGTCCATAACATAAAGCAGCAAATCATCAGCATATAGGTGAGGTATTGGGTGCTCTGAGGTACAGACGAACCAACACGGTTGCGATTGGTACAATGCAGTTTTATTCCATCTAACTATTTATACATCAGACTTGGTACTCAGCACGTTGTGACTGTGTGAGTTTCTTGCTATGAGGTCCTGGCCCTGTGCTGTCTCCAGATGGACTGCCCAGGAAGTGTCGTGTTTCTTGTCTTATACTGTGTCTGCTCTTGTCTGTGATTGGCTATCGTGTTATGTGTGCTAATCGGTCCGTTAGTCTGTCTATCATTATGTATGTATGTTTGAATATCATGACATCCCCCCTTTTTTACAAGATTATGTGCCTACGTGGTTATAAATATAAATGTGTCCTGAGTGCAGCTAAAGGTGTGTGTGTGTGTGCGTAATATTTACATCATGTACATGGGGCTTAACTATATACAAGGGGCGATGTCAGGTGTGACATGCTAACGAGGTTCTACCATAACAAAAGAACAACGTGGAAATTTGGAACGATCAAACGAGGCCTGTAACGATAAAACAGTGACATGTTATAAAACAGTGGTTGCAAAAGTTTGACCTGTGAACAGTCTCATAAGTCCAGTCTAGTAGGTGGGCGACAAATTCGGGTTGACCGCCTCAAGGGTGGGTCGAGAACCACCGGCTGAGGTGCGAGCCTGGCCACGGGCGGCGACAGAAGGGGCATGGTATATGGCAGCTCCACGAAGTCGCTATCAGGAACCAGTGGAGGACACGGCATCTGTGTAGGGTCCCGTTGCGAGCGTGGAAGTAAGCGAAGGGCTCGGCGATTGCGCCTACGCACAGATCCATCCGGCATGCGTACCAGGAACGAGCGGGGAGCCACGCGTCAGAGAACTTCGACAGGTGCTGACCAGCCACCGTCTGGTAGGTGGATGCGGACGTTGTCTCCAGGGGCCAGGGAGGGAAGATCAGTTGCCCGTATGTCGTACGATCTCTTCTGGCGATCGTGCTGTAGTTGCATCCTATGCAGTACCGGAGCATGGACGTCACCAGCTCATGGGGCTGAAGCGTCTCAGGAGGTTGCGCCGGCTGAAACCTTTGGCAGGTTGTACAGTTGGGCACCATGTTGGCAATATCGTCACTGATGCCCGGCCAGTATACCGCCCCTCGAGCCCTCCGTCTGCACTTCTCGACCCCCAAGTGGCCTTCATGTAGTTGGTCGAGAACCAGCTGGCGCATGCTGTGCGGAATCACAATCCGGTCCAGCTTCAGAAGGACACCATCAATGATGGCTAGGTCGTCTTGTACATTGTAGAATTGTGGGCACTGCCCCTTGAGCCACCCTTCCGTCATGTGGCGCATCACACGTTGTAGAAGGGGGTCAGCCGCAGTCTCACGGTGAATGTGGGCCAGACGTGCATCAGTAGCTGGCAGATTGGCCGATGTGAAAGTCATCTGTGCCTCGACCCGACATACAAACCCCTCCGCATCTGGCGGCGTGCTCACTGCTCTGGATAGGGCATCCGCCACGATGAGGTCCTTCCCTGGAGTGTAGACCAGTTGGAAGTCGTACCTCCTGAGTTTAAGTAGGATGCGCTCGAGGCGAGGGGTCATCTCGTTCAGGTCCTTGTTTATTATGCTGACCAGGGGGCGGTGGTCAGTTTTGACCGTGAACCGTGGAAGACCATAGACGTAATCGTGGAACTTGTCTAAACCGGTTAGCAAGCCCAGGCATTCTTTTTCGATTTGCGCATAGCGCTGCTCTGTGGGAGTCATGGCCCGCGATGGATAGGCCACTGGGGCCCATGATGCCGTGTCATCCCTCTGCAAGAACACTGCTCCAATGCCGGATTGGCTGGCATGAGTTGAGATTTTGGTGGCACGAGACGTGTCAAAAAACGCCAACACTGGTGCCGTAGTGAGTTTGCGTTTGAGCTCCTCCCATTCCAGCTGGTGCGTGTGTTGCCATTGGAACTCTGTGGATTTTCTGACGAGGTGGCGCAGAGTCGTCGTGTGGGAGGCAAGGTTGGGAAAGAACTTCCCCAGGAAGCTGACCATGCCAAGGAAGCGTAGGACAGCCTTCTTGTCGGCCAGCTGCGGCATGGCTGTGATGGCGCTCACCTTGTCTGTATCCGGACGGACCCCTGACCGGGAGATTATGGTCCCCCAGGAACTTCAACTCGGTCTGGCCAAAGGAGCACTTGGCTCGGTTGAGGCGCAGGCTGTTTTCCAGTATGCGGGCAAAAACGCGTTGGAGACGATATATGTGGACCAGATGATGACATCGTCCACATATACGCGCACCCCTTCGATGCCTTCCATCATCTGCTCCATGATTCTATGGAAGACCTCGGACGCCGAGATGATGCCAAATGGCATCCGGTTGTAGCAGAACCTGCCGAAAGGGGTGTTGAAGGTACATAGCTATCGGCTGGACGGGTCCAGTTGGATCTGCCAAAATCCTTTAGAAACATCCAGTTCGTGAATATCTTCGCCTGGGCCATTTCACTGGTGACCTCCTCCAGTTTGGGTATGGGATAATGTTCCCTCATAATATTATTATTGAGGTCTTTGGGGTCAATACAGATGCGGAGCTCGCCAGAGGGCTTCTTGACACACACCATGGAGCTGACCCATGGCGTGGGCTCCGAGACCCTGGATAGGACCCCTTGGTCCTGGAGATCCTGCAGCTGCTGCTTGAGGCGGTCTTTTAAGTGGCGCAGGAACCCTGCGAGGTGCGTGAACGACCGGGATGGCGTCTGTTTTGAGGCGAATTCGGTAGGTGTATGGCAGTGTTCCCATGCCTTCGAATGCCTCCTGGTTGTAGGCGAGGAGCAATTGGAGCTGTGCGTAGAACTCTGCATCCGGGAAGTCAGACGTGTCGTCTGGAGAGAGAGAGAGAGGATTCGTTGCACAAGGTGGAGAGCCTTGCATGCCTGTGCGCCCAACGGGGAGTCCTTCGATGAGCCAACTATCTCGAACGAGAGTGTGGCCGTGTGTGTGTTGTGTGTCATCTGGAGCTGGCAGGATCCCATGGCCGGGATAACGTTCCCGTTGTCGTCGACCATCTTGCACCAGGATGGCTGGATTGGTGGTCTGACCTTTATGGCGTAGAAGGCTGACCATGCTATGAGGTTGGCGGAGGCGCCGGTGTCCAGGCGGAAAGTGATCGGCGATCGGTTGACCGTTAGGGTGGCACTCCATTCATCGCCCGGATTGATGGTGTTGACCCGATTCGCATCAATGACTGCAACCCGGAAGGCGTCTTGGTCATCTGTGTCGTCGGTTTGGATGTCGTGATGTGGAGGCTGAACGGTCCGCACGTTCCTGCGAGGTTGTCGGAGATGTGGAAGATCAACAGGTTGAGCCGCTCGACAGTAGACAGCGTAGTGGCCCATCTTGCCACAGCGTAGGCATTGTCGGGTTTTTGCAGGACATTGCCCTTTTAAATGTGCAGCTCCACAGTTGCCGCACGTCATGATGCATGGCGTTCGTTACGCCACTGCGCATGCGCAGTTCGGTCTTGCGTCGGGCACGCCTGCGCAGCACGTCCCTCAGTGTTGCCGTAGGTTTTGGCGCGCACAAATGCGGGAGGCCTTAAAAAGCGCGCGAAAAAGTCGCCCTCGTCGGAACCGCAGGCCAGGAGAAACTCAATTGCCTGGACGCGTTCGGCCTCGTGAGCAGCCTGGCTTGCCGATTCAATCGCGTGGGACCCCCTCCGTGCCGATTCGGTCGCCTGAAATTGGGCATATCGGCTAGTCGCATTCTCATGCAGGACACAGGCTTCAACTGCAGATGCTAAGGTCAGGCATTTAATTTTTAGAAGCTGCTGGCGTAGGCCACTGGAGGCAACGCCAAAAACGATCTGGTCCCAGATCATGGACTCTGAGGTGGTGTCATAACCGCAGGACTGCGCGAGTATACGGAGGTGCGTCAGGAAGGACTGAAAGAGCTCATCCTTACCTTGCAGGCGCTGCTGAAAGACATACCTCTCAAACCTTTCGTTGACCTCAACGTTGAAGTGCTGGTCGAGCTTGAGGAGGACCGTGTCATATTTAGATTTGTTCTCGCCTTCCGCGAACACCAAGGAGTTGTATACATCGATGGCGTCCTGACCTGTGTCAGTGAGGAGCATGGCAATCTTTGTTTCGTCCGAGGCCCCCTGTTTTTCATTGGCTTGCATGCAGAGTTCGAAGTGCTGCTTGAAGAGCTTCCAATTTGTGCCCAGGTTCCCAGCGACTTGCAACGGCTGCGGTTTGTTGCGGGTGTCCATGGCTCAGGATGGCAGATTTGCCAGTCGGTATCGATTCACTCCTGGTATCATGAGGTGTTGGGTGCTCTGAGGTACAGACGAACCAACACGGTTGCGATTGGTACAACGCAGTTTTATTCCATCTAACTATTTATACATCAGACTTGGTACTCAGCACGTTGTGACTGTGTGAGTGTCTTGCTATGAGGTCCTGGCCTTGTGCTGTCTCCAGATGGACTGCCCAGGAAGTGTCGTGTTTCTTGTCTTATACTGTGTCTGCTCTTGTCTGTGATTGGCTATCGTGTTATGTGTGCTAATTGGTCCGTTGGTCTGTCTATCATTATGTATGTATGTTTGAATATCATGACACTAGAGACACCCTATGTTCCAACCCTCCCCTCTTTATCTCCTTCCACTAACCCAAAGCCCTCAAAGCAATAGCTTAAGGGTTCAATCGCCAACACAAATAGAAAGGGGGACATTGGACACCCCTGTGTTGTCCTCCTATTCAATTGGAAGTACCCCGAGCTCAAGACATTGGTACAAACAAGAACTGAGAGGGCCTTATACGATAACCATACCTACAAAATAAATTTTGGCCCTAGACCAAACCTTCCCAGAACTTCAAAAGGATACCTCTACTCCACCCTATCTAAAGCCTTCTCGGCATCTAATGACACAATCACCTCCGGGCTCAGCCCCAACGGACAGGGAAAGAACAACACTCAACAGCCTCCGAAAGTTGGCTGACAATTGCCGGCCCTTAACAAAGCCTGCCTGATACTCTGCAATCACCTCAGGACTCCAGACTTACCGTCAACACCTTAGCCAGTGAAATAGGTCGACATGACCCACACCCATGGGATCCTTATCCTTCTTCAACAGACGGGAAAAGAAGCCTGTGAGAGTGAGGCAGGCAGGGATCCCCAGGTCAAAAAATCATTAAACATATCCATGGGTAAACATTACCAGCAATGGGACCAATTTATCCGCAAACTTCTCATAGAATTCCACAGGAATATAGGGCGATGCAAACAGCTTTACTTGTTTGCATCGCCCTATACCTATCAAAATCTCCTCAGTGCCTAACGGGGCCTCCAACACTTCCCGTTTATTATCCCCCACCACCTGAAATTCCATCCCATCTAAAAATGTCAACATGTTCAACCCCACCACCGAGGGCTCTGACATATAAAGACTCTTGTAAAAAGCCTCAACAGCAGCATTAACTTTATCTGGAGTAGAAACTAAGCTACCATTCGAGTCTCTAACCTGGATAATCTCCCAGGAGGCTGCCTGCAAGCTTAGCTGCTGAACAAACAGACCGCCGGCCTTCTCCCCATTCTCATAAAAGGTCCCCCGGAACATCAAAGCTGGCTCACAGCCTTTCCTCTAGACAACAGATCGAACTGCATCTGCAGCTTATTTCTGCTCGCCAGGAGCTCTGGGTTAGGGTCACAAGAATACCTACAGCCCACCTCCAAAATATCATCCACCAACCTCTGCCATTCCACGCTTACCTCCCTATCCATATGCATCTTATACGAAATGATCTTTCCCCTAATAACCATCTTCAAGGCTTCCCAAAGCATGGAGGGTGAGACAGACTCATTCCTAGTAAATTCTACATACTCACCAACAGCCTTAGACATGCGCCCACAGAACCCCATACACACCAATAACCCTACATCTAACCTGCACGATAGACGCTGCGCGGGGCGTAACTCCAAAACCAAATCCACCAAATGAGAGACATGATCCGAGATGACGGTGGCCGAATACTCTGCTTCCTCACCGAAGGCAGAGGAGACCTACCCACCAGAAAAAAGTAGATAGTGGAATACACCTTGTGAACTGGAGAAAAGAATGGGAATTTTTTTATTAACTGCCATGGATCTGCCCCCACCCACCATCAGTTCCATAAACGTTAACAGCGTCCATCCCCGACGGAGCCAACGATTGTGGCCTAGAACGATCCAACTTCAGATCAAGTATGCAATTTAAATCACCCCCAAAAATCAGTTGGTGTGTATCCAAATCCGGAATGGAAGCCAACAGCTTCCTAATAAATGCTGCATCATCCCAGTTCAGGGTATATACATTAATTAATACCACCAACGTACCTGCCAAAGACCTGGTGACCATCACGTACCTACCGTACGGGTCCACCACTACCTTGTCCGTCAAAAAAATAACCTGTTTATTGATTAAAATAGTGTACATGTTGGTTACATACCAAAGAACAATACCTTCTCCTGACTTCCACTGACAGGAATGTGCTGAGCAGTCGCACATCAGGTGCTCCTCCAGAATACAGAAAAATAGGCACTTTTGGATGTATTTAGCCCCAAAATACAGACTCATCCTGCCCTTAAACAGAAAAGGAAGAGATAAAGCGCAACATGCCAGCAAATGATAGCTCAAGAGGCAGCAGGGAAGCCAGAAGTGGTGGAAAAGGGCAGGAGCAGTGAGCATGCGAGTCGGCAGACCACAAGGCAGCGATGCCCAGACAATGAGCTACCTCCCCACCTGAAGAGAGATGGAAGACATTCCTAACCAAGGAATTGACCGCGATGAAGGGAGAAATCAAAGTGGAGATCCAGGTGGCGATCGAGGTGGCAGTGACGGAGGTACTGGTTGCCATGCAAACGGCACTTGCTGGAATGGGATAGAATCTGGAGGCTCAGTGGAAGACGATCCTGGAGCTCGAAAAGGCATCTACTGGCCAGAGAGACAAGTTGGTAGCTTTGGAAGTTGAGATAAAAAGGTTGGTGGTGAGCCAAGGGAGCCTGAAGGCGAATGTCGAGGATCAGAAAAATTGGTCTTGGAGCAAAGAAATTCAAACAGTGGGCCTACCAGAGGGGATCGAGGGCAGAGACCTGACTGACTATGTGGCCCAGATGCTGGGCAATCTCGTTGGAAAGGACAACTTCCTCAATCCACCGGAGATCGACAAAGCCCACAAGTCACTCCGACACAGAATATGGGTGTACCAAGCTATTGGGGCAGATCTGGCAAATCATAGGGCCGAGTTTAATCAAGCGAAACTGGCCCTGTACAAGAATGGAATAAAATTCGGGATGTTATTCCCAGCCAGAGTCTGGGTGACATTCCAGAATAAAGAACATTACTTCGCCATCCTGTCAGAGGCAAATGTGTTCGTGCGGGCAAATGGCCTAGGCAAAAGGCAGACAAAGCATGGATGAAGAAGACATAGGGAGAGAAAGGAGAAAGAAAAGAGATGGACATGAACAATTTTCACGCAGGACAGTACTGCCCCGCTTTGAGCAAGAGCACCAGCTCACAGGAAGGAAGGGGGCAAGGGCAGTGGCGCAGGAAAGGGTGACGAGGAGGCAGAGTGGATGGCAATTGATCGGGCATAAGGCGGGGGAAAGATCAGCCCTAGAGAGGGACCACCATACTAGCAGGGAAAGCAAGCAGCAGGAAGTATGAAAGAAAGTGGGGCCGCTGCGCATCTCCCAGTGGGGAGGGAGCACCTGGTTGGGGGGGGGAACTGTGGTAAACCATTGTATTGTATTGTATTGTACTGTTGTATTGTTACATGCCTGGGCTTGTCCCTGCTGGCTCCGCCTGTGGCTCCTCCCCTCGGGCTCATATATAAAGGTGGCTGGTCTCCGCCTCTGATCCAGTTCGGGATCAGAGGCCAGGAGGCTTTCTGTTTAGTGTATTAAAGCTTCAGTTACGTTCACCATTTGTCATGTGTTCATTGATGGCATATCAGGAACTACAGGGATAGGGAAGGGGAAGGTAGGGGGGGTGAATAGAGAGGGATTGCATGGGGGTGACGGTGGAGCATGGAAAGGGGGACAGAGGGGGGCAGGGGGACCATGGGGAGAGCATAATAAGGAAGGGAAGAGCTCTAGACTGGCTTCGGCAGGGTAGGTTCAGGTAAGCAGCCACTTTGAAGGACCCCTAAACAAAGGGAAACCCCAGAATGCAACAGCTCATCCACGTGGTGTTCACTTAGTTGGTGACCATATTGAGTGGTCCCTGGACAAAGGGAAAGTCCAGTGTGCAGGGATCCAGCCTCCTAGTGAGAACGGCGACCGTGGCCATTTTGGATGGCCCCCGACAAAGGGAAATCCTGGAGTGCAAGGGTGCATCCACCAGGTAAGTATGGTTGATCCCGCAGGAGGGGGGGGGGACAGTAACCCCTCATCAGGATTATCACCTGGCATGTTAGCGGACATAACAGCCCAGTGAAAAGATCCAGAGTCTTTGCCCATCTGAGAAGCTTGAAAGTCAACATAGTCTTCCTCCAAGAGTCGCATCTGAAGAAGGAGGACCAACTGCGGGCAAGAAAGGGCTGGGTGGGACAGACCTACCATTCCTACTATGAGACACGAGCTAGGGGGTTAGCCATACTGACAAGTAAGAGGACGCTGTTCACGGCGACAAAGACGGTTACAGACCCGGGGGACGATATGACATGGTCAGCGGTGTCTTAGACTGGGCACCGGTGTACTGATGAACGTGAACGCGCCCAACTGGGACGACATGGATTTTATAAAGAAGACCATGGCAGAAATCCCCGACATAGAGGCACACAGACTGATCATGGCTGGGGGGGTGGGGAGGCGGGGGGGTGGGGGGGGGGGGGGGGGGGTAAAGAGACTTTAACTGTGTACAGGACCCATTGACCGACCTATCAAACCTCAGAACGGGGAAAATGACAGGCATGGCTAGGGAACTGGGAACGTTCATGGAGGAGATGGGGGCAGTGGACCCATGGCAGTTCCTGCACGCAGGTGAGAGGGAATTGTCGTTCTTCTCACCAGTACACAAGGTCTACACCTGACTTTTTTGTCGTGGGGAAATCAGTACTTCCAGAAATAGTCAGGAGGGAACAATCCGGGATTGTAATCTCCGACCACACTCCACGTTATGTGGATGTGAGGTTGGAGACGGGCTGTGCCCAACACCCCACATGAAGGTTGGACACGGACCTCTTGGCGACAAGACCTTCTGCCAGAAAACGTCACAGGCGAGGCCATAGACAAGTATGTTATGAACAACCGGAGCGGGGAAGTCTCACCTTCCATGTTCTGGTAGGCACTGAAGGTGGTGGTTAGGGGAGAAATTATAGCCTACAGGCCCGCAGGGGCAGGGAAGAGAGGGAGGCTAGGCAACAACTGATCGACCCCACCTTAGTGGTCGACAGAAGATACTTAGGGAGCCCCATCGTAGAGCTTCTGGCGGAGAGGAAAAAGCTGCAAATGGACTTTAACCTGCTAGCCACCGAAGGCAGTGCACCAACTCCGCCAAACATCATCAGCTGAGAAAGCAGGCAGCCACGAGGGAAATAGCTCAGGTAAAGGACAACAGAGGTGGACTGGTAGCAGAACCAAAAAAGGTAAACAAAGCATTGAGGCCTTCTACTGGGAACTGTACACCTCTGAGCCCCCCGAAGGAATCCAAGAAGCCCTCAGACAACACTGCAATAGAGAAGAAGTATGGAAGGCCTGGCCCTCCCAAACTTGCAATACTACCACTAGGCAGCCATGGCCGAGAGAGTGAGGGGTTGGATAAGGGAAACAAACATGGAATGGTTGGGATGGAGGAGTCCTCCTGCACAGGAACAACTCTCCGAGCCCTTGCCACGACAGCGCTTTCATCCCCGCCAGCAAAACACTCAACCAGACCAGTAGTAATAGCAACACTGAGAACTTGAACAAGATGAGACAACGGTTTAACAAACGTGCCCACCATGGCCCCCATCTGTGGCAACCACAGGTTTCCACCAGTCATGCTGGGCGCCAACTTTAAGAGGTGGGAACAGGATGAGGGGAGGGGAGCGGTTAAGGACTTTTACAAGGGGGACAGGCCTGTGACCTTAGAAGGGCTGACGGAGAGACTGGAACTACCAAACTGTCAGGAACTCCAGCATTTACAAGTCAAAAACTTTCTCCGCAAGGAGACGACGAGGTACCCTGGAGCCTGGAGAGGCACAATGTTGGAGGAGCTACTGGACACGGACAGTATGGAAAAAGGGAACTGCGGGGACATGTACGGACGACTTTTAGAAAGGACGCGCTCACCACTGGACAGAACAAGGGAGAAATAGGAGGAAGAATTAGGGACGGAAGTAAGGTGGGGAGTCTGGAGAGAAGCACTTAACAGGGTCAACTCCACCTTCTCCTGCGCAAGGCTAAGCCTCATGCAGCTTAAAGTGGTACACAGAGCACACCTGACAAGTACCTGAATGAGCATCTCTGCTCGGCCTTTTGGCTAAGATGAGCATGAGATCAGGTGTAATGCCTGGATCTGGTGTGTCTCTCTTGTGGCGACCATGAATTGGATTCAATTTGAATTGGTTTTTGGAGCAGGCAAGGAGCTGGATTAGGGGTTTGCCCTTATCCACACTCTGAGCTCTGGCTTTGTAACTCTGATAAAGTAATTTTAAAAACAGAACCCGAAGGAGCAGGTTCTTTTCGGAGACGGAGGACAAATGCGAACGATGCTCGGGAGGCCCGTCCAACCATGCCAAACGTTCTGGGACTTCCCCAGACGTGTCGGGTTCTGGACAGCCTTCTTCGAGTTGACGTCCAAGATTGTGGGGGTGAGGGTGGAGCCGTGCCCGAAAGTGGCAGTCTTCGGGGTATTAGACCAGCCAGAACTTGATATGCGGAAGAGGGCGGATGCCCTTGCATTTGCGTCCCTAATCGCCCGCTAGAGAATCCTGCTCAACTGGCGATCAGCAGCATCACCCAGAGCTGCAGACAGGCTGGAATTCTCCATCTGGAGAAGATCAAATACGCCATCCGAGGGTCAGACGATGACTTCCACAAAGCGTGGGGGCCATTCATCAGCTTGTTCCAAGACCTGCTCGATGACAACAGCGGATAGAACCGGGGGTGGGAGAGGGGGTGGGGGGGGGTGATGCATGGGAACAACCAGGGCCACTGAAAGCAGACAGGAACGAGGGCAGGGGGGGAAACAGGGGGGAGAGACCCAAGGAAACACCAAAAGGGAACACAGGGAGAGACGGACACAGGGACCAGAGGGCCCCTCATAAAGCTATAAGAGTAAAACAAACCATCTGCGGTGAAGGGAAGGGCCGAGGATAGGACTCAGAGTCAGTAGAAAAGGGGAGAGGGGGACAATAGGAGGTGGAGTGGGGGGCGCTGAAAAGGAACAAAGTGTAAATTGTAAATAATAATTTACATCTCTTGTACAGTATAAAAATGCAAACTTTAATTAAAAAATTATTTTAAAAAGTTTTTAAGAAAGAACAAAACCCCCTTCTTACCAACCCCAGCAAAACAAAAGTGCTGGCTCATTGAACCATGAAAAACAGGTCCAACAGGCTGCAGCCCCTCCCCCCAGCTGACTCCCATTCCCTAGCTAAACAAATTGTTGAAAGCTTTAGCTACAAGTGTTCTTGTAATATAAATCAGGACATCCAACAAGAACATTACATGGTACTGGGATTGGATGGTATTAAACACTGAGAAAAAACTATTACATCATCGAATGAAGCCTGCCACGAAGTCCACAGAGATTTGAAGATTTTGCAGACTGCAAGAATGAACTACATGGAGTCGTTGCAACCAACAATGAGTCTCAGAATTCATGGTAATGTGGACAGCAATTGGCGTGTGTTTAAACAACAATTTAATCTATTTCTTACTGCAGTAAATTGAGGAGAATCATCAGATTTGCGGAAGGTAGCGATGCTCCAAACAGCGGCAGGGCCTGAAGCAATTGCTGTGTTTAATACGTTTTAAATTTGCAAACGATGAAGATAGCAAAAATTTTAATTCGAAGATTTGATGCAGATAACACCCTCAGAAAGACTGAAATTTATGAATGCTATGTGTTTAGATCACATTTACAGAGGGAGAGATCATTTCATCACTGATTTAAAGTTAAAAGCTAAATCTTGTAATTCCACAGGTCACTGAAAGGGGCAACACAGGTGGAGAAGGTAGTCAAGAAGGCATACGGCATGCTTGCCTTCATTGGCCGGGGCATTGAGTATAAGAATTGGCAAGTCATGTTGCAGCTGTATAGAACCTTAGTTAGGCCACACTTGGAGTATAGTGTTCAATTCTGGTCGCCACACTACCAGAAGGATGTGGAGGCTTTAGAGAGGGTGCAGAAGAGATTTACCAGAATGTTGCCTGGTATGGAGGGCATTAGCTATGAGGAGTGGTTGAATAAACTCGGTTTCTTCTCACTGGAATGAAGGAGGTTGAGGGGCGACCTGATAGAGGTCTACAAAATTATGAGGGGCATAGACAGAGTGGATAGTCAGAGGCTTTTCCCCGGGGTAGAGGGGTCAATTACTAGGGGGCATAGGTTTAAGGTGAGAGGGGCAAGGTTTAGAGTAGATGTACGAGGCAAGTTTTTTACGCAGAGGGTAGTGGGTGCCTGGAACTCGCTACCGGAGGAGGTGGTGGAAGCAGGGACGATAGTGACATTTAAGGGGCATCTTGACAAATACATGAATAGGATGGGAATAGAGGGATACGGACCCAGGAAGTGTAGAAGATTGTAGTTTAGTCAGGCAGCATGGTCGGCACGGGCTTGGAGGGCCGAAGGGTCTGTTCCTGTGCTGTACATTTCTTTGTTCTTTGTTTTGCTCAACCCCAGATCAGTCAGCACAGTGGAAAGCAAAGGACGGGATTCTCCGTTGCCCGACCCTGAAATCGGGAATGGCGATTTGGCGGAGAATGGCTCCCAATGCCGAAATCGCGGCAGGCGGCAATTTGACACCGGATCACGATGTTCAGCCCCGAGTCACAACCTGTTGAAATGTCATTAGCTCGCCCACCCGCACTGCTCCGCCTCCAATGGGCCGAGTTCCAGACGGCACGGGCCATGTGCGGTCTCAACGGTCGTGAGCCTGGAGTGGTGGCTGCGTAGAGAGAGTGGGCGCATGGAAAGTGTCCAGCACCGCCACACTCGGCTGAGATCTGTGCCACTGGCCGGGGGGGGCTTCTGCCAGGGCTGCAGTGTTGGGGGGGGGGGGGATGGGGGGGGTGGGGGGGGGGGGGGGGGAAAGAGTGATGGGGGTGGCCAAGCGGTGGGCTGTGGGGTCGGGGTGGGCGGGTAAGTGGCTCAGCACAGCCGACAGCATTGTTTCCTGCGCGATTGGTGCGTGTGTGTTGTAGGCGTACGCAAGGCTGCAGCTTGTCAGCCCTGCGCATGTACAGTATGGACCCGGCGATTCTCCAACCATTTTCCGAGCGTTCATCGGGTGTTTCATGTGGCACTGGTGCTAGCCCCTCACCGGTAGCGGAATTGGTACGGGTTTCGTGCCGATTTTCCCGTTGTGAAAGACCATGGATCTTCCATTGGCGTCAGCTCAGGAGCGGAGAATCCAACCCACTGTCTTCAGTGATGAAACATCATTTTTTGTTGGAGTAATAACAGAGAAGAATAATTTTTGGAGGCATCAAAAAATTCTCCAGCACTTAAACAAATACAAACTGATACTCCATTTAAAATAAATACGGTTGATGAGGTCAAATTGCTGCTACCACTTGAAGTTAGACACTGATGCCAAAGCCAATTTAATCAGCATGACTGATTTTAAAAATCTGAAAATTCGGCAGATTAGAAGAAATCACAACATATCTCTGAAATATTATAATGGTTCAAGCATTAAATGTTATAGTGCTTGTGACCTGAGTGTGGTGGTGAAGAACACAGTTTATTCCATTCCATTCCATTGCTTCCAATGTACTGATATCATGGTTGTGTTGTAATTCACCGACTGACCACTGGGAGTCTCATTCATATATAAGCGAATGTTAGAGTCAGGTGACGGGTGACTGACTAAGGAGTTGAGAGAGAGTTTGCTTGTGCATGTTCATACTGTTATTCATCTGTTGTTTTGTATATATTTGACCCACAATTAATGTTAAGAAATCGTTCATAGCTTTAACTGCAAATGTTCTTGTAATATAATTCAGGCCATCCGACAAGAACATTACACCGGCTACAAAAGTTAAACAATATTCAACACCTCTACAAAGATTCCCACCAGGAGCCTTATATTTCCAAATATACTACCTTAAACAATACCACTCAGAACAGTTAACACCCCCCCACCATACAACTTATGCCAATACTCTCATCCCATTTCAAGAACAAAGAAATAATAATAAATACATACAAAGTACAAAATATCACAAAACCACTTCTCCTCAACAACACTAAAACACAGAGCCGATTTAACTTGATCCCAGTCTATACTTTGTAACAGAGGCCTCAGCCTCCTCCAAAGTGTCAAAGTAATACTCCTTTGACTCGCAGGTAGCCCACAGCCTCGCTGGATACACCACTCCAAACTGTACTCCATCCTTGTACAAAGCTGCTTTAGCCTTATTGAAGCCATTTGCTCCAACATCTTGATAGATTTTAATGAGGCTCCCTTCCCACCTTGAATCACGGTTCTCTTTGGCCCACTTCAGGATCTGCTCCTTCCCCTGGAAGCTATGGTATCTTACTATAACTGCCCGTGAAGGCTGATTCGCCTGAGGCTTCTACCAGAGTGTTCGATGTGCCCTGTCCAGCTCTGGAGAGGATGCCAGTCCAGCCTCCCCTTCATCTTACTGGACATCTGTGAGAAGGATGCAGTTGGATTCGGACCCTCCACACCCTCTGACACCTTCACAACTCTGAGGTTTTGTCTTCTCGACCGATTCTCCAAGTCGTCCACCTCCGCCCTCAGAC
Source organism: Scyliorhinus torazame (assembly GCF_047496885.1). Classification (NCBI taxonomy): domain Eukaryota; kingdom Metazoa; phylum Chordata; class Chondrichthyes; order Carcharhiniformes; family Scyliorhinidae; genus Scyliorhinus; species Scyliorhinus torazame. Next base: position 138,177,948 of record NC_092723.1, read on the forward strand.
TATTATTCTTCTCTGCTACCAACGAGATCCCAGCCTCCAGCAAGGCAATTTGGTCACTGTGCCTCGACAGAGCCGTCTTCACTCCTTTCAACACCTCACCCTGCTCCTTCACAGCTTCTGAAGTTCTCTCCAACTTTTCTTGCGGACAGGATCCAGTGCCTCCTCGATCGATTTCCAGAGGGTTTCAAACATCACTCTCTATTGATTCTTGAAATGCTTGTGAAATTCCATAGCTGGCACCCCAATTAACATATCTGCCATGATCGGAGTGGCTGCAACCGCCAGAGCCAGTGCCAGCATTTTCCCTGCTAAGTCACCATGCAAAATGTCCACTTGCAGACTTAGTTCCAGTCTTTTTTGACAATCTTCAACAACAGGCTCCTTCGACTTTCATATGGGTAGAATTTGTCCAGCAAAAAACTCTAGGAACCAGGCAAAAAGGGCCAAAAAACAAGTATCCTGGCGGGAGCTACTGAGTGCACAATCGCCCACATGCTGCAATCGGAAGTCAAGTCAAGATTTTAGACCAGTCACTGATTTAGTTTTAATTTGATTTTATAATACTGGAGCCAACAGTGAGGGAATAGAAAGCCATGCTGGATTTTCCCAAGGAAATTAGAGAAAGACCATTTCCTCTGATCTGTCAACTGATGGTTAAGAGGAATAAATTTAAGAGCATCACAAAGAAGTTTTTTGTACAGATGATCACTCACACAGTAAACTTTGGAAGCGAAAGTATGTACATGGTGACAATTCAACACAATGTTCATCTCTTACCCTTGCTCTGGCCCCACAGCCTTACAGATTTTAAAGTATATACCCTATTCCTTTTTGGAAGTACAGTAACTATTGAATCCACCTCACTGTCCTTTCAGGCAGATGGTAAACACTGTTGATATGGGGATTGTGGCAGGGATCATTCAGCTGAAAGACCATTCTGTGAGCTCCTGTTCAAGCTGCAGGCTGATGAGACCCAAGATATTATAATTCACGTGGATGAGAGTTAGAGAACTGGACAGTGGCCAAGGTAGTACCCATTTTAAAAAGGTAGTCAGAGACAATCCAGGTAGGCCAGTTAGTAGTCATCACGGGCAAAACAGGGATCTGAAGATGACCCTAAGACAGTGTTTTACAAACTTATTTCCTGGGACCCACTTTTAGAAACTGGCTAACCTTCAGGACCGACGCTGACTGGCCTTCGCAATACACACCAACTGACCTTCAGGACAAGCGCCATGTTCACTTACCTTTTAATGCGAAAGGGGAGTGAGCCTGCTTTGTCCTCACAATCTCACTTGAATCTGGTTTAAAGGAGCAGAGGGCAATGCGCATATCAGGTGCAGACTTCAGACAGTTCTTTGAGCTCTCTTCCTCTTTATGAAAATGGAAAATCCAACCTCACACATGTAGGTGAAGGGCAATAGCAACAAAATGTGTGTTTTACTCAGCACTGGATACTCTTGGGAGATGCTACACCAGAATGCTGACAGACTCGTGGGCTTTGGTGCATTTTTAATATGGTATTACAGATAAGCTGCAGCAGCACAGTCTTTTAATTTGGAGTCAGCTCTAAGTTAGTAACTGACTCTGGAGTCTTGATCAGAAAAGGAATTTTTCACACACCACTTCTCTTTCAAATTCGGAATTACCAGTACTTCCCTGCATGTAACACACATGGGCTTTGCCTCCTTATTTGTATTGTTACAATTTACAAAACTATACCTCAAGAAATCATTTTTAAACTTCTTTGCTCAGAGTTAAGTTTATTTTTTCAGGGCTGATAACCAGAGGCCCTGCAGCTCCAACACTACCACTGCTCTGTGCTGCCCTGTACTCTCCTGTGTAGCTCTCTCCAGCAGATTCTGTAGCGAGATCCTCTCCAATAGGTAAACTGCCTATTTGAGTCTCTGGCCGTCTCTTACTTAAAAAAAAAACATTGATCTTCACAGTTCACTTGCCTTGTTTGCCAGCAGCTGCGAAATCTAAGCAACACTGCTCCTTGCTTTGGCACCAAAAGCATGCCCCTGGACAGCCCTTCACGTCAATTCTACGTGCAGGGCACGTGACCTAATCTCTGCTGCCGATTCTGGCCGGAAGACTCCACGCAGCCTAATCTGGATCTACATTTATTTCCATTGCAAAAAACGGTAGTGGCTGTTTAGCTCTTCTCCCATGATCAGGAGCACCTTGGGAAGGACGGGACCAATCGCTCTGCAACTCTCCCAACACCCACCGCGAGTTGCGACTCTGACTTTGAAATCCCTGCTCTAGGACACTAAGTGAATGGCAATATCCTGGTCAAATTTCCATATAGTAACAATTACAGTGACCAGGTAAAAAAGTAATTTATGCATATTTACATTCTTTTTCGGAGCGGCTGCAGACAATGTGAAAATAGGATCCTTATCCCAACAGTAGCACTTCAACTAGGGCAGATTTTCATTAAAGTATCCTTTGTTCATCTGCTTCATGTTCTGAAAAAGCAGGTGCTCATTCGTAGATAAAACATTAGAGTTATCTTAAGTACTAGGGATAAAATCAGCATGCATGCTGGGAGAAACTGGTGACTCTAGCTGCTGATGATTCTCCACTCCCCACCAGTTTCTAAATTCAGTTTCTGGGGAAAGGAAGGTTAGGTGGAAAATAATGAACATGCACAGAAACTCCACTGATTTATCAATGAGCAAGTGATAAATAGAACTGAGATAATAATACTTGTGTAAAACTAGTAGAATCTTGGCAGCATTGTGTTGTCAAATCAGCATAATTTGAGAGCACCACTGATCCATGTCATCAGTTTTGTTTTGATAATGGACTGCCATTGGAGCAGCAAGACTCCCAGCAACTTGTGGGTTCAGTATTTTATAGGAACAAATGTGTACTTCATTTCAAATACTTGGATCATCTTTAACACAGATTTCTGTTTGCAATGGCATTTGGCATTTTCAGCACTACATTTCAAAGATAGTAATAGCATTTTTAAAATATCTGTTCATGAGATGTGGACGTCGCTGCATAGGGCAGCATTTATTGTTTATCCCCAATTGCTCTCAAAGGTGCTGGTGAACTGCCTTCTTGAACCGCTGCAGTCCATGTGGTGGAGGTACACCCACAGTGCGGTTAGGGAGGGAGTGCCAGCATTTTGATCCAGTGACACTGAAGAAATGGCAATATATTTCTAAATCAGGATGATGTGTGACTTGGAGGGGAACTTGCAGGTGGTGTTGTTTCCATTTAGCTGCTGCCTTGTCCCTCTGGAAGGTAGTGGTCATGGCTGTCTGAGGAGTCATGGTGTTACTGCAGTGCATCGTGTAGATGGTACACACTGTCGCCACTGTGCATTGGTGGTGAAGGGAGTAAATTTTGTGGATGAAGTGCGAATTAAGCAGGTTGATTTATCCTGGATGCCGCCAAGCTTCTTGAATGTTGTTGGAAAATTCAGATACAAACTATTTGCCATCCATAGAACAATAAATGCTGTCAAATGATCATATGTCTGATGGAATATTGCCTTAATCGCATTCTATTTCCTGAAATACACAGGAATTCAGTTCTGACCTACAGACACAAACATTCAGGGAGAGGCCCCAAAGTAGGGAATCTTGTGGATTGGTCTCAAAATTTCATATTTGATTCACCATTTGAATGTTATCAACTGATCTCAGCCAAAGTTCTTAATCCTGATCACTACCCAATGATCCCAATTGGAAATCATTGCCAACAGGCACAAATTTGGTTGGGATTTCCGACAGTTAGAAGAACTGGTCCCATTTATTGCCTAGTTACACGTGGGTGGAATGGTAGCACATTGGTTAGCACAGTTTCTTCACAGCTCCAGGGTTCCAGGTTCGATTCCCGGCTTGGGTCACTGTCTGTGCGTAGTCTGCACGTTCTCCCCGTGTCTGTGTGGGTTTCCTCCGGGTGCTCCGGTTTCCTCCCATAGTCCAAAGATGTGCAGGTTAGGTGGATTGGCCATGCTAAATTGCCCTTAGTGTCTAAAAAAGGTTAGATGGGCCAAATGGCCTCCTTTTGCACTGTAAATTCTATGATTCAAAGAACGGTCACCAGGACAAGTTGCAGAGAATTTTCCAGTGCTCTTGGAGCCATTCCCCAGAAAAAGCTAGCATCTTTTACTGGGGAATAGTCCCAAAAGCATGTAAAGCCCTTTTGTATCTTGGTGCTCGGAAGGAAAAGTGAAATAAAAACCACTCTGCAATGCAGATTGGTTTAACACCACTTGATAAAGCACTCTGAAGTTTACACAGTACAACTACAAATAATGTCTGCTGGAGTCGAAAAGCCAATACAGAAATTGGTTTTATATTTACAGTACCAGGACAGTGCAAGAGATCTTCAAACTGTCTGAAGAATGACATTTACATTGGCGCAGCTCCAATCCTGGAGATAATTAATAAGTTGGCATTAAACAGACTGCTTAGTTGAATAATTAAAGGATTAACATTTACGAAAAAAGATAAAACAGAGACCAATAATTGGTTGTGCTATATGCACAGGCTACCTTAATCGTTCTACCAAAAGTCCTTAGCAGAAAGGAATAGGGGTGGGATATTTGATGTTGCACAAAATCAAATATCAGATGAAGAATTTTGCTCCAGTCAAGGGCCGGAAGGACCAACAATATTGTTCCAAGTCAGGATGATGTGGCCTGAGAGGGGAACTTGCAGGTGGTGATATTCTCAAGCATCAGCTGCCCTTATACTTCTGGCTGGTAGAGATTCTGGTTTGGAAGATGTTGTTGAAGGAGGTTTGGTGAATTGCTACAGTGTACCTTGCAGATAGTACACATGGCAGCCACTGTGCACCAGTGGTGGAAGGAGTGAATGTTCAAAGAGGTAGATGGAGTGTCAATCATGTGTGCTGCTTTGTCCTGAATGGTGTACAGCTACTTTTTTTTGTAAAACATTTTCTTAAGGTATTTATAATTTTATAATAACAGTAAACAGTACAAATACAAATATAAACATAGTGCACAAACCATCTCCATCCCTAACAAATCCCACCTATCCTAAACAAAAAATAGCCTAATTATCTACACCGCCCCCCCCCCCCCCCCCCCCCTTCTTATTGCCTCTACTGACAGTTAGTTTTCCTCAAAGAAGTCGACAAACGGCTGCCACCTCTGGACGAACCCTAGCATTGACCCTCTTAAGGTGAATTTAATTTTCTCAAGGCTGAGAAACCCGGCCATGTCGCTAACCCAGATCTCTGATTTTGGGGGCTTCGAGTCCCTCCACGCTAACAATATCCGTCTCCGGGCTACCAAGGAGGCAAAGGCCAAGACATCGGCCTCTCTCGTCCCCTGGACTCCCGGACCTTCCGACACTCCAAAAATCACCACCTCTGGACTCGGCACCACCCTTGTTTTTAGCACCGTGGACATGACCTCTGCAAATCCCTGCCAGAATCCCCTAAACTTCAGACATGGCAAAACATATGGACATGGTTTGCTGGCCCTCCCGCACACCTCGCACACTTGTCCTCTATCCCAAAAAACTTGCTCATCCGGGCCACCGGCATGTGTGCCCGGTGTACCACCTTGAATTGTATCAGACTGAGCCTGTCACATGATGAGGACGTGTTGACTCTGCTCAAAGCATCCACCCACAGACCCGCCTCTATTCCCCCCCCCCCCGAAGCTCATCTTCCCATTTGGACTTTAGCTCCTCTATCTGAGTTACCTCCGACTCTTATGCGTTCTTTATAGATATCCGAGACCTTCCCCTCTCCCACCCCCATTCTAGAAACTATCGTGTCCTTTATCCCCCGTGGCAGTAGGAGCGGAAAGGTCGAAAACCTGCCTTCGCAAAAAAATCCCGTGACTGCAGATATCTAAACCCTTTCCCTCTCGGCAATTCAAATTTCTCCTCTGGATCCTCCAAACAGGGAAAGCTCCCACTTTGAATAAATCTCCCATCCTCTCAATCCCTGCTCTCTGCCATCTCCGAAACGCCCCATCTAGCCTCCCCTGAGCAAAGCGATGATTGTTACAAATTGGAGCCCAGACTGATGCTCCCTACACTCTCATATGCTTCCTCCACTGCCCCCAGACTCTCAGGGCCACCGCTATCGGGCTTGTGGAGTACTGGGCCAGCGAGAACAGCAGAGGTGTGTTATCAATGCCCCCAGACTCGAGTCCTTACACGATGCCGCCTCTACTCGCTCACACACCGACCCCTCTTCCCCCACCCACCCACTTCCTAATCATGGCTGCGTTTGCCACCCAGTAATAGCTGCTAAAGTTCGGCAGCGCCAGCCCACCCTCCCCCCGACTACGCTCCGGCAGCAATTTCTTCACTCACGGCGTTTTACCCGCCCACACAAAACCAGAAATCACCTTATTTACCCGTTTAAATAAGGCCTTTGGGATAAAGATGGGGAGGCACTGGAAAACAAACAGGAATCTCAGGAGGACCGTCATTTTCACGGTCTGTATCCTCCCAGTCAGTGACAGCGGGAGCATATCCCACCTTTGAAAGTCCTCCTTCATTTGTTCCACTAGCCGGGTCAAATTTATTTATGTAACAGCTCCCATTCCTGTGCTACCTGGATTCCCAAATAACGGAAGCTCCCTCCCACCAGTCTGAATGGCAGCTCTCCCAGTCTCCTCTCCTGCCCACTTGCCTGGATCGCAAACATCTCACTTTTCCCCATATTCAATTTGTACCCCAAAAATCGGCCGAATTCCCCCATCCTCCCTGATGGTCGGAAATATACAGGAGCAGGTCATCAGTGTATCGCGAGACTGTGTGTTCTACCCCACCACCCCCTGGACCATCCCCTTCCAGTCCCTTGATGCTCTTAGCGCCATCGCCAGTGGCTCTATGGCCAAAGCAAACAGCAGCGGGGAGAGGGGACATTCTTGCCTTGTTCCTCGATGCAATTTAAAATAGCCCGAAGTCATCCGATTCGTTCGTACACTCACCACCGGTGCCTGGTACAACAACCTAACCCAATCAATGAAGCCCTGCCCAAACCTGAGCCCCCGTTCACCTCCCACAAATAGTTCCACTCCACCTAGTCGAAGGCTCTTTCTGTGTCCATCGTGACCACTACCTCCACCTCCCTTCCCTCTGAGCGCATCTTGATTACATTTAAGATCCTACTAACATTAGCCGTTAGCTGCCTGCACTTAACAAACCCCGTCTAGTCTTCCCGTGTCACCTCCGGGACACAATCTTCTATCCTTGAGGCCAAGATGTTAGCCAACAATTTGGCAGCGACATTCAATAGGGAGATTGGCCTGTATAACCCGCTCTGGGTTCTTCTCCCACTTCAGGATCAGTGAGATCGAGGCCTGTGACATTGTTGGGGGAAGAACACCCCGCTCCCTTGCCTCATTAAATGTCCTCACCAGCAGCGGGCCCAGAATCTCAGAGAACCTTTTGTAAAATTCCACTGGGTAGCCATCCGGTCCCGGGGCCTTACCCGACTGCATGGCCTGCAACCCCTCTGCTATTTCTTCAATCTCGATCGGGGCTCCCAACTCCTCCACCAACTCTTCCTCCACCTTCGGAAACTTCAACTCGCCCAAAAACTGCCTCATCCCCTCCACCCCAGCTGGGGGTTCCGACTCATATCTCCGATAATAAAACTCCTTAAACATCCTGTTCACCCCTGCTGGGTCCAAGACTCCTCTGTCCTTTACTCTTCCTATCTCCTTGGCCACCTCCCTTTTCCTCAGCTGGTGTGCAAGCATCCTACTGGCCTTCTCCCCATACTCGTATATCGTCCCCTTCGCCTTCCTCAACTGCTCCACCGCCTTCCCTGCATACAACAGACCAAACTCCATCTGCAGCTTCTGCCACTCCTTCAATAACCCTGCCTATGGTACCTCCGAATATCTCCTGTCTACCTGGAGTATTTTCCCAACCAACCTATCTATATCTGCTCGCTCCACCTTCTCCCTATGGGCCCGTATCGATATTAGCCCCCCCCCTGACCACTGCCTTCAGTGCCTCCCAAACCGTTGCTGCCGAGACTTCCGAGGTGTCATTTATTTCCAGATAGTTCTGGATGGACCCCCTCACACGCCCGCACACCCCCTCGTCCGCTAACAGTCCTACGTCCAATCTCCATTGCAGGCGCTGACAACCCTCCTTGCTCACCCGTAAATCTACCCAACGTGGGGCATGGTCAACCATCCCCGCCAGTAAAGCCCTGTTCAAGATTTTAAAAATCAACCCGGGAGTATACTTTGTGCACATGGGAAAAGAAAGAAAACTTCTTCGCTCTTGGCCATCCGAACCTCCATAGGTCTACTTCCCGCACCCCCCCCAAACATGTGCTCCATGAACCCGTTTAGTTCCTTCGCTACTGCTGGCACCCTCCCTGTCTTTGACCTCGACTGGTCCAACCTTGGATTAATGATCGTATTAAAGTCTCTTCCCCCCCCCCCACCCTCCCCCCACGATCAGCTTATGCGAGTCCAGGTCCGGGATCTTCCCTAACACCCGTCTCATAAACTCCGCATCGTCCCAGTTTGGTACGTAAATATTCACGAACACCACCAGCATCCCCTCCAGCTTCCTGCTCACCATGATATACCTACCCCCCACATCCGCAACTATATTCCCTGTCTCAAATGACACCCGCTTATTGATCAGGATCGCGACCCCCCCGCTGGTCTTAGAATCCAACCCCGAATGAAATACTTGCCCGACCCACCCCTTCCTCAATCTGGTCTGATCTACTACCCTCAGGTGTGTATCCTGTAGCATTGCCACGTCCGCCTTCAATCCCCTCAAATGCGTGAACACACAAGCCCTCTTAACCGGCCCATTCAGCCCTCTAACGTTCCATGCGATCAGCCTGGTCGGGAGGCATCCCCTCACCCTGCCCTGCCGATCAACCATCACCCTTCTTAGGCCAGCCTCCTGTTCGCGTCCCGCGCCTCCGTAGGCGCGCCCTCAGGCCAACACCGTCCTCGACCTCCCATTTGTCTCCCAACAACAATCCCTCCCTGTCAGCAGAGCAAGTACCCCCCCTGCCCCCCCTCCCATTAACAGCACAACAATCTCAACCCCCCTCAACAAACTTATCACCTGCTCGCCCCCCACTGCGCCCGCCCAGCTAGCCTGGTAGCCCCCGCCCATAGACCCAAACATCCTACCCACTATTGTTCTCCCTCCCCAACGCTCGAACATACATATTCAGAACAGCACAGTCCCCAACATACACACAGAAGAAAAAATCCACTCCCCATCCCCCCACAAGAACAAAGTTGACTTACAGAACTGAGCACCGGCCCAAAAATTGATACAGAAAGCACTCATGTACAGTTCAAAACGAAAATAACTTTTACAGAATCGATACAGCATTACCCGCCCCCAGAGTTCAGTGCCTTCAGTCACCTGTCAGCCTTTTATCTTTAACAAAGTCCATCGCCTCGTCCGGCGATCCCAAATAATGCTCCTACCCCTCATAGGTGACCCACAAACGAGCTGGATGTAGCATTCCAAACTTCACCTCCTTCTTGAAGAGGAACGATTTTACTCTATTGAATCCCGCACTTCTTTTGGCCAGTTCCGCACCCAGGTCCTGGTTAGATGTGCAGCTCACTGTTTTCCCACTTGCAGCTCAATGTCTGCTTGGCCCACTGCAAAATCTTCTTTATCCAGGAACCGGTACCATCACCCTCAGCTGCTCATTCACGCACGGCTTTCTTGCAAGCTCTCTAAGCGCTCTGTCCACTTCCAAGGGTCGAGCAAACGCCCCATCACCCATTAACTTTTCAAGCATACTTGCCACATATGGCCTAGCGTCCGATCCCTCGCTGCCTTCCAGGAGGTCGACGATCCTCAAGTTCTGTCTATGGGACCTATTCTCCAGGTCCTCCACCTTCTCCTGAAGCCTTTTCTGGTGGTCCCTCATCAGCCTCACCTCCGCCTCCAGCGTGGTTAGCTGTTCCTCGTTTGTGACCACCTTCTGGATCGCCGGTCCATGGGCTTCTAGACCCTGTTCCACCCGATCGATCGATGTCTTGACCGGGTCTAAACCTTCCTTCTTTTGCTTGGCGAAACTCTCCTGAATGAATTTCACCAACTGTACCGTTGACCACTGGGCTGCCCAGCCAGGATCCTGCACCTCCGCCAGGTTTCCTGTGCTGTAGGTTCTGCACGCGCCTCCTTTGCTCAGCTATTTCTTCTTGTAAGTCCACTTCTGGTCCACGTCTCCATATACTGGAGGGGTATTCCTCCTCACCGTCTCACCCGCCACCGACTTTTCCAATAAAATTCCCCAAAAGTCGGGAGAAAAGGTCCAAAATGAGCGGAAGCTACCAAATACGCAACCTCCTACTCCATGGCCGCCACCGGAAGTATCGGTGTAGAGTTACTGGAGTGTTGCAGGGACTGCACTCATCCAGGCAAGTGGAGGATATTCCACCACACATCCAACTTGCGCCTTTCAAATGATCGACAAGCTTTGGGAAATAAGGAGATGAGTTACTTGCCGCAGAATTTCCAGCCTCCAACCTGCTCTTGTAACCATAGCATTTATTTGACTGGTCCAGTTAAGTTTCTGCTCAATAGTAAGCACCAAGATGTTGACGGTGAACGAATTCAACAAAGGTACTGAATTTTGGTGTATCCAAGTCAATTAATCCTTTGTCCCCTTTTTCGAAATTCTGAAATGTTTCAAAGCGATAACACTTATTAGTGACAGTGATTATACATTATTCTGTATAAGGAAGACTTGACACATTCTAATGACTGAGCAGCAACATCAAAGAGCAACAGCAAGACCATTACACCCTGGGCAGGAGCACAATCTCCACGTAATTACTCCCTGGTCATGCTCCAGGTGCCATTACGTCAGTGAATGTGACATGTAATACCATTACTCTGTTCTTGGGGAACTATCTCTTAAACTTTCGATACAAGACAGGAGACTGATTGAATCCAATTATTACCTTGTTATTGTTTGAACTGCCCAATTACAAAATATGTAAATTGTCTGTCTGCTCTCCCAAGCCAGGTCAAATTTTAAAGTTCTCAGTCTTTCCACACTCAGATTCGTATCAACTTATTAAAAAAATCTAATATCAAGCTTCACTAAAGCTTTGGCATTCAGACATGTCCTGTCTAGGATTCAAAGCACGATTACATTCTTCGTCCGCTATCTGAGCCTCTGGAATTATGGTAAGGGGTTAAAAGTTTAGTTCTCACGCAGTGGGCTGCCTATTTTCATGCACTGCTAGATTTCTGCTGAAGTTCATCTTTTTGCGATTTGGTCCCTTTCCAAACTGTCGGGGTCAAAAAACACAATTCCACTTCATAGCTGTTTCTACCTTGAGTGAATCACAAATAGGATTAAAATATTGTTCGTTATAAGATTAAATGTAATAATTAAATTAATGCACAATGAGTCGTGGTGTGATTTTTCAGTTAGCCCCACAGTTTTCACTACACCTTCACCCCATCTATACCTTCACAGATATATACAGATTCATAAGGATAACATGAATTATAACGTCTATCTTGGATTTTAATGTTCACAGTACGTACGGTCCATGTAAACCAATAGGAGACCGTGGTCAGACAAACCAATAGGAGACCTGTGGTCAGACACACCACATTCTGAAACCAAGTGGCAGATGCCACCCAAAGCAGATGTTATGGGTCTCTCACCAAGTCACCAACTCTCCCCAAACACTTGTCACACCTTGGGTCAACTGATCTCACAGAAGCTCTATCTTTTAACTTGGGTTTCCAATCTCCGCTCTCAAAGAGCTTGGTTTGGAATCTTCTCCCAAACTACACTTTCCCTTAGACATCTTCAACAAGGATCCAGGGTTTTGGTTTCTCTTTCTGAAGTTCCTCCTCCCTGGAAGGCCACGTGCATTCAAGCTTCACCTTCTACACACTTGCAGATACTCAGCCAAACCAACAGAATACCTGCTTCACAAGCTCGTAGTAAGGAGTCACAAACCTTTGGCTGTCTCCTCTGATCTTCTGGCTTCTCACAAGCCCACTTTGCCTTAATTCTGTGCTCCACAGCCTTTAAGTCGGAGGTTTTTCCACTGCTCCCTACTTTTAAGTTCACTGACCAGGAGCTTGTTCAGATTCCTGTTCTTGTTCCTTGACTTAAGTGTCTTCCTAGGACTTTTTTTTGTGTTCCATTCGTTGGTTTATGGGACTTTCTTCTGTTCTTTTGGGAAAGCTGTTTTCTGTAGTTCCCTCTCCTGTGTCTAGCTTTTCCCGGCACCTCCTTTAAACTGAACTAAAACTGATTTCTGTTTCCCTGTGTCCCTTGTTTATCATAGAATTTACAGTGCAGAAGGAGGCCATTCGGCCCATCGAGTCTGCACCGGCTCTTGGAAAGAGCACCCTACCCAAGGTCAACACCTCCACCCTATCCCCATAACCCAGTAACCCCACCCAACACTAAGGGCAATTTTGGACACTAAGGGCAATTTATCATGGCTAATCCACCTAACCTGCACATCTTTGGATTGTGGGAGGAAACCGGAGCACCCGGAGGAAACCCACGCACACACGGGGAGGATGTGCAGACTCCGCACAGACAGTGACCCAAGCTGGAATCGAACCTGGGCCCCTGGAGCTGTGAAGCAATTGTGATAGCCACAATGCTATCGTGCTGCCCGATAGACAACAGCCCAGTTTTTCTACTTTGTTTTGACGTTCCTGAACCACTATCCCCTTGATAACACAGCTCTCCACTTTAAGGATCATAAAACCACTTTAAAATACAGGTATAGAAACAAATTTTACAGACTTACAGGCAACTTTTAAAACTCAGGTTCCCCCTTTCTTAACCCACAAATACAGAAATATGAATTAAAGAAAAGAGGCAACAGAACAGTGAGAGTTGCGAGATCCTCACCATCGGGGTATGCCTGCTTCTTACCAGACCAGAAGAACTTTTTTAAAAAAGCAGCCAGTAATGGTCCAGGAAATTTTTCGAACACGGCTGGAGGCGTGATAGAGGCAGGCTCCGAGCCAGCACTACTGGCACAGTGGTCAATCGTTCATCTGGTCAACTTTCTGACACTGAAGTTTCAGAAACAGATGCTTGAAACCTTGGAAGATCTTGCCAAGGTTACTGCCCTGATTTAGGCAGCTGTTGAAAGGATGGATCAAAGACTGGAATCCCAGGGAGCGTCACTTCAAAAAATGGAGTCGCGGTGGCCGACCACGAGGACTGGCTGGCCTCACTGTAGGCGGAGATCATCTTGGTGGCGGAGAGCCAGAAGAAGCTGCGTGAGAAGGAAGGTGAGCTTCAGAATCGTGAGAGACGCCAAAGTTTCAGTATAGTTGGACTACCGGAAGGGATCGAGGGTTCGCCGGCCACAGGTTATGTTGTGTGCATGCTGGAAAGGTTGTTGGAGAGAGGACCTTCGAGCGACCCCTCGAAGCGACTGAGCACCAAAGAAGAAGCTGATGGCAGGTGAGCAGTTGAGAGCATGGTGATGCATCTTCACAGGTTCCTGGATAAGGAAATGAAATGAAAATCGAGAAAATTCTGCGCTGTGCGAGGCAGATGAAGAAATGCACCCGGGAAGGGAACATGGTTCAAATTTACTTTGACTGTAATGCACAGCTGGCTAAGAAACAGGCTGGTTTCAACTATATACTAGTCAGACTCCTAGTGGCCAGTCAAGGAATTACAACACAACCATGATATCATCACATCCCCTTTCCTTTGAAACAATAAATTAATAAATTATCATCAGTGTATTTACATGTGATATCATTAGCCTGTGAGTCTAACAGTATTAATTATTCCAACAATATATATTTTTTAAATTTAAAACTGGTACACACAAGAACAGCAAGCATAGAAACAGCATACAAATAGTCCAAATCTACAAATTGAGTCGATCAGGTTTTCTTCTGACTCTAGTTGATCTTCTCAAAGTTTGACCTTGCTGCTCAGAACTTGTAGATTTAATGTTTTCCCTGACATTCTCATGCTCAGTAACTGAACTATCTGACACTGTAGCTGATGTTGATTCTGACGTAGATTCAGCATTCATCGTGTTGTTTGAAAGTCTTCTCTGGTTTTCAAGAGTATGCAACGATTTCTTCTTAAAACAACCCATCCTCTTTACATTGTAGGAACGAGGTGCTACTTCTTCAAGTACAATGGCTTTTCTCAACCAATTCCCTAAATCTTCTACTCTCTCAATGTTATTTCTACTCAGAGATAGTAAATTTCTGGGCACGCTACCATATAACTGCTTTTGTTTTGCTTTAATGTTTTGCATTTCCTGCAGTACCACTGCATTCTCCTCCTTCTTTGCCAAGTATAGAAGTGTGGTATGCAACCTTTTATTCATGAGTAACTCTGCTGGTGATCTACCAAGTGATAATGGTGATGCTCTGTAACTCAATAATGTGAGATGTAAATCAGATTGGCTGTCCATTGCTTTCTTCAACAATTGCTTAACAATACGAACACCTTTTCGGCTTTTCCATTGGCATAAGGGTACAACGGAGTCGATGTGACGTAACTGAAATCATACGTGACTGCGAAGTGTTGCCACTCTTTACAGCTAAAACAGGGACCGTTGTCACTCACGACGACTTGCAGAATTCCGTGTTGAGCAAACATTGACTTGGTATGCAGTATTACACTGCTTGCCGTTATGCTTGACAGTAGAGCCATTTCGGGATAGTTTGAAAAATAGCCTATGATCATCAAATAATCTTTCTCTCATAGGTGAAAGAGATCCACAGCTACTTTCTGCCATGGGCTCATAGGTAAATCAGATATTTGCATTGGTTCTCTTGTTTTCTTGCAACGATGCGTCTGACATGTGTCACAACAACTGACCATCCTGTCAATATCCTGGTTTATATCTGACCAGTAAACAGCCACAAACACTCAGTTTACATTTTTCAATCTCGAGATGTCCTTCGTGTATCCTTTTTAAGTACAGCCTTTCGAAGAGATTGAGTTATGACTATAACGTTCAAACGAAGTACCACTCCATTAATGATACAGAATTCAGATCCTATATTGCAAAATTCCACACACTGACCTCTGGGCCAGTGTAAGTTGATGTATCTCATCACCTCTTGAAGAGTTTGATTCTTTCTGGTCTCTTCTTGGATCGGCGGCAACCGGAGTGTTTGCCTCCAAGTCCTGTAACGTTACCACTACACATCTGTGGTTGCCACACAGCGTAAGCAGCTGCTAGTTTCGCAAACTCAGATGGAAGAGCAAAGCAGTACTTAAGTCAAAATTACTACGGTTTCCCAGTGTAGACCTCAAAATTAGGAATGACAAGGTGCAATTTAATGTTATTGGCCAGTTTGGACAGTGATGAACTGTTCTCAGTTTCACACATCAGACTCTCTAGAGTAGATTTAAAAAGGGTAAAAGAAATTGTGAATTCTGGAAATCTGAGATTAAAAGCAGAGAACATTAGAGATGCACAACAGGTCCAAGAACATCTGTAGAGAGGTTAATGTTTATTTCTTAACGAATGCTGACAGGTCTACTGCATATTTCCAACATGTTCTGCTTTTTTCTGTTATCTAGATTGCAGCCTTGCAGTCCTAGTACAGTCCTGACTACATGCAATCTATCCTTACAAAGGAAATGAAAACCCCACATTAAAATATTTGATCATTGTCCTTACTATAGTTTACTTAGAGTCTCCCTGCAGTAATCCCCTCTTAAAATTTTCATTACTCTTAACACCGAGAATGTTACAATATGACATGTATTATTTCCTGACTTCCGTTTTTTTATTTATATCTTCCTCCATTATTTGAGTGAAGCCATTTCACCGTGTTAGCCTGCAGCTGTGTCCTAATAAACTGCTTTCATCTAATTGTACTGTGTCCACTGCTCCATCTGATGAGATGTTAGTCCAACAGCGCCACAAAATTCAAGCAATGAAACTATTACCTCAGAACCAAGAGTAAGGATAGACAAATGCATTGTACAATGAGTGCAAAGGAACGAACAGACATGCTAAATAGGGAAAACAGTCACATCCCAAATAAAAGCACGAATAACATTATTTCATGAAGTGCAAAGGCATGTAGCTCTGGGGTAGAATGGTAATTCATGGCAGGTAAAAGGTTAAGGATACTGGAAGGTTCAGAAATGTACTATTTCAAATTTAAGTATGGGTCATAACTGCATTAGCTCAAGACTAAAGCATAAAGTGGCAGATCATTGACGCATGAAGGAAAGTGACCCCTGTGAAAAATTCATGGCATATTTTACTTTTAACTGACACCAAACAGCTGTCAAAAAATTACTGTCCCTCTTTGCATATACAGGATGAACATTAATCCAGCATGGCACTGTGTTTCTTCAGGCACACACACGTACGTATATTAAAAAATATATATATATATGTGTGTGTACACATACCCAGTGCTGCCTGTTGAGCACTCCGGTGGGGGGGCATTCAACAACCAGTGGCATGATCTATATGGGGTACCAACAAAATAGGTATAAAAAACAATGATGCTCTGCTGGCAAATTTTAGGGAGCTCGGAAATAAAGTGAAAAGAGGGGAAATGGGGAAGGTGGAGTAGCCGTTGTTCGGGAGAACAATGACAGCTGAAAAAAGGGAGACCACGATCAACAAGACAAAGTAGAATGTATATAGATTAAAGATGATAAAGAATCAATCACACGAACAGGTACAGTGTACAAACCACCTAATACTGGAAGGGAAGTGGAGAAGGAAATATGCAGACAAATTAGGAACTAGAATTTAAAAAACAAAATAGAATAATAATCACTGGAGATTTCAACTATCCTTATATTAATTGGGTAGAGGAGATCTGTAAAGGGGATAAGAGAATGTAGTTTCTGCAATGTGCACAGGACTACTTTCTAATCAAATAGGTAAAAACCCAACAACGGACGTTTCACTATTTGATCCATAAATGGGAGCATGAACCAGAGCAGATAAGAGAAATAAAAATAAGGAATCATTTAGGCAATGGTGATCATAATATAATATGCTTTAAGATGATAAAAACTAGATTAACAGCTTGGAGTGTAGCTAGCTGAGTTGGCCACTTCCCGATTTAAAATGGATAACCGCAAAGGCTGAAGGGAAATTCAGCCAACACAGGCGAAAACTAGCAGGCGCAAGTTACTGTGTATTAGACTCTGCAAAAAACCCAGACAGCATCGATACAAGGAGCCATCTGCATAGTAATGTAGCAGCCATCTACATAGTAATGAGCGATCCCTGGGAACAATCAAAACATTTAAGGTAAACAAAGCCAAGCCACACTCCTCGGCGCCAGCAGGAGCCAACACAAAAGAGGTTAACAGACACTTAAAGACTGCCCAACGATCAGGGAACAGCTCCAGTATTGGAGAAATCGAACCAAGCGATCGGAACGAAGTCCAATCACTTGAAACCAGGTACGGGGTCCACCCCGAAAGGCTGGAAACCCCTGGGGACTATAAAGTAAAGCCCCCAAGTTCAAATCGTCCTTCTTGACAGGGTCACTCAGCAACGCGAAGCAACCCTTGACAGTGACCTGTCCGGCGGCCTCCAAAGAGGTAAGTCTCAAGTCAACGCTCACTACGAGATAGGCGCTCCTAGCTACCAGTCTATACCAGCTTTTGAATCCCGCAGACTCAGAACCCGAACAAAAGGCCATTTGTTCCCCTGACCTGGTGGGCCAGTCCGAAGCTAAGTATAGGCCTGTTAGTGATAGAAATAGCCTAGAAAGTAGAGTTTATGCATGAGTAGCGATGTACTGTGTATAATAAATGTGTATTGATTTGAATCTTACTAATTGGTGTGTTGAGTTATTGATCATTACTTGAACTTGAACCTCGTGGCGGTATCATAAAGATACCTGGCGACTCTAGAGCAAAGGTTCTGGAACAGAGCCAATTGAACCAACCAAAAGTTAGCAACAGGAAAAAGGCGGATTGTTGAGGCAATAGAGCTACAACAAAATGGGCAACAATGTAGAAACATTTACAATGGTGCTCAATAGAGTGTAGGAAAAATAAGTTCTACTAAAAGGAAAGAACTAATCATGAAACACTAATGAGACTTCATGGATGAACAAAGACTAAGGGACCAATTGAGGATTACGAAAGGGGCATACAGACAGCAGAGGAGTGCATGATCAGAGAGCATACAAAGAGATTAAGGGATATATCAAAAAATAATTCAGAAGGCAAAAAGGGAAAGTAAATTATCAAGGAAAATAAAACAAAATCTTCAAATACTTCACAATCACATCAATAAAATAGGGATGGCTGGAATTGGAATAGGACCATTAAGAGCTAGACAGGATGGGGATGGTTGGAATCGGAATAGGACCATTAGGAGCTAGACAGTACGAGGACAGCTGGAATCAGAATAGGACCATTAGGAGCTGGGCAGGATAATACCACAGGTAACAAGTGTGGCAGAATTGTTATTTTTTGCCTTGGTATGCACAGGAGACAGAATAGGTAGATGTGATATTGAATGACCAGTAACAACATAAATACATTTAAAATTTAAAAAGGGCCAGTATTGATTAAGTTAATCAAACTCAAGGAGGATAAAGCCCTTGGTCTGGATACATTGTATCCAAACACTATTAAAGAATCTAGGAAAGAGATAGCAGGAGTATTACTATACGTATGGAATATAATAATTGGTTTGAAAAAAAGTGTAGTGCCAAAGGACTGGCTGATAAATAAACCAATTTCCAATCATCTCCCCATGACATTCAATGGCATCATCATTGTTGAATCCCTTACTATCAACATCCTGGGGGTTATCATTGACCAGAGACTGAACTGGACTCAGTGAACTTCTCCCAGTGAGCCAGAGAAGACACAGCCAGAGTGAGACACAGCAAAGAGTGAGTTTGGGAATTTGAAGCTAGGTGGGAATTCGAAGCTTTGGGGGGGGGGGGGGGGGAGGAGTTGCTTTTTATCCCTGGTAAGTGACTTTTTCTTTTCATTGGTACATTTATTTATTTTTTCTTCGGGTTTTTTTGGAACTGTAGTTGTATAAGTTAACCGAAAGTTAAAGACATGGCAGGAGGTGCCAGACCCATGTCATGCTCCTCGTGTGCGATGTGGGAGCTCAGGGACACATCCACTGTCCCTGGCTCCTTCACGTGCAAGAAGTGTGTCCAGTTGCAGCTCCTGTTAGATGGCTTGACGGCTCTGGAGCTGCGGATGGACTCACTTTGGAGCATCCGCGATGCTGAGGATGTCGTGGATAGCACGTTTAGCGAGTTGGACACACTGCAGGTGAAAGTTACTGAGGGAGATAGAAAATGGGTGACCAAAAGACAGAGCAAGAGTAGGAAGGCAGTGCAGGTGTCCCCTGCGGTCATCTCCCTGCAAAACAGATACACCGCTTTGGATACTGTTGAGGGAGATGGCTCACCAGGGGAAGGCAGCAGCAGCCAGGTTCATGGCACCGTGGCTGGCTCTGCTGCGCAGCAGGGCAGGAAGAAGAATGGCAGGGCTGTAGTGATCGGGGACTCAACCTTAAGGGGAATAGACAGGTGGTTCTGCGGATGCAATCGAGACTCCAGGATGGTATGTTGCCTCCCTGGTGCAAGGGTCAAGGATGCCTCGGAGCGGCTGCAGGACATTCTGGGGGGGAGAGGGTGAACAGCCAGCTGTCGTGGTGCACATAGGCACCAACGATATAGGTAGAGAATGGGACGAGGTCCTACAAGTTGAATTCAGGGAGTTAGGAGTCAAACTAAAAAGTAGGACCTCAAAGGTAGTAATCTTAGGATTGCTACGTGTGCCACGAGCTAGTCAGAGTAGGAATGTCAGGATAGATAGGATGAATGCATGGTTCGAGAGATGGTGCAAGAGGGAGGGATTCAAATTCCTGGGGCATTGGAACCGGTTCTGGGGGAGGTGGGACCAGTACAAAACGGGTGGTGGGCAGGAGTGGAACCGATGTCCTGGGGGGGGGGGGGTTGTTAGAGCTGTTGGAGAGGGTTTAAACTAATGTGACAGGGGGATGGGAACCAATGCAGGAAGTCGGAAGGTAATAAAACGGACAGAAACAAAAGGCAGTAAGGGGGAAAGTGTAAGGCAGAGAAGCCATAGTCAAAAATCAAAAAGGTCGACTGTACAAGGTACAGTGACTGACGGGAGCGCGGTGAATAGGCCCAGTAATACAAAAAGGAATAAAACGGGAAGTAAAAACATAAATGGTAAGCGACGAGGCAGGTTGTTACATGAAGATATGGGTTCAACGACAAGGAAAATTAGGAGAGAAGCTAAGAGGAAATATAACTTAGGAGAGGTTACTGATCAAGGTGTTAAGATTCAAAACAGAGGTATAAAAGCCAACATAAGGGTACTTTACCTGAATGCTCGTAGTATTCGGAATAAGGTAATTTAGTGGCCATTACTGAAACATGGTTAAAGGATGGTCACGACTGGGAGTTAAATATCCGAGGGTATCAAACTATTCTGAAGGACAGAGTGGATGGTCAGGGAGGTGGTGTAGCTCTGTTATTTAAGGATGACATCCGGGCAATAGTAAGGGATGACATCGATGCTATGGAGGATAAGGTTGAATCCATTTTGGGTGGAAATCAGGAATAGTAAGGCGAAAAGGTCACTGATATGAGTAGTCTATAGCAGTGTTCTTCAAACTTTTTTTCCGGGGACCCATTTTTACCAACCAGCCAACCTTAAGGACCCAACCCGGCCGACCTTTGGGACCCAACCCGGCCGACCTTCGTGACCCACGTCGGCCGACCTTCGCGACCCACGCCAGCTGACCTTCGTGACAGACGCCGGTCGACCTGAGCAACCCACCATTTTCTCTTACCTTGTTTGCTGCTGCTAAAAATGGAGGAAATGGTTTTGGGTCCCTTTGGCCCTCGTACACGCTCCTCCAATGGAACCTGTTGGATGAAGGTGAAGCTTTCCGGTGTCGGAAAGTATGGTGTCTCCACCTGTCCAAAGTTCTGCATTTTTTTCCGTAAAATTTTATTGAATAAAACAGCCCCCGAACTTGTAAAAAAATTAAAAATAAAATGAATAAAATAAATGAAACAAAAATTCAATTAATAAAATAAATGAATAAAACCATCCCCCGAACTTGTAAAAAGAAATAAAATGAATAAAATAAATGAATTTTAAAAACCCGAACTTGTAAAACAAAAAGGTGCGACTGTATAAAAAAATAGCGGCCACACTGCACATGCGCGTCCGATCATCGGCGCGCATGCGCATAGTCAATGCGGCCAAATTTTTTTTACATACTCGCTGCCATTTTAAAGGCCGCTTGCAGCCGGCGTTATTAAAAGCCGGCTGCTGCGCAGGGATTTGCGCGATCAGGAGCGCCGCGAAGGATGGCACCGCGACCCTCCCGACACCCGCCCGTGGGTCGCGCCCCTGAGTTTGAAGAACACTGGTCTATAGGCCACCAAATAGTAACATTATGGTGGGGCAGGCAATAAACAAAGAAATAACTGATGCATGTAGAAATGATACAGCAGTTATCATGGGGAATTTTAATCTACATGTCGATTAGTTTAACCAGGTCGGTCAAGGCAGCCTTGAGGTGGAGTTTATAGAATATATCCGCGATAGTTTCCTAGAACAGTATGTAATGGAACCTACGAGGGAACAAGCGATCCTAGATCTGGTCCTGTGTAATGAGACAGGATTGATTAATGATCTCATAGTTAGGGATCCTCTCGGAAGGAGCGATCACAATATGGTGGAATTTAAAATACAGATGGAGGGTTAGAAGATAAAATCAAACACTAGTGTTTTGTGCTTAAACAAAGGAAATTACAATGGGATGAGAGCAGAGCTATCTAAGGTAGATTGGGAGCAAAGACTTTATGGTGAAACAGTTGAGGAACAGTGGAGAACCTTCCAAGCGATTTTTCACAGTGCTCAGCAAAGGTTTATACCAACAAAAAGGAAGGACGGTAGAAAGAGAGAAAATCGACCGTGGATATCTAAGGAAATAAGGGAGAGTATCAAATTGAAGAAAAACGCCTACAAATTGGCAAAGACTGGTGGGAGACTAGAGGATTGGGAAATCCTTAGGGGGCAACAGAAAGCTACTAAAAAAGCTATAAAGAAGAGTAAGATAGATTATGAGAGTAAACTTGCTCAGAATATAAAAACAGATAGTAAAAGTTTCTACAAATATATAAAAC
The DNA here is from genome assembly GCF_047496885.1 of Scyliorhinus torazame. Taxonomy (NCBI): domain Eukaryota; kingdom Metazoa; phylum Chordata; class Chondrichthyes; order Carcharhiniformes; family Scyliorhinidae; genus Scyliorhinus; species Scyliorhinus torazame. The sequence continues at coordinate 138,200,087 of NC_092723.1, forward strand.
AAAAAAGAGTGGCTAAGGTAAATATTGGTTCTTCAGAGGATGAGAAGGGAGATTTAATAATGGGAGATGAGGAAATGGCTGAGGAACTGAACAGGTTTTTTGGGTTGGTCTTCACAGTGGAAGACACAAATAACATGCCAGTGACTGATAGAAATGAGGCTATGACAGGTGAGGACCTTGAGATGATTGTTATCACTAAGGAGGTCGTGATGGGAAAGCTAATGGGGCTAAAGTAGACAAGTCTCCTGGCCCTGATGGAATGCATCCCAGCATGCTAAAAGAGATGGCTAGGGAAATTGCAAATGCACTAGTGATAATTTACCAAAATTCACTGGACTCTGGGGTGGTCCCGGCAGATTGGAAATTAGCAAACGTAACACCACTGTTTTAAAAAGGAGGTAGGCAGAAAGCGAGTAATTATAGGCCAGTGAGCTGAACTTCGGTAGTCGGGAAGATGCTGGAATCTATCACCAAGGAAGAAATAGCGAGGCATCTGGATGAAAATTGTCCCATTGGCAGACGCAGCATGGGTTCACAAAGGGCAGGTCGCGCCTAACTAATTTAGTGGAATGTTTTGAGGACATTACCAGTGCGGTAGATAAAGGGGAGCCAATGGATGTGGTATATCTGGATTTCCAGAAAGCCTTTGACAAGGTGCCACACAAAAGGTTGCTGCATAAGATAAAGATGCATGGCATTAAGGGTAAAGTAGTAGCATGGATAGAGGATTGGTTAATTAATAGAAAGCAAAGAATGGGGATTAATGGGTGTTTCTCTGGTTGGCAATCAGTGGCTAGTGATGTCCCTCAGGGATCAGTGTTGGGCCCACAATTGTTCACAATTTACATAGATGATTTGGAGTTGGGGACCAAGGGCAATGTGTCCAAGTTTGCAGACGACACTAAGATGAGTGGTAAAGCAAAAAATGCATAGGACACCGGAAGTCTGCAGAGGGATTTGGATTGGTTAAGTGAATGGGCTCGGGTCTGGCAGATGGAATACAATGTTGACAAATATGAGGTTATCCATTTTGGTAGGAATAACAGCAAAAGGGATTATTATTTAAATGATAAAATATTAAAACATGCTGCTGTGCAGAGACCTGGGTGTGCTAGTGCATGAGTCGCAAAAAGTTGGTTTACAGGTGCAACAGGTGATTAAGAAGGCAAATGGAATTTTGTCCTTCATTGCTAGAGGGATGGAGTTTAAGACTAGGGAGGTTATGCTGTAATTGTATAAGGTATTAGTGAGGCCACATCTGGAGTATTGTGTTCAGATTTGGTCTCCTTACCTGAGTAAGGACATACTGGTGCTGGAGGGTGTACAGAGGAGATTCACTAGGTTAATCCCAGAGCTGAAGGGGTTGGATTACGAGGAAAGGTTGAGTAGACTGGGACTGTACTCATTGGAAATTAGAAGGATGACGAGGGATCTTATAGAAACATGTAAAATTATGAAGGGAATAGATAGGATAGATGCGGGCAGATTGTTTCCACTGGCGAGTGAAAGCAGAACTAGGGGGGATAGCCTCAAAATAAAGGGAAGTAGATTTAGGACTGAGTTTAGGACTGAGTTATGGAATTCCCTGCCCAATGAAGCAGTAGAGGCTCCTTCATTAAATGTTTTTAAGATACAGATAGATAGTGTTTTGAAGAATAAAGGGATTAAGGGTTATGGTGTTCGGGCCGGAAAGTGGAGCTGAGTCCACAAAAGATCAGCCATGATCTCATTGAATGGCGGAGCAGGCTCGAGGGGCCAGATGGCCTACTCCTGCTCCTAGTTCTTATATAGTACTATAGACTGGGAACTCTGCAGTGAGTAACTCATCTCTTAACTCCCCAAGGCATGTCCACCATCTACAAGTCAGGAGTATGATCAAATTCTCCTCACTTTTCTTAATGAATGCAGTTCCAATACCACTTGAGCTCAATACCATTCAGGACAAAGCAGCCTGCTTGATTGAAACCCCATCCACAACCTTAAACATTTACTCTCTCCACCACCGACACGGAGTAGCAGTAATGTCTACCATCAACAAGATGCATCGCAGCAACTCATCAAGGCTCTTTGAACAATACCTTCCAAACCTATGACCTCTACCACCTAGAAGGGCAAGGGCACCAGAAGCATAAGAACACTACCACCTGCACGTTTCCTCTAAACCACATACCATCTTGACTTGGGACTGTATCGATGTTCCTTCACTGTCACTGGGTCAAAATCCTGGAACTCCATCCTAACAGCATTGTGGGTGTACCTACACCAATTAACTGAGCGGTTCAAGAAGGCAGCTTACCAACACCTTCTGTAGGGCAAGTAGGGATGGAAAATAAATGCTGGTTTAGTCAGTATGCCCACATCCTATGAAACAATTTTAAACATTTAAGGAGGACAGAATAATTTCAGAGAATTATAGGCCAGACAGGTTAACATCAGTGGTAGGAAAAATAATCAATTTCTCTGAAAGGAGAAAAGAGAAGACCATTTAGAAAATAAAAATATGATAATGAATAATCAGCATGATTTAAAAAGGGAAGATCTTGCTTGACCCACCTTATTAATTTTTTTGAGGTGATGCCCCATAACTGACTAATTAATGATAGAGAATGCAGAGTTGGAAACAAGTGACAGAACGGATTGCTAACAGCTCCAGACTGAAAGCAGAGAGTGGGAGTAAAGGGTAGTAATTCTGATTGGCAGAGGTGGGAAGGGGTACCTCACAAGGGTCAGTGCTAGAAACATTGGTGTTCACAATTTACATTAGCGTTTGGACTTTGAAATCAAAAATAGAATTTTGAAATTTGTGGATGACACCAAATTGGGAGGGATAGTCCCCTGGGGAGGTTTGCATCAAATTACAGGAGGATATTAACAAACTTGCAGAATGGGCAAATATCGAGCGAATGAAGTTCAACACAGACAAATATGAAGTACATTTTTGGCACGATAAGTAGGGAGGTCACTTATTCTTTGGAAATTGAGAGTCCAGGTGGGATAGAAGAACAAAGGGATCTCGGACTACAAATACATCAATCACTAAATACTGCACCACAGGTTAGCAAGACCTAACAAAACAAGCACTATGCTTTATTTCTAAAGAGATAGAATTGAAAGGTAGGAAAGTTATGCTCAACCTGTGTCAACCTTGGTGAGACTACACTTTGAGTACTGCATGCAGTTCCAGTTGCCATGCTATAAAAAGGATATGGAGGCACTGGAGTGGATGCAAAGAAGATATGGAGTCAGAGAATGGTTACAGAATAAGAGGTGGTCATTTGCTCTTGCATGGTCGCAACATGCAAAATCATTTAGACAGGCTTGCCTGTCTTTACTCTGTAGCCCCGCAAATTTGTTCTCCATAGTTAATTATCTAATTCTCTTTTAAAGGCCTTGGGCTGGATTCTCCCAAAATGGGGCTAAATGTCCTCATGCTGCGTTGCACCCCCCAGTTTCCCGCAAAAATTAAAAGGTAATTCAGGGACCCGGAGAGCTTCACGATATAGGCCCCGGCACTTCCGGTTCAGAGTCCGTGCATGCGCACGGCGGCGGCCTTGCCGAGCGCCATGGAGGTCTCAGACCGCGGACCAACGCGAACAAACAAGGCCCCCCCGATCGGCCACATGCCGCTGCATCGGACCGGCCCGATCGCTGTGCCGGCCACCCATAAGGCCCTCCCCGTGCTCGATCCCCTACCAGGGCGGCCGCGGACCGAGACCACAGCTGCCGCGCGAGAGTCCCGACCGGCCATAACACATTAGTTTCACGCCGTCAGGAACTCGGCTGGTCTGGAGCGGAGTATCCCCGGGAGGGCCTCTGACAATGGCTCCCCCAGCTGCGTGGCGTAATTCGCGGACGGGTGATTCTCCAGGCCCGGAGAATGGCCGGAATGGCTCCAGGCCCGATTCGGTCGTGAACTTCGATTCTCCGCCCCCGGGGCTGCGGAGAATCCAGCCCCTTGAATCTGCTTCCACCACACTCTAAAGCAGTGTATTGCAGATCCGAACTACGCACTGCGAAAAAAGGTTTTCTCATGCTGCCTTTATTTCTTTTGCCAATCAACTTAAATCGGTGTCCTCTAGTTCTGGATTCTTCCACCAACAGGAACTGTTTCTCCTTACCTACCCTGTCCAGAGCCCTCATGATTTTCAAAACTTCCATCATATCTTCTCACAATCTTCTCTTCTGCAAGGAGAACAGCCCCAACTTTTTAAATCTATCCACATAACGTAAGTTACTCATCTCTGGAGCCATTCTTGTGACTCATTGTTACACCCTTTCTAATGCCTTTGCATCCTTCCTGAAGTATGGTGCCCAGAACTGGACACAATACTCAGTCGAAGCAAAGCCAGTATACACGAGGTGGAGGCGTTCACCCTCCGGAGCACCTCACATCAGAACCCCTCCTCCATACCCTCTCCTAACTCTCCCTCCCACTTTGCCTTGATCCCTTCTAGCAGCGCCTTCTCATCCTCCAAAATAGCCCCGTAAACCACTGATACTACCCTCTTCTCCAGTCCCCCTGTCGTCAGCACCTCCTCCAACAATGTGGAAGCCGGCTCTACTGGGAAGCTCTGTATCTCCTTTCTGGCAAAGTCTCGAACCTGCATGTATCTAAATATTTCCCCCTGCTCCAGTCCATACTCTAAATAGTTCCCCCTGCTCCAGCCCATACAAATGCTGGCATTTATTGCAAGGAGAAAGGAATATTAAACGTAGGGAATTTTTACTACATGAAATAAGATTTGATAAAGGGTCATCTGGACTCGAAATGTTAGCTCTTTTCTCTCCCTACAGATGCTGCCAGACCTGCTGAGATTTTCCAGTATTTTCTCCTCGGAAGTTTTACTACAGTTGGACAGGGCCTTGGTGAGATCACATCTGCAGTACTGTGTACAGTTTTGGTCTCCTTATTTGGAAAATTATATACTTACATTAGCGGTTCAGAGGAGGTTCATTTGACTTATTCCTGGGGTGAAGGGCATTTCTTATGAAGAAGGGTTAAACAAATTGGATCTATACCCATTGGAGTTTAGAAGAATGAGTGGTGACCTTATTGAAAAATACAAGATCTTGAGGGGACTTAACTGGGTGGCTACTGTTTCTTATTTTGGGGAAGACAGAAACTGGAAGACACAGTTTATGAATACGAGGTCTCCCTATTAAAATTGGAAATTGAGAAATTCTCTCTCTGAGGGTTGTTAGTGTGTGGAATTCTCTTCCCCAGAAAGAAGTGGAGGCTCAGTCATTGAATATATTCAAGGTTGAATTAGATAGATTTTTGATAGACAAAGGACTCTAGGGTTATGGGGGTGGGGTTCAGTCAAATGGCAGAGCAGGCTTGAGAGACAAAATGGCATTGTCCTGCACTTATGTCCTATGTTCCTATGACACTTCCTTCTCCAGCACAGAAAGAGACCATTTGGCCAATCATCTCCGCTCTGACTCTCTGAATGACCAATTCATTTAGTGCCATTCTCCTGCTTTCTTCCTGCACATTCTTCCTTTTCAGAAAAGTCTAATTCACTTTTAAATGTTGCATCCTGTTGAACCTGCCTCTACCACAACAGGCAGTGCATTTCAGACATTAACCACTCGCTGCACGAAAATGTTTTTTTCCTTTCGTTTCTGCTTCTTTTGCCAATTACTTTAAATCTGTGCCCTCTCATTCTTGATCCTTTCACGAATGGCAAGAGTTTATCCTTATCTACTCTGTCCAGACCCCTTATGATTTTGGGGGAAAAAACTGAGATTTATTTTATGTAGTGTGTGTTTAGGATCTGCAGTGCACTGCCTGAGAGTGTGGTGGAGGCATATTCATTCAATCAAGGCTGTCAAAAGGTACTGAATAATTATCTGAAAGAAAAAATTGCAGAGCCAGGGGGAAAGATGGGGGGGACTGCTTGAGTTGCTCTTACAGAGAGCCAAGAGTACATACTGAATGGCATTTCTCTATGATGTAACCATTCTATGATTCTACAGTTTCCAAATCTCTGAAGAAAATTAAGTCCACGAGAGAAAGTTTTTGTTATAGATCAGACCCAGAATCAGTTGGAAACCAAGACACAATACTACTACAAAGAAACTGGCAAGGAGGTTTACATTGTTCTAAATAGAGAGCAAATCAACTGTCACACTTGACAGTGCTTGGATGATCCCAGATTTTAAAAAGACTGAGATGTGGGATGTAAGAGGCGATTCAGACAATTTTGAATTTTACATATTCATGAAGAACAGTAAGGAATATACTTTTAAAAATAAGTCAATTTATATCTGGTTACGGAAAAGTTTGTTGTATAATTGAAAAAACTTGAAATAACCGTCATCCAGGGAAGTCACACACACCTCCAGTTGCCCTCTGAAATCAGACCAAGCAAGAGAACTGAGAATCAAATTAATAGCTGACACTGTAAATAAAATTCACATAATTTCACACCAACACAAACTTCCACAAATGTGAAGATAAACTGTACAGTGAACGATTGGCATATACATGAATAACCTGCACTTGAATCGTGTTTTTGACAGCGAAAAAGCCAAAATGCTTCACAAAAATAGGAGGATGAACCAAATAAGTATGATCAGGGAGGCGACTGACAAAATCAGTGGATTTTGAGCACACTTTTGTAGGTAGAGACAGATGGAGTGAGAATGGAGTTGGGGTACAGAATTACAGAGCCATGACAGGATAAAATATTAGCCCACAGGAGGCCTATGGCAGCTTTCAGATGCTTTACACGCAGCCCTAGTCTCTTGCTCTTTTGCAACATTCCTTCAAATATCCTCACATACACACTTCATCACAATTGGACAACCTTCCTGAAAATCCTGTTTTTTTGAGTATAATTACATACTACTCAATGATCTTGTATACTTTGAGAGTTGTATTTTGGATGGCTGTCTCTGGTGTGGCCCTTTGCACATGTAATCTTCAGAGCTGGTAGTCAAAGAAACCAGCAGGGCTGATTAACACACAATAAATTGCCTTCAATTCCTTGAGCTTGCACATCCCATACAAGGACTGATTTATTTCTCTTTACAGGCCTGAGTAACAGTTTGGAGGTATCATCAAATTATTAATAGAATTGAGCAAAATTAAATTATTACGGTATAATTGGAAAGGTTGTTCTCATCCTTCCACTGGTACAGACATTATAACATGTATTTACAGAATACCCAATGCATTGTTGAGGTATCTCAAAACCTGAAAATACTGTAAATGTCCTTCTTGTTTATTCCCCTTATTTCCACTTTCTTTTATTTTGCCATTCTTAATTTGATCCATGGGTGATTAGTGGGCTTGTCCTTTTAAGGCAAGCAGCCTGTATTTTTAATTCAAGCAGAAAGATCCATAAGTTACAGGAGAGCTCACTTTGCTCGTCTGTGCTGGTTTGAACAGGAGATTACAGACTTGCCGGAACCAGTGAGGCAGATGGGTTGGGTCTTGGTTTAATTGGCTGGTGGCTGGTAAATTAGCCCAAAAGGCCATACTCTGCTTGGTAACAGGTGGTGAAATGCTTTTCAGAGTCCTTGTGAGTTTCGGTTTTGATTCTGGCAGCCCAGGGGTAAGAACCTGCGAACTCCCCCCAGAGAAGCTACTGAGTGCTATCTCTCTCTCCAGAAAGAGAGAGGCAGAACTGACTATATCTCTCTCCAGAAAGCCTGCTGTGAGCACTATATCTCTCCGGGAATCCTGCGGTCAGTGTTATATTACTGAACTTACAGAGGTCTGCATACAAACCACATACTAAAAGCAAAGTTTGAAAAGAAAATTGAAAACCATCATCTGAAAAAGACTCTTTTTCCATTCATTTATGATTTGTACTCTTTCCACCCCTCTGTGTTTGTCTGTCCTGTGTTTGGGGGGTGGGGGTGGAGGGGCAGGTTAAAGTAGGAATTAGGTATTAGTTAATAGTTGACCAGTTGTATTTGCTGCATGTCTCATTATAGTTCTTATTATAAATAAACAGTAATCGCATTTTGTTTACAAACCTGGTGACTGTAATTATTGGGCAGCCAAGCTTGGCCAAAGACTTCGGGTATTTTTATAAGAAATGCTGGTTCATTCACGTCCAACACAAGTGGAGCTGGAATTGACTGCGCACTTGCCCAGGGTATCGTAACAATACCAACATTAACTTGCATCCATATAACACTTTTAATGCAAAGAACAAGGCAAGATGCTTCACAGATATGTGCAAGAAAAACAGAACCCAAGCCAGCAAGGGAGAGGTCAGGAATAGTAACCATTTTTAGAAGGATGAAAGGGAGGAGTAGAAGCTTATGAATGGAATTTTAAGAAAGACTAGGTGAACGGAATACGCTTCTGCCGTGTCTTTTTCTTCCATTTATCAGCCCATTTCTTCTCTTTCATGGTGTATCCATAATTGGGGCCACTGATCTGGGTAAGTGAAATTCCAGTTTTATTAGATTTCAGGATGTTGCCAGTGTTTTGGGTTCTGTCTCACAGTTCTAATTTCTCACAGGAACTGTAAAAAGAAGCAAACACCTGATCGTATTAAAGCCTAACAAACTGGATAAGAAGTCACAGTTATTTACTAGTTATAAAGTTCAGCAGTGCCACTGAAGTCAACACGCTCCACAGAATTGGACCGGAGAAGCAAAATGCTTAGAAAGATCAAAATTAAAAAATTCCTTCAAGGCAGAATTGCTATTGAAGGCATTCACTGGATCAAAGAAAACCCCTCATAAATAATTGAGAAATATGCTTGAGTATGTATGTCCATTATTTGAACTCTGCTTGGAAGAGAAGCAAGATTCAATGGTAAAAGGGAACTTGAATGAAAGCCCAGTGGGATGCAAAAATATTTTATTTCATATAGATCTGTATGGCTATACGTAACTATATCTATTTATCATCTATCAATATAAATGGAAGGATCCTGGTAGTTCAAATGAAACATAAAATGTTAATTTGCTGCATTCTATGCTTTGGCTGGTTTTTACAATTGCAATTCTAATTTTAATTTGTTGCAGCTATAGATATCAAACTCTACTTTCTAACTTTTTTCTTATTCCAACTTGAATGTGGCACCCTCAGGGACCTACAGACCTGAAATTACATCCCGATTCTCTCTGTACCTGGGGATGTTCCTATACAGAGATGTTTATAACTAGTTTTATTTTGGTGTCTTTCTGAATCACACAAATAATGGCTATCGCAAGGATAAGAACTGATGAGGAAGACTATTCAGACTTTGTCTTGTAGACTTTTATTATTACCTTCTTGCTTTTGTACCTTGTGCCATTATTTATAAAGCAAAATAAAACTAAATAATGAATAATCTGGATTATTATTCCAGCTCATCATAGCATCTTAATTGCCTTTTGAACCAATAAAAGCTTTTTCTCCATCACCCAAGGCATAGTCTATTCCAGGAACTGCATTGATTATTCTTTCTGGAATGAAAAGTTTCCTCACATCAGTCCTCAGCTTTCTTTTTTTTAAACCAATTTGCATTCCTCAGGCTGTGCAAATGTAAAACAGTTTTGTACAGCTAATCATTTTTAAAAATGCCATAATACACAAAACCAATGCCAGTTGCATTCGTCAGCGCTATTTAAATGTGTACACAATTTCCAGGCTGATTATTTCACTCACATCTGGGCACTACCATCAGGAAGTGACTCAGAAGCAGTTAACTTAATTCCCATTTTCCTTTTTCACCAGCAGGTGCATACATTGAAAACATTGTGTTATCAGCAATCAGCACAAATTCAGAAATGCACTTTCTACTTATCAGGAAAGCTTCATCTGCACAGCAATTGAGATTTCCTCTTTTATGAAGTAATCACTTTGAAAACATTTGCAAAAGCTTTTGCCACGTGTCTTTCTTGTCCTTTCTTTTCTCCTCTTCAAGTGACTGAACATTGCCAGAGAATATTTCTGAATTCAGAAAGAATCCATGCCACCATCCTGCTCCAAGTGAACTTGGTCTTTTATCCCGTAAAAGATCAATTCAAAGAAATGGGAACACATGTGAACAAGAGAAGACAAAGCTCTCTCTTCCAACAACTTTACTTATACTCTATATTTTTATTTCTTCTAGTGGAGGATGCCATGAGCATCTCCCGCCACAGAGTTCATGAAGCACAAACAATTATTCAAAGAAAGCGTTTGGACTGCATAACGTTTTCTCTTTCCGCACTATTGTATCTCCTTCTCAATTCAGCAATGCCATCTTGACCCTCAACCTTTTCAAAAAAACATTTGAATTATCATTTTACCTTTCAAAAAATGAAGACCACACATAAGAATTCTGCTGTGTAATTTTTAAAATATATATATTTTTATTCTACTCCTTTTTCACATTTTCATCCAAATTTAAACCCACCAACAACAATAACAAATACAATGTCAAACCCCTGTCAACAATCCCATCCCCCCCACCAACCCCCAACATTTCAAATACAAACATCAAAGAAAAGGAATCAGCCTCCCCCACCCCAACCTTTTACCGAATGTTCGATGTCATCCAATACTTGAAAGTGCATAATGAACAAAGCCCATGAATTGTGGAACCCTTCCATTTTTCCCCTCAATTCAAACTTCACCTTCTCAAGTGTTAAAAAATCCCAACAGATCCCCTGCCATGCCAGGGCACAGGGTGGAGAGTGACCTCCACCCCCAACAGGATTCACCTTTGGGTGATCAGCGAGGTGAAGGCTACAACATCTGCCTCCACACCCGCTTCCAACCCCGGCCAATCCGATACCCCAAATATGGCCTCCAGAGGACCCGGCTCAAGCCTCACATGTACCATCTTCGAAATTACCCTGAAAACCTCCCTCCAATACCCTTCCAGCTTTGGACTGGACCAAAACATATGAACGTGGTTGCAGGGCCCCCTGCAACGTTCACAAGCATTCTCTACCCCCTCAAAGAGTCAGCTCATCCTCGCCTTTGTGAGGTGCGCTCTATACACCACCTTCAGCTGTATCAGCCCTAATCTCACACAAAGTTGAGGCATTCATCCTCCGTAGCACATCACACCACAATTCTTCCTCCATGCTCTCTCCCAACTCCTCCTCCCACTTTGTCTTAATCCCCTCCAGTGGTGCCTTCTCTTCTCCCAGAAACACCCCATAAATCGCCAACACCATCCCCTTCTCCATTCCCCCTGATATCAGCACCTCCTCCAACAGTGTGGAGGCCAGAGCTACCGGAAAGCTCTGTATCTTCTTCTTAGCGAAATCCCGGACCTGCATATACCTAAACATTTCCCTCTGCCTCAACCCATATTACGCCTCCAATTACTTCAGTCCCGCAAACCGCACCCCCCCCCCATAAACAAATCCTTTAGTGCCCTAACTCCGCTCTCCTCCCATCTCCAAAAACTCCCATCCCACTTCCCTGGCTCAAATCTGTGATTCCCCCAAATCAGCATTTCCCTTGACCCGCCCCAGCCTAAAGTGCTGCCACAACTGGCTCCATATTTTCAATGTCACCACTACTACCGGACTCCAAGTATTTCCTCGGGGCCATCAGGAGCGGCGCTGTTGCCAACGCCCTCAGCCCGACACCCTGCACAGACTCTCCTCCATCCTGACCCCCTCTAACACAGCTCCTCACCCTCCCGACTGCCATCCTCTCTGCAACAACACCTTCCTAATCCTAGCCACCTCCCTCCCCACCACCCCCCAATATAAATGAGGTAATCATCTTTTCAACCTCCTTGAAAAATGCCTTTGGCAGGAAGATCGGCAGGCACTGTAAAATAAACAATAATCGCAGCAACACGCTCATTTTAATCGCCTGTACCCAACCTGACAACGACAGAGGGAGGCCATTCCACCTCGTCAGATCTGTTTTCATCCTCCCCTCCAAAATGAGTAACGTTGTACCTATGGAGCCCCCCTTAATCCCATGCCACCTGCATCCCCAGATATCTAAAGTGAGTTCCCGCCCTACGGAATGGTAGCCCCCCCACCCCTGGCCGAGACACCACAAAATATTCACTTTTCTCTAAATTAAGTTTATTTCCCGAAAAAGACCTAAATAGTCAAAGCAACTCCAATATGCCCCCATCGACCCACTCAGTTCCGATACATACAGCAGCAAGTCTTCCGCATACAAAGATACCCTGTGCTCTCCCCCCCCCCCCCCCAACGTGATGGCCAACAGCTCAATTGCAAGTGCGAACAACAGGGGGACATAGGGCATCCCTGCCTGGTCCCACGGTGCATAGCAAAATATCCCAAATTCAGGTTATTAGTGCGAACACTCGCCCTCGGCTCCCTATACAGCAGCCTTATCCAATCTACAAATCGTGGCCCAATCCCAAACCGCTCCAGAACTGCCATCAAATACCCCATTCTACTCGGTCAAACGCCTTCTTGGCATCCAATGCCACACCACCTCTGTCTCCCTCCCCTCCGCCGGTGCCATAACCACATTCAACACCCTCCTAATGTTCAAAAAGAGCTGCTACCCCTTCACAAATGCCGTCTGATCTTCTCCTATCACCTTTGTGAGACACTCCTCTACCTACCCACCAATACCTTCGCCAACACCTTTGCGTCCATATTCAAAAGTGATATGGGCCTAGAGAACCCACATTCGGTCAGATCCTTATCCTTCTTTTTTTTTTTAATAGACAATTCTATTGAGGTATTTTTGGCATATAAAACAATAACATTGTATAGTACTGTACAGAAAGAAAAGCAAATAACGCATAGTGCAAACCACGACACCATTCTCACAAGGATCTGCCTAAACCACCCCCTACTCTACTCAACCCTAACCCCCCTCCCCCTCCCCTGATGATTAATTCTCCGCGAAGAACCCTGATAGTGAACCTCTCAAGGCGAGATCCGCAGAGCCGCCACCACTATAGGGCTGGTGGAGTACCGCGCCGGCGGGAGCGGCAGAGGCGCCGTAACCAGGGCTACCAAAATGGTGCCCCTGCACGAAGCAGCCTCCATCCGCAAGAAAGCTCGCCATGTCCGATAGCCATACTTCACTCTTCGGGGGCTTTGAGTCCCTCCATGCCAACAGTATTCGTCGCCGGGCTACCAGGGAAGCAAAGGCCAAGACGTCGGCTTCCTTCTCCTCCTGGACTCCCGGGTCCTCCGACACCCCAAAGATTGCCACCTCAGGACTCATTACCACCCCAGTTTTCAAAACCCGGTACATGATGTCCGCGAATCCCTGCCAGTACCCCCTGAGTCTAGGGCATGACCAGAACATGTGCACGTGATTAGCCGGCCCACCGGTTCATCTGGCACACTTGTCTTCCAGCCCGAAGAATTTACTCATCCGGGCCACCGTCATGTGGGCCCGCTGCACGACCTTAAACTGGATCAGGTTGAGCTTGGCGCATGTTGCGGTCGTGTTTACTCTTCCCAGAGCTTCTGCCCAAATACCGTCCTCCAGCCCAGCCCCCCGCCCCCCACACCGAGCTCCTCTTCCCACTTAAGCTTCAGGTCCTCAGTCTGTGTATCCTCTGCTCCCATTAGTTCTTTGTAAATATCTGAGACTCTACCCTCACCTACCTCTCCCCATGAAACTATCCTGTCCTGCCTCCCCTTTGGCGGGAGGCGTGGGAAGGACGGCACCAGTCTGCGCACGAAATCGCGCACCTGTAAGTATCTAAAGTCATTCCCTCCTGCCAGCCCAAATTTCTCCTCCAACACCCTCATGCTCGGAAAGCTTCCTTCCAGGAACAAATCACCCACCCTCACAATCCCCGCCCTCCGCCACAGTCGATACTCACCGTCCATGTTCCCCGGGGCAAATCGGTGATTGCCGCAGATTGGGGTCCACACCGATGCTCTCACTTCCCCTATATGCCTCCTCCACTGGCTCCATTTCCGCAGAGCCGCTACCACTATAGGGCTGGTGGAGTACCGCGCCGGCGGGAGCGGCAGAGGCGCCGTAACCAGGGCTGCCAAAACTGGTGCCCCTGCACGAAGCAGGCTCCATCTGCTCCCAAACCGACCCCATACCCACCATCTATTTTCTTATCATCGCTATGTTGGCCGTCCAGTAGTAGTTGCTGAAGTTCGGCAACTCCAGCCCCCCTTCCCCGCTGTTCCTTTCGAGCATCACCTGCCTCACCCGCGGGGACTTCCCGCCCAGACAAATCCCAGGATAATTTTTTTCAGCCTCTTAAAGAAGGACCTCGGGATGAAAATGGGGAGACACTGAAATATGAACAAGAATCTCGGGAGAATCGTCATCTTAACAGTCTGCACCCTCCCCGCTAGTGACAGTGGGAGCGCATCCCAACTCCGAACCTCCTCCCTCACTCGTTCCACCAGTCGGGACAGGTTGAGCTTATGCAACTTGCCCCAGTCCCGTGCTACCTGTGTCCCCAAGTATCAAAAGCTTTCTCCTACCAGCCTGAACGGCAACCCCTTCAGCCTACTCTCCTGCCCCCTCGCCTGAATTACGAACAACTCGCTCTTAGCCATGTTCAATTTATATCCCGAAAACCGGCCAAATTCCCTCAGGATTTCCATGATACCGTCCATCCCCACCATTGGGTCCGATACATATAACAGCAGGTCATCCGCGTATAACGAGACTTTATGTTCCACTCCCCCCCGGACCAGCCCTTTCCAGTCCCTTGAAGCTCTCAGAGCAATTGCCAGTGGCTCTGTGGCCAGCGCGACCAGCAGTGGGGAAGAGAGGGCAACCCTGTTGTCCCGCGGTGCAGCCTGAAGTAATCTGATGTTGTCCTGTTCATCCTTACACTAGCCTCTGGGGCCTGATATAACAGCCTAACCCAGTCAATGAACCCCTCCCCGAACCCAAACTGTCCCAGCACCTCCCACAGATAGTCCCACTTGACCCAGTCAAAAGCCTTTTCCGCATCCATAGCTACCACTATCTCTGCCTCCCTGCTCTTCGGGGGCATCATAATCACATTCAGCAGCCTTCTTAGATTGGCCGCCAGTTGCCGACCCTTTACGAACCCGGTTTGGTCCTCCGCATTTACGTCCGGTACACAGTCCTCAATTCTAGTCCAGTAACTTAGCGTCTGCGTTGATCAAAGAGATAAGCCTGTAAGACCCACAAGCCTCCGGGTCTTTATCCCGTTTCAGAATAAGCGAAATAGTGGCCTGTGACATCGCCGGGAGTAGGACCCCTCGGTCTCTTGCCTCGTTAAAAACCTTGACCAGCACCGGCCCCACTATCTCGGCAAACTTTTTGTAAAACTCCACCGGATACCCATCCGGCCCCGGGGTTTTACCCGACTGCATGACCTTCAGGACCCCAATACCTCTTCCATCCTAACCAGGGCCCCCAGTCCGTCTACCAACCCCCTACCCACTCTTGGGAAGGTCAGTCCGTCCAGGAATCGCCTCATTCCTTCCGGTCCCCTGGGGGGGTTCCGAAGTGTACAGCTTACTATAAAAGTCCCTAAACACCTTGTTCAGCCCTGCCGGATGCCCCACCAGATTTCCCTCCCCATACGCTATCCTTCCTATCTCCCTAGCCGCTTCTCTCTTCTTTAGTTGTTGCGCCTTCTCTCCATGCTCACATATCGCGCCTTTTGCCTTTCTAAGCTGCTCTACAGCCTTGCCTGTAGTCAGCACCCCGAACTCGGCCTGCAGCCTCTGTCGTTTCCTGAGTAACTCTGGCCCGGGGACTCCGCGTAGCTCCTGTCCGTCCGTAAAATTTTCTTAACGCGTCGGTCCATTTCTGCCCTATCTGTCCTGTCCCTTTGAGCCTGGATTGAGATCAGCTCCCCTCTCACCACTGCCTTCAGTGCCTCCCAGAGCACTGCTGCTGAGACTTCTCCGGTATCATTAACTGCAGGTAATTCTGCATGCATTTCCTGAGTCTCTCACACACCGCCTCGTTCGCTAGCAATCCAACTTCCACCCTCCATTGTGGGTGCTGAATGCTATCCTTATATATCTGTAGATCTACCCAGTGCGGAGCATGGTCCGATATGGTAATTGCCGAATATTCTGCCCCCACCATCCCGGCCAGCAAGTCCCTACTCAGGACAAAGAAATCAATTCGGGAATACACCTTGTGGACGTGAGAGTAGAACGAAAACTCCCTCGCCGACGGCCGACTAAATCTCCACGGATCTGCTCCCCCCATTTGCTCCATGAACCCTCTCAGTTCCTTTGCCATCGCTGGCAACCTGTCCCGTTTATGAACACGACCGATCCAGGCTCGGGTCCAGGACTGTGTTAAAGTCCCCACCCATAATCGGTTTGCGCGAGTCCAAGTCGGGGATTTTCCCTAGCAACCTCCTGATAAAATCCATATCGTCCCAATTAGGGGCATACACACTAACCAAGACTTCTCGCACCTCTTCAGGCTTATCCCTAACCATAACAAATCTGCCGCCGCCATCCGTAACTGTACCCTCCGCCTCAAATCGAACCCTTTTATTAATCAGGATCGCAACCCCCCTAGTCTTAGTGTCGAGCCCCGAATGAAAGACCTGACTAACCCAGCCCTTCCTCAACCTAACCTAGTCTGCCACTTTCAGATGCGTCTCCTGTAGCATGACTACATCCGCCTGCAGAACCCGCAAATGCGCGAACACACCCGCCCTCTTCAATGACCCATTTAGCCCTCTAACATTCCAGGTGATCAGCCTGGTTGGGGGGCACTTTGCCCCCCCCCCCTTGCCGATCAGCCATCCCCTTTCCTTGGCCAGTCCCCCAGCCATGTGTCGTGCTTCCTCTGGCCCGCCTCCTGACCTCATTGTTCCATGTCCAATTTCCATCCTCGTCAGCAGATCAACTACCCCCCCCCCCCCCCCCTCCACCCCCCCAGCAACACCATCCTACCACCTAACCCCTGCTCTAATCTAACTATATGAACACCCCCCACCTGGCTTCCGTTGACTAGCCCACCCAGCTAGCCTGTTGGCTCCCAGCTTTGGCGACAGCGCGCCTCTCCCCATTGTTCCCTGGCTCCCCTCCCCCCGGCCCATCCATACCACTTCCCCAAACCAGCCCTGCTTAGACACATACTCTATACAAGTCAGACACATCCCCAACAATAGTGCAATTTAAATCAAACAAATAGAGATAAGAAGTACCAGGCACTCTCAGCCCTTGCCCTCCACACACAGAAAAAGATTGCAAAAAATTCCCCCGAAACCCCCATCATAACCACACCTTTTTAACTATTTTCTTTTTTATTTTCCCCCTTCCAAAACTCCAACCAAACAAGAAACCCAAAAAGGAAACATTCAGGGAAACCACGAGAAAGAACAAGAAAAACGCATCGCAACCAAAATACATCAACCTAAAAAGGATGAAAAAACAAAAAGAACGGACCCAAGCATGCAGGCATCTCTCAAAGCAAGAGAGAAACAAAATAGACTTAAAAGTTCTACTATGAGTCCAATTGGTCTCAGCCCAGAGCCAGCCGTTGCTTCATAACAAAGTCCATCGCCTCCTCGGGTTCCTCGAAATAGTGGTGCTGACTCTCATACGTAACCCACAGTCACGCCGGAAAAAGCAGCCCAAATTCACCTTGCTCTTACTCAAAATCTCCTTCACCTGCCTGTAGCCTCCCCTCCTCCTGGCCACCTCAGTGCTCAGGTCTTGGTAAACACGCAGGGTGCTATTGTCCCAGGTAGCTTTGTGTGCTCTTGGCCCATTGCAGAACTCGCTCCTTGTCCAGGTACCTGTGGAACCGGACCACCATCGCTCGTGCGGGATCCCCCTCGTTGCGGCTGCCTCACCTGCAATCTGTGTGCCCTGTCCACCACCTGCGGGTGAGGGAACACCTCGTTCCCCAGCAGCTACCCTCCATATATGCGGCAGTATCCAGCCCCTCAGCCCCCTCCGGGAGGCCAACGATTCTTACATTCTGCCGGCGAGATCTGTTGTCCAGGTCCTCCAGCCTTTCCAAGAGCATTTTGTGCAAATCCCTCAATCTCTGAATCTCCACGTCCGCCACCGTTTGAAAGTTGGCCTGCTCCTCCACCGTCTTCTCCAGCTCCTGGAGCTTCTCAGCCTGATCATCCAGCCTTTTTTCCAATCGGTCCATCGATTTCTGGAGTGGCTCCAAATTATCGTGCTTCAGAACTAAAAAGCCCTCCTGCGTGCCCTGTAGCAGCTGCTCCATTGTAGCCTGGGCAGTCGGCGCCTTGCTCTGGACATCGGCCATATTGGACTCTCTCACAGCCTCCACCGTGCCCTTGTTTGACCACTTCTTCTGCTGTTTATGGTCCCTCCGGCTTCTTAAGTCCATACAACTCTGTATGGGTTCAGTGCCCGAGTACTATTGCTTACCAGTTCTGTGCTCAAAAGTGCAAAAAGGTCGGGGGAAAAGGTCCGACCGAAACGGGAGCATCCAAATGTGCGACCTACTCCCTCATAGCCGCCACCAGAAGTCCCAGATCCTTATCCTTCTTGAGCAACAGGGAGATCGATGCCTGCCCCAAAGTCTGTGGCAACACCCCCTTCCCTAGTGCCTCCTAAAACATCCCCACCACTAGCGCCGCCAACTTATCTTTAAATTTCTTGTAATACTCCACCGGGGACCAGTCTGGCCCTGCTACCTTCCCCAACTGCATCCTCCCACTCGCATCTTTTATCTCCTGCTCCGCTATTGCCCCATCCAATATGTCCCTATCCCCCTCCCCAACCTTGGGTATTCCAAACCATCCAGGAATTCCTTCATCTCCCGATCTCCCCCCCCCCCCCCCCCCCCTCCTGTGGCTCTGACTTACATAATCTCTCGTAAAACTCCTCAAATCCCTTATTTATCTGATCCGGAGCCACTACCAACTTCCCTGCCCTATCCCGCACTTGAACAATTTCCCTAGCTGCTGCCTCTCTCCGAAGCTGGCCTGCTAACATGCACCCTGCCTTCTCTCCACATTTGTAAAGCGCTCCCCTTGCCCACCTCAATTGGCGCACCGCCTTCCTTGTGGACAGCCAGTCAAAACTCGCCTGTAGCTCCTTCCTCTTTTCTAACTTCGCTGGACCCCCGTCTTCTGCATAACTCCTGTCTACTTCCAACATCTTATCCAGTACCCTTTGTCTCTCCAACCCCTCCTCCTTATCCACCTTTTCCTTAAAGAAGCTCACCTACCCCTTCACCACTGCCTTTAGAGCTTCTCAAACCACCGCCTGCGAAACCTTCCCCGTACAATTGAACCCCACATATTCCTCGATTACTTTCCCAATCTTATCACGGAATCCTCGGTCCCCCAACAGCCCCACATCTAATCTCCACCCCAGCCTCTGTACTGTCCCCCTCTCCAACACTATATCCACCCAATGTGACGCATGATCCGATATCACAATTGCAGAGTATTCCGACCCCTTAACCCCTGCCAACAGCGCCTTCCCAACACAAAAAAGTCAATTCACAAATAAACCAGGTGGACCGAGGAGAAAAAAAAAAAGAGTACTCCCGCTCACCCGGGTGCAGAAGCCTCCAAGGGTCCACTCCTCCCATTTCCACCATTAGTCCAGCCACACCTTTGCCCCTGACCTGTCCAATCTTGGCTCCTGCACCAAGTTCCAGTCCCCCCCCCACTATCAATTCGTGTGAATCCATGTCAGGGAGGCCTCACACACCTTCTTCACAAATCCTACATCATCCCAGTTGGGACTATACACGCTTACCAGCGCCACCAGCCTCCCCTCCAGTGCCCCTGTCATTATCACATACCGGCCTCCCTGGTCTGCAACCACTTTCTCCATCTGGAACCGTACTCTTCTGCTAACCAGGATCACTACCCCTCGAGCCCTACCATCAAATCCCAAATGAAACACCTGGCTGACCCAGCTCTTCCTAAGCCTCACCTGGTCCTTCATCATCAAGTGAGTCTCCTGCAGCATCACCACATTGGCCTTCAAATCTTCCAGCACCCTTGATCTTTTGACTGGGCCAACAAACACCCTCACATTCTACGTAACCATCCTAACCGGGGGTCTCTCACTCCCCCTCCCTTCTTATCCACCATCATCGTAACACCAGGCCCTGCCAATGAGCCTGACCTGCCCCTATCCATTGTTAACATCGAACCCCCTCCCCCTCCCAGAATCCCCCTCTCCCGCACTTCCTCTCAAAAAACCCTCACCCAATATTGATCCCCCCCCCCACCACACCTCTTAGGCCCATCAAAACCTGCTCGCCAGGCTCCAATGTCCACAGTCCCTCCCCCCAACTCACCTCCATTCACCAGCCGACTTAAGTTAGCTAGTGTGGGAGCCCACACCCAAGGCTTTCCCTCCCGCCCAGTCCCAGGAAAACAATCAACCCAAACATCTCAATAAAATAACATAAGAACGTCGTAACAAAGAATGACACTCAAAAAAAAACTTAAACTCTATAACAGCGTGAAATAAATAAAGAACAATGTAGGTCAAACAATAACACATTTACACACGCTCCCAACTCCCCAATCGCAGTCCAAAACCCCTCTTCAGTTCCAGGCCTTCTTCCTTCACGAATGCCTCCGCCGCCTCCACCGTCTTGAAGTAGAAATCTCTGGCATTGTAGGTCACCCTCAGCTTCACTGGATAAAACACACCAAATCGCACCCCGCTGTTGTACAATGCCATCTTAACTCGGCCGAAAGCCGCTCGCATCTTTGCAGCTCCACCGTCAAGACCTGGTATATGCGAACTCCAGCACCAGCCTACTGCACCTCCCGCTTCTGCTTTACCCAATTCAACACCTTCTCTTTCATGGGGTGCTTGTGAAAGGCGATGATCACTGCCCTTGGCGACTCATTTAACTTTGGCTTCGGCCTCAGCAACCAATGGGCTCGGTCCAGTTCATACCTGGAGGGCTCCTCCCCCTCCCCCATCAACTCCGCCAATGTCTTGGCGAAGTACTCCTTCGGCCTCGAGCCCTCTACCCCTTCGGGCAAGCCCACAATCCTCAAATTTTGCTACCTCAAGTGGTTCTCCAGGTCCTCCAGCTTTGCTCGAAGCCCCTTATTGGCCTCGACCACCCTCCACAGCCCATCCCCCATTGAGGTGAGCTGATCGCTGTGCTGCGACATGGCCTCCTCCACTCCCTTCAACCTCTTGCTCTGCTCCCTCACCTCAGCCGATGCCTTTGCCACAGCCACTCTCACCGGGGCGACTGCCTCTTCTACCAACATCTTCAAAGCCACCACCATCTTCTTCCTCAACACCTCCATGTGCTTTGCAAACTGCTTCTGCAGCTCCAAAGACATCACCTCAGCCATCCTCTCTGCTGTGAACAGTGCAGTCCCACCAGGCAGCCCAGCCTCAGCCATCTTGCCAGCTCCTTGGCTGGTCCTCTCATTCAAAGGTGAATACCCACACCCTCCCTTCCTCACGGCTGTTTTTCTTAACACTTTTGACATCCTTTGCCTTCCTTGTATATTCTTTCAATCAACCATTTGCAAATTTCCCCCAAGACGGCACTTTAAAACTCCTAAAAGCACGCCTCAAGCAGGAGGCGATGTGATTTCCTCTCTACATGCCACCACCAGAAATTCAAGAAAATTGTACTGTGTAATGTCAAGACATTTATGCAAGGACAGAGTTTCAGTGCCAAATCCCTAGTGGTAACCCTAATCATACATATCAGCAAGCTATACCAGCCTCCCCCACCCCAACACACACAGTAATAGTATCCACCTCGGCTTTGCCACCACCATCGTTGACTCCAAAACATCAGGCTAGTCCTTTCAGCCAAGATCAAGCTTAGGATCAAGCGCGACATCAGGGACAGGATCTCTATCAAAGCTTCTATTCACTTCAAAAAGAAATAGCTTTTACTAGTTTGTAATTGACAACTTCCAGACAGCCAGATGACTGGATTGTTAATTTAATTTCCCTTCACGCTTGAATGGACCTCAAGTAACCTGCAGTAAAACTAATCACAATGTTTATAAACATCTAGGAGTTAGGTGCTTCAACTTCCTCTTTGTCTCAGCAGAAAGCAGTTAACTGCTTTTGATGTCATGAGCTGTCATTTATAGCTAGATGTTTATAAACATTTCACAGCAGGCTACTTGAGATCCATCAGGGGCAGGATTCTCTGTTTGAGAGATAATGTTTTCTTGTTGGAGCTGAAACAACTCTGGTTTGCGCTGTTGCTAGGAGCAGCACCCAGATGCGATCCACGGTCCCTTGCCATGCAAATATATGCATGGTGGATATCATGAGGAATCCATCACAAATCCAGTTATCGGGCCACCATTGTGAGCTGGCAACCCGATAGTGAGGTCCAGCAACTGCCAACCCCCACCCTGCTGACAAGTAGGAGCATCCTTCCACCACGGGAAGTGCTGGGTCACACAACCCCACAGTATGTTCGCATGAGGGTGACCTGACCCCACCAGACTCTCATCAGAAATCGCCACCAGACCCTCCCATTAGAAACCCCCACCAGAGGCCCCTCATATCAGAAAAAAAACCCATAACAGAGAACATCCCCCAGAAACAGAAACCTACACCCCCTATAACAGAGACCCCTACCACATCAGTCACCACTGCCTGGAAGCTAAAGAACAGTCCAGGCAGAAATAATGAAAAAAAATCACTGCTTTTTCTCTCTCACCTGTTCCTTACAACTGCTTCCTTTGGCAGATGTCTAAAAGCAACAGTTGTAACTTCATAGAAAGCAAAAGTCACATCACATGGCTTTAAATCCCCTCAGAGCCTTTGATTTGCAAGGCTTCTATTCACTTCCAAAATAAATAGCTATTACTAGTTTGCAATTGACAGCTTCCAGACAGCCAGATGTCTGGATTGTTTAATTTCATTTCCCTTCACGCTTGAATGGATCTCAAGTAGCCTGCTGTAAAACTAATCGCAATGTTTATAAACATCTACGAGTTAGGTGTTTTACTTTCCTCTTTTTCTCAGCAAAAAGCAGTTAACTGGTCATGAGCTGTCAATTATAGCTAAATGTGAATAAATATTGTGGTTAGATTCATGGCAGGCTACTTGAGATCTATTGAAGTGGGAAGGGAAATGAAATTAAAAAGTCCAGACTTGGCTGCCTGAAAGATGCCAATTACAGCCTAGTAAAAGCTATTTCTCTCTGGAATGTGGGGGACTCTGTTGGAAGGGGGGAATCTCTGGTAGGAGCAGTCTGGTGCGAGTTAGGTGGGCAGGATTTGCATTGTGGCGGGGAGGGGGCCCTGCAATGGACTTTGGGGGCACCTACCTTAAATACTTACCCCGTTGGCCCACCACACCAGCGCCACGCTTGCAAGTACCTGTACCAATCCACACCCGTGTGAATCCCAGCTCTGAGGGCCAGAGAATCACAGAGGCGTGAAGAATCTGGTGTCTAGTCTGTTAATTGAATGCAAATGAGTCATTTTGACCCATTTGCATCCTCCTGCTGGCGCAGGGCGTAAACCTGCCAGCGGGTGACCAGAGCATCGGAAACGGGCACCTATCCCATTTTTCCCCCTGACGTTGGATTCTCTGTCGCATCTGAAATTCCATTATGGCCGGAGGAGATTCTCGCCTGTTCTTGTCAGCTTGGATCTAGTATATCTCCTTTGTGGGGAGCAAGAATTGGATTCAATTTGAATTTGAATTGTTATTTTCAGAACAAGCAAGGAGATGGATTAAGGGTTTACTGGCTATGTGATTCTGGGAAAGGATTTTCTTTTAAAACACCAGACTAGGGAAAGGATAACTACATTTCCTTTCAATTACTAAATCAGACTACTTCCATATACTTAAGAGAGTCATTAGATTATGTTTGCACCTTTAATCGGATTGCTCACAATAAAAAATACACTGCAAAAATGTTACATGTCCAGGAAAGAGACATGCTGTAAGGAAACATGAATCAGACAACAGGTACCAGTAGTGCAGCTTGATTTTTGACTTTCTCTCTCTTTGAAGGAAGTCCTCTCGTTAGCAACGCTGCATATGCTCTCAGGTTCACATGTTAGACGGTCACGAGTTAAAGTAGTAAATTTACCAATAAATCTAAAGAGTAATATGTAACCCTGAAAAGGGCATTAACAAACAATTAACAAGAAAAAACTCTACATCTCTAGATCAATGAAGTTCTGTACCTGGATAAATATAAAATTCGCACTCCATTATTTTTCTAGTCTATTTCTATGTTTCAAAATATGTATTATGGAAAATGTACAGCTGAGACATGCTGTCAAAGCTTTCCGTCTTGCATTCATCAGGACAGATTTTCAAGAATCTCAAATCTCAAATGGAACAACACTTTCTACTGCATTTGAGGGTGCCGATTGGTTAAAACAATCCTATTTTCCAAATTGCTTCCTTCAGGTCTAACAAGTGGACTAAATTCTTTGGAAGTTGAGATGAGTAGTTTCGGCAACTGTGTGACTAGATACAGGTTCCACAGTAAGTGCCATAACCAGCTGACCTTGCAAAAGATTGTGGTCATTGGCAAATATACTTCAGTTTAACCATTTATGAGTTTCAAATTAAATACATGTCTCACTTACTTTCATCCATCTAAATAGGAAGCATTATATAATGCAGCCCTAAATACATTTATATAAAGGGACACAGGAAAAGGAATAGGGCATTTAGCCCCGAGCCTGTTCCACCATCCAATGTGATCATGGCAAACATGCATCACCTCTCCGTGTACACATCTTTTCCCCATACCCCTTAACACCTTTGGTTAACAAAAATCTAACAATATCAGATTTAACATTCAAAATTGATCTATCATCAATTGCGATGCGCAGAAAGGTGTTCCAAAGTTCTACCACGATTTGCATTTAGAAGTGTATCCTAACTTCACTCCTGAAAGACCTAATTCTAACTTTTAGGCATTGCTTCATATTGCTAGTGTCGAATCTAAGCAGGAATGCACAGTAGGATAGGAATGAACAAGGTTTATTATGGTATACACAATAAAAGCAACAACTCCTCTCCCCGAAGGGCACCCTGGGTGCAGATCGGGGTTGTATACTGAGAGGTTCCCCCTTGTTAAGGGGAAACACCGGCCTCAATTACGGGTGAATTCATACTCTGTGGTAAAGGCGGGAAAGCTTACAGAACATGGACCTTGGCCTCGATGCGCGTCGTAACACCTAGACATCCCAAACAGCATCTGTCTATATATCCCATCTCTTCCCCCTGATATCTTGGAAACTTCATTCAAATCACCCTTTAATTTTCTAAATTTCAAGGAATACAAGCTTAGTTTGTGCATCTCACATTGTAATTTAACCCTGGAGTCCAGGTATTAGTCTGCTAAATATCCTTTGCACCCCCCAAGGTGCAGTGTGGTGCCCAGGATTGCACTCAATACTTCAGCAGTGGTTGAACCAGGGTTTTTTTTTATAGTTGTAACATGACTTCTATTCCCTTGAGTGGGATTCTCTGGTCTCCCAGCCGCATGTTGCTCGGTGGGGGAGGCAAAGCACCGTTTGCTGGTGGCGGGATTCTTTGCTCCCAGAATTCCCATTGAAGCCACCCCACACTGCCGTGAATCTCACAGGCAGGTTGCACAAAGAATCCCTCCATCAGCGACCAGCTGGAGAATTCCTACCCTTGTATTCCAGTTCTCCAGATATAAAGGCCAGCCTTTTTGATCATTTTCTGCACCTGTTCTTGACATTTTTAGGATCTGTGTATCGAAATCACCAAGTTTTTTCGGACCACCTCTGTTTCTAGCTTTTCACCATTTATGAAGTACTATGTTCCAAAGACAGCATGGTGGCACAGTGGTTAGCACTACTGCCTCACAACAGCAGGGACCCGGGTTCAATTCCAGCCTCAGCTGACTGTGTGGAGTTAGTACATTCTCGCCATGTCTATGTGGGTTTCCTCCGGGTACTCCAGTTTCCTCCCACAGTGAAACATGTGTAGGTTAGGTGAATTGACCATGCTAACCAAAGAGAAAATGCTGGAGAATCTCAGCAGGTCTGGCAGCATCTGTAGGGAGAGAAAACAGCTAACTTTTCGAGTCAAGGGTCTTTTCTCTCCCTACATTCGCTGCCAGACCTGCTGAGATTTTCAAGCATTTTTCTTTGGTTTCAGATTCTAGCCTCTGCAGTAATTTGCTTTTGACCATGCTAAATTGGCCCTTAGTGTCCAAAAGGTTCGGTGTAGTTATTGGTTTACGGGATAGGTTGGGAGTGTGGGTCTAGGTGAGGTGCTCTTTCAGAGGGTCGGTGCAGACTAGAGGGGCGAATGGCCTCTTCTGCACTGTCGGGATTCTATGATCCATTTTAGGTCAAAGGTTGATAACTTCTCATTTGTCTACATTGGAATTTATTTGCCACAGTTTTGTCCAGTTGTATAATCTATCCTACACATAAACAAGGAGCAGGAGGAACAGGCCATTCAGCCGCTCGAGCCTGTTCTGCCATTTAACAAGAACATGGCTGATGATAATACCCTCAAATCTGCATCCAGCCTACCCTTGATTACCTCTTGCTTACCAGGAATCTATTCACCCCTGCCTTAAAAATGTTCAAAGACTCTGCTTCTACCACTTTTTCAGGAAGAGAGTTCCAAAGGCTCAGAGTGAAAAAATTTCCCTTCAAATCCATTGAAAATGTATGACTCCTTATTTTTAAACAGTGACCCCCAGTTCTAGTTTCTCTAACAAGGGGAAAAATCTAATCCACATCCGTCCTGTCATGGCCCCTCAAGATTTGTATATTTCAACCAAGTGACCTCTTCCTCTTCTAAACTCCAGCCAATACAAGCCTAGCCTGTCCAACCTTTCCTCCTAAGACAACCAGATATTATTCTGGTAAATCTTCTCTTGAACTGCTTCCAATTTATTTAAATTCATCCTTAAATAAGGCTAATATTGTTCCCAGTACTCCAAATGAGATCACACTGGTGCCCAGTACAACTGAAGCATAACCTCACTACTTTTTAATTCAATTCCCCTCACAGTTAACATTCTATTAGCTTTCTCAATTACTTGCTGTACCGACATACTAGTCTTTTGCGATTCATGTACCAGGGCACTGATGCACAATCAATAACTCTCGAGATAAGGTGAGTCATAACTAATAGGCTTTAATCAGCTAGAACTGTACCCAGCAGCTTCAATACAGAAAGTGAAGGCTGCTGGGACGGCATTGGTTCTTATACCCCGCCTTTCAGGGCAGAGCTATGTACGTTAGCCAATGGTAGACTCCTAGGTCTAGCCAATGGTCATCCACCTCTCAGGTACTGCAATACCTGGTATTAACACATTCACCCCCTGTTAAAAAGAACCCAGCGGGATGGTGGCCAGCGTTACTGTCGCCTTTTGCATGGTAGGACCAGGTATGGAGGTACCGTGATGTCGAGGGTAACAGAAAAAGTGTTTATGGTGCAGCAATCAGACCATCGGGTGGCCTGGTTGTCCTTCTGGAGCGTCTGGGCTTCGGCGATGATCCTGGTGGGGGGTCCGGCGGTTGCGACTCCGGGAACGTGGTGTCTTCCTCCCAGGTAGCTTCGTCACCCCTAGGCGGCAATGTTGGGGCGAAAAGTGGACAGGGGGAGGGGCACCTGTAGGGGGCGTCGGTGCTTGTTCGGCGCTGGGTAGGGGCGGCGGCAGTACTGACCCTCCGGTCAGGTGGTGTGGGGAGGGTGGGGGTGGGGGCAATGGTGCGGGTGCGCGTGGGGCTCCGGTGGGCGCCAGGTCCCGAAGGGAGACCGTGTGTCTTGGCGGCCGTCGGGGAACGCTACGTAGGCGTACTGGGGGTTGGCATGCAGCAGGTGGACCCTCTCGACCAACGGGTCCGACTTGTGCGCCGTCACGTTTCCGCAGCAGGACGGGTCCGGGTGTCGCTAGCCAGGTTGGGAGCGAGGTCCCGGAGGAGGACTTCCTGGGGAAAACAAGGAGACGTTCCGGAGGTGTCTGGTTTGTGGTAGTACAGAGCAGCGACCGGATGGAGTGAAGGGCCACTGGGAGGACTTCTTGCCAGCGGGAGACTGGGAGATTCCTGGACCGGAGGGCCAGCAGGACGGTCTTCCAGACCGTTCCGTTCTCCCTTTCTACCTGCCCATTTCCCCGGGGGTTGTAACTGGTCGTCCTGCTCGAGGCGATGCCCTTGCTGAGCAGGAATTGACGCAGTTCGTCACTCATACACTGTGAATGTATGCGGGGAAACCAAACAGTGTAAAGATACCCTGGAGGGCCTTGATGACGGTGGTTGTGGTCATGTCCGGGCAGGGGATGGCGAATGGGAACCGGGAGTACTCGTCAGTCACGTTCAGGAAGTACGTGTTGCGGTCGGTGGAGGGGAGGGGGCCTTTAAAATCCATGCTGAGGCGTTCAAAGGGACGGGAAGCCTTTATCAGATGCGCTCTCTCTGGCCGGTAGAAGTGCGGTTTGCACTCCGCGCAGATTTGGCAGTCCCTGGAGACTGTCCTGACCTCCTCGATGGAGTAGGGCAGGTTGCGGTCTTGATGAAATGAAAGAAACAAGTGACCCCCGGGTGGCAGAGGTCCTCGTGGAGGGCTCGGAGGCGGTCCACTTGTGCGGTGGCACAAGTGCCGTGGGACAGGGCATCAGGAGGCTCGTTCAGCTTCCCGGGACGGTACAAGATCTCATAATTGTAGGTGGAGAGTTCTATCCTCCAGTGCAAGATCTTGTTGTTCTTAATCTTGCCCCGCTGCGCATTATCGAACATGAAGGCCACCGTCCTTTGGTCCGTGAGGAGAGTGAATCTCCTGCCGGCCAGGTAATGCCTCCAGTGTCGCACAGCTTCTACTATGGCCTGGGCCTCCTTTTCGACCGAGGAGTGGCGAATTTCGGAAGCGCGGGAGAAGAAAGCCACGGGCCTGCCCGCCTGGTTGAGGGTGGCCGCCAGAGCAACGTAGGACGCATCGCTCTCGACCTGGATGGCACGCATCGTGGCTTTTGCGATGTCCGCTTTGATGCGGCAGAAGGCCTGGCGGGCCTCGGTCGACAGGGGGAAGGTGGTGGACTGGATCAGGGGTCGAGCCTTGTCGGCGTAATTAGGGACCCATTGTGCATAATAGCTGAAGAACCCGAGGCAGCGCTTTAGGGCCTTGGGGCAGTGAGGGAGGGGAACTCCATGAGGGGACGCATGCGTTCAGGGTCGGGGCCTATGACTCCACTTCGCACTACGTAGCCTAGGATGGCCAGGCGGCCGTGCTAAACAGGCATTTATCCTTATTGTAGGTCAGATTAAGGATATTTGCGGTCTCGAGAAATTTTCAAAGGTTGGTGTCGTGGTCCTGCTGGTCATGGCCGCAGATGGTGACGTTATCAAGATACGGGAACTTTGCGCGTAAGCCGTACCGGTCAACCATTCGGTCCATCTCACGTTGGAAGACCGAGACCCCGTTCGTGACACCGAAGGGAACCCTTAAAAAGTGATAGAGCCGCCCATCTGCTTCGAAGGCAGTGTACTGGCGGTCACCATTACGGAGGGGTAGCTGGTGGTAGGCAGACTTGAGATCCACCTGGAGAAAACCTTGTATTGAGCAATTCTGTTTACCAGGTCGGCTATACGGGGGAAGAGGGTACGCGTCCAGTTGCGTAAACCTGTTGATGGTCTGGCTACAGTCGATGACCATCCTATGTTTCTCCCCGGTCTTTACCACCACTACTTGAGCCCTCTGGGGGCTGTTGCTTGCTTCGATGACCCCTTCCTTCAGCAGCCTTTGGACCTCTGACCTGATGAAGGTCCGGTCCTGGGCACTGTATCGTCTGCTCCTGGTGGCGACGGGTTTGCAATCCGGGGTAAGGTTCGCAAACAGGGAAGGCGGGTCGACCTTAAGGGTCGCGAGGCCGCAGACAGCAAGGGGGGATATAGGGCCGCCAAATTTAAAGGTCAGGCTTTGCAGGTGGCAGTGGAAATCCAGCCCGAGAAGGGTGGCTGCGCAGAGGTGCAGCAGAATGTACAGGTGGAAATTGCAGAATTCCCTGCCTTGGACAGTGAGGTTGGCTAGGCAGAACCTCTTTATCTCCACTGTGTGTGACCCGGAGGCCAGGGAGATCCGTTGGTTTATGGGATGGGTGACAAGAGAACAGCGCCTTACCGTGTCAGGGTGGACAAAGCTTTCAGTGCTCCCAGAGTCGATGAGGCACGGCGTCATGTGGCTGTTGATGGTGATCGTTGTAGTGGCTTTCGCTAGCGTCCTGGGCCGAATCTGGTCCAGGGTAACAGAGGCCAGCTGCAGTAAGGAGGAGTTCTGGTCGGGCAGTGAGTAGTCGACTGTGCTGGGGGCCTGAGACCCCATCCAAGGTGGCGCCAGCCACGGGTCGCACATGGAGTCCGGGGATGTCGAAGATGGCGGCGGCGAGGGACAAAATGGCGGCGCCCACCCATCCAGCGTGGTGGCCGGGGGGCAAAATGGCCGCGGCCGTGGGTCGCACGCTGCCTGGGGATAGGAGGGCGGCGGTGGGCCTTGGACGACCGGGGCCTGGAAGAAAGGCTGCTGATAGTCGCTGGAGACCGCGGCCACGGCGCGGGCCTGGCAGACCGCGACATAGTGGCCTTTCTTGCCGCACCCTTTGCAGGTGGCGGCGCGGGCCGGGCAACGAGCGCGCGGATGATTCACCTGCCCGCAGAAGAAGCAGCGTTGGCCGGCGGTTATAGCGGGCCGTCTCGCCGCGCAGGCCTGCGGGGTTAGCGGGAAAGTCTGGGGGGTTGCCGCGACGGGGTGCCACGCAGCCCAGGGGGGCGCCGTGCGTCCGGGAGCAAAAGCCAGTGCGTTTTTATACGCAACGTCCATGGACCCCGCCAGGGCCCGTGCCCCAGTGAGGCCCAGTGTGTCCATTTCAAGGAGCCTTCGGCAGATGTCGGGGGAAGTCATACCTGCCACGAAAGCATCCCGAATTAAAAGTTCCGTGTGCTCGTTCCCCGTAACTGGTGGGCAGCCATAGTTTCTGCCCAGCACTAGTAGTGCCCGATAGAAGTCTCCAGTGTTTCTTCAGGGCTTTGCCTTCTAGTTGCCAGCAGGTGACGGGCGTAGACCTGTTTCACAAGGCGGATGTAATGTCCTTCTAGCAGCTCGGTAGCTGCAGCATAGTTCGCCGCCTCTTCGATCAAAAGGTAGATCCCAGGGCTGACCCGCGAGCGTAGAAGGTGCATTTTCTGCCTTTCAGTGGGGGTGTCGGCGGCCGTGTCAAGGTAGCCCTTAAAACACGCCAGCCAATGCTTGAAAATAGCAGCAGAGTTGTCTGCGTGGGGGCTGAGCTGAAGGCACTCCGGCTTGATGCAGAGATCCATCCTTTCAGAAGTAATAGCTGATTAAATTGATGCACAATCAATAACTCTCGAGACAAGGTGAGTCATAACTAATAGGTTTTAATCGGCTAGAACTGTACCCAGCAGCTTCGATACAGAAAGTGAAGGCTGCTGGGACGGCATTGGTTCTTATACCCCGCCTCTCAGGGCAGAGCTATGCACGTTAGCCAATGTAGACTCCTAGGTCTAGCCAATGGTCATCCACCTCTCAGGTACTGCAATACCTGGTATTACCACAGGCACCCAAACTCCTTTGCTGCTCAGAGCTCTGAAATCTCTCACCATCGAGATAAGATGCGTTTTCCTTATTCTTCCTCACACAGTCCAAAAATGTGCAGGTTAGGTGGATTGGCCATGATAAATTTCCCCCAGTGTCCAAAAAGGTTAGGTGGGGTTACTGGGGATGGGGATAGGGTGGAGGCACGGGCTTAAGTGGGTTCTCTTTCCAAGGGCCCTTGATGGGCTCAATGGCCTCCTTCTGCACTTTAAATTCTATGATTCTATGATGTTCTACCCTCTCAAAGAGCCGGATCATCCTTACCCTTGTGAGATGTGCACTATATACCACCTTCAGCTGTATCAGCCCCAACCTCGCGCATGAGCTGGAGGCATTCACTCTCCGGTGTACTTAACACCAGAACCCCTCCTCCATACCCTCTCCCAACTCTTCCTCCCACTTTGCTTTGATCCCTTCCAGTGGTGCCTTCTCCTCTCCCGAAATAGCCATAAACCGCCGACACTACCCCCTTCTCCAGTCACCTGTCATCAGCACCTGCTCCAGCAATGTGGAGGTCGGCTCCACCGGGAAGCTCTGTATCTCCTTCCTAGCAAAGTCTCAAACCTGCATGTATCTAAACAGTTCCTCCTACTCCAGCCCATACTTCGCTCTCAGCTCCTTCAATCTTCAAGCCGACCCCCAAAAAACAAATCTTTTAGTGTCCTAATTCCCTTCTTCTCCCATTTCCTAAAATTTCCATCCCACTTCCCTGGCTCAAATCTATGGTTCTCCCGAATCGGCATTTCCTTTGACCCTGCCCTCAACCCGAAGTGCTGCAGAAACTGCCTCCAAATTCTCAAAGACCTATTAGTACCGGACTCCGAGTCCCTCCCCGAGGCCATCGGGAGCGGCGGTTTCGTTAGCGCCATCAATTCCGACCCCCTACCCAAACTCTCCTCCATTCTGACCCATTGGGAGTCAACCCCTCTGACCCAGCTCCGTACCTTCTCCACATTTGCCGCCCAGTAATAATACATCAGGTTCGGAAGACCCAAATCCCCTGCCTGCCTTCCTCTCTATGGCAGCACCTTTCTGATTCTGGCCACCTTCCCTCCCCATATGTACGAAGTAATCCTTCCATCAATCTCTCTGAAAAAAGCCTTTGGCAGGAAAATTGGCAGGCATTGAAAAATAAACTGAAATCGCGGCAACACGTTCATTTTAACCGCCTGTACCCGACCCACCAGTGACAGAGGGAGACCATCCCACCTTGCCAGATCAGCTTTCACTCTCCCCACCAAACTAGAAATGTTGTACCTGTGGAGCCCCCCTCACTCCCGGGCAACCTGCACCCCCAGGTACCTAAAGTGAGTCCCTCCCCTACGGAATGGCAGCCCCCCCATCCCTGCCCCCACACCCGGCCGAGATACCACAAAATACTCACTCTTGCCTAGATTCAGCTTGTACCCAGAGAAAGACCCAAATACTCGAAGCAGCTCCAATATTCCCCCTTTCGACACACTCACTTCCGACACGTATAACAGCAAGTCATCGGCATATAAGGACACCCTATGCTCCATCCACCACCACCCCCCCCCGCACTATTCCTTTCCATATCCCTGAACTTCTTCATTTGATGGCCAATGACTCAATCGCGAGTGCAAACAGCAGGGGGGAACATAGGACATCTCTGCCTTGTCCCACAGTGGAGAGAAAAGTATCTCGAACTGATGTTGTTTGTGTGGACACTCGCCCTCGGCTCCTTATACAGTCGCTTTACCCAGTTCACAAATCTTGGTCCAATCCCAAATCACTCCAGAACTGCCATCAAGTACCCCCATTCTACCCGGTCAAATGTCTTCTCAGCGTCCAATGCCACAACCACCTCTGTTTCCTTCCCCTCCGCCTGTGCCATAACGACGTTCAATACCCTTCTAACGTTTGAAAAGTGCTGCCACCCTCTCACGAACCCTGTCTGATCTTCACCTATCACCTTCGGGAGGCACTCCTCCAGCCTACCCGCCAGTACCTTTACCAATACTTTTGCGTCCACATTCAGAAGTGATATGGGCCGATACGACCCACATTCCGTCGGATCCTTATCTTTTTTTAGCAACAGGGAACTCGATGCCTGCCCCAAAGTTTGTGGCAACATCCACTTCCCTATCGCCTCTTCAAACATCCCCACCATCATGGGTGCCACCTTATCCTTGAAGTTTTCATAATATTCCACCGGAAACCCATCCAGCCCTGCCACCTTCCCCGACTGCATCCTCCCAATCGCATCCTTTGCAATAGCATAGTCATATGGTCCTTTTAAGATCAGTCACTGAATCACTTTAAAACATTTTTTAATACAACCATCAATTGCTGCACGTAAATTGAACATCACTGCTCACCACACATTGGCATGCACTCTCCAAAAGTTTTAAAACTTGTTTACATTACTCATTGCACAATGAGCCACATGTAGCATTTGTTATGACACCCTGGGTTAGTGCACGATCAAAGAGAGAGAGAGAGAGAGAAAGCAGGTCCTTGTCTATGTTTGCAGCTTGTAAGTTTCCCTAAAGATTCATTCATTCAGGTTCTTTGTAGCTTCCGAAATACAACAGTTATGCAGTTTTCCTGGAGAAAACATGGAGGAGGGAGGGTGAATAGGTCCTTGCCTTTGTGTGTCTAGCACAACGGTTTCCTGAGTTTTTCGAGAATCATCCCACTGAGGTAAAGCCCAATCACCACCTGTTAACAGGCACTGTATGGCCTTTTGGCCAATTCATTTGCCACCGGCCAATCAAATGAACCAAATCCAACCCCATCTCTCTCTCTGATGCCGAAAGGTCAGAGGTCTCCTATTCAAACTAGCAGCGCGTTCCCTGCTGTAACTTCTGAATTCTTCACTCCTCTCTGCTGCTTGACTTAAAGACTCATGTCCATTAATCATCCATGGATCAAAAATGAAAACGGCAAAATAAAAAAGATGAAATAAGAGAATAAAAGAAAGACCCTTACACATTAAAGGCTAAGTGGACACTAGAAAAGCCCTTCCTGGTGATTCTCTTATTTCCAATTTCTTTTACTTTGTGGTTATCATTTTGATCCATGGATATTCATTGAACATATATCTTTAAGTTGAGCAGAGGAAGCGAGGAGTTCAAAAGTTGCAAAATGGCACACTGTGCTGTGGAGGTTTAGCTTCTGAACAGAAAAACTCAGATGGGACTTTCGGTGGCGGCCTTAGTCTGATCGGTCGCACACGGGGTAGCTCCTGCCTGGGAGGTGTTGGTTTTGGTCTTTGTTCCCGATTAATGGGGGGGATTTTGATGGATAAAATGTGAGGAGACTGGAAGGTGACTGTTTCTCCTCCAGATTGGAATGCTTATGGAGTATCGAACCCGGTTCAAGTCAGTGAGAGCCCTGGCCCAGGAGTTGGAGAAAACCCGTGGCGCAGCACAAGATGAGAAGATGGCGGAAGGGGAGGAGTCGTTTACGTCGGTTAAACTGCCGCTGGAGCAATTGAAAAGTTTTATTCAGGAGGAATTTTGGCAGCAGCGAAAGTTGATGCAGGGAGACTGGCCGAGTGCGATTGAGAGGGCAGTAGCACCTCTTCACAGGACCTTGGATCAGGTGGAGAAGCACTTTGAGGCACAAGGAGCAACAATCCAGGAGGTGGAAAAGGTGGTGACCAACCAGAGTGACTGGATTG
Organism: Scyliorhinus torazame; assembly: GCF_047496885.1. Lineage (NCBI taxonomy): Eukaryota > Metazoa > Chordata > Chondrichthyes > Carcharhiniformes > Scyliorhinidae > Scyliorhinus > Scyliorhinus torazame. Next base: position 138,235,143 of record NC_092723.1, read on the forward strand.
TGTCATTTGAGGAGGAGATGGCGATCCTGGGGGATGTCTGTAGGGTGTTGCAGCGAGCGTGGATGACCAAGACAATCGGTTTCGGCGGCAAAATCTTCATATTGTGGGCCTGTAGGAGGGCATGGAGGGAACACTGCCACAGGCTACGTCACAAAAATGTTCACAAAGTTGGTTCAGGAGAGGGATTTTGACAAGGGCCCGGAGGTGGAACTGTGCCCAAGGTCCTTGAGGCAGAAGCTGAGGGCTGGGGAACCGCCGCAGGCGGTGAGTACGTATGCATATGTTTCAGGAGAAAGAAAAGATCTTGTGGTGGGCCAAGGTGCATCGGTACTGCAGTTGGGAGACAATCGGACTCAGATCTACCAGGACCTGGCCAAGAGATGGGTGGAGTTTAATAAGGCTAAGGCAGCGCTTTTTCAGCGCAAGGTTCGGTTTGGGGAGCTGCACCCAGCCAAACTTTGGCTTACGAGGGCCGGGAATATTATTTCTTGACGCTGGAGGAGGCAAATTACTTTGTTAAGGTGCACGGGTTGGGGCAGGGCTGAGTACTGGACTTTTGTACCGTGTGTATTTTTGGGAGAGATCTGTGATTTTTGTACCCTTTTGTATTTTGTGTACTTTGCTTAGCTTTTTGCACCTCTGGTGCACAGTTGTGCCTTTTTGTACCTGTATACCCTTTGTGCAGTCATGATTGGTTGTTTGTGCTTATGCGGACTGTTGGGAATAATTGGTAATTTTGTCTATGGTGTAATCGTTTCATTGTTATGGAAGCAGGATGTTGAGGGAGGCGATATGGGGGTGGGTGGAGGAGGGGATGAGGTGGTGCAAGCAGAACTGAGGATGGGTAGTTTAGAAGGCGCAGGCAAGGCCCTTTGTCTGGGCCTCCAGGTGGGAGTCGCCATAATAGCAGGAGTTGCTGGTGGACGGAAGCAGAGTGGTGGGGGTGGAGGCTGTGGTGGTTAGCCTGAGTGGGAAGGAGGGTGTAGGAGGGTGGGTGGTTTGGCAATGCACATGGTATGATGGTGGAGCTTGGGTGAGGATGGAAAGGCAGTCATCTTGGGTGGGCCCGATTTTGTGAAAGGATGGAGATTTGGGCGGAGTCAAAGTTGGGTGAGCATGGCGGGGGGGGGGGCGGGGGGTAGGTAGGTTTGTGATAGTGAGCGGCGTATTAGCAGAGCACCGGTGGTACGGTGGTGCAATTGGGATAACGAGGACTTTATGAGGAAGTTGTTTGGGTCTATCCCGGATTTGGATTTGCACCAATTCATCGTGGGCGGGGTCTTTAATTGTGCAGTGAAGCCTAAGTTGAATAGATCGACTCCTAAATCAATGCCCAGGTCGGGGATGATGAGGGACCTGGGGGCGTTCATGGACCAGATAGGGGGTGCGGACTGTGGAGGTTTAAGCACCCTTCTTCTCCCATATTCATCGGACATACTCCAATGTCAATTTTTTTGCAGTGGGTAAAGCGGTTCTGTCGGAGGTTGAGGGGGTGGAATATGCGGGAATAGCGATCTTGGACCACACGCCACACTATTTGGATGTTAGGTTTAGGTTGGGGAAGGTACAGATACAAGGGCAGAGGTTGGATTTGGTATTTGTAATAACCTGCACAGGACTCATCCACCTGGGGATGATTGTTCCCCGCGTTCAATTGGACTGGGTTAATCCAGCACCAGCATAAAAGGCAGGTAGCTGTAGAGCCAGCTAAAAAGGAATGAGGACCCGGTGAAAGGGAACCGGGCCCTGTGCATGTATGATGCTGTTGCTGAAATAAAGGACTTTTGAGAAGCTCGTTGGACTCCCCTGGCTTTATCACTGTAAGAGGGACTGGGAAAAAGCAGTCAGTGCAGGGATCCCCTGCGGTCGTTCCCCTGAGAAACAAGTATACCGCTTTGGATACTTGTGGGGGGGACGACTTACCGGGGTAAGCCATGGGGTACGGGCCTCTGGCACGGAGTCTGTCCCTGTTGCTCAGAAGGGAAGGGGCAAGAGGAGCAGAGCATTAGTAATTGGGGACTCTATAGTCAGGGGCACAGATAGGAGATTTTGTGGGAGCGTGAGAGACTCACGTTTGGTATGTTGCCTCCCAGGTGCAAGGGTACGTGATGTCTCGGATCGTGTTTTCCGGGTCCTGAGGGGGGAGGGGGAGCAGCCCCAAGTCGTGGTCCACATTGGCACTAACGACATAGGTAGGAAAGGGGACAAGGATGTCAGGCAGGCTTTCAGGGAGCTAGGATGGAAGCTCAGAACTAGAACAAACAGAGTTGTTATCTCTGGGTTGTTGCCCGTGCCACGTGATAGTGAGATGAGGAATAGGGAGAGAGAGCATTTAAACACGTGGCTACAGGGATGGTGCAGGCGGGAGGGATTCAGATTTCTGGATAACTGGGGCTCTTTCTGGGGAAGGTGGGACCTCTACAGACAGGATGGTCTACATCTGAACCTGAGGGGCACAAATATCCTGGGAGGGAGATTTGTTAGTGCTCTTTGGGGGGGTTTAAACTAATGCAGCAGGGGCATGGGAACCTGGATTGTAGTTTTAGGGTAAGGGAGAATGAGAGTATAGAGGTCAGGAGCACAGATTTGACGTCGCAGGAGGGGGCCAGTGTTCAGGTAGGTGGTTTGAAGTGTGTCTACTTCAATGCCAGGAGTATACGAAACAAGGTAGGGGAACTGGCAGCATGGGTTGGTACCTGGGACTTCGATGTTGTGGCCATTTCGGAGACATGGATAGAGCAGGGACAGGAATGGATGTTGCAGGTTCCGGGGTTTAGGCGTTTTAGTGAGCTCAGAGAAGGAGGCAAAAGAGGGGGAGGTGTGGCGCTGCTAGTCAAGAGCAGTATTACGGTGGCGGAGAGGATGCTAGATGGGGACTCTTCTTCCGAGGTAGTATGGGCTGAAGTTAGAAACAGGAAAGGAGAGGTCACCCTGTTGGGAGTTTTTTATAGGCCTCCTAATAGTTCTAGGGATGTAGAGGAAAGGATGGCGAAGATGATTCTGGATAAGCGCGAAAGTAACAGGGTAGTTATTATGGGAGACTTTAACTTTCCAAATATTGACTGGAAAAGATATAGTTCGAGTACAATAGATGGGTCGTTTTTTGTACAGTGTGTGCAGGAGGGTTTCCTGAAACAATATGTTGACAGGCCAACAAGAGGCGAGGCCACGTTGGATTTGGTTTTGGGTAATGAACCAGGCCAGGTGTTGGATTTGGAGGTAGGAGAGCACTTTGGGGACAGTGACCACAATTCGGTGACGTTTACGTTAATGATGGAAAGGGATAAGTATACACCGCAGGGCAAGAGTTATAGCTGGGGGAAGGGCAATTATGATGCCATTAGACGTGACTTGGGGGGGATAAGGTGGAGAAGTAGGCTGCAAGTGTTGGGCACACTGGATAAGTGGGGCTTGTTCAAGGATCAGCTACTGCGTGTTCTTGATAAGTATGTACCGGTCAGGCAGGGAGGAAGGCGTCGAGCGAGGGAACCGTGGTTTACCAAGGAAGTGGAATCTCTTGTTAAGAGGAAGAAGGAGGCCTATGTGAAGATGAGGTGTGAAGTTTCAGTTGGGGCGATGGATAGTTACAAGGTAGCGAGGAAGGATCTAAAGAGAGAGCTAAGACGAGCAAGGAGGGGACATGAGAAGTATTTGGCAGGAAGGATCAAGGAAAACCCAAAAGCTTTCTATAGGTATGTCAGGAATAAGCGAATGACTAGGGAAAGAGTAGGACCAGTCAAGGACAGGGATGGGAAATTGTGTGTGGAGTCTGAAGAGATAGGCGAGATACTAAATGAATATTTTTCGTCAGTATTCACTCAGGAAAAAGATAATGTTGTGGAGGAGAATGCTGAGCCCCAGGCGAATAGAATAGATGGCATTGAGGTACGTAGGGAAGAGGTGTTGGCAATTCTGGACAGGCTGAAAATAGATAAGTCCCCGGGACCTGATGGGATTTATCCTAGGATTCTCTGGGAGGCCAGGGAAGAGATTGCTGGACCTTTGGCTTTGATTTTTATGTCATCATTGGCTACAGGAATAGTGCCAGAGGACTGGAGGACAGCAAATGTGGTCCCTTTGTTCAAAAAGGGGAGCAGAGACAACCCCGGCAACTAAAGACCGGTGAGCCTCACGTCTGTAGTGGGTAAAGTCTTGGAGGGGATTATACGAGACAAGATTTATAATCATCTAGATAGGAATAATATGATCAGGGATAGTCAGCATGGCTTTGTGAAGGGTAGGTCATGCCTCACAAACCTTATTGAGTTCTTTGAGAAGGTGACTGAACAGGTAGATGAGGGTAGAGCAGTTGATGTGGTGTATATGGATTTCAGCAAAGCGTTTGATAAGGTTCCCCGCGGTAGGCTATTGCAGAAAATACGGAGGCTGGGGATTGAGGGTGATTTAGAGATGTGGATCAGAAATTGGCTAGCTGAAAGAAGACAGAGGGTGGCGGTTGATGGGAAATGTTCAGAATGGAGTACAGTCACAAGTGGAGTACCACAAGGATCTGTTCTGGGGCCGTTGCTGTTTGTCATTTTTATCAGAGGAAGGCGCAGAAGAGTGGGTGAGTAAATTTGCAGACGATACTAAAGTCGGTGGTGTTGTCGATAGTGTGGAAGGATGTAGCAGGTTACAGAGGGATATAGATAAGCTGCAGAGCTGGGCTGAGAGGTGGCAAATGGAATTTAATGTAGAGAAGTGTGAGGTGATTCACTTTGGAAGGAATAACAGGAATGCGGAATATTTGGCTAATGGTAAAGTTCTTGAAAGTGTGGATGAGCAGAGGGATCTAGGTGTCCATGTACATAGATCCCTGAAAGTTGCCACCCAGGTTGTGAAGAAGGCCTATGGAGTGTTGGCCTTTATTGGTAGAGGGATTGAGTTCCGGAGTCAGGAGGTCATGTTGCAGCTGTACAACTCTGGTACGGGCGCATTTGGAGTATTGCGTACAGTTCTGGTCACCGCATTATAGGAAGGACGTGGAGGCTTTGGAGCGGGTGCAGAGGAGATTTACCAGGATGTTGCCTGGTATGGAGGGAAAATCTTATGAGGAAAGGCTGATGGACTTGAGGTTGTTTTCGTTGGAGAGAAGAAGGTTAAGAGGAGACTTAATAGAGGCATACAAAATGATCAGGGGGTTAGATAGGGTGGACAGTGAGAGCCTTCTCCCGCGGATGGAAATGGCTGGCACGAGGGGACATAACTTTAAACTGAGGGGTAATAGATATAGGACAGAGGTCAGAGGTAGATTCTTTACGCAAAGAGTAGTGAGGCCGTGGAATGCCCTACCTGCTACAGTAGTGAACTCGCCAACATTGAGGGCATTTAAAAGTTTATTGGATAAACATATGGATGATAATGGCATAGTGTAGGTTAGATGGCTTTTGTTTCGGTGCAACATCGTGGGCCGAAGGGCCTGTACTGCGCTGTATTGTTCTATGTTCTATGTTCTATCACATTGGCGATGATGATGAATTGGAGCTGTCGGCGTGCTGCTTGTTCGGCTGAGCTACCTCCCGGGAAATTTTTTTTTTTTTTTTTTAAAAGAGCGGACTACGGTACCGAGTTTGTTTCTGTGGGTTTTTTTTTAGAGCCTCTAATGTCATGGAAGGCGAGAGCCTGGTCGAGTTTTTTTTTTGTTGCTGCCGGCTTGTGAAGTGTGTCCGCTGGGAGTGATCTGGAGTCTGATGTGTCCGGCAGTACCAGATGCGGTATCATTCTGGTGTGGGTCACGTAGCGTTTCGTCCATCTCTGTCTGCTGTTGTTTCCTGATGCTGGCAGAGCGGTCCACCAGGAAGTCCGTTCTCGAGTTGCCGCCGCCGTTTTGGAACGTCATTCTGGTCGTGAGTGCATCGTTGTGTTTGGAAGACTGTTCTGCGGCAGCTTGGACTGTGGGATTTGCAACAGTGATGTTTTGCCTGCGACCTGACCGTCATTGTACGACTGCAGGTTTTGTGCCTAAGGACTCTGGTGTGGAGTTGACTGGACATTCCATATGTGACTTCTGGTCCTGTGGAAGCTTGCATAGAACCCTGCTGTTTTTTCAAAATTTGCGCTGTGTGTTTATTTGCCTGTGTACTGTAAGAATGTCGGGGCGACAGCTCCCTGGGCATTTTGGTAGGTGTTTTATTTCTTGGGGGTAGAATTTAGAGTGCCCAATATTAAAAATTAAAGGGACGTTGTCTGATGTTCCCCCCCCCCTGTTCCATCTGTGGCTGGAAGGCATGCCATGCCGATGGGCCTTGGGTTAATGGGTCCGATCGATGCTGTGTCGCGCGCCGTCCCCGGGTTTGGCTGTTGGCAGCTTCGCCCCGTGTGACTGATGAGGGTGTTGGGCCGGACGTAATGCTGGGTGGAATACACGTCTGCCCGTCCTGCTTCCCCGTTCGGTGGAGCCTTATCCAAACCAATTTTTTTTTAGGTATGTTGTCTGGTCACTGTGGGGTTTGCACCTGTTTGGCCTCTCCTATCCACTCCTCCTAAATGGCTGTCCTTGTGAGGGGTTTCGGGCTTTGGGGGGGGGGGGGTGTAATTAATAACCTGCACAGGACTCATCCACCTGGGGATGATTGTTCCCCGTGTTCAATTGAACTGAGTTAACCCAGCACCAGCATAAAAGGCAGACAGCTGTAGAGCCAGCTAAAAAGAAATGAGGACCCGGTGAAAGGGAACCTGGCCCTGTGCATGTATGATGCTGTTGTTGAAATAAAGGACTTTTAAGAAGCTCGTTAGACTCCCCTGGCTTTATCACAGTATTTTTGGCTGATGAGGAGTTTTATGATAAGGCAGTACTGGAAATTAAGAATTATGTTGAGCTTAATCAAAACAGGGAAGTCACTGCAGCCACGTTCTGGCAGGGATTGAAGGCAGTGGTTCGGGGGTAAATTATTCCATTTAAGGCCCATTGAGATAGGGTTGAGAGGGAGGAGAAGCAGAGGTTGTTGGGAGGCATTGTGGACGTGGATCGTAAGTACTCGGTGGCCCCAACTAAGGAGTTGCTGGCAGAAAGGAAGAAGCTGGAGGGGCAGTTTGATTTGTCGACAACTGGGAAGGCGGTGGGTCAGCTACACCGGCTACGAGGGGTGCAGTATGAGTACGGTGAGAAGGCAAGGTATCGCAGCACCCACTGTCCGCTAACAGCCCTGAGTTTAGCCTCCATCCAGCTTTCTGTTCCTCCAGCCAGTGCGGCGCGAGGTCAGAGATCACAACTCCAGCATAGTTTGCACCACCACCACCTACACCTCTCAGCTCACCACAAAAAGAAAAATCAATCTGAAGTATATTTTGTACACGTGTGAGAAGGAGGAGTACTCTCTCTCCCCCAGGTTCTCAAACCTCCACCGGTCCACCATATCATTCCTTTCCATAAACCCTCCCAGCTCCTTCGCCATCTGCAGCCTTCCCATTGACCTGGGGCTCGACCTGTCCACCCTAGGCTCCAGCACACAATTAAAGTCCCCTCCCATGATCAACTGGTGCATGGCCAAGTCTGGAATCGCTCCCAGCAACCCCCTCCCAAAACCCATGTTGTCCCAATTCGGTGCATATACATTCACTAGCACCACCGGTGTCCCCTCCCGCACCCCGCTCACTATCATGTATCTCCCACCCGGGTCCCACAACTCCTTGGCACTTATAAACCCTGTCTTCTAACTCACAGAATGGCCACTGTAGCCACCTAAATTGGCCAACTCCCGATTTAAAATGGCGAACAGCAAAGGCTGATGGGAAAATCAGCCAACAAGACAGAAACCAGTGGCTGCAGGTTTGCTGTGTATTTACCTCTGCAAAAACCAGACAACATCGATACCAGTGACCATCAGCATAATAAAGAAGCAGCCATCTGCATACTGATGAGCAATCCCCGGGATTAATAAGTAACATTTTTGACACACAAAGCAAAGCCAGACTCCTCGGCGCCAGCAGGGGCCAACACAAAGGAGGTGAACGAGCACCTCAAGACCCCCCATCGATTAGGGACCCGCTCCAGTATTGGAGAAAATTGATCCAAGCGATTGGAACAAAGTCCAATCACTTGGGATCAGGTACAGGGTCCGCCCCGAAAGGTTGGAAGCCCATGGGGACTACAAGAGTTGAACCCCAAGTTCAAATCGCTCTCTCTTCATCGTTCTCTTCTTCCTGCCCGGGTCACTCAGCAACAACGAACCAACATTGACCGTGACCGGTGCAGTGACTCCAGTGATCATCGAAATCGTAAGTCTTAACTCAACGCTCGCTACGAGATAGGCGCTCCTAGCTACCAATCCGTACCAACTTCGAATCCCGCAGACTCAGAACCCGAACGAAAGGCCATTTGTTCCTCCGACCTGGTGGGCCAGTTCAAAGTTAAGTATAGGCCTGTTAGTTGTAGAAGTAGCTTAGACGTAGAATTTGTGCATGAGTAGCGATTACTGTGTATAATAAACGTGCTTTGATTTACATCTTACTAATCGGTGTATTGGATTATTGATCATTACTCGGACTTGAACCACGTGGCGGTATCATAAAGATACCTGGCGACTCGAGAGCAAAGGTAATAATACAGAGCAATTGAACCAAGGAGAAAATTAGCAACACCACCCCCTGCGACTTGGAGTCAAACTCGAGTGAACCACCTGACCCACTCATCCCTTTCTCAGCCTAACCTGATCCCTCACCTGGAGGTGCGTCTCCTGCACAAAGACCACCCCCGCCTTCAGACTTCTCAAGCACGCAAAGACCGGAGATCTCTTCACCGGCCCGTTCAGCCCCCGCCCGTTCCATGTTATGAGCTTTACTGGAGGCTTGCATCTCCATTCCCCTCTACTGTCCACCATTCTCCCCTACCGATTCTGTTCCCTTTAATTTAATCAAAAACCGGGCCCATCCAAGGTGTTCCCCTTCTCCGCCCATGACAACGCTTCTCTTCCAACATTGCCACATCACATCCCCCTCCCCCTTGGCCAACCCTCATGGTCATCTCCCCACCGCACATCCCTTCACCAGCATTAACTGCCAGCATTGCAGCTCCTGCTCGAAGGCTCCTACCTACTCCTCCCCCCTCCCCCCACCTTTTCCTCCTTGATCTGTGTAAATGGCTCCCTGTGGACCTCCCCCACCCAAACAAAGACTCATCCAAAACCACAGATCACCTCCCCCAAAAAATAAAGCAAACCACTGGTGACTGGAAGGCGAGGGGGCAGGTGCCCCTTACAAGCTTTTTACCCCTTAGCAAATGATCACCACAATGAAATCACCCCACATGAAAGACCAACCCTACAGCTCCCACACTACCCGCATCCACTGAACTCCGTTGTTCCAACTCCTGTCTCCCAAAGTTCAGTTCTCCCCCAGTTTATGATCTCCAATAAAGTCATTGGCCTCCTCTGGGGTTTCAAAATAATACTCCCAGCCTTCAAAAGTCAGTTTCGCCAGGTACAGCACCCCAAACTTGATTTGCCGTCGATAAAGAGACACCTTGGCCCTGTTAAACCCAGCACGCCTTTTTGCCAGCTCTGCTCAAATGTCCTGATATATTCGGACCTTATTCCCCTCCCATTCGCAGTTCTGCTTCTCGCTGGCCCAGCGCATGATCTTCTCTTTCTCCATAAACTTGTGGAGTCTCACAATCACTGCCTGTGGCCGCTCCCCCACTCTTGGCTTCTGCCTTAGAGACCTGTATGCTCTACCCACCTCTGGGGCCTTGTCCAGCACCCCCTCCACCACCAGCCCCACCAGAATTCTCCCGATGTAACTCGTAGCACTCATGCCTTCCACACCTTCAGGCAGGCCAATGATGCGCAGGTTTTACCTTCTAGATCAGGTCTCCTGCTTCTCTACCTTTGCTCTTAGCACTTGCAAATGTCCCCCAGGAGCCCCACCTCCGCTACCAATGCCATCACCCGATCACTGTGGTCAGAAATCATCATCTCCATCTCCCTGATCTGTGACCCCCGTGCCTCCAAGCACTTCTTGACTCTCTCCATCAAGCCTTTCAAGTGTGCAACCGCTCCTTTGATGGCCTTTGATCGGTCTTCCTACATCTCCTTTCTTTGTTGGCGGAACTCCTCTCTAATAAACGCTATCTGGGGTTTTCCAACATATGACAAATCTTCCCCCTCGCCATCTTTCCAATTGTTGCTGCGCCACAGGTCTCTTCCAGTTCCTTGGCCAGGTCTTTCACCTTCTTCTGACAGTTCAATCCATAAGAGGGTTATTCAGGAGTCTGGTACCAGTGGGGAAGGTGCTGTTTTTGAAGCCGTTTGCGAGTGTTCTCAGCCTTTTGATTCTCCTACCCGGTGGAAGAGGTTGGAAGAGAGAATAACCTGGGTAGGAGGGGTTTTTGATGCTGCCCGCTTTCCCAAGGCAGCGGGTGGTGTAGACAGAGTCAATGGATGGGAGGTGGGTTTGGTGATGGACTTGGCTGTGTTCACGACTCTCTGTAGTTTCTTATGGTCTTGAGGCGAGCAGTTGCCATACCAAGCTGTGATGCAGCCAGATAGGATGCTTTCTTTTTTTATAAATATTTTTATTCCCCGCCCATTTTCCACTTTTCATCAAATATACCCCCAACAAAAGATAACCAACAATAACAAATACAATAACAATCCCCCAACCAGCATCTCCTTCAACATATACACCTAAACCTCCCCCTTGCATTCCAAATATACAAAACAAGACCGACCAAAAGAGAATCCACGGTCATCCGAAAGAACAAAGAACAAAGAAAAGTACAGCACAGGAACAGGCCCTTCGGCCCTCCAAGCCTGCGCCGACCATGCTGCCCGTCAAAACTAAATTCTTCTACACTTCCGGGGTCCATATCACTCTATTCCCATCCTATTCATGTATTTGTCATGAGAATTAAGATGCCCCTTAAACGTCACTATCGTCCCTGCTTCCACCGCCTCCTCCAGCAGCGAGTTCCAGGCAACCAATACTGTGTAAAAAAAAACTTGCCATGATATCATAGCTATAACAAAAACTTGGCTTAAAGAGCGTCAATCCCTGTAATCGGGATTAAACTGCGCAGAAATTCCTTCTCCTCTCTTATGTCTTGGAGTCTCTCCAAATCAATCCCATACATGAGAAACAATAAACAATACACTCAACCACCCCCCCGCCTCCCCAATGTTCGATGGTATCCAATTCTTGAAAGTGCAGGATAAACAACGTCCATGAATTGTGGAACCCTGCCATCCACCCCCTCAACTCAAACTTCACCTGGTAAGAGTCAATGTGGGCATGCAGAATTTCCTTAGTTTACTGAGGAAGTGTAGGCGCTGTTGTGTATTTTTGGCCGTAGCTTCAACATGTCTGGACCAGGATAGATTGTTAGTGATGTGCACGCCTCGGAATTTGAAGTTGTCAACCATCTCCACCTTGGCACCATTGATGCAGACAGGGGTGTACGATACTTTGCTTCACAAAGCCAATGACCAGCTCCTTAGTTTTTGCTTTTTTAAAAAATATATTTATTAAAGTTTTTTAACATAACAAAACAATTTTTTCCCCTTACAAACAATAAACCCCTCCCCCCCGGTTAACAAAATAACACAAAATCACCCTGAGCAAGATATATACATGGTAAGATGATATATTTACAGAGCTTTATGCACTGGCTCTCACCCGTTCGTGCCAGTTTCCCCCACCCTCCATGTTATCCCCCGCTCGTCCATCCCCTCAAACAATCTCTTGTTCCCCCCCTCCCCTCTCTCCCCCCCCCCCCCCCCCCCCAGGGTTGCTGCTGCTGCTGACCGACCTTCCTCTAACGCTCCGCGAGGTAGTCTAGGAACGGTTGCTACCGCCTGTAGAACCCCTGCGCAGACCCCCTTAAGGCAAACTTTATCCTTTCCACATTAGCAAGATCCTTCGCCGGGCTACCAGGGACGCAAAGGCCAGAATGCCAGCCTCTTTCGCATCCTGCACTCCCGGCTCGTCCACTACTCCAAATATTGCTAGCCCCCAGCTTGGCTTGACCCGGACTTTCACCACCTGAGATATTGCTCCCGCCACTCCTCTCCAGAACCCCTCCAGTGCCGGGCATGACCAAAACATATGGACATGGTACGCCGGACTCCCTGAACACCTTCCACATCTGTCCTCTACCCCAAAGAACCTACTCAACCTCGCCCCCATCAAGTGCGCTCTGTGAACCACCTTAAATTGTATCAGGCTGAGCCTGGCACATGAGGAGGAGGAATTGACCCTACCCAGGGCATCAGCCCACAAACCTTCCTCGATCTCCTCCCCCAACTCCTCCTCCCATTTACCCTTCAACTCTTCTGCTAGCGCTTCCCCCTCTTCTTTCATCTCTTGGTGTATTGCCGAAACCTTGCCCTCCCTGGCCCATACACCCGAGATCACCCTGTCTTGAATTTCCTGTGTCGGGAGCAGTGGGAATTCCCTGACCTGTCGCCTCACAAAAGCCCTCACCTGCATATATCTAAAGGCATTTCCCGGGGGTAGCTCAAACTTCTCCTCCAGTGCCTCTAGGCTCGCAAATGTCCCATCGATGAACAGGTCCCCCATTCTTCTAATCCCCGCCCGGTGCCAGCCCTGGAACCCCCCGTCCATCTTCCCCGGGACAAACCGGTGGTTATCCCTGATCGGGGACCACACCGAGGCTCCCACTGCACCCCTATGCCGTCTCCACTGGCCCCTGATCCTTAATGTTGCCGCCACCACCGGGCTCGTAGTGTACTTTGATGGCGAGAGCGGCAACGGCAACGGCGCCGTCACCAGTGCCACCAAGCTTGTTCCTTTGCAGGACGCCATCTCCATCCTCTTCCATGCCGCCCCCTCTCCCTCCATAACCCACTTACGGATCATCGCCACGTTTGCTGCCCAGTAGTAGCTCCCTAGGTTTGGCAGCGCCAACTCCTTAGTTTTTCTAACATTGAGGTAGAGATGGGCGGCACGGTAGCACAGTAGCTAGCACTGTTGCTTCATAGCGCCAGGATCTCAGGTTCGATTCCCGCTTGGGTCACTGTCTGTGCGGAGTCTGCACATTCTCCCCGTGTCTGCATGGATTTCCTCCGGTTTCTTCCCACAAGTCCCGAAAGACTTGCTTGTTAGGTGAATTGGACATTCTGAATTCTCCCTCAGTGCTCCGGTGTGGGGCGACGAGGGGATTTTCACAGTAACTTCATTGCAGTGTTAATGTAGGCCTACTTGTGACACTAATAAAGATTATAGATTGTTATTGTTACACTAAGCCACTAGGTTCTCCTGACTCATCATCATTTGAGATCCGACCCACGACGGTAGTGTCATCAGCAAACTTGTAAATGGAGTTGAAACCAAATTTTGCCACAGTCGCATGTGAATATGGAGTCTAGTAGGGGGCGAAATACACAACCCATGGTGCCCCAGTATTGAGGACTATAGTGGAGGATGTGTTGTTGTTTATCTTTACTGATTGTGGTCTATGGATCAGAAAGTCGAAGATCCCATTGCAGAGGGAGGAACCAACTCCTAGGTTTTGGAGTTTTGATATGAGCTTGGCCTGACGAAGGAGTCTTTGTTGTTGAGATGCTGCAGGGATGAGTGTAGCACCAGGGAGATAGCGTCTGCTGTGGACCGATTGTGGCGGAATGCTAATTGCAGTGGATCAAGATATTCTGGGAGTATGGAGTTGATGTGTCTGATGACCTACTTATCGAAGCACTTCATAATGATAGATGTCAAGGCCACCGTGCATGTTGCCTGGTTCTTCTTTGGCACCAGTAGGATTGTATTCTTCTTAAAGCAGGTGGGAACTTCAGAACAGAGTAAGGAGAGGTTGAACATGTCTGCGAAGACACCCGCTAGTTGGTCCGCACAGGATCTGAGTGCACATCGGCTCAATCCATGTGGCCTCATTTGAAGCATTGTTACGTATAGCATCCCACTTCACAGCTGAAATTGATTCCTTAACCAATATTGCTACACTTGACCTTTTTTATCCCCGTCTCTATCCTGCCTGAATAACTCTATATCCAGGGATGATGAGTTGCCATTTTTGCCGCTCTTTAAGCCAAGTTTTGGTTATAGCTATGATATCATGTTGCCATGTGTCTATCTGTGCCCTCAGCTCAATGGCTTTATTTGTTATACTCCTTGCATTTACATATATATATATATATACACATTTGAACACAGACATGTTCTTGTGGTGTACACTTTTGAGCCTGTGGGTCAATCTTTCCCAAATCCCTGCTACCAGGCTCTCTATCGGTCACACACACACCCTTTCCTGTACCTGTGCTTTCCACTGGGATGAGCCTGTATTTGGGATTAAGCTGCCCAGAAATTCCTTCCCCTCTCTTATGTCTTGGAGTCTCTCCAACTCAAAGACTCTGAGCTGGAGAGATGAGAGTTGAAGATATCCCCTGCAGATGTGTTTGCTTGGGAGAGTCTTGCCCTCCACAAACTCCTTTATTCTGCAGCCCACACATACAACTTGGAAGCTCTCCATAATATAAAGACTCAATAGTCACAGGTTTGCTAATGAATTGATGGTTGACAGTCTGACGTTTTAGGTCATTACTTACAATCCCTCTCCATACCACTGCAAAGGACTTGTTTTTCAACCATTAAGCTAGAGGTTTCTTTCCTCTGTCCTGAGATCAGTCCTATTTTATTTAATTAACTAAAGTTTTTATTCAATTATCAGTTGTGGTTGAATCAAGTAAATTAACTAGTTAAGCTGTACATTTATAGTACTCATCCTTTCCCAGGCCTCCACCCTAGTCACAGAAAAAAACAACTCAAAACATAGCAACCAATCAACTATCTGCTTACCCAATTAATACCTCTGGACATCAGTTCTCAGGTCTCCTGTTCCCCCTCTCAGCCCACTCATAGATTTGTAAAAGACCAGAAGAGCACCTCTTCCCTCAATCCACCCAATTTCTTCACTCGCCAAAGTAATCTGTCAAAGTAATAATCCGTCAACCTGGACTTCATGCTATTTACAAGGCATTTACTTCCCTTGCCATTTCACCATGATCTGCCTTCGCAATACTGAGCAACAACTTGAATCATCTCTATCAATATCATGTTGTGGTGTTGTCAGCACATCAGGAACTAACTTAATAAATAAGATTTTCCCATTCGGTACAAACTATCATCTTTTCCCAAAGCATTTTCAAAAGCATTGATGCCACTTGGAAGCTCTACATAATATAAAGACTCAATATTCACAGGTTTGCTGATGAATTGATGGTTGACTGTCTGACGTTTTCGGTCATTACTTACAATCCCTCTCCATACCACTGCAAAGGACTTGTTTTTCAACCATTAAGCTAGAGGTTTCTTTCCTCTGTCCTTAAGTCAATGGTGAAATGTAGCTGATCGGTGGGAGGTGCTGGAGAATAGTTTTAGCTAACTGGGTCTCCATCTCCTTCTTAGTACCTGGGGGTTCGGCAGAAGGGTTTGGGTGCTGGGTGCTCATCTCAAAATGTGGGTTTGAAATTGTGCAAGTGTTTGAGAAGATCCTTTCCACTTAGTAGAAAATAAATCTCAACTACTATTGCCTACTGAATTTACTTGACAATATAAGCTTCTCCCTTCTCCTATCCTGACTCTTAACTCGAAATCATATCATCAGATCATAGTATAAACCACATATAAACTAAAGTGAAGGAACTGTCTCATTTGGTGCACCTTACTTGCTTAGCCTCTTATGATTGTTGCAGCTGGATATCTTACTGGTGAAATGATAGATTTCTGTTCGTTTAAATGAAGATAGTCTTTGATTTTTGAATTCATACTGGAGGCGGGCGGCTCATTGAATACACCTGCGCAGACTGCTTTGCTAAGGCAACATCAATCATTCTGGTTACAAAATATTTGAACTGGCAGGTTCAAATTGTGTACATTGAGTCAGACACCTACAACAATCAGCGAAGTACAGGCATTGAGTATATTTCTTCACAGTGTCAACAAATGAGCTGAAAAATGTCAGTGCGATCCGGAGGACCATTCCATTTTTTATTAGCACATTGTAACTCCTAAGAACAGTTTAATGAGATGCCATCAAGTACCACTTTTTCATGTTAGTGATCAATATACACTCTTAATTAGAGCAGAGTACAAGGTTAGAGAAACCTCAAGAGAGAGAGAGAAAAGCAACAGATTGCTTGCATTGTGCACATTGTGCAAAGAGCCTACACTGCCCAAGGTCATCTATGTACTTTCCATCTGTGGCTCCTTCATATTAGCACAGAGGAGAGAAATATGATTGGCAGTCAAATAAAACATTTGAAAGCTCTGCAGGCCAAAGTTTGGTCAGACAGGCGAGCAATCTTTAGGAATATAACCAGTGTTGCTACTATTTCAATGAGAAGAATCAGTTAACAAACCAAAAAAAGTTTAACTTACTCTGTTTTGAGCTTTCAGCCTATTTCACATGTATCATAAAGCACATTTTAAGCCTGCAAAAAGTGATCATACTAATTTTCTTACAGAATCTTAGACTACAATCCTTTTAAAGCTTTTTTTATATCCCAAGAATAATTTTGGATCACAGTACTCAGGGCTCCAGGCTGCTAAACATTTGGTCTGGAACCTTTTCAATGGAAAAAAACCCTCTAAGTGAGAGTTATGGTGGTTTATGTAGTATAAGGGCCTGGCAGAGAAAAGGTTAACATGGAACTGGGTACAGTACCACCCATAGTGTGATATAAAGGAACACTTGACCTGAGTCGAGAGGGCAGTCTTGTCCTGGACAGAGCAGTGTATAAAGGCAAGCATGGAAACAGTTCCTAGCTTAGACATTATACTGTATATAGTTGCAAGTAGCTAATAAATGGCGGCACAGTAGCACAGTGGGTAGCACTGTTGCTTCACAGCGCCAGGGTCCCAGGTTTGATTCCCGGCTTGGGTCACTGTCTGTGCGGAGTCTACATGTTCATGTAAGCCTACTTGTGACAATAAAGATTATTAGATTAATTAAACACTTACTGTTAAACTATGTAAGAATCTCTTCATGAGACCTACCAAACTACATACATCTTATAACATGGTGGTAGTTATTGGAACAACCCAGAAACACACAGAAGGTGGAAAAGAATGTTAAAACCTGGAAGATTGTATGAGCAGCGCTCTGACCTTCAGAAAAGTAGGCAAACCCCTAATCCAGCTCCTTGCCTGCTCCAAAAAACAACTCAAATTGAATCCAATTCATGGTCCCCACAAGAGAGACATACCGGATCCAGGCATTACACCTGACCTCACACTCATCTTAGGCCAAAAGGCAGGGAAGCGATATCAATGATGCTATCAAGCTACACTTAGTTAGCAGTAACCTGCTCACTGACGCTCAGTTTGGGTTCCGTCAGGGTCACTCAGTTATGACCGTCATTACAATGGGTCGCACAGTGCTGGCACTGCTGCCTCATAGCACCAGGAACCCGGGTTCAATTACAGCCTTGGGTAACCACCTGTGTAGAGTTTGCACTTTCTCCCTGTGTCTGCGTGGGATACCCAGTGTGCTCCCACAGTCCAAAGATGTGCAACTTAAGTGGATTGGTCATACTAAATTGCCGCTTAGTGTCCAGGGATGTACATGTTAGGTTACAGGGATAGGGCAGGGTTGTGGGCCTAGGTAGTGATGTGTTATGTACTTTGGGATAACACAGGCTGCAACTGGATGCAGCTTTAACCAAAAGATACTCCAGACTTTGAAATTAGTTCAATCTGATTTATTGAACCAGTAGCACAGTTAGCACAGGTCTCCATGAGTTCGACTCTCTGCTAACCTAAGTGTGCTTACTCTGTCTGACTGAACCAGACTAGCTCTTAGCCATGTGCTGGAGGTGTGATACTGTACATACACCCTGACTCACTCTGTAGATGTTCATCAGTGGAAAGAGGCGGAGTGTGAGTGCCTCGTGCCTTTTATAGTGAGATACCACCCCTGAGTGTCCTGCCTGCTCATTGGGCATGTCCTGTTCTCTGTGTTCATTAGCTGCCTGTCTGTATATCATTACCTGCATGTCTGCATATCATGACAGGTAGGGTGCTGTTTCAGAGGATCGGTGCAGAGCCGATGGGCCGAATGGTCTCCTTCTGCATTGTAGGAATTCTATGGTTCTATGGTACATGCATGGTTCAAAAATGGACAAAAGAGCTGAATTCCAGAGGTGAGGTGAGAGTGATCGCCTCTGACATCAAGGTAGCGGTATGATTAGGTATGGCATCAAGGAGCCCAAGCAAAACTGGAATCAAAGAGAAAATTCGCCACTGGTTGGAGTTGTCCCTAGCACAAAGGAAGATGGTTGCGATTGTTGGAGGTCATCTCCGGTCTGTGCGCTTTCAGGACCCTGACCTTCCCGTTGCTTGCCATTTTAACACAGACCCTGCTCCCATGCCCATATGTCTGTCCTTGGCCTGCTGCAATGTTCCAGTGAAGCTCAACGCAAACTGGAGGAACAACATCTCATCTTCCGGTTAGGCACGCTACAGCCTTCCGGTCTCAACATCGAATTCAACAACTTCAGATGATTAGCTCTACCCCACCTCGACCCTTTTGTTTTCATCCCATTTCATTTTAACTGTCTTTTACCATTTCTTTCTTTCTTGTCTTTATTAATATATATTAATCCCTCTCCCCATCTTATCCACCTTTCCTTACCCTTTCTCCTCTTTGCTTCCCCCGTCCCCTCCCCCCACATCTGCAGTTCACCCTCTGATGCTAGTTTCTCTGCTGTTTGACCTTTCACATCTTTTGTTCTCTCTGGGGACTGCCATTAGCACTCTTTCCCCTTGGTTTCTGTGGCTATTAGCACCCGGTTTCCCTGGGTTTCTGTGGCTGTGACTCATCTTTCATTCTCACACCACAGTATAAATATTTCCCACTTTCTCTGTCTGTTAGCTATGACAAAGAGTCATCGGACTCGAAACGTTAGCTCTTTTCTCTCTCTACAGATGCTGCCAGACCTGCTGAGATTTTCCAGCATTTTCTCTTTCGCCCCATGATATTCAGTGGCATTACCATTACTGAATTTCCCACTGTCAACATCCTAGAGGTTACCATTCACCGGGAACTGAACTGGACCAGTCATATAAATACTGTGGCTACAAGAACAGGTCAGAGGCTAGGAATCCTGTGGAGAGTAACTCATCTCCTGATTCCTCAAAGCCTGTCCACTACATACAAGGCACAAGTGAGGAGTGTGATGGAATAGCCCCCACCTGCCTGAATGAGTGCAGCTCCAACAACACTCAAGAGGCTCAATACCATACAGAATAAAGCAGTCCACTTGATTGGCACGCCATCTACAAACATTCACTCCCTCCATCACCGATGCACAGTAGCAGTAGTGTGTACCATCTGCAAGATGCTTTGCAGGAACTCACCAAGGCTCCTCAGGCAACACCTTCCAAACACATGACCACTACCATCTAGAAGGACAAGAGCAGCAGACAGAGACACACCACCACCTGGAAATTCCCCTCCAAATCACTCATCATCCTGACTTGGAAATATAGCACCGTATCTTTTAGTGTCGCTGGGTCAAAGTCCTGGAACTCGCTCCCTAATAGCACAGTGGGTGTACCTACACCATATGGTGTAGCGGTTCAAGAAGGCATCTCACCATCGTCTTCTCAAGGGCAATCTGGGATGGGCAACAAATGCTGGTCTAGCTAATGAAGCCCACATCCCATAAAAATTCATTTTTAAAAAAGGAATGCCAGGGCAGTGTTTACAAGTTCAAAAAACAAAGCTCACAACCAGATGCATACAAGTCAAGAATGCCTAAGTAGTACCGGAAGCTAAATATTTTGCAATTCTGTGGATACTGGCACCAGTAGAGAAATAAGCTCCAGTTTTTGAAGAGATGGATAAAAATACTTTTAGAAGCAGCTGAATAATATTCTTCCTTCAAGAAATTTAGGACCATCCTCAACCAAAAAAGCAAGCTCATGGCCTGTTCCCGAGAACCTAACATTACTGCTCTGAAAATGGTTGCTATGATGTTCACAGTGACAATCGGGAGTCATCGCTTCTGCTTTATTCTCTCTTCACCTTTCGGGAAACAGTTGACCACTGCTCATAATAGAACCATTTAAGAGATCACAAGTGCCAAAATGCTTCTTAATATTCTGTAGCACAACCCATTAATGTTCTTTTTGTTATCAACTGCTGAGCATTATTTCACAGGTACAAACAGTTTTGTGGGCAATGAGATTAAATTCTGACGTAGAATATGAAAATAACTTTTTTTTTTTTAAATTTAGTGTACCCAAATAATTTTTTCCAATTCAGGGGCAGTTTATCGTGGCCAGTCCACCTACCCTGCACATCTTTGGGTTGTGGGGATGAAACCCACGCAAACACGACGAGAACGTGCAAACTCCACACGGACAGTGACCCAGAGCCAGGATCGAACCTGGAACCTCAGCGCTGTGAGGCAGCAATGCTAACCACTGCGCCACCGTGCTGCCCATGAATATGAAAATAACTTGACCGACAGCTACAGCCACAACTACAATCTGTATGCAGGAGAAACAAATAGTTTTTGAGAAGTAAAGCCATATGGCTAACGGGTAACATCTTTTTTTTTTTTTTAATTTGTTTTTATTAAAGCTTTTTTCAAACAGAATTTTTGCATTACCAATAACAGAAAAATAAAAGGAAAATATTTAACAAAACTAGGTAGCTGTTATCATTGTACAAAAAGAGAATATACATTAAATAAACAGTTCCCCACCAAAGCCCCCCCCCCCCCGCCCGATTGCTGCTGCTGCTGACATTTTAACACTCTCCTGGAAAGCCAAGGAACAGTTGCCACCGCCGGGAGAACCCCAGCAAGGACCCTCTCAAGGCAAACTTTATTCGCTCCAGGCTGAGAAACCCAGCCATGTCACTAACCCAGGTCTCCACACTTGGGGGTTTCGAGTCTCTCCACATTAACAAGATCCGTCTCCAGGCTACCAGGGAGGCAAAGGCCAAAACCTTGGCCAGTTTCGCTTCCTGCACTCCCGGATCCTCTGACACCCCAAAGATCGCTATTTCTGGACTCGGCTTCACCCGCGTATCCAAAATCCTGGACATAGCCCTCGCAAAGCTCTGCCAGAATTCTTTAAGCGCCGGGCATGCCCAGAACATATGGACATGGTTCGCTAGACTCCCTGAACATCTCGCACACCTGTCCTCCACCCCAAAGAACTTGCTCATTCTCGCCGTCGTCATGTGAGCCCGATGTACCACCTTAAACTGAATTAAGCTGAGCCTGGCACATGATGATGAGGAATTTACCCTGCCTAGGGCATCAGCCCACAAGCCCTCATCTAGCTCCTCACACAGCTCCTCCTCCCACTTGCCCTTCAGTTCCTCCAGCTCCTCCTCCCACTTGCCCTTCAGTTCCTCCTCTCCTATGCAGATGCCAGACACCACCCTGTCCTGTATCCTACGAGGGGGTAGCAACGGAAATGTCCCCACCTGTTTTTTGAGAAAGTTGCGGACTTGGAGGTATCTGACGGCGTTTCCAGGGGGCAGGCTGAATTTCTCCTCCAGCGCCTTCAAGCTAGGGAAAGTCCCATCAATGAACAGGTCTCCCATCCTTCTAATGCCTGCCCTGTGCCAGCTTTCAAACCCCCAGTCTATCTTGCCCGGAACAAATCTATGATTGTTCCGTATCGGGGTCCAAACTCAGGCCCCCCTCCTCCTTCCTGCGCCCTCTCCACTTACCCCAGACCCTCAGTGCCGCCGTCACCACCGGGCTTGTGGTGTATCGTGCCGGCGAGAACGGCAGCGGTGCCGTTACTAGTGCCCCTAGGCACTGGAAAAGGAACAGGAATCTGGGGAGGACCGTCATTTTCACGCCAGGGAAGGCGGGAGCATGTCCCACCTTTTAAAGTCTCCCTCCATCTGCTCTACAAGCCAAGAGAGATTGAGCCTGTGTAGGACATCCCAGTTCTTAGCCACCGTATACCTAGGTAACGAAAGCTTCTCTCCACCATCTTGAGCTGGAGCTCTCCCAGTCTCTCCTCCTGACCTCTAGCGTGGATTACAAACAGCCCACTTTTCCCCACGTTCAACTTGTACCCCGAGAAGCTTCCAAAGTCCCTTAGGATCCGCATGACCTCCCCCATCCCCTCTAGCGGGTCCGAAATATACAATAGCAGGTCGTCTGCGTACAGCGAAACCCAGTGCTCCTCTCCCCCCTGAACCAGCCCCCTCCAGTTCCTTGAATCCTCAGCGCTATGGCCAACGGCTCAATTGCCAGGTCAAATAGTAGCGGGGACAGGGGACACCCCTGCCTCGTTCCTCGGTGCAGCCTAAAATACTCCAACCTCAGCCGGTTCGTGGGGGGCTTACGGGGGCCTGATATAGTAGCTTGACCCACCCTATGAATCCCTCACCGAATCCAAACCTACCTATGCCTCCCACAGGTACTCCCATTCCACCCGGTCAAAGGCTTTCTCTGCATCCATTACAGCCACTACTTCTGTGTCCCCTCCTTCTGAGGGCATCATGATAATGTTTAGGAGCCTCCTCACATTTGTGTTCAATTGCCTGCCCTTGACGAAACCAGTCTGACCCTCATCAATCACTCCCGGGACACAGTCCTCTATTCTAGTAGCCAAAATTTTAGCCAGCAGTTTGACATCCATGTTCAGGAGCGATATCGGCCTTTAGGACCCACATTGAAGCGGATCCTTCTCCCGCTTAAGGATGAGCGAGGTGGAAGCCTGCGACATCGTCGGGGGGAGGGTTCCTCTCTCCTTTGCCTCGTTAAAGGCTCTTAGCAGGAGTGGGCTCAGCAGCTCCAAGAATTTCTTGTAGAATTCTACAGGGAAGCCGTCCAGACCCGGGGCCTTGCCGGACTGCATACTTTCTAGACCCTTAACTATCTCTTCCAACTCAATCGGGGCCCCCAGTCCCTCCACCAGCTCTTCGTCACCCTTGGGAACCTCAATTGGTCCATAAATTGCTTCATCCCTTCCCCTCCCACCGGGGGCTCTGACTCGTACAGTTTACAATAAAACTCCTTGAAGACTTCATTGATCTTCTCTGGGCCCCAAGACCATGTTACCTGCCTTATCCCTAACTCCCCCAATCTCCCTGGCCGCCTCTCTCCTGCAAAGCTGGTGCACCAGCATCCTACTTGCTTTCTCCCCATACTCGTAGACTGCCCCTTTCACCTTCCTCAGCTGTGCCTCCATCTTCCCAGTGGTCAGCAGATCAAACTCCGCCTGCAGTCTCCGGCGCTCCTTTAGCAGCCCCTCCTCGGGGGTCTCCGCGTACTTCCTGTCTACTCTGAGCATCTCCCCCACCCTAACGGGTAACATCTTAATGCCCGATGGGAAAAATAAGCCAACTTTATAGCAGCATAAGAACTGTGGAGGAAATGGGATTCTAGTTTAACGAGCTAGCTGGCTGAGCAGTCTTGTGATAAGGACCTATTTAACATGGAATTGCTGCAAATGTTCCTAAACAAAGGACTGAAGGAGGAACAATGAGCAGACATCTCCTGTGATCAGGAAGCAATTGAAAGAAGGATGTTGCACATTAAATGACTTATATGACAAAAGGAGAAATTGCAAGAATTAGCAGGGGAGGAGCAGAGGCGAAGGGGGTCAAGAGGCACAGAGGGCTCGGAACATTCAACAAGGGAAGCAGTAGCTACAGATGGGGACATCTCATCGGAGAGGAAGCAGAAACCTGCAGGAGGATCGAGCGTGCAAGACGGACCCTGAACCGAGACTCAGTGAAGACCCTTCATAGGAAGAGCCTGATCAGGTCCACCTTATTAGGTAGTATTCTTAAGTCTAAGCTACTGAATGTTATTCTTATCCTTTATTAATAAACACTTCTTTATTAGTGGATCCAGTGTGTGCTTATCCGCAATTCCAGGTGAGCAGAATGGGACTTTGACCCTCAACAAAACCATCAAGTCTTCGTTAATATAAAAAATAAATTGTTAATTAGTGATATAATGCATTAGAATTCTACATCAAAGCACAAATCTGCATTGTAACAGCACCAAAAAGACCCTAAAACAAATTTTAATTGCTCTTTGTGCAGTATAACTAAATTTACTATCAGTATTCTGAAAATGGAATCCCGACTGTGGAGTCAATGGATGAACTCCTCCAGACTATGGCTTGGAGAGTACAAGAGAGTACGAGAATTGAATGTGCATCTCAGAGAACTAAAAATGTGCTTCAAAAGAGAAACAAAGTGACACAACTTAAAAACAGAGTACCCGATCAGCTTTTCTTCTGGGATCTGAAGGCAGAAACTACTCTGCCTGGGAAGATATTGCTCGACTGAATGGGCTCTCAATCATACTTTGTATTCTTTGCTGTTCATTCCTTTATATTAACCACAGCTTCAACACATTTAAATGGGCTTGCAAACTATCTCACAGTTTCCGAACATACCTCTTACTGCAAAGCAAAATAGCCTTTTTTCTTGTCGCTGCATAATGCACAGCACAATGAGAACACTGCACATGCTGATTATTGGTAGGTGTACCTTGCCAATGTTATTTTATTTATCTCTGTTCCAGCACATGAAAAAAGAGTTACCTGAGAACAAGTCTTTGCTGGTGATGTTTGGAGTCTGTTGGAAAAGGCTGTAAAATTTTGAATGGCTCGAGGGATGAATTCAGGGGCCAGGGGGTTGAGTACACAGCCTCTGCTGAGTTCCAGGTTATCAAGCTGAGTCCTGATCTCGTGTAGCGTGGCTCCATGGAGGCTTCCATTCTTGTGGCAAAGGAAAATGAAATGCTCCCAAATTTTCCTACAAAAAAGAACAATCCCAGTAATTGCTTCTTACGGCGCTCAAAGTTTAGCAATTCAAACCAAGCACTTCTGTCTGAAATCACATAGTGTGCATCAAACCATAATCATTTTGACTTAATAATAATCTTTATCATCACAAGTAGGCTTATATTAGCACTGCAATGAAGTTACTGTCAAAAGCCCCTAGTCGCCACATTCCGCCGCCTGTTTGGGTACACGGAGGGAGAATTCAGAATGTCCACGTTACCGAACAGCACATCTTTCGGGACTTGTGGAAGGAAACCGGAACACCCAGAGGAAACCCAGGAAGATACAGGGAGAACGTGCCGACTCCACACAGACAGTGACCCAAGCCAGGATTCGAACCTGGGACCCTGGCGCTGTGAAGAAACAGTGCTAATCACTGTGCTACCGTGCTGCCCACTTGTAGTATCGTTTGTACTATTGAAAAAAAGAGACTGCTGTCAAAGCCTTTTATTTTGCATTCATCAGAACAGACACAAGAATACCAAATTTCAAAGGCAGCAATAATTTATACTGCATGAGGAAAGAGTGATTGGTTGGAAGTCAGCTGATTGGCCAAGGTGTTAGAATGAAGAATATTGTCTCCCATGTTCTTGTTCAGCTAGGTACAATGCCTGGACAAATGCCTTTTGCCTGCGAAGGACAGTTCATGCATATGAATATATATGTATATATATATCTTCTAGTAAGCAGCTACATTGTGAGCCCAACTGATGGTCTGGTCTTAAATTGGTTGTTAGTATAATTCTTAGCACACTTCAGCAAGTGTTACCCAATAGCAGAATCACATCTAACGTTGGACATTTTGTTCTGAGTTTTGCAAGCACGGGCCGGTTGAGTGCAGTCTGTACTCTACAAATTGCGACCAGCTGAAAGGACATTCTGTTTGATGCAATCTTCCAGTCATTGTAACGTGCGCCCTACGTTCCTGGCATTGCACTGGCACTGAAATTCATGTCACATTACAAATTTGTGTGGTAGGTATAACATCTTTTTGACTTACGGCAGTATCCTGTTCGTGGAAAATACCAATTGTGTTGCTAATGCATAGCAGCAGAGCAGAATGGATAGCTTTACCAGTTACGCAGATTTTTGAGATTACCTTGCCCTTCAAGGGTAATGTATGGTGGGTTGGGCATTTTGCTGTTCAAAAGTGGCAGCTTTAGGTCTATTTCTGAGTATGGTGATAGACAGCAAACTCAGCTTTGTTGACTCTACAAAGTGCATTTTTAAAAACTATTTTTATTAAAGGCATTTTGCTATATACATAAAAATATCAGAAAACCAGAAATCCATAGGAACAAAAAACACAGGCTCACAACAACCTCGGATACGAAGCACACAACTCTCCCGTCTTCTTAGTTTTCCCCCCTTAATTCCCCCCCCGCCCCCAAAACAGCAACAAAATCAGAAACAAACACCTAAACAACCCCACCACCCCTGGTGGTGCCTTAATTCACGTTAAAGAAATAGATAAATGACTTCCATCTCCAGTTGAACCCTTCCTCCGCTCCCCGGAAGGCAAACTTAACCTTCTCCATGTGCAGGAAGTCTGCTAGGGCGCTCACCCACACCCCCGCTTTTAGAGGCTCCAAATCCCACTAGCTCAGCAAAATCCATCTCCTATCTATCAGGGAGGCAAAGGCCAAGACGTCGGCCTCTCTCTCCACCTGAACTCCCGGGTCCTCCGACCCTCCAAAAATCGCCACCTCCGGACCTGGGGCCACCCCTACACTCAGAATTTCGGACATAATGTCTGAAAATGCCTGCCAGAATCCCTTCAGCTTTAGACACACCCAGAACAGGTGGACGTGATTCACGGGCATCCCCCGCACACACGTTCAAAGAGCTGGCTCATCCCTCGCGACCGTCATGCGGGCCCTATGCACCACCTTAAATTGGATGAGGCTTAACCTTGCACACGATGAGGACGTGTTCACCCTCCGCAGGGCTTCCTTCCACGTCCCGGCCCTCACCTCCCCACCCAACCCCTCCTCCCATTTACACTTGGTCTCCTCCACCGGAGCGCCCTCCCTCTCCGTCAGTACTCCATAAATATCTGACACTTTCCCCTCCCCAATGTCGTCCTCGAACAACAGCTTATATTGTAACACCGGAGGCATCAGCACCGGGAAGGATGGCACCTCTCTCCTCACAAAGTTCCTCAGCTGCAGGTATCTGAAGTCATTCCTCTTGGGCAACACATGTTTCCTCAAGCTCTGTCAGGCCTGCAAACTTGTCGCCTACAAACACGTCCCTGAAGTATTCTATCCCCACCTGCCGCCATCCCTGGAATGGCTTCCAGCCCGAAGTGTTGCCTGCACTGGTTCCAAACTTGCAACTCTGGAACCTACCGGACCGGGCTCATGGAATACCGGACCGGCAAGAATGGAAAGGACGCCAACAACAGTGCCCTCAAACTCGTCCCCCTACACGATGCAACCTCCATCCACTCCTGAACCATAACTGACCATTTCCAAACCATTGCGATATTCGCAGCCCAGTAATAGCTCATCAAACTCGGCAACGCCAACCCCCCCCCCCCCCCCCCCCCCCCCCCATGAGAAACACCTTCCTCACCTGCGGGGTTTCCCCGCCCACACAATCCCCGAGATTATCCCATTCACCTTCCTAAAAAAGGACTTGGGAACAAAGATGGGGAGGTTCAGGAATATGAACAAGAACCTGGGCAGCACCGTTATTTTAACTATTTTCATGCACCCAGCCAGCGACAGCGGCAACACATGCCACCTCTCAAATTCCAGCTTCATTCCCTCACCAGTCATGCCAAAGTCAATTTATGAAACTGTGCCCAGTTCCCTCGCCACCTGTATCCCGAGATACTGAAAATTCACCCCCACCACGTGGAATGCAACTCCCTTAACCTCCTCTCCTACCCTCTAGTATTAATTGGGAACACCTCGCTTTTCCCCCCCCATGTTCAATTTATACCCCGATAAATGGCCAAATTCCCTCAGGATCTCCGTGATCCTATGAAAGCTGTCCACTGGGTCCGAAATGTATAATAGAAGACCGTCCACATAAAATGAGACTCTGTACTTAACCCCACCCCGCTCAATCCCTCTCCAACCCCTCAACGCCCTAAGCGCCATCGCCAATGCCCCCCATAGGGTCCATGAACCCCCTCAGCTCCCTCGCCACCGCCAATACCTTCAACGAACTAGGAAAGGCCAGTCCATCCTCGGATCCAGAACCGTGTTAAAATAGCCCCCCATTATCAGCCGCTGCGTGTCAAGATCCGGTATCTTCCCTAGCACCCGCCTCGTGAAGTCCATGTTTTCTCAATTTGGGGCATAGACATTCACCAGGACCACAGGCGTCAATTCCAGCTTCCCACTAACCATTATGTACCTGGCCCTCCCGGCCGGCTACAATACTATTCAAATGGGGCACTATTGTAAATAAAGTAAGGAAAGGATAAAACGGGGGCCACCGTCTTGGACCTGGGGATAGCCTGTGATGTCTGTGCTGTTAGTGTTACTATGTTGATTATTATGGTTGTTTCTGCATTGTTCTGAAGAGTTTGGATAATAAGTGCAAAATGCCAATGAAAATATCTTTCAAAAAAAAAAAAAAAGAAATGGAGCAGTATAACAAGCTCACTTTCCTCAATGTGTCAGTTGAAAAATCCACTAATAGGTTCTCTATTACTGTCCACCGCAAGGCTACTTTCACTGGCCAATATATCACTGAAATTCCTACAGCTCCACGTGCTGTAAGATTGGTCTTATTGCTAATCTCATCAATAGGGCCCGAGCCATTTGCTCACCATGCAAACTTTATGCTGAACTAGGACACAACTAAGCTATATGCGGGATAATGACTACCTCAATTAGATTATTGTTCGCGGTGTTTCATGCCTAAGGCCACCAATCTCAGACCTGAAAAGTGGCCAGCCTACCTCAAATTACCCTAGAAGGACAAAAATTTAAGTAACAGGCAAAGCAAGCATTTCACTCTGCCACTATGCCATAGCAACACAAGTGGTATTTTCCACTAACCGGACTCTGGAGCCAAGCCAAAAGACATTTTACCTACCACACAAATGGGTAATGCAATATATGAATTTCAGTGCTGGCGCAATGTCAGGTACATAGACAGAATGTTCCAACAATTTGCTGATTGTATCAAACAACACAGCCGATCAGTTGTTCACAAAAGGCGGGGTACTGACCATACCCAACCAGCCCATGTTTATAAAATGCAGAACATAATGTCTAATGTTGAATGTGATTCCACCATTGGACAGCATTTGATGAGCAATCCCAAGTGTGCTAAGAATTGCACTAACAACCAATTTAAGATTTTCAGCCAGACTTACAAGGTAGCACTTATGCTTGCTAGAAGCTACATGTATTGCCTGCCTCTGCAGGCAAAAATAATTTTTCCAAGAATTACGCCTTTTTTGAAATGAACCAAAGCATGGAGGACAATAGCACCCTGGTCCATTTACTTTAGCAAAGCCTTGACGATCAGAACCAATTTTCCAACCAATCAGCACCCTGTACTCATGCAGTGTAAATGGTTGCTCCTTCTGAAATTTGGCATTCTTGCATTTAACCTTTGGGTCCAAGATGAAAAGCTTCAAAAGCATCCCCATTTTTTCAACAATACTTAATCTCTTCTAAGTGACTACTTGTAATCTGTACATTGAACCACCGTTATTAAAAGCACAATGTCTGTATACTGGAGATCTTTTGGTAAGGTTTTGTTTGTGGCATCCTTTGGGCACCGTATTACATAGGCTGCAGAGTTAACTCATTACATGAAAAAATACTTTCCTCTATGTCCCAATTTGTAATTTTGGTTTATCTTTAAAAAACTTAGAACAGCAGAATCAATAAATGGTGTTCACTCAACTTCAAATCTGATGAAGTCTTTGGCAAAACTCCTAAGTAGGCATTACTGCTCCATTATGTCACAAAGCATCAGCACAGAAGTCAAGATGCATGTATCATCAGTGGAGTAAGTGACCTCAAACCAACCAGATGAGCATCTGTCAGAGATGACAGTACTGTACAGAGCTGATCAGTTGTATTCATTACAAGTAATAAAACAATACTATTCAAAAGTAAGTTCACATGAGACAACTGACCAAAAACCTCCAGCTCTTTATTCCATGCTACTGATATCTGCAAAAAAACATGTTATGGCCTATCCTACAAAAATACTGACATTAAACTTCTCTCCAATACACTCTAATCTTCTTACACTGTAGAAAGGACAGGAATCATGAGTAATTCCTGAAGCTCGTCTTCTCATCCCAAATGAAACATGAACTTCAGCTTCTCAGACAACAAATGTATTTTTTCAATGAAATACCCCAAGCACAAAATGCACTTTTAAATCAGAGGAAGAGTTACAGACAAGGAGGATGTTAGGAAGGAAAGCAGTGAAACTCAAAATGTAGAAGGGGAGAGGATAAAAGAAAACAAGAGAAAGTATGGTTATCATTTTGGTATTCTCTATGGCCATTTAACAAGCAGCTTTGTAATTTTAACCAAGTCTGAATCAAGTCCTGCTCTTGGGATCCATCTCAATAACCCGTGATGTGATTATTAGTAGATTTACAGGAATTGGACACAAGCAGCATCATAACACAAATCAGTTAATTCCAATCAGTGTGCACACATGCATCAGCTCATGATGGAAGTGTGTGTTTTGTTTAGTTGATAGCACTCCTGTCTCAAGTTGTGCTCTGTCAAGCTCCACACAAGGTTGACAATTCAGTGCAGGAATTAAATAGTGCCATATCATCAGAGGTTATTTCAGTTGAGCTTTTAAACTGATTGTTCCAGCACGTCAGATGAATGCTGAAGATCCTATAGCATTATTTAAGAGATCTCCTCATGTTCTGCACAACTTTCCCTTTCATTTAACAGCACCAACATCGGGGATTAGTTTTGTGTTCATTTTGTTCATTGACACATTGGCATACAAAAGGCTTACATCTTTGCAAAATCCTTTGTGGCCAAGTCGCTGGTTATGAAACATATATTCAACTCCCAGCCCCAGAGATCAGGTATCACTGTGTTCAGGCAGTTTTACTCAGTACTATTACACTCTTGACAGGATATTTGAAGGGTTCAAGATAAAGGTCGACCTAATTTTCCTAAAGATACAATCGCCTCAACCAAAATTCAATATTGATACTTCCAGAATCAAATCACAATCCAAATCTACACTAATCTGAACTCAAGAGGAGATAACAAAGACAGTAGCATTGTTGTCATATTTATATATTAGAAAATCTCTCTTGGAGTGGTCACGGAGTTATAGCTAAGTGTAATCCATGTTGAGTGGAGTTAATTGTACCAGGGTTGCAGAAATTAAAACACGTCCTTACTCTAATATAATGCATTTTATATTATTTCTCCACATGTATTTTCTTTTCATCTATTTAGACCATTTCCATCTGAATCTATCAGGTAAAAGTTCTTCTCTGAGGCACTCACTTCTGTCCTCTCAAACTCAGAGCTGCCTAGTATTTGGCCCTCCATTTGTCATGATAATCCCTCTTACAATTCTCCTATATCCACTTTGATGGCCTCATTCTCAACAAAATCTTAAGTCTGCCATCTTGATCATTCCTTCTGCTTACAATCGCCATTCTCATCCCAAGTCCAAGGAGTGCAACTTTGAGTGTATCTGGCAAGTGACATAGCCAATCGCCATCAATTCTGGCTTGATCTCAGCAAGTCCTACTGGGCTTTCTTCACCGTCAAGATGGCATCCTCAAGGGCATAGATCCATCTGGTTACTTTTTAACAGCCTTCTTGACTAATTTTCTTCTTGCCCTCTCCATCCTCAACTCAAATAATACATGTGAAGGGTTCATGGATGCCTGTCACCAACTGAGGTTCAGCTCCTACCAATCTATGCCGCTGACAGTAATAATGGCAATATTTGCATTTGTATAGATCACATTTTTAGCAGATTTCAAAGTGCTTCGCACAATTAATTACTGTTATGTAAACATACGTGGAAGTTATTCAGTGCCATCAACACGAGTGCTGCGAACATATAATTGAGCTGCATCACAATTTGTCATTGACAAACAGTGCAAACTGCTCATAATATCTCTGCTTGATCGCTGAGACATTGGGTCACTGCTGCTCAATTCCACCATCCAGCATAATTTAAATTACGTGGGTTTCTGATTGAAAAGGTGCTTAGAACTCACCAAAAGTTTAACCTTTAAGAAGGGGGCCATTTGGGATGGGCTAGGTACAGGGTGGAATTCAGGGGGCGGGAGTTAAGTGGGAAAGATTACGGACGGTAGAGGCGATTGGAGATGTAAGCCTCCGGTAAGGCTAGTAACGTGGAACGTCCGGGGACTGAATGGGCCGGTTAAAAGGCGCGGGTATTCACGCACCTCAGGAGCTTGAAAGCAGAGGTGGTCTTTTTTCAGGAGATGCACCTCTGTGTGAAGGACCAGGTTAGGGGTGGGTCGAACAGGTTTTTCACTCAGGCTCTGATTAAAATTCGAGGGGAGTGGCAATTTCAGTGAGTAAAAGAACAGGATTTGTGAGTGCGAAGGAGGTGAGGGATCCGGGTGGGAGATATTTGATTGTGAGTGGGGTATTGGAAGTGAGTGGGGCCGGTGGTACTGAAAAATGTGTTTGCCCCAAATTGGGATGATGTGGGCTTTATGAGAGGGTTGCTGGCAGCGATCCCGGATTTGGCCATGCACCAGTTGACCAAGGGAGCAGATTTTAACTGTGTCCTAGAGCCGTCTAGTGAGTGAGATAGTAGAGGTGGACAGGGAGTATTCGAGGGTGCCCACCGCGGAGGGATTGGTGAGGAGGAAAAGGTTGCAGGGGCAGTTTGATGGGTTGACAACGGGGAGGGGGGTAGGGCAACTGCATAGGGCAAGAGGGGTGCAATATGAGTATGGGGACAAGGCAAGCCGCATGCTGGTGCACCAGCTGCGGAGGCAGGCTGCGTCCAGAGAAATACTGAAGATACGGACTGGGGCTGAGGATGTGGTGTCAGAACCGGGAAAGATAAATGAGGCGTGTAAAGTAAAAATGGGAAAATATGTCATTTGAAACATGGAAGTCTGGCAAAACCTGACCTAAGGGTACATGAGAAAATGCTGGGAAAAATCCCACGAAGAGCTAACAGCAGCAGCAAAAGAAGATTTTGAAATGCAGATAGCCTTTATCAAACAGGCGTAAAGAAAACAGCTTGTGACTGCTCAAGCTGTAAAACTGATGCCTGTCTTTCAAGTTAAAGCAGATTGAACTTTTAGTTACATGAAGAGAAACAATATTTCGCACCTTCTTTAAAGTTAATTATTTTAGTAAGCAGTGATTATAGAATTGCCAGGATCTTCAGTTGAATTGGGTGACAAATGTTTAGGTGTGAAATCCTGCTGACACCAGTTGAATATAGGAAGCTGGCTGGAGACAACGGGGCGATTCTTCGAGCCCCGCACTGGGCCGGAGAATTGTCGCAACTGCGCCACGACGAGTATTGGTTATACCAAGGACCGGTTCGCACCGTCGTGAAACGCGACACCGTTCACGAAGGCGCGAACACTTCGGCTCCATATTGGAGAATCGCCCCCAACGTGTCCACGAGAGCACAAGTTAACCCCAAATCGGAGTTAGAGTTCTGACAAGCTAAGGGCACAATTTGGTAATAAAGCAACTTTAGAAGTGACAGGAACCAGACGTAACACCCCTCTAGGATCAAAGCACTTTTGAACATTACAAGGGAAAAAATGTAATCAGAGTTCGATGAACTAAAGTCACGCTCAACATGAATACATAGTCGTGTTAGAAGTAATTAAGATTAAAGGTACACTGAACAATCAAGAGCAAAACAAAGTTACTTTACGATAATGTCATATAAACTTAATAACTGCTAGAAGGGAAATATAAACCCTAAATCAATAGCATCCAGCAGAGTCAGCTCTCATAGCTGCCCTCGTACATGGGAAGGATAGAACACAGAAACCGCGCAGAACAGTGAACCCATCAGGAGAAAACCAAAAGTTAAAGAATAAAGATTGTCAAGGCAGACCTGAAAGTCTAACAACTGACCAGGAGGATCCAAAGCATAGATCTTTTTACCTTTCTGTAAAAACTGTGATTTCATCTTTTAAAAGAAAAAATATAATAATAAAATAACTTAAAGTTTTAACCTGAAACAGTGGTTATTACAAAGTTTACTTCACTTACTTAGCAACTCAGGACCCAGGATCGATGCTACTAAGTGGTAAGTAGATGAAATCTTCTATGAAGATATGGGTTGTACTGGGGGACAACTTGAAAATATAGATTGACCCAAACAGCACCCACCTAAGTCTGCATAGGAGTCAGGGAGTGAAAATCCCTGTTCACCATTTAGAATGTCTTATTGACCCTTTTTGGTATAGGGGGAATTCTAAGAATAGTGGTGTGTTTTTTACTTCAGGCGTTTAGGGAGTATTACCAGGGACTGTACGAGGTGGACCCGGGGAGAGAGGAGGGGGACATGGGGCAGTTTCTGGATGAGCTGGAGTTTCCCCAGGTGGAGAAAGCAAAGAGGCAGGCATTGGAGGGGTCCCTGGGGTTGAGGGAGGTGTTGGATAGTATCGGGGTATGAAGTCAGGAAAGGCCCGAGGGCCTGGATCGGTCCCCGGCGGACTTTTATAAGGTATTTGTGACGGACCTGGCACCACAACTGTTGGGGACATTTAATGAAGCGCTGGAGAAGGGGGAGCTGCCGGAGATGATGACGCAGGCAGTAATCACGCTAATCCCGAGAAAGGGGAAGGACCCGGTGGAACGTGGGTCGTATAGGCCCATATTACAGTTGAACACGGATGTGAAAGTATTGGCTAAGTTGTTGGCGGAGAAGATGGAGGATTGTGTCCCGGGGGTGGTTGCAGAAGATCAAACAGACTTTGTAAAGGGCAGGCAGCTCGCGAGTAATATAAGACGGCTGTTGAATGTAGTGATGAATCCGTCGGGGGCTCTGGTACCGGAGGTGGTGTCGTCCATGGAAGCAGGAAAGCATTTGATCGGGTGGAGTGGCAGTACTTATTCGAGGTTTTGGGAAGGTTTGGGTTTGGGCCGAGATTTGTGACATAGGTGCGGTTGCTGTATGTGGCACCAAAGACGAGTGTGAGGATGAATAATATGAGTTCGTGGAGCTTTGACTTACACAGGGGTATGAGGCAGGGGTGCCCGCTGTCGCCGTTACTGGTTTTTTATAAATTTAGAGTACCCAATTCATTTTTTTGTCCAATTATGGGGCAATCTAGGATGGCCAATCCACCTACGCTGCACATCTTTGGGTTGTGGGGGTAAGGCCCACGCAGATATGGGGAGAATGTCCAAACTCCACACGGACAGTGATCTGGGGCCAGGATCGAACCTGGGACCTCGGCGCCGAAGCATCAGGGCTAACCCACTGCGCCACCATGCTGCCCTGTCGCCGTTATTGTTTGCGCTGACCATAGAGCCGTTGGCGATGGCTCCCAGGGGGTTGGCGAAATGGCAGGGGGTTATGAGGGGACAGCGGGAGCATCGGGTGTCGCTCTATGCTGATGACCTGTTGCTGTATGTTTCAGATCCACTGGAGAGTATGGGAAGGATTATGGGCCTGCTGGGGAGGTTTGGCGGATTCTCTGGGTGCAAACTGAATGAAGGGAAAAGCGAGGTGAATGAGCTGGGACGGCGGGAAAATTTAGGGGAGGATGCCATTTACAGTAATGAGAGATAGGTTTAGGTATTTGGGGACTCAGGTAGCGAGGGAATGGACAGGGTTCCATAAGTGGAACTTAACAAAGCAGGTGGAGGAAGCCAGAGAGGATCTTAAGAGGTGGGATACACTGCACTTGACGTTGGTGGGGAGGGTCCAGATGGTGAAAATGAATATTCTGCTGAGGCTCGTGTTCATTTTTCAGGCTCTCCCGATCTTTATACCAAAGGCCTTCTTTCGGAAATTGGACATGATCATTTCTGACTTTGTTTGGGCGGGGAAGGTGCCGAGGGTGGGGTGGACCCTGCTACAGAGGCAAAGGCAGCAGGTGGGGGTTTGGGTGTTGCCGAGCTTGCTGCATTATTATTGGGTGCCGAATGTAGATAGGTGCGGCGATGGTGGGAAACAGAAGGGTGGAGTGGGTTCGGATGGGAGAGAAATCTTGCAAGGGGTCTAGTTTGAAGGCTATGTTGATGGCAGCGCTACCACTAGCTCAGAGTAGGTATTCAGGGAGCCCAGTGCTGCAATCCACGGTGAGGATATGGAATCAGTTGAGGAGACATTTTAGGGTGGAAGGGATGTCGGTGCTAACGCTGCTGTGCGAGAATCATGGGTTTGAGCCGGGGGGGGATGGATAGCGTATACAGGAGGTGGAGGGAAGTGGGGCTGACCAAGGTGAGGGATCTGTATTTGGAGGAAGGGTTCGCCAGTCTGAAGGAGCTAAGGGAGAGGCCAGAGCTGTCGAGGGGCAGTGAGTTCAGATATCTGCAGTTTAGGGACTTTGCGCGAAAGGTCTGCAGGGGGGTTCCTGAGGTTGCCAGGACACACCCTGCTGGAGCAACTGCTGTTTCCGGATGTGGAATAGGAGGGAAGAATTTGGGATATATACAAGTGGCTGGGGGTGCAGGGAGGCGGGCGGGTGGTGAAGATCAAGGAGAAATGGGAAGGGGAGTTGGGATCAATTGGGGAGTGTGGAGTGAGGCACTCCGTCGGGTAAACGGGACCTCCTCCTGTGCAAGGATGAGCCTGATACAGTTTAAGGGGGGGTAGAAATACGTAGGTGGCAGGCAATTATATTTCAATAAAGAGTAAAACACTTGAGAAAAGTCATTGATGGCACCTTCTGCAGAAGCACTTCATCCAAAGACTAAAAATTATCTGATGAATGATCAGTTCACAGTAATCCAATTGATAACAGACATGATCATGACTCTGATTCTTTGTTGCCAATGAAGTAAATGGAGCAATTTTGTTCATATTCAATTTCTGTACGCACTGATATTATAATTCAGTCAGAATTGTTTGGCTATCGCTCAACTTTCTTTTCAACATGCATACAAACTGACTCAGCCATCAGTATTTCCATCCTTCAGTGGTTAAGCATCAGGGCATTGTGTTGCACCTCTCTTGAGAACATTGCTGAGATTGAGGAGTCATAAGGGAGGCGGGCAAGAATGAGTTACACCAATTCCAGGATGAAGTTTGGATATTTCTGCAGATAATATCAACACTGGATTCCAGCAATTGAATGTGAGATACCAACATTGGGTTCTAGCACTGCTGCATGGAATACCTAAGTTGGGTTTAACATTCCTACATATTCTGATCTGACATTTGGGCACAATATTGCTCATTTTCCCTTTTCTTACTTCATTAGGAACTCTGCATTAAATCACCATGCAACAAGATATAAGGCCTTTGGTTCTGCTCAAGAGCAACTAAATTAATCCCTTATTATACTCTTTTTTTCGGATTGAGTGTGATAGTGTAGATCATCTCACAATACCTTCTTCAGTCTTCAATTAGAGCATTGCAGCAACTTCTTATAACTGTCATTAATATAGTTTATTTTATTGCGAACATAACATAATTTTTCAAATTATAGCTAAACAGAACAAGGGAAAGCCAGTCATTGAATCAGAGCCTGAAATCATCCCAATCAACAACTCGACTATTTTCCTGGCTTATTTTACTCCAACCTAATGATTATTGCAGATATATCAAATATCTAATAACAACCTGAAAGCACACAAGTACGCAATGATCATCAGTCATGGTTCTCATGAATAGCATTAAGATAACTGTCGCACCGATTAAATTACTTAAACTATATCAATACACTCTTGCTACTTACACACCCTAACTTCAACAAGACATCACCAACTCACCGACATTTGCCAATGGAACAAAGGGCTACTGGGTCTCCAACCACTGCCACAAGGGACTGTGTTCTGGTGAGTATGGTATTCAGCATCCTGTAACTAGACAAGAAGCCATATTCCAGGTCTTCTGTGGACTCCTCTAGCTGAGCATCTCTCCGTCTCACAGATGATGGTGGTTCTTTGTAGGTGTGCCGTGTTCTGACTGTGCTCAGAAATAGCACTCTGAATGGTCTGTCTGTAAACAGCAGGAAAAAAACAATACCTTCTATGAATTTACTTCTCAACAGGGTCTGTAACCATGTCACATATGCAAGTTTTTTTTTTAAACTTGAAAATTGACTTCACCCTCGAACATAAAATTCCGCCAAATCATTAAGTACCACAGAATGTTATGTACAAGGTTGTTTGTATAAGGACTTCCGGTGGCGGCCATGTGCGGGTAGGTTGCGTAATCGGCAACACCCGCCGCAAACGAACTAACGGGCCCTTTTAAGGAGCTTTAGCGGCTCCTCCTCGACGAAACTCGGCAGGCAAACAACGCTAGAAGGCTCCCTGCCTTCATCAGTTTATGGAGGGGACCAGGAGCAGGACGGCGAAACAAACGAGCACCGAGAAGCGGTTGGAACGGGTGCGGGAACATAAAATGTCGGCCGGCTCGGATCAGGCAGCGTGGGCCCAGTGGTCGTGGGAACAGCAGGAGTTCCTTAGAAGTTGTTCTGCTGACCTGAAAACGGAGATGCTGGCCCCGTGAAGGCCTCAATGGAGAAGATGTTTGAGACCCAGAAGATGCAGGAGAAGGCGATCAAGGAGATCGAGGAAAAGGTCTCGGATAATGAAGACGAGATACTTGGTCTGGCCGTCAGGGTGGAGGCACATGACGCCTTGCATAAGAGATGGCAGGAGAGGTTGGAAGACCTTGAAAACAGGTCCAGGAGGCAAAGCCTGCGAATTCTGGGCCTGCCTGAGGGTGTGGAGGGATTGGACGCGACTGCATTTGTGACCACGTTGCTGGGGACCTTGATGGGGACAGGAGCATTTCCTCGGCCTCTGGAACTGGATGGGGCGCACAGAGGCCTTGCAAGGAAGCCCAAAACGAACGAACCGCCGAGGGCTATGGTGGTACGGTTTCACCGCTTCTCAGACAAGGAACGTGTCCTGCGATGGGCTAAAAAGGAGCGGAGTAGCAGCTGGGAGAACAGCGTAATTCGCATTTATCAGGACCTGGGAGCAGAACTGACCAAGAGGCGCGCTGGATTCAACCGTGCTAAGGCGGCCCTCCACAACAAAGGGGTGAAGTTCGGACTGCTGCATCCGGCGAGGCTTTGGGTCACATGTCAAGGTCGTCACCACTACTTTGATACACCGGACGAGGCATGGACATTTATCAAGCAGATAAAGTTGGACTCGAGCTAAAGGACAGCCACACTGGGACGAAACGCTCTGGTGGGGATGTTAATTGTTTGATAGCCGGAGGGAGCTATGTAATGTTGTTCCCTTTTTTTTTTGTTCCCTGTTTCTCTGGCCATGTTTTCGGCTTTTGTGGAGTTCGGCCACAGAGGGAGGAGAGGGGCCCTATACTTAGAGCTGCTCTTCAGGCATCTGGAGCCGTTTCTTTTGTGGGGCCGAGTTAGTGCCCGGGGTTTGTTGTTTGTTTTGCTGGGGGAGGGGGGGGGAAAGCGTGTGGAAAATGTTCTTTGGGGGCTGTTAAGGCAGTTAAGGTGGGCTTTTCATAGGAAGGGAGGGGCCCGAATAACGAGGCTACAGGATGATCGGAGACAGAGGCGGGAGCGTCTGGGGTCAGCATGGGTCAGCTGACTCACGGAAGTGTAATGGGGGGAGAGTTAGTGTTAAGCTGGTGCTTGACTTGGGGGATTGAGATCATGGGACTGTTGGGGGGGGGGGGGGGTGGGCGGGTGGTGATGCGACCATCAATTCACGTGAAACAGAGAGTAGATGTAAACTGTGGCTTTAATCGACTAGAACAGTGCCTGCCTGCGGCTGCTCTGCTAGCGAGAGCCGCCTACAGGGCTGCTGCTCTTTATACCTCCCTTAACAGATGGAGAGTCGGTGGGGGGTGCCTCCAATGGGAGGGCTCGAGTAAGCAGGGGATGCGGGCTCGTGGCTGGCCGAAAAAGGGGGAAGGCTAGTCGGCAGGGGAGAGGGTGGTTAACCCCCCATCCAGGCTGATCACGTGGAATGTGAGGGGTCTGAATGGACCGGTCAAGAGGGCTTGCGTTTTCTAGCACCTAAAGGGGTTAAAGGCAGACGTAGCCATGCTACAGGAGACGCGCCTAAAACTTGCAGATCAAACAAGATTGAGAAAGGGGTGGGTGGGCCACGTGTTCCATTCGGGGCTGGATTCAAAGACCAGAGGGGTAGCAATTCTGGTCAGTTAGAGGGTGGCATTTGAGGCAGGGAGTATTGTGGCTGATAAAGGGGGCAGATACATATTGGTTAGTGGAAAGCTGCAGGGGACCCGGGTGGTGCTAGTGAACGTCTACGCCCCGAACTGGGATGACGTGTAATTCATGAGACGCATGCTGGGTAAAATTCCAGACTTAGACTCACACAATTTGATCATGGGGGGTGATTTCAATACAGTCATTGACCCTGTATTGGACCGGTCAAAGCCCAGGTCGGGAAAGCGACCAGCGGCGGCTAAGGAACATGAGGGGTTTCATGGAACAGGTGGGGGGCGTAGACCCATGGAGGTTCGTTCGGCCAAGGGCAAAGTGGTTCTCTTTTTCTCCCACGTCCACAAAGTGTATTCCCGTATAGATTTCTTTGTTATGAGCAGGGCGTTAATCCCAAGGGTGGAGGGGACGGAATGCTCGGCCATTGCAGTTTCTGATCATGCTTCGCATTGGGTGGATTTGCGACTTGGTGAAGAGAGAGGACAGCGCCCATTATGGAGGGAAGGTGTGGGACTGCTAGCGGATGATGAGGTTTGTGGGCGGATAAAGAGGAACATTCAAAACTACTTGGAAACTAATGATACGGGAGAGGTAACGGCGACTACGGTTTGGGAGGCTCTGAAGGCAGTTATTCGAGGGGAGTTGATCTCTATCAGATCCCATAGGGAGAAGAAAGAAAGAGCGGAAAGAGAGAGGCTAGTTGAGGAGATACTCAGAGTAGACAGGAGTTACGCGGAGACCCCGGAGACGGGGCTACTGAAAGAGCACCGGAGACTGCTGGCGGAATTTGATCTGCTGACCACAGGGAAAGCGGTAGCACAGCTGAGGAAGGTAAAAGGGGCTGTCTATGAATATGGGGAGAAAGCGAGTAGAATGCTTGCGCACCAACTTCGTAGGAGGGAGGCGGCCAGGGAAATTGGAGAAGTTCGGGACAAGGATGGTAACACGGTCTTGGACCCAGAGGCGGTGAACAAAGTCTTTAGGGTGTTTTATGGTAAATTGTATGAGTCAGAACCCCCGGCGGGAGGGGAAGGGATGAAGCAATTCATGAACCAATTGAGGTTTCCAAAGGTGGAAGAGGATCTGGTGGAGGGACTGGGGGCCCCGATAGAGTTGGAGGAGATTGTTAAGGGTCTAGGGAGCATGCAGTCAGGCAAGGCCCCGGGCCGGACGGCTATCGAGTAGAATTCTACAAGAAATTTTCTGAACTGTTGAGTCCACTCCTGCTAAGGACCTTCAATGAGGCTAAAGAAAGAGGGACCCTCCCCCCAACAATGTCACAGGCTTCGATTTCACTCATCCTCAAACTGGAGAAAGATTCGCTACAATGTGGGTCCGATAGACCGATATCGCTCTTGGACGTGGACGCCAAATTGCTGGCCAAGATTTTGGCCGCTAGAATTGAGGACTGTGTCCCAGGGGTGATAGGGGAGGATCAGACAGGCTTCGTTAAGGGCAGGCAATTGAACTCCCACGGAGGCTCCTAAACATTATTATGATGCCCTCAGAGGGAGGGGAGGCAGAAGTAGTGGCTGCGATGGATGCAGAGAAAGTCTTTGACCGGGGTGGAATGGGAGTACCTGTGGGAAACGCTAAGAAGGTTTGGATTTGGTGAGGGATTCATAGAATGGGTCCAGCTACTTTATCAGGTCCCAGTAGCGAATGTATGCACAAACAGGGCGAGGTTGGAATACTTTAGGCTCCATCGAGGGACAAGGCAGGTGTGCCCCTCTCTCCCCGTTATTATTCGCCCTTGCGATAGAGCCGTTGGCCATTGCGCTGCGGGCTTCAAACAACTGGCAGGAGTTGGTTCGCGGGGGACGGACACGGAGGGGGGGGGGGGGGGGGGGGGAGGGGCGGGTAGCATCGGGTCTCGTTCTATGCGGATGACCTGCTCCTGTACATCTCGGACCCACTAGAGGGGATGGGGGAGGTCATGCAGATTTTGAGGGACTTCGGCAATTTTTCAGGGTACAAATCAAACAAGAAACGAGATGATCATGATCCAAGCTAAAGGGCAGGAGAAGAGACTGGGAGAGCTTCCGCTTAAGATGGTGGAGAAGAGCTTTCGGTACATGGGTATACAGGTGCCTCGAAACTGGGATGCCCTCCACAAGCTTAATTTATCCCGGCTGGTAGGGCAGATGGAGGGGGACTTTAAAAGGTGGGACATGCTCCCGCTTTCTCTAGCGGGGGGGGAGGGTGCAGACCGTTAAGATGATGGTCCTCCCCAGATTTCTGTTCGTCTTCCTGTGCCTTCCCAACTTCATCCCCAAGTTCTTCTTTAAGCGGGTGAACAAGATCATCTCTGGATTTGTATGTGCAAATAAGACCCCGCAAGTAAATAGACTATCTAGAGCGCAGTCGGGGGGGGGGGCTGGCACTGCCGAATTTTTGCAGCTACTATTGGGCGGCTAATATAGCCATGATTAGGAAATGGGTACTGGGGGAGGGATCGACGTGGAAACGGCTAGAGGCGCAAAGGCACCAGCTTAGGGCACTTGTAATGGCACCTCTGCCGTTCTCGCCGGCACGCTACTCCTCAAGTCCGGTGGTGGCGGTGGCATTAAGGATCTAGGGTCAGTGGAGAAGACACAGGGGGGTGGAGAGAGCCTCAGTTTGGACCCCGATATGCAACAATCACAGATTTGTACCGGGCAAGATAGGCAGAGGGTTTCAAAGCTAGCATAGGGCAGGTATTAAAAGGATGAGGGACCTGTTAATAGATGGTACTTTTCCCAGCTTGAAAGCGCTGGAGGAGAAATTCAATTTGCCCCCTGGAAATGCCTTCAGATACCTTCAGGTACGGGCCTTTCTTAAGAAACAGGTGGTGACATTTCCGTTGCTACCCCCATGCAGGATACAAGATAGGGTGGTCTCCGACACCTGGGTAGGGCAGGGAAAGGTGTCGGACATCTACCAGGAACTACAGGAGGCGGAGGAAGCCCCAGTGGGGGAACTTAAGAACAAGTGGGAGGAGGTGCTAGGCGGGGAGCTGGATGCGGGCCTGCAGGCGGATGCCTTAAACAGGGTTAATTCCTGATCACCATGTGCCAGGCTTAGGTTAATTCAGTTTAAGGTGGTCCACCGAGCACATATGACAGGAACCAGAATGAGCAAGTTCTTTGGGGTTGAGTGTAAGACGTTTTAGTTGCTGTGATATGAAGAGTCTAAAGTTCTGTTCCTTTTTCACAAACACACATTTATTTCCTTCCAACAGCCTTTGCACAAAACTCTCACTATACATCACCTGCCAGAGGCCACCTGAAGCCCTTTTACATATCAGTGTCAATTAATGGATACTTAACATAAATGAGACAACGAATTGCAATGTCTCTTAACCCATTACTTAACAGTCTCCCCTTCCTTTGAGAAAAAAAAATTATTAGGTGAAAACAAAATTTCAAGAAACTCAAAAACACATACATGATTCCCCCCCATTTTTTTTTGTTTGGACGAGAAAGAAAAAAAAAAGTCACAGAAACAAGCGCCCTTCATTAACAATATCCACAAGTTTCTGTGAACTCGCCCCTCTTTTCATAAAACAGTCTGACAGTTGATAGCTCCTGTCGACCCATTTAATTTTTTGTTATTTCCCCTCTGTACAACATCTGTGTTACAACCAGCCTGCTTACCATTGGCTGGGGACTAATGACAATCCCACAATCCTGTGGGAGTATGAGCTTCCCCAATGAGGGGGGCGGAGAAACCATTAGTAAACTCCAAGTACAAATAAAGCTGGCCAGTTTCGGAACCAGCAGGAACGTGTGCAGCAAGGGAAGTTGCTGCTGCTGTTATATATATATATATATATGTTATTGTAAATAAATGTTATTACCTTGTATCCTTAAAACTCATGCTGGATTCTTCGTGGCCCTCACAAAACTGGCGACGAGGGTTAAAGTGAATAGCTGTCTACACTGCTGAAGCCACCTCCCTGGATTTTTGTTGGATACAGGTTGGAAGTTGTTTTCTATTATACCATGCCTCTGTATGGACGTTTGGATGTTTTTGATGCTGCGCTGGAAAGCTGGAACCAGTACG
This sequence comes from Scyliorhinus torazame, assembly GCF_047496885.1. Lineage (NCBI taxonomy): Eukaryota > Metazoa > Chordata > Chondrichthyes > Carcharhiniformes > Scyliorhinidae > Scyliorhinus > Scyliorhinus torazame. The sequence continues at coordinate 138,279,226 of NC_092723.1, forward strand.
CACAACGGATGCGTTACTATTTCCGGGCAAACAATATCACCGAAAACAAGCGGCAGGTGGTCATATTGCTCACTGCTTGCGGCCCTCATAAGTTTGGGGTGATTAGGAGCCTTACGTACCCAGCTGCGCCGGACACCAAAACGTTTGATGAACTTGTGAATATAGTGGGGCAACATTTTAACCCAACCCCGTCCACGATAGTCCAGCATTACCGGTTTAATACCGCTGAGAGGAGCCCTCGAGAATCCCTTGCCGATTTTCTATCCAGGTTACGCAGGATTGCGGAGTACTGTGACTATGGTGAGACCTTGTCAGAAATGTTACGCGACCGTTTGGTTTGCGGTATTAACAATGCGGTCACCCAGAGAAAGTTGTTAGCTGAGCCAACATTGACTTTTCAACAGGCAATTCAAATAGTATTGTCCCGAGAGAGCGCAGGACAAGGAGTGCAGGAGCTACAGGGAATGGAAGTGCATGCCTTGGGGCGCAACCCCTTCCGTCCGAAAACGTCCCTCCACACTCCTGCGGTACCTTGGGCGAGGCGACGTCCGGACCGACGCCAGTGGCCGTCGGACATTCCTCCCCGAAGGGAGCCTTCTCCAGAACCAATGGATGAGGAGCCATGTCCGTGTCAAACTTGTAGGCGCCGACCCCGTCGCGGACGCCGGTCCTGGGGGCGCCAGAGGCGCCGTCGTTCCGACCGAAACTGGGACCAGCCCAGGGGCCGTAATTGGGACCAGCCCAGGGGCCGAACCTTCCATGTGGATGAATCTGCGGCGACTACTCCTGAGGACGTGGAGACGGAGGACGACTGCCTGCAGCTGCATTGTGTGGCAGCTCCCCGTGTGGCCCCCATTAAGGTGACAGTACGGGTCAATGGTCACCCGCTTGAGATGGAGTTGGACACTGGCGCAGCGGTCTCCGTGATCGCCCAGAGGACATTCGACCGCATCAAGCAGGGTATACAGACCCTTACATTAACCGACTCACAGGCCAGGTTGGCCATCTACACGGGGGAACCACTGGACATTGCAGGAACTACAATGACCCCTGTTGTTTATGGACGCCAGGAGGGGTGTTTCCCACTTATCGTGGTGCGCGGCCATGGGCCCAGCCTGTTGGGTCGGGACTGGTTGCGCCATTTGCGGTTGCAATGGCAGCACATCCTCCAAACAGTTTCTGAAGGGTTGACTGAGGTGCTAGGACGATACCCAGATGTATTCTAGCCTGGTTTGTGGAAAATAAAAGGGGCCGTAGCCCGTATCCAAGTCGAACTAGGAGCCATGCCACGCTATTTCCGGGCGCGCCCGCTGCCTTACGCCTTGCTCGAGAAGGTAGAAGGGGAGCTCGCTCGTTTGGAGAGTTTGGGTATTATCAGGCCCGTCCGTTTTGCTGACTAGGCAGCACCAATTGTACCTGTAATGAAGCCAGATGCCACAGTTCACTTGTGTGGCGACTATAAACTTAGTGAATACGGCTTCCCGACTCGACCGATATCCAATGCCTCGCATAGAGGATCTCTACGCGAAGCTTGCAGGCGGACTCTCCTTCACAAAATTAGATATGAGTAACGCCTACCTACAGTTGGAGCTGGACCTTGCCTCCCGACCATATGTAACGATTAATACACACCGGGGCCTGTATGAATATACACGGTTGCCCATTGGAGTATCCTCTACCTGCGCTATTTTTCAACGTGTTATGGAGGGCATTTTGAGAGGTTTACCACGTGTTGCTGTCTACTTAGATGACGTTTTGATAACAGGGACGTCGGAGCAGGAACATTTGGAAAATCTGGAGGCTGTCCTTAGACGCTTTTCGGAGGCTGGAGTCCGTTTACGTAGCACAAAGTGCGTATTTCAGGCAAAGGAAATAGTCTACCTAGGTTATCGGGTGGACCGTGAAGGTTTGCACCCCGCCGCAGAGAAGGTGCGTGCGATTCAACAGGCCCCCGCCCCGGCTGACATTTCGCATCTTTGTTCTTTTCTCGGACTCGTAAACTATTACGGGAAGTTCCTCCCTAATCTGGCAACTACGCTGGCCCGGTTGCACCTTCTGCTAAAGAAAAATCACACCTGGGTTTGGGGTCAGCTGCAAGAAACCGCTTTCCGGCGGGTAAAGCAACAATTGTCGTCGTCTGGGTTACTAACCCACTATGATCCTGGAAAGCCTTTGCTCGTCACATGTGATGCATCCCCGTATGGTATTGGGGCCGTCCTGTCCCACAAGATGGAGAACGGGGCCGAGCGACCGATAGCTTTCGCCTCCCGCACATTGACTGCAGCGGAGAAAAAGTACGCGCAGATCGAGAAGGAGGGCCTGGCAGTGGTTTTTGCGGTGAAACACTTCCACCAGTACGTGTATGGCCGCCATTTCACTATCGTGACTGATCATAAGCCTCTGCTGGGGCTTTTCAGAGAGGATAAGCCAATGCCGCCCATTGCTTCCGCACGGATCCAGCGCTGGGCTTTGTTGCTTGCTGCATACGAGTATTCTCTGGAGCACAAACCAGGAACGCAGATAGCAAATGCCGACGCACTGAGCCGATTGCCTTTATCGACCGGCCCCATGACGACCCCCACGACCGGTGAGGTGGTTGCAACCCTGAATTTTATGGACACCTTGCCTGTCACGGCATCACAGATCCGTGAGTGGACCCAGACGGAGCCAGTCCTGTCAAAGGTTCGGCACATAGTCCTGTATGGTGGGCAGCATAGACAGCACCCAGGCGAGTTGCGGGCATTTTCCTCCAAGCTGTCAGAATTCAGCGTGGAGGACGGCATCTTCTTGTGGGGGACGCGTGTGATTGTCCTGGAAAAAGGCCAGGAGCTGATACTAAGAGACTTGCACAATGGGCATCCAGGTGTGACCAAAATTAAAATGTTGGCCCGGAGTTATGTCTGGTGGCCAGGCCTCGACACCAACATTGAGAAGGTGGCCCAAAACTGCTCCATTTGCCAGGAGCATCAGAAGCTCCCGCCGGCCGCTCCCCGACATCACTGGGAATGGCCAGGGCCGCCTTGGGCACGCTTGCATGCAGATTTCGCAGGCCCTTTTCAAGGATCCATGTTCCTTCTATTAATCGATGCCCAGTCTAAATGGCTAGAGGTGCATAAGATGCAGGGTACAACGTCCTGCGCAACAATTGAAAAGATGCGTTTGTCCTTTAGCACGCATGGCCTCCCCGAGGTGCTGGTCACGGATAACGGCACTCCATTCACGAGTGAGGAATTTGTGAGGTTCATGATGGTGAACGGCATACGCCATATCCACACTGCCCCTTACCACCCGGCTTCAAATGGGTTGGCAGAGCGCGCAGTGCAGACATTCAAAAGAGGACTAAAGAAGCAGTCTTCCGGATCAATGGACACGAGACTGGCTCGCTTTTTGTTTACATATAGGACCACCCCCCATGCGGTGACTGGGGTAGCTCCCGAAGAACTCCTAGTGGGCCGGAGACTTCGTACCCGCCTTAGTATGGTTTTCCCTGACATTGGCGCAAAAGTACGCCACACACAAGAACGGCAGGGACAGGGATTTTCTCGGCATCGGCCGATTCGGCAGTTTGCGCCCGGTGACCCAGTGTTCCTTCGGAATTTTGCTGGTGGTGCCCAGTGGGTTCCTGGCGTAATCTTTTGCCAAACGGGCCCTATATCTTACCAGGTGCAAGCCCAGGGTCGTCTCCAGCGCAAACATGCAGACCACGTTCGGTCCAGAAGACTATCCCCTCCAAAGATTCCCCGCCCCCGGAGCTCATTTCTACAGCCGCAGAGACCAGAGACAAGGGAAGGTAGTCCTCACAATCTTCCACTGGTGCCTCACTCAAAGCCTGCGCAGGTCGTTACAGAACCGAATGGAGATAGAGACGCTGACATGACGGAGGCAGCAGACTCTGACTCCGAGATGGAGACACAGGACGCATCAGAGGGGGAATCCTTGGGTCCACGGGCCGTGGATGTACAACCGTTACGCCGTTCATCACAGAAGCGCCGGTCTCCGTCTCGTTACACGCCGCCTGATCCAGCGCCGCATGCAAATGGTGTCCGGCCTGCGGCAAAACGAGTCCGACGCCCTCCTTCGCCAGGGTCTTCGGTGGATTCCTTGGACTTTGGGGGGGGGGGGGGGGAGGGATGTTATAACCTGCCTGCTTACCATTGGCTGGGGACTAATGACAATCCCACTATCCTGTGGGAGTATGAGCTTCCCCAATGAGGGGGCGGAGAAACCATTAGTAAACTCCTAGTATAAATAAAGCTAGCCAGTTTAGGAACCAGCAGGAAGGAGTGTGCAGCAAGGGAAGTTGCTGCTGCTGTTATGTATATATGTTATTGTAAATAAATGTCATTACTTTGTATCCTAAAAACTCGTGCTGGATTCTTTGTGGCCCTCACAAAACTCTGCTTCAAACTTGCGATGTCTATCCGTAACCTCTTTTCATTGACACGTTTTGTCAAGTGCACATTTTCCCACAGGGATTTATTGTCAATGTGGGTCAATAGGTATATTACCCAAATCTCCTAATCCCAAAATTTCTGTCAATATCATACTTATATAAAAAGCTATATCCACCGCCTCTACAAGGCTTAACGTCTCAGCAGCCAAAGTGCTTCTTATCACTCTCCTTATTTTCTTTGTTTCCCACACAAGCGGGCAACATTTACCATTGTCCCCCAAAAGGAAAATTATAAAACTTCCTGCGCTTGAAACCCCATCACATAAATTTGCGTAGGACGCATCACTATAAACTATGAGTTTCAAGTGCCTAAGGTCACCTAAAACCGGGAACTTCATAACACACTCCTGCATTTTTAGTTTGGCCAACGCTTTATTTGCTCTTATTATGTCTTCCACTTTGGGATCATTCATTTTTGTACTCAACTCTAAGACATTAAAACTCACGTCCGGTCTAGTCGGTCTACCTAACCAGTTCAGTTGCCCAATTAAATTTTGCAGTTGTTCTTTCTCTATCTTTCAAACCATTGCGTCTTTTTGTGAAACTCGGCCACGGCTAATTGCTATTGGGCTGATGCTTTCCAAATAAGATTGCTGACGTAAAGTTGCCCCTAACTTAGTCTGTCCAATTTCCAGTCCAATATATTTAAATGCATCGGAAGCCTGACTTCCAACCCTGAATTCTTTCCTCAAACAAGAGATTACAATAGCTTCAAAATCACTAGTCCCACCCCACAAAAAATCATCGACATGCATCATAAAAATGCCAGAAAGATTTCCTTTATAGTGCCAGTAAAACATTGCAGGACCTGCTTTCAACTGGCAACAGCCTAACTTTAACAAAACTGACCTTACCGAAAAATACCAGACTCTAGATGCATCATTTAATCCATATACACATTTGTTCAACTTCCAGAGTACCCCTTCTGTGTTTGCTGCTTCTTTAGGAGGACGGAGAAAAATGTCTCTCTGGAGCTGATGCCCCTGCAAAAAGGCAGCTTTTATATCTATAGATTTGCATTCCCATGCCTTTGTGGCTAATAGAGCCAAGATGATCTTTAAAATAACCTTTCCTGCCGTAGGTGAATCTACCCTTAAATCCTGATCTTCTAAGTTTTCTTCAAATCCCCTTGCCACAAGCCTGGCCTTTGCCTTTTAAGTTCCATCCGGAGGAACCTTTTCCGTGCAAATCCGTCTGTGGGATAGAGCTCTTTGTCCCCTATCCGGTACTTCCGTGTATACCTCAAATTCATTCCAACTATGCAATTCTTGCTATTTAACTTCTTTGATAACTTTTTCATCTAATTTATTTGAAGTCACCAAAATCTCACGTGCATGTGGGCTTCTACTCCTATTAGTATTCGTGTTCCAAGATCTTGATAAACTACGTCCCCTCTCCCGCCTGGTATCTCGTTCTGTACTGCTACTATTTGATCTTTCCCTTCTGCTGTGGGATGTCCTTTCAATAGTTCTTGACCTTTTCCTGCAGACCTGTTCATTATCCGATGTACTATCTGAACTGGCACTGCGTTTCTGTGCCCTCAGTTTTGAACTTCGTTTTCCCAATCCATTGTCTTGACTCCTTCCCCTGAATGCTGTACATTCAACCAGTGTTTATACTTTCCAATGGCCTTCCCTGCTCTACTAATAACAGCTGCATCCTTCCATTGGCTAGACACTTCAGGCAAGTATGTCACTTTTTACCAACTTTTGGCAGTTGCCCTTTCAGAAAAATGGCCTGTTCTAATTCATCAGAAGTATTGTGTTCCTCCACAGAAACCCTGTCTATATCAGTTAATTGGTCCTCATAGTTCTGTAACACATGCGTACCAGATGACTCTGGTTCCTCGTCATGTCTGTCTGCTCTGTCTAAGTTTGAAAATTTGTAATCTGTACCCATTATCCTTGATGAATGGACCCTAACAGTTTGATTACCATTTAGCAAAATAATTGTTTTGCCATCTATGCCTATGATCTTCCCTGGGCCTTTCCATTCATTAGAATTGTCTCTCTTACAGTATACCATGCCTCCTTGCTGAAAAACGGCATCTGATGGCCGTATGTTATGTCGTAAAGCTCTGCGAATTCTTTCAGAGACTTCTGCTTCCAAAAAAATTTTTCGACTGTGATGTAATGCATTTAAATGTTCAGCAAAACCAGAGCTAATTGTAGTCCCCTCCCAAGCTGGAGGCTGGTCATCCAAAATGGACGGAATTTTAGGATTTCTATCAAACACTAATTGATAAGGACTATAGCCCCCAACCATCTGCAATGAATTCTTTGCATGTACTACTGCCCATGCTAAAGCTGAATTTAGCCTGCAATTTGGTCGATCTGCCAAAATTTTCCGAAGCATGTCATCGATGACAACATGATTTCTTTCACAGACACCATTACTAAATGGGCTTTCTGCAGCCGTATTCATAACTCTGATATTCATGTTTTCACACATATCCCTAAACTCATCATTAGCAAATTCTCCCCCATTGTCCATAAGGAATTTTGCCGGTGGACCCATTGCTGTCCCTATCCATTTTTCCACGATTTGATCCAGAATTACTCTCTTTTCTTTACTTCGTACAATCGTTGATTGACTAAATCTGGTTGCTAAATCTACAAAATGCTAAATAAATATATTATTTGCTTTATCCCGGATCTTAAGGTCCATGGCCACAATGTCGTTAAAATCCCTGGCCAAAGGTAGGGTTACTATCGGTCGTGCTGGTGTCCTTCTGTACTTCCTACAAACTTCACAGCTGTCACTAACCTGTTCTATCAGTTTAGTATAGTCGTCATCCCTTACCCCTGCATCCTTTAATACATTTTTCAGCCTCCGAGGAGACAGATTTGCAAATTGCCTATGCAATTTTAATACCACAAGCTTTTTATCAGCTAAAGTCCCATTTTCAACTGCCATTAACACATCCTTAACCACTCTACTTGAAATATTATTTGTCAGTAACAGAATACAATAGCGTCCCGACTGTGTAAATTGTAAGTCCACCGTCTTCCCAAAAACGGTTGCCTTATCCTGTTCCATATCCAGTTTCATGTGTGCTTTCTTCATCGATGGTCTGCTCAGAAGCAAAGGTATCTCACTTGATACAACATCCGTGCTAATGAAATGATTCACTCCGGCAATATTGCAAGGGATCACCACTCTTTTCAGCGACTTCAGAGTATTATCATCCCCAAACCTGAAACTTGTGGAACTTTCAAATTCCTTAACCTTGTTACGATTTTCAGCATTCAAAGAGTCCAGGTAACACAGTAGATGTGCAGCCACTGTCCAATACAGCACAGTTGAAGGATTCTGCAACCAACACCCTCATTGTCGGCATAAAACTGCTCGTCAATGGGACAATGCCTTCTTACTGGTCACTATCTTTTTCCTCTTCTGACTCTTCCGTGTCATGTGTCGCTTCAAACACTCTATCATAACGAGTTGGACAGTTGAAAGCATAATGGTATTGAGAGTCACATCGAAAACATCGATTTATCATGCCCCATGCATTTCTGGGCTTCATCTTCCTATTGTAGGTTCTAACTGGGTTTCTTGTCTTCATAATTTCCTTGTCTCGGTCTCCTTCTATAGCCTTGAGCCCTGTTCGTAGCCATATGATTTTGCCATCCTGTCAGTAGTGTATCTTCCATATTCTGCCTTACTGCAGGCTGACCTATTTGGGTCATCAGAGCCATCGGAATCGAATGTTTCCCCAGAAACTTTTGTAAAGCTTTTGTCATCTATTCGAATAAGGTATTCTTATCAGTAAACTGAACTCCTGTCAAAACCAGGAGCCTATCCATGTTGCTCACTCTAGCACAGTCAAGTAATTTAAAGGCCAACACAGACTGTGGAAATTCCAGGCTGCGTTTCTGCAGTCTTTTATATAGTCTGCCAAATCCATTATATAGTCTTCCATGGAGATATCCTCCATTTTCCGGAACTTATCAAAATCCGACCATGCTTCATACACACTTAACAAGTCATCTTACTTATAAATCTTATCCATATAATGTAATAAAGTCTCCAGACCTTCTTCTGAGTCTAACTCTTCCAATGCCAGCTCAGAAAGCACTTTGTTTCGGATTTTACTGCCATATGGTAGAGAAAGAGCCAATGCTATACCTTGTTTTCTCTTTCCTAAAGCAGTTACCTTAGTCCACATAACTACTGCACTTCTCCATTGGTCATACAATTCCCTTTCAGAAAATAAGGGAGGATAGTCATATCCAGACATCTTTATCCTCGGTTCAGCCATGTATCCCTTTTTTTTCTGTTTTCACTCAATCCTTGGTTTGATCTGGAAAGTTGTATCTTTCAACCCTTCACATTTACACAGCAACCATCCTCTGCTACCAATTTGTTAGACGTTTTAGTTGCTGTGATATGAAGAGTCTAAATTAATGTTCCTTTTTCACAAACACATTTATTTCCTTCCAACAGCCTTTGCACAAAACTCTCACTATACATCACCTGACAGAGGCCACCTGAAGCCCCTTTACATATCAGTGTCAATTAATAGATAATTAACATAAATGAGACAACTAATTGCAATGTCTCTTAACCCATTACTTAACATTGAGGATAGGTGTGCGGGAAGCCCAGCAGACCATGTCCATATGTTCTGGACATGCCCGGCTCTTAAGGGATTCTGGCAGGGATTTGCTAAGGCAATGTCCAAGATCTTAGATACGCGGATGGTGCCGAGCCCAGAGATAGCGATCTTGGTGTGTCAGACGATCCGGGAGTTCAGGAAGCGAAAGAGGCCGATGTATTGGCCTTTGCCTCCCTGGTAGCCCGGAGACGGATCCTTTTAATGTGGAGCATGGAGACCTGGATTGGTGACATGGCTGGGTTTCTCAGTCTCGAGAAAATAAAGTTTGCCTTGAGAGGGTCCATGATGGGGTTCTCTCGGAGGTGGCAGCCGTTCCTCGACTTTCTAGAAGAGCACTAAATGTCAGCGGGGGGGGGGGGGGGGGGGGGGGGGGGGGGAAGGAATGTTACATATTCTTGTTTTTTTTTCTGTATATAATGTTAACATTTACCTTGTGTTAAATGTTGTTCATGGTTATGCAAAATTAATGTTTTGATAAAAATCTGAATAAAAATTATTTTTTTTAAAAAGGTTGTTTGTATAAGAACTTTACACCAAATACACTTCCCTGTCCCCAGATAAAAAGTATATATTTGAATTTTTTTTTTTGCCTGGGACTGGGCGGGAGAAGAGGAAAGGCCTGAGTCGGGTCCCCCGCACTAGCTAGCTTAAGTCGGCTAGTGAATGGAGGTATTGTGGGGGAGGGGCTGCGGACAATGGAGCCCGGTGAGCAGGTTTCAATGAGCCTAGGAGGTGAGAAAAGGGAGGGGAGGGGAAGGACCCTGGGTGGGGTTTCTTCAAGGGAGAGTGTGGAGGGATTCTGGGAGGTATATGGGGGTAGGTGTCAACAATGGATAGGGATGGGTCAGCCTCAGTGGGTAGGGCCCAAAATTATGATGATGGTGGATAAGCAGGAAGGGGGGGGGGGGGAAAAGATCTCCTGTTAGGATAGTTACATAGAATGTGAAGGGGTTGGGATGCCCAGTGTAGAGGTCGTGGCTGCTTGCACATTTGCAAAGTTGGAAAGCAGATGTGACGATGTTGCAGGAGACTCACTTGAGGGTGAAGGATCAGGGAAGGCTTAGAAAGAGCTGGGTTAGCCAGGTGTTTCACTCGGGTTTTGATAGTAGGGCGCAGGGGGTAAATGAGTGAGGTTCCAAATGGAGAAAGTTGTGGCAGATCAGGGAATCATTTGCCTTTCCTCTCCTCCCGCCCAGTCCCAGGAAAAAAAAAAATCAAATATGTACTTTTCATAAAAAAGAATCGCTACAAAGAACAGCAACAAAAATCTTTAACCTTTATAACATGAAGTAAGAACATTATTCAAAGCTACAAAGAACAACAAAAAACATTTAACTTCTATAACAGCATGAAGAACATTATTCATCAGATATTTTTTTAAAAATATATATTTATTTAAGTTTTTTAACACAATTTTTCTCCCTTACAAACAATAACCCGCCTCCCCACCCCCCTTCGTAACAAAAAAAAACGAGAAATCGCGCAGAGCAAGATATATACATGGCAAAATGATATATTTACACAGCTTTGTACACTGGCCCTCACCCGTACGTGCCAGTTTCCCCAACCCTTCATGTTATCTCTTGCTCATCCACCCTCCCAGGCAGTTCCCCCCCCCCCACCCCCCCCCCCCCCCCAAGGTTGCTGCTGCTGCTGACCAACCTTCCTCTAACGCGCCGCGAGATAGTCTAGGAACGGTTGACACCGCCTGTAGAACCCCTGCACAGACCCTCTCAAGGCGAACTTAATCCTCTCCAACTTTATGAACCCAGCCATATCATTTATCCAGGCCTCCAGGCTGGGGGGCTTTGCCTCCTTCCACATTAGCAAGATCCTTCGCCGGGCTACTAGGGACGCAAAGGCCAGAATGCCGGCCTCTTTCGCCTCCTGCACTCCCGGTTCGTCCACTACTCCAAATATTGCTAGCCCCCAGCTTAGCTTGACCCGGACTTTCAGCACCTGAGATATTGCTCCCGCCACTCCTCTCCAGAACCCCTCCAGTGCCGGGCATGACCAAAACATATGGACATGGTTCGCCGGGCTCCCTGAGCACCTTCCACATCTGTCCTCTACCCCAAAGAACCTACTCAACCTCGCCCCCGTCAAGTGCGCTCTGTGAACCACCTTAAATTGTATCAGACTGAGCCTGGCACATGAGGAGGAGGAATTGACCCTACCCAGGGCATCAGCCCACAAACCTTCCTCGATCTCCTCCCCCAACTCCTCCTCCCATTTACCTTTCAACTCTTCTGCTGGCACTTCCCCCTCTTCTTTCATCTCTTGGTGTATTGCCGAAACCTTGCCCTCCCCGGCCCATACACCCGAGATCACCCTATCTTGAACTTCTTGTGCCGGGAGCAACGGGAATTCCCTCACCTGTCGCCTCACAAAAGCCCTCAACTGCATATATCTAAAGGCATTTCCCGAGGGTAACTCGAACCTCTCCTCCAGTGCCCCTAGGCTCGCAAACGTCCCGTCGAAGAACAGGTCCCCCATTCTTCCAATCCCCGCCCGATGCCAGCTCTGGAACCCCCCGTCCATCTTCCCTGGGACAAACCGGTGGTTACCCCTGATCGGGGACCACACCGATGCTCCCATTGCACCCCGGTGCCGTCTCCACTGGCCCCAGATCCTTAGCGTTGCCGCCACCACCGGGCTCGTGGTATACTTTGTCAGCGAGATCGGCAGCGGTGCCATCACCAACGCCCCCAGGCTCGTTCCTTTACAGGACGCCATCTCCATCCTCTTCCATGCCGCCCCCTCTCCCTCCATAACCCACTTGCGGATCATCGCCACATTTGCTGCCCAGTAGTAGCTCCCCAGGTTTGGCAGCGCCAACACTCCTCGGTCCCTACTGCATTCCAGGAACCCTCTCCTTACTCTCGGGGTCTTATTCGCCCACACAAACTCCATAATACTACTGCCTACTCTCTTAAAAAAGGCCTTAGTGATCACGATGGGAAGGCACTGAAACACAAACAGAAACCTCGGAAGGACCACCATTTTGACCGACTGCACTCTACCCGCCAGCGAGAGCGGTAACATGTCCCATCTTTTGAAATCCTCCTCCATTTGCTCCACCAACCTCGTCAGATTCAGTTTATGTAGGGTCCCCCAACTCCTGGCTATCTGGATCCCCAGATACCGAAAGCTCCCCTCCGCCCTCCTCAGCGGTAGGTCCCCTATCCCTCTTTCTTGGTCCCCCGCCTGTAATACAAAGAGCTCACTCTTTCCTACATTGAGCTTATAGCCCGAAAACTCCCCAAACTCCCTTAGAGTCTGCATGACCTCCACCATCCCCTCCATTGGATCCGCCACGTACAGCAACAGGTCATCCGCATATAGCGACACCCGATGCTCTTCTCCCCCTCGGACCACCCCCCTCCATTTATTAGACTCCCTCAATGACATGGCCAATGGTTCGATCGCCAATGCAAACAACAGGGGGGACAGGGGGCACCCCTGCCTCGTCCCTCGGTACAGTCGAAAGTACTCCGATCTCCGCCGGTTCGTCACTACACTCGCCATCGGGGCTCTGTAAAGGAGCTTAACCCAATTGATAAACCCTACCCCGACCCCAAACCTACGCAGCACCTCCCAGAGGTACTCCCACTCTACTCGGTCAAAGGCCTTCTCCGCGTCCATAGCTGCCACTATCTTCGCCTCTCCCTCCTTCGATGGCATCATTATCACGTTTAAGAGCCGCCGCACATTGGTGTTTAGTTGCCTGCCCTTTACAAATCCCGTCTGGTCCTCGTGGATTACCCCCGGGACACAGTCCTCGATCCTCGTGGCCAGCACTTTTGCCAGCAACTTTGCATCCACATTGAGGAGCGAGATCGGCCTGTCCCGCTTTAGGATCAAAGAAATTGTCGCTTCCGACATTGTCGGGGGCAGGGTCCCCTCCTCTCTTGCCTCATTAAAGGTCCTCACCAGTAGCGGGGCCAACAGGTCTGCGTACTTCCTGTAGAACTCCACCGGGAATCCGTCCGGTCCCGGGGCCTTTCCTGCCTGCATGCTCCCCAAACCCTTGCTCAGCTCCTCCAACCCAATTGGTGCCCCCAAACCAGCCACCTATTGTTCCTCCACCCTTGGGAATCTCAGCTGATCTAGGAATCGTCTCATCCCCTCTTCCCCCGCTGGGGGCTGGGATCTGTACAGCTCTTCATAAACGGCCTTGAATACCTCGTTTATTTTCGTCGCACTCCGAACCATGGCTCCCCTTCCATCTTTGACTCCCCCTATTTCCCTCGCTGCCATCCTCTTACGGAGCTGGTGTGCCAGCATCCGACTAGCCTTTTCCCCATACTCGTAGGTCGCCCCCTGCGCTTTCCTCCACTGTGCCTCCGCCTTCCCTGTGGTCAACAGGTCAAACTCCGTCTGGAGCCGTCGTCTTTCCCCAAGTAATCTTTCCTCCGGGGCCTCTGCTTATCTCCTGTCCACTCTCAAAATCTCCCCCACCAACCTCTCCCTTTCCATACCCTCTGTCTTCTCCCTATGAGCCGTAATGGAAATTAGCTCTCCCCTGATCACCGTCTTCAACGCCTCCCACACCACCCCCACCCGCACCTCCCCGTTGTCGTTGGCCTCCAAGTACCTTTCGATACACCCCCTCACCTTCCCACACACCACCTCGTCCGCCAGCAGTCCCACATCCAGCCGCCACAACGGGCGTTGGTCCCTCTCCTCTCCCAGCTCCAGTTCCACCCAGTGCGGGGCATGGTCCGAAACGGCTACAGCCGAATACTCCGTCCCCTCCACCCTCGGGATGAGCGCCCTACCCAGAACAAATAAATCTATCCGGGAGTAGGCTTTGTGTTCATGGGAGAAGAAAGAAAATTCCCTGGCCTGCGGCCTTGCAAACCGCCATGGGTCCACTCCCCCCATCTGATCCATAAACCCCCTAAGTACCTTGGCCGCCGCCGGCCTCTTTCCAGTCCTTGATTTGGAGCGGTCCAGTGCTGGATCCAACACTGTATTGAAGTCCCCTCCCATTATCAGGCCTCCTATCTCCAGGTCCGGAATGCGCCCCAACATGCGCTTCATGAATCCTGCATCATCCCAGTTCGGGGCGTATACGTTTACCAACACCATCCACATCCCTTGCAGCCTACCGCTCACCATTACATATCGCCCTCCATTGTCCGCTACAATAGTCTTGGCCTCAAATGACACCCGCTTTCCCACCAATATTGCCACCCCTCTATTCTTCGCGTCCAGTCCCGAGTGGAATACCTGTCCTACCCATCCCTTTCGTAACCTGACCTGGTCCGCCACCTTCAGATGTGTCTCTTGGAGCATGGCCACGTCCGCCTTCAGTCCCTTTAAGTGCGCGAACACTCGAGCCCTCTTCACCGGCCCATTCAGGCCCCTCACATTCCACGTTATCAGCCGGATTGGAGGGGCTCTCACGCCCCCGCCCCCCCCCCCCCCCCCCACGCCCCGCCGACTAGCCATCTCCTTTTCTAAGCCAGTCCCGTGTCCACGCCTCCCTTACCCTCCAGTCCCCCAGAGGGGGGACCCACGTCCCGACCACCTCTTCTGTGTCCCATTCCCTTTCGGCCAGTGCAGCAGCAACCCTTTCGCCCCCCCCCCCACCCTCCCCTCCCCCCGCTAGACCCGTCTAGCTTTTTTGCTCCCCCCATGTCACTCCCGTAAGTCAGCTGACGCCTGCTGACCCCGGCTTCCCCCGCCGTCCCATTGACCTCCCTGCGTGGGAGTCTCCCAATCCATATGCATTCCTTCGTTCCCCTTCCCGCCTTTCTTCCCGCACGCGGGAAAAAACCCCGTGTTTTCCAAAGACCGCTCCCCCCCACCCCCCCCCCCCCCACCCCCGGCGCAGCTCCTGTCGCGGCCTTGTCTCTCTCCCCCAGCCCATGTAACATTTCCTGCGCGTAATTGACCCCCTACATACAACAACCATCACACATCAAACCCCAAAACATCCCCCCCACCCTCACAAACCCTCAGTTAGAGTCCAACTTTTCGGCTTGTACAAAGGTCCACGCCTCCTCAGGCGTTTCAAAGTAATAGTGTTGGCCCTTGTATGTGACCCACAGCCGCGCTGGCTGCAGCATTCCGAATTTCACTTCTTTCCGGTACAACGCCGCTTTGGCCCGGTTGAAACCCGCTCTCCGCTTTGCAACCTCCGTGCTCCAGTCCGGGTATATTCGGATCTCTGCATTGTCCCACTTACTGCTCCGCTCCTTCTTGGCCCATCTCAGGACCCACTCTCTGTCCGTGAACCAGTGGAACCTCACCACCATCGCCCTTGGCGGCTCATTTGCCTGGGGCTTCTTCGCCAGCACCCGATGTGCCCCGTCCAACTCCAGCGGCCTCGAAAGGGCCTTCGTGCCCATCATTGTCTCGAGCATCGTGCTCGCGTATGCCCCGGCATCAGCCCCCTCCACTCCCTCAGGGAGACCCAGGATTCGCAGATTCTTTCTCCTCGACCTGTTTTCCAGGTCTTCGAGTCTTCCCGCCCACCTCTTGTGTAGCGCCTCGTTCTGCTCCACTCTCACCGCCAGGCCCACGAGCTCATCCTCGTTCTGACTGACTCTTTTCTGTACCTCCTGGATCTTAGCTTCGTGGGCCTTCTGCGTGATCCCAAGTCCTTCAATTGCCGAAAGCATAGGCGCCAACATCTCTTTGCGCATCTCCTCGCGCTGCTCCTCAAAGCAGCGCTTGATGTACTCCTGCAGCTCCCCTTTGTCCCTGGCCGCCGCCATTTTGTTTTCTTTCCCTCGCTTCTCCCGTTGCTCCAGTGCCGCTCCTTTGGCCGTTACACTTCCGGTCCATTTCATAGAAGTTGGCAGTGTTTGCTTCACCAGTCTGCCCCAAAAAGTCTATGGAAACTCCTGAAAAAGGTCTGAGAGTCGGTTCCAGACGGGAGCTGCCGAATGCGCGACCTACTCCTCCATGGCCGCCACCAGAAGCCTCGTCCCCGCCTCTTCAATGGCCTTGGTAGATCCTTTCACAGTTGTTCCCTCTGCTGCTAGAATTCACCTTTGATAGAGTCAAGTCAGATTGCAGCTTTAAGCTTGCCCTTCCCCCACCTGCATGCTGGAAGAGGCCTCTGTCTATTGCTGCAGATCAAGCCAAATCCTTCACTGTTTCTGCCGGGTCTGGCAGCCAAAAGACACAAAATTCCTGGGGGACACCGTCAGGGGAATGCTGCAGTCTTCTTCCCACACCGGGAAATGTCAAACAAATGCCGTGGGGGCCCTGTAAAAGAGCCCAAAAGTCCGTTCCAAGCAGGAGCTGCCGAATATGCGACCTAGCTCTGCATAGCCGCACCCGGAAGCTCATTATTCATCAGATATAGGCACATAATAGTGACAGGGGCATTGGAAGGGAGGTTGGTGGCGTTGGCAAGCGTGTATGTATAGTCCCAACTGGGATGATGCAGAGTTTGTAAAGAAGATGCATGGCGCCATCCCCGACTTGGATTCACATGAATTGATAGTGGGTGGAGACTCGAATATGGTGGAGGAGCCAAAATTGGACAGGTCACGACCACGATCGCTTACCCAGTCAGGGGAAGTAAAGACTATGGCTGGGCTAATGGTCGAAATGGGAGGAGTGGACCCTTGGAGATTCTTGTACTGGGGGAGCGGGAGTATTCCTTCTTCTCTTCAGTTCATAAGGCCTATTCGCCGATAGTTTTTTTTGTGGTACGAAAGGCGCTGTTGGCCGGAGTCAAGGGGTCGGAATATTTGGCAATTGCGATATCGGACCATGTGCGACACTGGGTTGATATGGTGTTGGAAAAGGGAATAGTGCAGAGGCGGGGGTGGAGATTGGATGTGGGGCTGTTGGGGGACCAAGGGTTTTGTGAGAAGATTGGAAAAGTGATTGAGGAATATGTGTGGTTTAATTGTACGGCTGAGGTCTCGCAGGCAGTGATATAGGAAGCTTTGAAGGAGGGGGGAGGTGATATCATTTAAGGCAAAGGTGGATAAGGAGGAGAGGGTGGAGCGGCAAAGGTTAATAGATGAGATGTTGGAAGTGGACAGGAGGTGGCCAGAGGATGTGAAGGAGAGCAGGCGAGTTTTGACCAGCTGTCCACAAGGAAGGAGGTGCACCAATTGAGGCGGGCGAGGGGAGCGGTCTATGAGTATGGACGCATGCTGGCAGGTCAACTTCGGAGGGAGGCAGCGGCAAGGGATAGGGCAGGGAAGTTGGTGGTAGCTCCAGATCAGATGAATAGGGTGTTTGAGGAGTTTCACTAGGGATTGTTGGAGCCACCTGGGGAGGATCGGGAGATGCAGGAATTCCTGGATGGTTTACAATACCCGAGGTTGGGGGAGGGTGTGGCCATCTAAAATGGCCTGCCGGCAAAGAGTGATGGGAAATGTGGTCAAGCTTGGGACACAGACTACAGTTTGCAAATATACAACCTGCAGCCCAGACTTTATGCAGAAAGCCACACCTGCAAAAGGGCCATTAAAAAGCAATTAAAGGAACAATAGGACAATCCAGTCCATCACATTTCTCCCAGAAGAAGCGGCACCAGCCCTTGCTCAGAGCACTCCCAGGATTGGCCACTGATGTGGCAGCCCCTGATTAGATGTGACCGATCAAAGGGGAGAGCCTGATCAATTGATTGACAACGATCCAGAGACCGCCCACAAAAGGTGCAGGGAAAACTCAAGCCGGTTAAAAAGGCAGCCCATCATCCTTCCTTTTCTTTCGCCTGATCTCCGACTGCAGCACAGCTACCAACATCAGCCAAGTTCAAGGGCCCGCGACATCCATCGAAGGACGATGACCGAACACAGACGACCTGCAAGAACTCGAGCCGCCAGCAGTTAGGAAACAGATAAGGCCATATCTTCTCTATATATGCCGGTCACTTGCAAGTTAAGTTAAGGTCGTTTAAGTGTGTTAATTATAGTCCTAGTGTGCATGAACGTGTGATTACTTAGGTAAATAACCTTGTGTATAATAAATAAACTCTGATTGAACTAAAATGCTTGTGTGATTATTTGTCCACCATACGGGTCAAAACACACACTGTGGTTTTAAAAGAGTATCAAGGGGCACAGGGCCATATTGGAGGGGGCGATAGCGGAGCAGGAGATAAAAGATGTGATTGGGAGGATGCAGTCGAGGAAAGTAGCAGAGCCTGATGGGTTTCCGGTGGAGTATTCCAAGAAATGTAAAGATAAGTTGGCGCTGTTGATGGTGGGGATGTTTGAGGAGGTAATAGTGAAGTGGGTGTTGCCACAGACTTTGGGGCAGGCATCAATCTCCCTATTGCCCAAGAAGGATAAGGATCCGACAGAATGTGGGTCGTATAGGTCCATATCACTTTTGACTGTGGTCGCAAAGGTGTTGGCGAAGTTATTGGCGGATAGGTTGGAGGAATGCCTCCCGATAGTCATAGGGGAAGATAAGACGGGGTTTGTGAAGGCAAGGCAGTTCTGTTCTAACATTAGGAGGGTATTGAATGTGATTATGAAAGGGGTGGGTAGGGTAGGTTTTCCACTCGGGGTTGGATGCAAAGAATCGAGGGGTGGTGATTTTGGTGGGGAAGCGGGTGTCGTTTGAGGCGCTGAACATCGTGGCAGACAATGGAGGTAGGTATGTGATGGTGAGTGTTAAGCTGAAGGGGGTGCGGGTGGTATTAGTGAATGTATACGCCCCGAATTGGGACAATGCCGGATTTATGCGGCACATGTTGGGCTGGATTCCGGACCTGGAGGCAGGGAGCTTGATAATGGGGGCGGACTTTAACACGGTACTGGATCCAGCATTGGATCGCTCCAGGTCCAGGACGGGTAAGAGGCCAGCGGCGGCCAAGGTGCTGAGGGGGTTTATGGACCAGATGGGAGGAGTGGACCCATGGAGGTTTGTCAGGCCAGGGGCCAGGGAATTTTCTTTTTTATCCCACGTCCATAAAGCCTACTCCCGGATAGACCTCTTCGTTATGAGCAGGGCACTAATCCCGAGGGTGGAGGACACGGAGTATTCGGCCATAGCCATCTCAGACCATGCCCCGCATTGGGTGGAGCTGGAGCTAGGGGAGGAGAGGGACCAGCGCCCGCTGTGGCGCCTGGATGTGGGCTTCCTGGCGGATGAGAAGGTGAGTTGGTGGATCCGGGGGTGCATTGAAAGCTATCTAGAGGCTAATGATAATGGGGAGGTGGAGGTGGGAGTGGTCTGGGAGGCGCTGAAGGCGGTGTTTAGGGGGGATTTAATCTCCACTAGGGCCCACAAGGAGAGGAAGGAGAGAAGAGAGAGGGAGAGGTTGGTGGGGGAGATATTAAGGGTAGATAGGAGGTATGCAGAGGTCCCCGAGGAGGGACTACTCATGGAGCGACGAAGCCTCCAGGCCGAGTTCGACCTGTTGACCACCAAGAAGGCAGAGATGCAGTGGAGGAAAGCGCAAGGGGCGGTGTACGAGTACGGGGAGAAGGCTAGCCGGATGTTGGCACACCAGCTTCGGCAGCGTGAGGCAGCGAGGGAGATTGGTGGAGTTACGGATAAAGGGGGGAACACGGTGCGGAGTGCGGTGGGAATAAATGGGGTATTTAGAGACTTTTATGAGGGGCTGTATAGGTCTGAGCCCCCGACGGAGGAGGGGGGGATGCGTCGATTTTTGGATCGGCTGAGGTTCCGGAGTGTGGAGGAGGAGCAGATGGCTGGGCTTGGGGCACCGGGAGGGCTGGAGGAGCTGACTAAGGGGCTGGGGAGTATGCAGGCGGGGAAGGCACCAGGGCCAGATGGGTCCCCGGTGGAATTTTACCAGAAGTACATGGACCTGCTGGGCCCTCTACTAGTGAGGACTTTCAATGAGGCGAGGGAGGGGGGGGCCCTACCCCCGACGATGTCCAGGGTGCTGATCTCGCTGATCTTGAAGCGGGACAAGGACCCATTATAGTGTGGGTCGTATAGGCCAATCTCGCTCCTCATAGTGGACGCGAAGCTGTTAGCGAAGGTGTTGGCTACCAGAATTGAGGACTGTGTCCCAGGAGTGATTCACGAGGACCAGGCGGGTTTTGTGAAGGGAACGCAGCTGAATACCAATGTGCGGAGGCTCCTTAACGTAATCATGATGCCTGCAGTGGAGGGGGAAGCGGAGATAGCGGTGGCGATGGACGCGGAGAAGGCCTTCGCTAGGGTGGAGTGGGGGTACCTTTGGGAAGTGTTGAGGAGGTTTGGGTTTGGGGAGGGGTTCATTAGTTGGGTTAGGCTACTTTACGAAGCCCCGGTGGCGAGTGTGGCCACGAATCGGAGGAGGTTGGAATACTTTTGGCTGTACCGGGGGACGAGGCAGGGGTGCCCCCAATCCCCCTTGCTATTTGTATTGGCAATTGAGCCTTTGGCTACGGTTTTAAGGGAGTCGAGGAACTGGAGGGGGCTGGTCCGGGGTGGGGGGGGACCGGGTATCGTGGTATGCCGATGACCTGTTACTGTATGTGGCAGACCCAGTGGGGGGGATGCCAGAGGTGATGCGGATCCTCAGGGAGTTTGGGGACTTTTCCGGGTATAAGCTCAACGTGGGGGAGAGTGAGCTCTTTGTGGTAAACCCAGGGGACCAGGGAAGGGGGATAGACGAGTTTCCATTGAAGAGGGCTGAAATGAGTTTTCGGTACCTGGGGATCCAGGTGGCCAGGAGCTGGGGGGCCCTTCACAAGCTCAACTTGACGTGACTGGTGGAGCAGATGGAGGAGGAGTTTAAAAGGTGGGATATGTTGCCACTGTCGTTGGCGGGTAGGGTGCAGTCGGTGAAAATGACGGTGCTCCTTTTTGACGAGGTTCCTTTTTTGTATTTCAGTGCCTCCTCATCCTGATCTCCAAGGTCTTTTTTAAGTGGGTCAGCAGGAACAGCATGGGATTCGTGTGGGCAAAAAAGATCCCGAGAGTGAGAAGGGTGTTTCTGGAACGGGGTTGGGACAGAGGAGGGTTAGCGTTGCCTAATCTGTGTGGGTACTACTGGGCTGCCAATGTAGCGATGATTCGCAAGTGGGTAATGGAGGGGGAGGGGGCGACGTGGAAGAGGCTGGAGATGGCGTCCTGTGTGGGCACGAGTCTGAGATCGCTGGTGACAGCACACACCGCTGCCGCTCCCGCCGACAAGGTACACCACTAGTCCGGTGGTGACGGCGACTTTGAAAGTTTGGGGGCAGTGGAGACGCCATAGGGGTGAGGTAGAGGCTTTGGTTTGGTCCCCGATCCGAGAGAACCATCGGTTCGTCCCGGGGAGAATGGATGGAGGGTTCCTGAGCTGGCACAGGGCAAGAATTAGAAGGATGGGGGACCTGTTATTAGATGGGACGTTTGTATGCCTTGGGGCGCTGTGTTGTGAAAACTTGGAAGAATATGAAATTTGAAACATGAAAATAACACTAAGAATACCTGAGGCGTTTAAATAAAAAGGAGAAGGGGTTAACAGCAGCAGCCTGTTTTGAAAAAAGATAGGAGCTTCATTTTATTCACAAGTTAAAAAAGACATTTGATTGACTTAAAAACTCTTAAAGTTATATGAAAGGAAACAGTATCTCACAAATCTTTAGTAAGGAGTTATTTAATTGAACAAATAGGAAAAGCGGCCAGAATCTAAAGTCTAAGATAAGTAACAACAGTCAAAGTGTGAAAAGTTGCTAACACTAGTAATAAAATGAAACAACTGATTAATAAATTGAGGAAACTAGAAGGTGACAAAGTAACATTATAACGTACATAGCATTTGAAGTTAAAACCTTTTGAAAATGGTCAAAGCAGATAAAGTTAGAAACAGGAGATAACACTAACATGACATTCATTTAACCTGAAGATGACCCGAGTCGAATCAGAGAAAAAGTGCATCAGAAAATACATCAGCTTAACCTAAAGATGACCAGAGTCGAATCAGAGAAAAAGTGTATCAGAAAAAGACATGAAATCAAAAGAGTGCGAACTAAGGCACACAAATTTATGACATGTCAAGCAAAGCGAGAAAAATGCAGTCAAAGGTGGCAAGCTAGGGAGAAGGAAACTGCACTATCACTGTAGAAGTAGCACCACGCTTCTAAACTACTAAAATTTAGCATACCAAAAGTCATGCAGACAGACTGAAGGGTGCCAGGTGCAAAGGTTAAGGGGCCCCAAATGGCTATAAAAACTGGGGATAATGAGCAGATAATCAGAAGAGCATCTTCCGCAGTGATGGGTGTGGTAGTATGCATTAGGGGTCATGTGGGACTGTGAAGCCGTGATGCTGTTGGCTGACAGATCCCGGGTCCTGGTTGGCTGTTGATCCCTAGCTCCGCCCTGAAGGCGGAGTATAAGAACCTGGGCTTCTCCCCGCAGCTCCAGTCTGTTGCTGAACTGCTGGGAACAAGTCACGCTTAATAAAGCCTCATCGACTTCATCTCTATTCGTCTCTCTCGTAAGTCATTGTGCGCTACAATTTATTAAGCGTGCTTAAAGGACTATGGAGCTCAGGATCGCCCCGGAATGCCTGCGGATCAGCCCCCACGCAGTGAACGCGGCAGCAGTTTTTAAGCACTGGCAGACTTGTTTCGAAGGCTACCTCCGAACGGCCCCCGGCCGGATCACAGAAGACCAGAAACTACAGGTCCTGCACTCAAGGGTAAGCCCGGAAATTTACCCTCTCATAGAAGACACAGAGGATTTCCCGACGGCACTCACAGCACTAAAGAGCGTCTACGTTCGTCCAGTGAACCAGGTCTACGCACGCTACCAACTCGCAACGAGACGGCAAAGTCCCGGAGAATCGCGAGAAGAGTTCTACGCCCCGCTGCTAATTTTGGGACGGGGCTGCGGCTGCCCGCCGGTAAACGCGACGGAACACATGGACATGTTAATTCGCGATGCGTTTGTGGCAGGTATGAACTCTCCCCAAATCCGCCAAAGACTTTTAGAAAAAGAGTCGCTTGGACTCTCAGAGGCACGGGCCATTGCAGCTTCCCTAGATGTGGCCTCGCAAAACGCCCGCGCCTACGGCCCCGACCGCGCGGCAGCCCCTTGGGCTCCGTGGACCCCCGTCGCGACAAACCCCCTTTCCCCCCTCCCCACAGGCTTACGCGGTTAAGACGCCAGACCATCCCGGGGGAGCCCGCTGCTATTTCTGCGGGCAGGCGAAACACCCCCGGCAGCGCTGCCCGGCCCGCGCAGCAACTTGCAAGAGCTGCGGGAAAAAGGGCCATTTCACGGCTGTGTGCCGGTCCCGGGGGGTCGCCGCTGTCCCCAGAGAAGAAAGAGTCCAGCGCATCCCAAACGCTCCCCAACCCCCCAGCGCCCCATGTGCGACCCGCGGGCGCCGCCATTTTGGGTCCCGGCCACCACGAGGGGAGGATGGGCGCCGCCATCTTGTGACCCCCCAGCCATGTGCGATGCATGGGGGTGGCCATTTTGTCCACCCCCGACCATGTGCGATCCGTGGGGGCGGCCATTTTGTCCACCCCCGGCCGCGTGCGATTCATGGATGCCGCCATCTTGGATGACAACAATGGACCCCAGCATCGACGGCTCCACGGGGTCCGAAGAAGACGCTGAGACACTACGACCACATCTGGCCTCGGTGACGTTGGATCAAGCATGGCCCCGGACGCTCCAGACGACGACAACAACGGTGCTGATCAACGGACACGAGACACCATGCCTGATCGACTCCGGGAGCACCGAAAGCTTCATCCACCCCGACACGGTAAGACGCTGTTTTTTGACCATCCATCCCAGTACGCAAAAGATTTCCCTAGCTGCAGGATCCCACTACGTAGAGATCAAAGGGTTCTGCATAGTGACCCTAACGGTGCAAGGAAGGAAGTTTAAAAACTACAGGCTCTACGTCCTTCCCCAACTCTGCGCGCCCACATTACTGGGATTAGATTTCCAGTGCAACCTGCAGAGCCTAACGTTTCAATTCGGCGGCCCAATACCCCCACTCACTATCTGCGGCCTCGCAACCCTCAAAGTTGAACCGCCATCCTTGTTTGCAAACCTCACCCCGGATTGCAAACCCGTCGCCACTAGGAGCAGACGGTACAGCGCCCAGGACCGGACATTTATCCGGTCCGAAGTCCAGCGGTTGCTGAAGGAAGGCATAATCCAGGCCAGCAATAGTCCCTGGAGAGCACAGGTGGTAGTAGTAAAGACCGGGGAGAAGCAAAGGATGGTCATAGACTATAGCCAGACCATCAACAGGTACACACAGCTAGATGCGTACCCTCTCCCCCGCATATCCGACATGGTAAATCGGATTGCCCAATATAAGATCTTCTCCACCGTGGACCTCAAGTCCGCCTATCACCAGCTCCCCATCCGCCCAAGTGACCGCAAGTACACAGCCTTCGAGGCAGATGGGCGACTATACCACTTCCTAAGGGTCCCATTTGGCGTCACAAACGGGGTCTCGGTCTTCCAACGGGAGATGGACCGAATGGTTGATCAACACGGGTTACAGGCCACGTTCCCATATCTCGACAACGTAACCATCTGCGGCCACGATCAGCAGGACCACGACGCCAACCTCCAAAAATTCCTCCAGACCGCAAACGCCTTGAACCTCACATACAACGAGGACAAGTGCGTGTTGAGCACAAACCGGCTGGCCATCCTGGGATACGTAGTGCGCAATGGGATAATAGGCCCCGACCCCGAACGCATGCGCCCCCTTATGGAATTTCCCTTTCCCCACTGCTCCAAAGCCCTGAAACGATGCCTGGGGTTTTTTTCATATTACGCCCAGTGGGTCCCCCAGTCTGCAGACAAGGCCCGCCCACTAATACAGACTACTACCTTCCCCCTGTCGACAGAGGCTCGCCAGGCCTTCAGCCGCATCAAAGCGGATATCGAAAAGGCCACGATGCGCGCCATCGACGAGTCCCTCCCCTTCCAGGTCGAGAGCGACGCCTCCGATGTAGCTCTAGCGGCCACCCTTAACCAAGCGGGCAGACCCGTGGCCTTTTTCTCCCAAACCCTCCACGCCTCAGAAATCCGCCACTCCTCAGTGGAAAAGGAAGCCCAAGCCATAGTGGAAGCTGTGCGACATTGGAGGCATTACCTGGCCGGCAGGAGATTCACTCTCCTCACTGACCAACGGTCGGTAGCTTTCATGTTCGATAACGCACAGCGGGGCAAAATTAAAAATGACAAGATCTTAAGGTGGAGGATTGAGCTCTCCACCTTCAACTACGAGATCTTGTACCGTCCCGGAAAGCTGAACGAGCCGTCCGATGCCCTATCCCGCGGCACATGTGCCAACGCACAAATAGACCGTCTCCAAATCCTCCACGAGGACCTCTGCCACCCGGGGGTCACTCGGTTCTACCATTTTATAAAGTCCCGCAACCTCCCCTACTCCGTGGAGGAGGTCCGTACTGTCACCAGGAACTGCCACATCTGCGCTGAGTGCAAACCACATTTTTTCAGGCCAGATAGAGCGCACCTGATCAAGGCTTCCCGCCCCTTTGAACGCCTCAGTCTGGATTTCAAAGGGCCCCTCCCCTCCACCGATCGAAACACATACTTCCTGAACGTGGTGGACGAGTACTCCAGTTTCCCTTTCGCCATCCCCCGCCCCGACATGACAGCGGCCACAGTTATTAAAGCCCTTAGCACTATATTCACACTGTTCGGTTGCCCCGCATATATCCATAGCGACAGGGGGTCCTCCTTCATGAGTGACAAGCTGCGCCAGTTCCTGCTCAGCAAGGGCATAGCCTCGAGCAGGACGACCAGCTACAACCCCCGGGGGAACGGGCAAGTAGAGAGGGAGAACGGCACGGTCTGGAAGACCGTCCTACTGGCCCTACGGTCCAGGGATCTCCCAGTTTCACGGTGGCAGGAGGTCCTCCCGGACGCTCTCCACTCCATCCGGTCGCTGCTGTGTACCACCACTAACCAAACGCCTCATGAGCGCCTCCTTGTCTTCCCCAGGAAGTCCTCCTCCGAAACGTCGCTGCCGACCTGGCTGGCGGCCCCAGGACCCATCTTGCTCCGGAAACATGTGCGGGCGCACAAGTCGGACCCATTGGTCGAGAGGGTTCATCTCCTCCACGCGAACCCGCCGTACGCCTACGTGGCGTACCCCGACGGCCGACAGGACACGGTCTCCCTGCGAGACCTGGCGCCCGCCGGCAACACGCACACCCCCCCGACACCGATCATCCCCTCCCTGCCACCGGCGCACCCTGCGACCGCCCCTTCCCGGGAGGATCGGTCCTCCTCCCATGCCCGACCAGGAGTGAAACAGAAGCAGTCACCGAAAAGCTCCCGGAGACGACAACGCGGGAACAAGCACCTGCACCAACACCGGGGCTGAGGCGATCGACAAGGAAGACCAGACCACCCGCTCGACTCGTGGCATTGGTGTAACACAAGAATGTTGTGGACTTTAACGAGAATGTTCTTTTCCTCTTACGAATATTGTAAATAGTTCACAAACCCTGTACATAGCCCAATGTAGGGCAAAGTGTAGAGCATTGAAAGGACATGCCAAAAATTTTCTCCTCCCAGGACCAGCCTTGTAAACCCCTACCACCATGCGAAGCACCACCCCGCCGGGTTCATTTTTAACAAGGGGTGAATGTGGTAGTATGCATTAGGGGTCATGTGGGACTGTGAAGCCGTGATGCTGTTGGCTGACAGATCCCGGGTCCTTGTTGGCTGTTGATCCCTAGCTCCGCCCTGAAGGCGGAGTATAAGAACCTGGGCTTCTCCCCGCAGCAACTGCTGGGAACAAGTCACGCTTAATAAAGCCTCATCGACTTCATCTCTATTCGTCTCTCTCGTAAGCTAGGGAGAAGGAAACTGCACTATCGCTGTAGAAGTAGCACCACGCTTCTAAACTACTAAAATTTAGCATACCAAAAGTCATGCAGACAGACTGAAGGGTGCCAGGTGCAAAGGTTAAGGGGCCCCAAATGGCTATAAAAACTGGGGATAATGAGCAGATAATCAGAAGAGCATCTTCCGCGGTGATGGGACAAGCAACATCGATAGACCGAGCAGCCCAGAGAACTCAGCAGAAGACCAAAAGCTAAAGAAAACTGATTGTCAAGAGAGACTTGAAAGTCTGCAACTGGTCCGAACAGGAAAAGATCTTTCTACCTTTCTGTAAAAGTAGTTATTCTCTTTTAACTTGAAAATAAAGTTAAGTTCAAATTGATAACCTGAAAGAGTGGTTATTATTATTCTCTTTAAAGTTACTTTACTTCACTTAGCAAGCTGGACCCGTGTTTATGTTACTAAGTGGTAAGTAGCTAAAATTCTTCTACAAAGATACGAGTTATACTGGGGGATAACTTGAAATACTAATTTGACCCGAATAACACCCAAGTCTGAGTAGGAGGAATAGTGGTGAGGAAAAAATTGATAACCTGAAAGAGTGGTTATTATTCTCTTTAAAGTTTACTATACTTCACTTAGCAAGCTGGACCCGTGTGTAAGTTACTCAGTGGTTAAGTAGATAAAATTCTTCTACGAAGATACGAGTTATACCGGGGGATAACTTTAAATACTAGTTTGACCCGAATAGCACTCGCCTAAGTCTGCGTAGGAGTCGGGGAATGAGAATCCCTGCTCACCATTTAGAATAAATCGGCCCTTTTTGGTATAGGGGGAATTCTAAGAACAGTGGTGAGGCAAAAACTATAGCTGGGGGAAAAATTTGGGCTTCCCCCTGAAAATGCCTTCAGATACATGAAGGTAAGGGCGTTTGTAAGACGGCAGGTGAGGGAGTTCCCGCTGCTTCCAGCACGTAGGATCCAGGATAGGGTGCTCTCGGGGGTGTGGTCTCGGCGATGCAGGAGGAGGAGGAGACCTCGGTGGAGGAGCTAAAGGGTAAATGGGAGGAGGAGCTTGGGGAGGAGATAGAAGAGGGTACTTGGGCGGACGCCCTGAGTAGGGTTAATTCTTCCTCCTCTTGCGCCAGGCTTGGCCTGATACAATTTAAGGTTCTTCACAGAGCGCATATGACAGGGGCGAGGCTGAGCAGGTTCTTTGGGGTGAACGACAGGTGTGTGAGGTGCTCGGGGAGCCCAGCAAATCACGTCCATATGTTCTGCTGGGCGTGTCCGGCGCTGGGTGGGTTCTGAAGGGGCTTTGCGAGGATGGTGTCTAAGGTGGTGAACACCCGGGTTAAGCCGAGCTGGGGATTGGTATTATTTGGGGTATCGGACGAGCCGGGAGTGCAGGAGGCGAAAGAGGCCGGTATTCTGGCCTTTGTGTCCCTGGTAGCCCGGCGGAGGATTCTGCTACAGTGGAAAGATGCGAGGCCCCCAAGCGTGGACTCCTGGATCAGCGACATGGCAGGATTCATTAAATTGGAGAGGGTAAAATTTGCCTTGAGAAGGTCTGTGCAAGGGTTCTCCAGGAGGTGCCAACCGTTCCTAGACTTTCTAGCGGAGCGTTAGGAGGTGGTCAGCAGCAGCAGCAACCCGGGGCGGAGGGGGGGGTTGACTGAGTAGAGTGGGGGTATTTGATGGCATTTCTGGAGCGATTTGGGTTTGGGCCATGATTTGTAGATTGGGCAAGGCTGCTGTATAGGGAGCCGAGGGCGCGTGACCGCACGAACAACGTGAATTTGGGATATTTTGCTCTGCACTGTGGGACCAGGAAGGGATGTCCTATGTCCACCCTGTTGTTCTCACTTGCGATTGAGCCATTGGCTATCGCGTTGAGGAGTTCAGAGGTGTGGAAAGGAATAGTGCGGGGGAGGGGGGTGGTAGAGTATAGGGTATCTTTGTATGCAGCGACTTGCTGTTGTATGTATCGGAACCGAGTATGTCGATGGGTAGCATAGAACAAAAAGAACAATACAGCACAGGAACAGGCCCTTCGGCCCTCTAAGCCTGTACCGGTCATGATACCAACCGTTGCCAAAACCTTTAGCACTTCCTTGTGTCGTATCCCTCTATACCCATCCTATCCATGTGTTAGTCATGATGCCTTTTGAATGCTGTTAATCTATCTGCTTCCACAACCTCCCCTGGCAACGCGTTCCAGGCACTCACCACCCTCTGCGTAAAAAACCTGCCTCGCACATCTCCTCTAAACTTTGCCCCACAGACCTTAAACCTATGCCCCCTGGTGACTGACCCCCTCCACCCTGGGGAAGAATGCTTGCCCATCCACTCGCTCCATGCCCCTCATAATCTTGTAGACCTCTATCAGGTCACCCCTCAACCTCTGTCTTTCTTCTTTTTTTTTTTAAAGTATTTTTAATCTCCTTTTTCACATTTTCTTCCAGTGGTGCCTTATCCACTTCCAAAATAGCTCCGAACACCACTAACACTTCCCCCTTCTCCACTCCCCTTGTCGTCAACATCTCCTTCAGCAATGTGGAGGCCGGTTCTTCCGGGAAGCTCTGTATCTCCTTTCTGGCAAAATCTCAAAACTGCATGTATCTAAACATTTCTCCCTGCTCCAGCCCATACTTCGCTTCCAGCTCCTTCAATGCTGCAAACCGATCCCAAAGAAACAAATCTTTTAGCGTCTTAATCCCTTTCTCTTCCCATTTCCGGAAATTTCCAACCTCCGTCTTTCTAATGAAAACAGTCTAAGTCTATTCAGCCTATCCACATAGCTACACCCTCCAGTCCAGGCAACATCCTGGTAAACCTCTGCACCCACTGCAAAGCCCCCACATCAATCTGGTAGTGCGGCGACCAGAATTGTGTGCAATATTCCAAGTGCAGCCTTACCAAGGTTCTATACAACTGTAGCATGACTTGCCAGCTTATATCCTCAATGCTCTGCCCAATGAAGGCAAGCATTCCGTATGCTTTCTTGACTACCTTGTCCACTTGTATTGCCACCTTCAAAGATCTGTGGCCCTGCACGCCCAGAGCTCTCTGACTTTCTATAGTCCTAATAGTTTTACCATTTACGGTATAGTTCCCCTCTATGTTAGACCTATCAAAATGCATTACCTCACATTTGTCCGGATTAAACTCCGTTTGCCATTTCTCTGCCCAAGTATCCAAACTATCTATGTCTTGCTGTATCTTCTGACAATCCTCAACACTATCTGCCATTCCACCAACCTTGGTGTCATCCGCGAAGTTACTATTCAGACCGGCTGCAATTTCCTCCAAATCATTTATATGCATTACAAACAACAGAGACCCAAGCACAGATCCCTGTGGAACACCACTAGTCACAATCTTCCATTCAGAAAAACACCCTTGTACTGCTACCCTTTGCCTTCTGTAACTGAGCCAGATCTGTAGCCATCTTACAACCTCACCTCTGATTCCGTGTGACTTTGCCTTTTGTACCAGTCTGCCATGAGGCACCTTGTCAAAGGCTTTACCTAAGTCCATGTAAACAATATCCATCGCCCTTCCCTCATCAATCATCTTTGTCACCTCCTCAGAAAACTCGATCAAGTTAGTGAGGCTCGACCTCCCCTTCAAAAACCATACTGTCTATTGCTAATGAGTCCATTTGTTTCCAAATGGGTATAAATCTTGTCCCTGAGAATTCTCTCCAATAATTTACCTATTACCGAAGTGAGGTTCACCGGCCTATAGTTTCCAGGATTATCCCTGCTACCTTTCTTAAACAGCGGTACCACATTAGCTATTCTCCAGTCCTCTGGGATCTCACCTGTAGCCAGGCACATTGGAGCTGCTTAGAGTGTTTGGGTCTTTTTCGGGATATAAACTAAATTTAGATAAAAATGAATATTTTTTGGTGTCTCGGCCAGGTGTGGGGACAGCGGTGGGGGAGGCTACCATTCTGTAGGGTGGGAACTCACTTTAAAATATCAGGGAGTGGAGGTGGCATGGGATTGGGACGGGCTCCGGAGGTATAACATTACTAGTCTGGTAGGGAGGGTGAAAGCAGATCTGACAAGGTGGGGTGGTCTCCCTTTGTCGCTGGCAGGTTGGGTACAGGCAATTAAAATGAATATGGTATCGCGATTCTGGTTTATCTTTCAGTGCTGCTGATCTTCCTGCCATAGGCATTTTTCAAAGAGGTTAAAAAGATGATTGCCTCATTTATATGAGGGTGGGGGAGGGGGGGGTGGCTAGGATTAGGAAGGTGTTGTTGCAGAGAGAACGGCAATCAGGGGGTTGGGTCTTCCGAATTTACTATATTAATACTGGGCGGCGAACATGGAGAAGGTGAGTAGCTGGTTAGAGGGGGGGGGACTCCCAGTGGGTTAGAATTGAGGAGAGTCTGTGTAGGGGGTCGAGGCTGTGGGCGTTGGCAACAGCGCCGCTCCCGATGGCCCTGGGGAAATATTCAGGGAGTCCGGTTGTATTAGCGACGTTGAAGATCTGAAGGCAGTTGTGCCAGCACTTCAAGCTGGGGGCGGGGACAAGGTAAATGCCGATTCGAGGGAATCACAAATTTGAGTCAGGGAAGTGGGATGGGGGTTTTCGGAGATGGGAGGAGAAGGGAGTCAGGGCATTTAAGGATTTGTTTCTAGGGGGGCGGTTTGCGGGATTGAAGGAGCTGGGGGCAAAATATGGGTTGGAGCAGGGGAAATGTTTCGGTATATGCAGGTCTGGGATTTCGCAAAGAAGGAGATCCAGAGCATTCTGGTGGCGCCGGCCTCCACACAGTTGGAGGAGGTACTGACGACAGGGGGAATGGAGAAGGGAGTGGTGTCGGTGATCTATGGGGCGATTCTGGGAGAAGTGAAGGCACCGCTGGAGGGGATAAAGGTAAAGTGGGAGGAAGAGTTGGGAGAGAGCATGGAGGAGGGGTTGTGGTGTGAGGTTCTCCGGAGGGTGAATGCCTCAACTTCGTGCAGGAGGTTGGGGCTGATACAGCTGAAGGTGGTGCATAGGGCGCACCTCACAAAGGAGAGGATGAGCCAATTCTTTGAGGGGGGTAGAGGATGTTTGTGAGCGTTGCGGGGTGGGGGGGGGGGGGGGGGGGGGGGGGGGGAGCGTAAACCACGTTCATACGTTTTGGTCCTGTCCAAAGCTGGAGTTGTATTCGAGGGAGGTGTTCAGGGTAATTTCGAAGGTGGTACATGTGAGGCTTGAGCCGGCCTTGTCGGACATGGTGATCGAATCACCTTGTTCGAAGCTGAGATGTTGCTGGTAGAGAAGAAGATCAAGACTCTGGGAGCAAAGGTAGGTGACTTGGAGAGCAGGTCGAGGAGACAGGACCTCGGACTCGTGGGGTTGCTGGAAGGGGTGGAGGGCCCATAAGGGGCTTTCTTGGTTTGAGGTTTTTTTTCTTTCAAGGAATGGAGTTTGTAAATGAGATTTTGTTTGTGTGGATTTCTTTATTTTATGTTTTAAAAAATGAAAATTTAATTAAAATATTTACTAAAAAAACAGTAATTATAATTAAATAAGTAGCCAGGGAGGTGGGATGGAAATTTTTGGAAATGGGAGAAGGGGATTAAGACACTAAAAGATGACTTCCGGGTGCGGCGATGACCAGCTGAGTCGCACGTTTCGGCAGCTCCCTGTGAAACGGACTTTTGGGCTCTTGATAGGAGCCCCAACGGCAATTTTAACGGCTGAAAACACCGTGCGGTAAACCAGAAGGGTGTTCCCCCTGGACACGGATGGAAAAAGGAGAGGAAAGTGGCCGGATTGCAGCGGATCCTTTGGAACAACGGCAAGGAAGGCAAGCAGAAACCAAGATGGCGTCGGAAGGTGGCAGTTTCATATGGGGCCCTGAACAACAAGAGTTTTTGAAACGCTGCGTGGAGGAGATAAAAAAGGAAATGAAGAAAGAGTTGTTGGCCCCGATATTACAGGCGATTGAAGGGCTGAAAGAGGAACAAAAGACCCAGGAGCAGGAGCTTCGGGTCGTGAAGGCGAAAGCAGCTGAGAATGAAAACGATATACAGGGCCTGGTGGTGAAGTCGGAGATACAGGAGGCACACCAGAAACGATCTGTGGAGAGGTTGGAGGCACTGGAAAATAACGCAAGGAGGAACAACTTGAGGATTCTTGGCCTTCCTGAAGGTGTGGAGGGGGCGGACGTCGGGGCATATGTGAGCACGATGCTGCACTCGTTAATGGGAGTGGAGGCCCCGACGGGTCCGTTGGAGGTGGAGGGAGCATACCGAGTTATGGTGCGAGGACCGAGAGCAGGAGAAGCTCCCAGAGCCATAGTGGTGAGATTTCTCCGTTTTAAGGATAGAGAAATGGTCCTTAGATGGGCGAAGAAAACTCGGTGTAGTAAATGGGAGAACGCGGTGATCCGCGTCTATCAAGATTGGAGTGCGGAGGTGGCGAGAAGGAGGGCGAGCTTTAATCGGGCCAAAGCGGTACTTCACAAAAAAAAGATAAAGTTTGGAATGCTGCAACCGGCAAGACTGTGGGTCACATATCAAGGGAGGCACCACTACTTTGAGACGGCGGATGAAGCGTGGACTTTTATTGTAGAAGAAAAATTGGAATGATTGGACTACGAAAATGAACGTTTGGACAAAGTGGTGGGACGAGTGGGGGGGGGGGGGGCGAAGAGGGATTGTATTGTATGATTAATCCTGCGGTATGGTAACTTTTCTTTCTCCCACAGGTGGTGATGGGGGGAGGTGGGGAGGGAGAGGAGATGGGGCGTTGGCCATGGGAGGCGGGGCCGAGGGAGAGGCGCGGGCTTGGTTCCCGCGCTATGATAATTATGGCGGGAATAGAGAAGCAGGAAGGAGGGGGCACCGCACGCGGCGAGCCGTGATCACGGGGGGAAGCCGAGGTCAGCCAGAGTTTGCTGACTTCTGGGAGCAACATGGGGGGAGTAATTACGCTAGCGGGGGGTCTAGCGGGGGGGGGGGAGGGGGGAATTACTGGGTTGCTGCTGCTGGGGAAAGGGGGGAGTGGGTGCGGGAAAGGATGGGCGGGGGGGGCACCGTCTGGGAGAAATACAGCCGCGTGGGAACTGGGCGAGAAGCTGGAAAAAGATGATGGCTAACCGGCAAGGGGGGGGGGGGGGAAGCCCCCCAACTCGGCTGATCACGTGGAACGTGAGGGGGCTTAACGGGCCGATAAAGAGGGCACGAGTACTCGCACACCTTAAGAAACTTAAAGCAGATGTGGTCATGTTACAGGAAACGCACCTGAAACTGATAGATCAGGTTAGGTTGCGCAAAGGATGGGTAGGGCAGGTGTTCCATTCGGGGCTGGATGCGAAAAACAGGGGGGTGGCTATATTAGTGGGGAAGCGGGTAATGTTCGAGGCAAAGACTATAGTGGCGGATAACGGGGGCAGATACGTGATGGTGAGTGGCAAATTACAGGGAGAGATGGTGGTGTTGGTAAACGTGTATGCCCCGAATTGGGACGATGCCAATTTTATGAGGCGAATGCTAGGACGCATCCCAGACCTAGAGACCGGAAAGCTGATAATGGGGGGAGACTTTAACACGGTGTTGGAACCAAGGCTGGATAGGTCGAAGTCCAGGACTGGTAGGAGGCCGGCAGCAGCCATGGTGCTTAAGGATTTTATGGAGCAGATGGGAGGGGTGGACCCGTGGAGATTCAGTAGACCTAGGAGTAAGGAGTTCTCGTTTTTCTCCTATGTCCATAAAGTCTATTCACGCATAGACTTTTTTGTGTTGGGTAGGGCATTGATCCCGAGGGTGAGGGGAACGGAATATACGGCTATAGCCATTTCGGATCATGCCCCACACTGGGTAGACTTGGAGATAGGGGAGGAAACAAGAGGGCGTCCACCCTGGAGAATGGATATGGGACTAATGGCGGATGAGGGGGTGTGCTTAAGGGTGAGGGGATGCATTGAAAAGTACTTGGAACTCAATGACAATGGGGAGGTTCAGGTGGGAGTGGTCTGGGAGGCGTTGAAGGCGGTGGTTAGGGGGGAGCTGATATCAATAAGGACACATAAAGGGAAGCAGGAGAGTAAGGAACGGGAGCGGTTGTTGCAAGAACTTTTGAGGGTGGACAGACAGTATGCGGAAGCACCGGAGGAGGGACTGTATAGGGAAAGGCAAAGGCTGCATGTGGAATTTGACTTGCTGACCACAGGCACTGCAGAGGCACAATGGAGGAAGGCGCAGGGTGTACAGTATGAATATGGAGAGAAGGCGAGCAGATTGCTGGCACACCAATTGAGGAAAAGGGGAGCAGCGAGGGAAATAGGGGGGGTGAGAGACGAAGATGGAGAGACGGAGCGGGGAGCGGAGAGAGTGAATGAAGTGTTCAAGACATTTTATAAAAAATTGTATGAAGCTCAACCCCCGGATGGGAGGGAGAGAATGATGGAGTTTTTGGATCGGCTGGAAATTCCCAAGGTGGAAGAGCAGGAAAGGATGGGATTGGGAGCACAGATCACGGTAGAAGAAGTGGTGAAAGGAATTAGGAACATGCAGACGGGAAAGGCCCCGGGACCGGACGGATTCCCAGTTGAATTTTACAGAAAATATTTGGACTTGCTCGCCCCGCTACTGACGAGGACCTTCAACGAGGCAAAGGAAAGGGGACAACTGCCCCCGACTATGTCAGAAGCAACGATATCGCTTCTTTTAAAGAAGGAAAAGGATCCGCTACAATGCGGGTCCTACAGACCAATCTCCCTCCTCAATGTAGATGCCAAGGTCTTGGCCAAGGTAATGGCAATGAGAATAGAGGAATGTGTCCCGGGGGTGGTTCATGAAGACCAAACTGGGTTTGTGAAGGGGAGACAGCTGAACACGAACATACGGAGGTTGTTAGGCGTAATGATGATGGCCCCACCAGAGGGTGAAACGGAGATAGTAGTGGCGATGGATGCCGAGAAAGCATTTGATAGAGTGGAGTGGGATTATCTGTGGGAGGTGTTGAGGAGATTTGGGTTCGGAGAGGGGTATGTTAGATGGGTGCAGCTGTTGTATAGGGCCCCAGTGGCGAGTGTGGTCACGAATGGACGGGGATCGGCATATTTTCGGCTCCACAGAGGGACAAGGCAGGGATGTCCTCTGTCCCCATTACTGTTTGCACTGGCGATTGAGCCCCTGGCGATAGCGCTGAGAGGTTCCAAGGGATGGAGGGGAATACTTAGGGGAGGAGAAGAACACCGGGTATCTTTATATGCGGATGATCTGCTACTATATGTGGCGGATCCAGCGGAGGGGATGCCAGAAATAATGCGGATACTTGGGGAGTTTGGGGATTTTTCAGGGTATAAATTGAACATGGGAAAGAGTGAGCTGTTTGTGGTGCATCCAGGGGAGCAGAGTAGAGAAATAGAAGACCTACCGTTGAGGAAGGTAACAAGAGACTTTCGTTACCTGGGGATCCAGATAGCTAAGAATTGGGGCACATTGCACAGGCTAAATTTGACGCGGTTGGTGGAACAGATGGAGGAAGATTTCAAGAGATGGGACATGGTAGCATTGTCAATGGCAGGGAGGGTGCAGGCAGTTAAGATGGTGGTCCTCCCGAGATTCCTTTTTGTGTTTCAGTGTCTCCCGGTGGTGATCACGAAGGCTTTTTTCAAAAGGATAGAAAAGAGTATTATGGGTTTTGTTTGGGCCGGGAAGACTCCGAGAGTGAGGAAGGGATTCTTACAGCGTAGTAGGGATAGGGGGGGGCTGGCACTACCGAGCCTAAGTGAGTATTATTGGGCCGCTAATATTTCAATGGTGAGTAAGTGGATGGGAGAGGAGGAAGGAGCGGCGTGGAAGAGATTAGAGAGGGCGTCCTGTAGGGGGACCAGCCTGCAGGCTATGGTGACAGCCCCATTGCCGTTCTCACCAAGGAACTATACCACGAGTCCGGTGGTGGTAGCTACACTGAAGATTTGGGGACAGTGGAGACGACATAGGGGAAAGACCGGAGCACTGGGGGGGTCCCCGATAAGAAACAACCATAGGTTTGCCCCGGGGGGAATGGATGGGGGATATGGAATGTGGCAAAGAGCAGGTATAACGCAATTGAAAGATCTATTTGTGGATGGGAAGTTTGCGAGTCTGGGAGCGCTGACCGAGAAATATGGGTTGCCCCAAGGGAATGCATTCAGGTACATGCAATTGAGGGCTTTTGCGAGGCAGCAGGTGAGGGAATTCCCGCAGCTCCCGACACAAGAGGTGCAGGACAGAGTCATCTCAAAGAAATGGGTGGGGGACGGTAAGGTGTCAGATATATATAGGGAATTGAGAGACGAAGGGGAGACTATGATGGACGAACTAAAAGGGAAATGGGAAGAAGAGCTAGGGGAGGAGATTGAGGAGGGGATGTGGGCAGATGCCCTAAACAGGGTAAACTCGTCGTCCTCGTGCGCCAGGCTAAGCCTGATTCAGTTTAAGGTATTACACAGGGCACATATGACTGGAACACGGCTCAGTAAATTTTTTGGGGTGGAGGATAGGTGTGCGAGGTGCTCGAGAAGCCCAGCGAATCATACCCATATGTTTTGGTCATGCCCGGCACTACAGGGGTTTTGGATGGGGGTGACAAAGGTGCTTTCGAAAGTAGTAGGAGTCCGGGTCGAACCAAGCTGGGGGTTGGCTATATTTGGGGTTGCACAAGAGCCGGGAGTGCAGGAGGCGAAAGAGGCCGATGTTTTGGCCTTTGCGTCCCTAGTAGCCCGGCGCAGAATATTGCTAATGTGGAAAGAAGCCAAGCCCCCGGGGGTGGAGACCTGGATAAATGATATGGCGGGGTTCATAAAGTTAGAGCGGATTAAGTTCGTCCTAAGGGGGTCGGCTCAAGGGTTTACAAGGCGGTGGCAACCGTTCGTCGAATATCTTGCGGAAAGATAGATAGGGGAGAACAAAGAAGGCAGCAGCAGCAGCCCAGAACTTGGGGGGTGGGGGGTGGGGGGGGGGGGGGGGGGGGGGGGGGGGTGGCCTGAGACAAGGCAGTTGCCAATTAGGGCTAGTTTTTATTTTTGTTATTTAATATTTATTTATTTGTTGTTGTTTTCTTTTGTTCTTGTTTAAATAAAAAAGGTCATTATTATCTGTATTGTTATAATGTTGTGTAAAGGATGCACAATGTACTGTGTTGGTTGACCAAAAATTTTCAATAAAATATTATTTTAAAAAAAAAGACACTAAAAGATTTGTTTCTTAGGGGTCGGTTTGCAGGATTGAAGGAGCTGGAAGCGAAGTATGGGCTGGAGCAGGGGGAAATGTTTAGATACATGCAGGTTCGAGATTTTGCCAGAAAGGAGATACAGAGCTTCCCCCGGTGGAGCCGGACTCCACATTGCTGGAGGAGGTGCTGATGACAGGGGGACTGGAGAAGGGCGTAGTGTCAGCGGTTTATGGAGATATTTTGGAAGAGGAGAAGGTACCACTGGAATGGATCAAAGCAAAGTGGGAGGAAGAGTTGGGAGAGGTTATGGAGGAGGGGTTCTGGTATGAGGTGCTCCGGAGAGTGAATGCCTCCACCTCGTGTGCGAGGTTGGGGCTGATACAGCTGAAGATGGTATACAGAGCACATCTCACGAGGGCGAGGATGAGCAGATTCTTTGAAGGAGTAGATGTGTGTGAACATTGTGGGGGGGCGCTAATCACATTCATATGTTTTGGTCCTGTCCAAAGTTAGAGGATTACTGGAAGGAGGTTTTTAGGGTAATTTCTAAAGTGGTGCACGTGAAACTGGACCCGAGCCCCCGGGAAGCCATATTCGGGGGTCGGGCCAGCCAGGGTTGGAAACGGGTGCGGAGACAGATGTGTAGCCTTCGCCCCGTTGATCGCCTGAAGGCGGATCCTGATAGGTTGGAGAGCAACCTCGCCACCTGTGCCCTGGCGTGACGGAGGGACCTGTTGGAATTCTTGACTCTTGAAAAGGTGAAGTGTGAACTGAGGGGAAGGATGGGGGGGTTCTACAATTCATGGGCATTATTCATTTTGCACTTTCAAGAACTGGATAACGTCGAACATTAGTTGGGGCGTGTGGGTGGGAGGGTGGGGTGAGGGGGGCTGTTTGTGTTAATGGCAACTATGGGTGATCCCTAATTCCTTTTTGTCATTTGTTTGTGAGAACATGCGGGCTAATGTTTGGGGTTTGGTGCGAGGCTGGGATCGGTGTTATTGATATGGGGATTGACATATTTGTTACTGATTATTGTTTATTTCTGGTGGGTGTAAATTTGGGAGCAAATGTGTAAAAGGAGAATAAAAAAATATTTTTTTAAAAATTATAATTTAATAGGGAAACAATTAAAACTGGCTATCCACTATCTGATTCCCAACCCTCCCCTTTCTAACTACGGCCACTCACTACATACACACAGACAAACAACAGAGGGAAAAGAGTGGTTGAGAGGTAAAGAAAATCTAATAAAAGGATAAGGATCTTTGATTCAGATGGATGTCTTCCAGTTGGTTTCTTTTTAAAGGTTAGACCTTCAGTTAGATACTTTCTTTTCCTTCAGCTTGTAATGATCTTCACTGCAGGCTCACAGAGACAGCAGGTAACAGGGAGAGAGAGAAACACAGCTCCTCCACACCTTCAAGGGTCTAGATACTTCTCTGGCAAAGTTGTCTACTGTTTCAGTAGATTCAGGATAATTTCAGATTTACAGCAAAGATGTGCCAGGCACTCACTGGTTTTAGAACTATAAAACAACTATTTCAGCAAGAGAGAAAGAGATAGCACGCATCCCTTCTCCTTCCAAGGTCTAAATACTTCTGCCAAGCTCTCACAGTAAGCACAGGAACCAGTCACTGACTGTTGTCAGGCAGAACACTGTCCCTGGTCCACCCACAGGTTGCCAGCCAACCAATCAAAACAACTTCCTCCAAACCAGTTCCTAAGATTCACTCGGCAGCGTTCAATAGAGAGCCATATATCCAAATTCCCGATGACAAAAAGATGAATAACATTGTAAGCAGTGTAGATAGAAACATAAAAGTATTAAGAGGTATTGATAGATTAAGTAAATGATTATAATTGTGACAAATGAATCTCAGTATAGACCAATGTGAAGTAACCTACTTTGAACCTAAAAAGAGCATTTCGTAAATGATGTAAAGCTAGAAATAGTGGTGGACCAAAAACATAAGTGTCAGGAACACAGATCAACAGTATGCCATGAACAGGTACAGAACATAATCAAGGCGACTCATGGAATGTTGGTCTTTATATCTAGAGAGGAGAAAAAAATGGATAGAAGTAATTCTACAGAACTGGTTAGATTACACCATAGGATACTACAAGCAGTTATGGGCAGCACATCTCAAAAAGGATATATCAGCCTTGGAATACCATACAGATATACTAGCATTATTCCTGAATGTCATTCACCCGTACTTTCAACTTTCTGCCTAAATAAATTGAAAAGTCCACTCAGGATGAATGTAATAATGAAGTTGTTTCCCTCAGATTACTGATAATAATGGAAATATTTCAGTCTATAGATCATTTTTTAAGGAGCAGGAACAAACTCCAAAAGACAACTACTGTAATAATAAATCATAGTCCTGTAACCGTAATGTTCTTGTTTAATCAAAAAGAACATTGTAGCCATGTCAACTTTGCCCAATTGAAAGCATAGTAATTTCTGGGTCACAGGGGTAGGTTTGAATATATAATCTGGTTCACACTCCAATACAGTGCTAAATTAATGTTGGAATGTCAGCTGTGTCGACCTTTATCCAAGACAGAAGTGCAGGATGTTGTCTGGATGCTTCAAAAGATTGTGTAGCACTTTGACAGAGCAAAGAAGTTCCCTGGTGTTCTGGTGAACATCTTTCAATCAATCACCTGCCCATCTGTAGCTCTCACTGTTGCTTGAGAGAGCTTGGTACTGCCTTTATTTCAATACTAACATTCAATGCAATTCAAAAGTAATCCATTGCATGGTGTGTTTTCCAAATATTTTAATATTTTAAAGCTGTTTGGAAAAGGGTAAAGTATGCTGAACAAGATCTGGACAATGGAATGCTTTAGGATGGATACACTCAAAACAATGACTTTTTTTTCATAATTTGGGAACTGTTTTATGAGTTTAATATGGTTTCATTCCAGTAATGAGGTGTTAACATTTTTACTTCTCTTATGTCAGCTATAAAAATCTCACAGGAATAACCTACAACACTGAATCCATGACGCACAACATGGTAACAAGTGGCAACAAATGGGGAGGGGGAAGAGAGGAAGAAAACTTTTCTACGTACTTCATGTTTATGAAAAGCAGGTATCCAAATTTGTGGCACAGAGGAAATTATCCATCTTTGTTGGGGACTAATATAAGCAACCTGTCAACTTAGGTCAGCTGATCACAGTCTCAACCCACTCCACAAGTTGGTTCATGGGCTTGGCTGACACTAATAGGTGTACATGTAATTCACACAAAAAAAAAAATCACAAATTGATTACTGCCTGGGAACAGAATGAATGATGTATTTAGTATAATCTGCCAGCACCTCTATTAACACCTGAACAGATTGCAGCAGATACAGCTGTGTTCTCATCACTTTAATCAACTTTAAAAAAAAATATGAATCTGTTTCTTCAGATTCGTCGATCAATCAAAACAATTTAAGGAGGATTTTGCAATTGTGGGATTACATTCGAGGATGACTACTGCAAAACAAATAGAACAAACTTGCACGCTCACCCACAAACTTGTATTTAAAAAGCGCCTTTAATGCAATGAAGCATTCCAACGGTATGTTATCATAGAATTTACAGTTAGGCCATTTGGCCCATCGAGTCTGCATTGGCCCTGAGAAAGAGTACACTACATAAGCCCACGCCTCCACCCTATTCCCGTAACCCAGTAACACCACCTAACCATATGGACACTAAGGGCCAATTTAGCATGCCCAATCCACCTAACATCTTTGGACTATGGGAGGAAACCGGAGCACCCGGAGGAAACCCACCCAGACACGGGGATAAAGTGCAAACTCCACACAGACAATCACCTGAGGCCGGAATTGAAACCGGGTCACTGGAGCTGTGAGGCAGCAGTGCTAACCACTGTGCCGCGCATTATAGGACTATTATATGACAAAATTTGACAGAGTTACATAAGGAGGTTAGGGCAGGTACCCAAATGTTTGGTCAATGAGATAGGTTTTAAGAAGCATCTCAAAGTATGAAAGGGAAGTGAAGACGTTCAGGGCGGAAATTCCAAAGCTCAGGCGCTGGATTCTCCAAATCTGGAGCTATGTCCCCACGCCGGTGTGGGAATGGTGGCGTTTTACACCAGAAAAACAGGTGTAAAACGGCCACTGATTCACCGTTTTGCTGGGGGCTAGCAGGAAGGCAGCATAGAGCACCCGGTTCTGGTTGCCGTGGAACTGGCCCACAAAATAGTTCCTTCCCCCCCCCCCCCTTCAGCTCGCGCTACCCCCCCCCCCCCCGCCCACAGTGCCCCCAGCCCCTGATGAAGTCCCCCCGCCCATGGATTGGCCCTCCCGACTGTAGCGGCGCTGGACTGAGTCCGCAGCCACTACGCCAAGTTCCCAACGAATGATACCATACATGTCCTGCGCCATCGGGAACTCAGCAGGTCGGGGAGGAGCATTGGGAGACAGGCCTCAGGCAATGTCCTGCGGCCGTCGATACATAGCGCAGCATACTTTGCGAATACGCTGCTTTGGAGGGGGTGGAGCATCGCGAAAGTGGCACCACCCCGACTTGGTCGGAAACTTTGATTCTCCGGCCGATTGCAGAACGCGATTTCGGCGTCAGCAACCAGAGTATCCAGCCCCAGGGACTTGGCAGCTAAAGCCACAACCACCAATGGTGATGTTCACAAGGCCAGAATTAGAGGAGTACAGTTATCTCCAAGGGTTATAAGGAGACTGGTATGGCCATGCAGAAACCTGAAAACAAGGATGATAATTTTAAAATCAAGGCGTTGCTTTTAAGGGGGAGCCAATATAGGTCAGTGAATACAGGAGCAAATGATGAACTTGATGGTGGGAGTAAGAACATTTTGGATCATCTCAAATTTAGCAAGATAGAATGTGGAGTGTGCTATAATAATCATGTCTAGAAACAAAAAAAATGGATGAAAGTATCATCAGCAGAAGAGCTGAGAAAGGGGCATTTTGGAGGTGGAACTAGGCAGTCTTAATGATGGCACAGTGTACCCATGTAAAATGGCTAACTCCCGATTAGAATGGCCAAACCCCGATTTAAAATGGCGAACGGAAGAGGCTGATGGGAAAATCAGCCAACAGGACTCAAACAGACAGCTGCAGGTAAAACAGTGTATTCGCCTCTGGGGAAGCCAGACCGAATCGATACCTGCAGCCATCAACATAACAACACCCTAGCCATCTGCATCTAAAGTAGCAATCCCGGGAACAATATGCTACAAATTAGTAACACAAAGCCGACCCAGACTTTTCGGCACCAGCAGGAGCTGACACAAAGAGAGGTAAACGACTACCCCTCGATCAAGGAGTCGCTCCAGCATTGGAGGCAATCGAACCAAGTGATTGGGACCAAGTCCAATCAATTGGAACCAGGTACAAGGTCCGCCCCGAGAGGCGGGAAGCCCTTGGGGACTATAAGAATAGGGGCCAAGTTCAAATCGACCCTTCTTCTCCTCTCCGCACCCTTCGAGACCCTTCTGCTGACCTTCTACAACCGTCGCTAGAATCGGAAGTCTTACTCCAACGATCGCTACAAGATAGACACTCCTGACTATCGACCTGTACCAGCTTTGAATCCCGCAGGCTCAGAACCCATACGAAAGGCCATTCGTTTCCCTGACCTGGTGGGCCATTTCCAAAGTTAAGTATTGGCCTGTTAGTTGTAGGAAGTAATAAATGAGCGTTGATTTAACTCTTACTAAGCGGTGTGTTGGATTATTAATCATTACTTGGACTTGAACCACATGGCGGTATCAGAATGATATCTGGCGACTCAAGAGCAAAGGTGACAGAATAAGAGCAATTAAACTAAGGCTAAAACGAGCAACATTTTGGCGACATCCTGACGGGACCCGATCTAGAAGTGGAAAACCACTCCGGGAGAACCCAAGAAATTTGAATTAGAAACCCAATTGGAAACAGAAAACCACAAGTGTTCAAGCAGTTCTGATCAATAGTCATAATTCGGAAGTGTGTGTATGCATGCGTAACTAACAGGGCTACAAGGTAAAACTGATAGATTTTTGTTGCGTCAAAACTGTCGGAAGTCTGTATTTTCAGAAAGTAGCAAAGGCCGTACCCGCATTTACAACACCATCTTAGCCCCCCACCCAAGTCACTAGAGTGTTACAACTGCGGACAGTTGGGACATTTCGCAAAAGAGTGCAATGCCCCTAAAAAGCCACAGAGAGCCCAACAGACAGGCACTCTGAGTAAGAAAAAGACAGAGCCCATCCATAGCGTTAGCGCCCGTTCGGATCAGACGGACTTGACCGGAATGGACTGACGGTGTACGGGCTCCCCCAGTTGGGTCTGCAACACCCTTTGGGATAGGTCAGGACGACCCGTAGTCGCAGCGAAAATTCGGGGACAGCCTATTGAATTTCTTTGGGACACAGGAGGGTCCCGCACCACCATAAATTCCTCCACCCTATTTCAAAAAGACACGTGGCCCACTACAGCCA
The DNA here is from genome assembly GCF_047496885.1 of Scyliorhinus torazame. Classification (NCBI taxonomy): domain Eukaryota; kingdom Metazoa; phylum Chordata; class Chondrichthyes; order Carcharhiniformes; family Scyliorhinidae; genus Scyliorhinus; species Scyliorhinus torazame. Next base: position 138,323,694 of record NC_092723.1, read on the forward strand.
CTATCACCCTCAGCGGCTTTACAGGCCACTCACAGCAGGGACACATCACAGCCCCTGTACCCATTCAAATCGGAACCATCACCACCAAACACCCCGTAGTTTTAGTAGACCTGCCCCACACAGCAGAACACATTCTGGGAATTGACTTCATGAATTCCCACCACCTTTCATTCGATCCAGTCAACCAGTGTGTCTGGAAGATGGCAAAATCCGCTAGAGCCCCCTCAACGCTCAACATAGGCGAATATATGAACAAAATTAGCGCCGTAGGCAAATTTTGGTTCAACCCGACCACGCTTAGTACGGACAAGCAGGTTAGGGCAGTCCTGCAAAAGAACAGGGCAGCATTCGCGACCCACAAGCACGACTGTGGATGGATGACTGGCTCCGTACAAGTAACAGGACCTGACCCTAGACCCCAGAAACAGTACGGATTTCCCCTCGAGGCAGAGGGAGAAATCTTAAAAGTAATAGAGAGCTTATTAGAGCAGGGCGTACTTAGATCAGTAGCCTCCACTAATAATGCCCCGATTTGGTCAGTGGGAAAGGCCGATGGATCATGGCGACTGACCATTGATTATCGGGAGCTCAACAAAGTCACCCCCGCAGCAGCCCACACCGTAGCAACAAGTCCCGAGACCATGCTCAAGCAGGGACTCAATTCCCACTACTTCACGGTTTTGGACATCAGTAATGGATTTTGGTCCATTCCATTGGCAAAGGCGTGCCAGTACAAATTAGCCTTCACCTTTAAAGCACAGCAGTACACGTGGACATGCCTGCCACAAGGATTCCACAACTCCCCCTCCATTTTCCACCGACAGCTGGCAAATGGACTAGCGAAATTCTCTCGCCCCGAATGTCTGGTACAGTATGTAGACGACCTACTACTTCAGACAGACACCAAGGAAGAGCACATTGAGCTTCTGTCCGAACTCCTGGAACTATTACATTCAATTGGTTGTAAAGTCAACCCCAAAAAGGCCCAGATTTTGGAAGAAAAGGTGATATATTTGGGAACAATTATCACGCACGGTAAACGCGAGATCGAGCATAAAAGAATTGACTTGATCGGTAAATTGCCCCTTCCCCAGAACGTTTCAGCCCTCCAGTCGTTTTTAGGACTGGTTGGCTACTGCCGAAACCACATTGACGGTTTCGCCAGCAAGGCAGTGCCCCTCTCAGACCTCCTAAAGAAGGGAGCCCCCTGGGAATGGCTTCCGCAGCATACGGATGCTGTGGACTCTTTAAAACAGGCACTCATAGCAGCCCCCGCACTACAAGTTCCAGACCCGCTTTCCCCTTACGCCATAGAGGTAGCGACCACAGACCACACCCTTTCAGCCGTGCTCCTCCAGGAACGGCACGACCAGTTAAGGCCCGTAGCTTACGCCTCCCAACTTTTAGATGCTGTGGAGCAGGGATTTTCAGCCTGTGAGAGGCACCTGCTCGCAGTTTTCTGGGCAGTCCAGTACTTTTCATACATTACCGGACTGAACCCCATCACAATTCTGACCGAACACACCCCCACCCAACCTTTACTGGACGGACGACTCAAGGACGGTACAGTAAGCCAAATAAGAGCAGCCAGATGGACCCTTCTCTTGCAGGGATGGGACATCACTGTGAAAAGGACAAAGACACACACCTACTTAGCCGACAATTTACAGTACCCCGGAACCCCCCATGAATGTGAGATTATCTCTCCACACCACAGGCCCCTTTATCGCTAAAACACATCCCAGAAAGATAGATAATTCAACTCACACGGACATGTGTGAGCCCATAAAGATTTATGTGGATGGATCTTCCACAGTCTTGGATGGGCAGCGCATAACAGGTTGCGGGATTTATGTCGAGGACGCGCAGGGACGCGCCCTTGAGGAAATAGCGTTAAAACTACCCGGACACTTAGGCGCGCAGGCAGCAGAGCTTGCGGCCATCGCATACATAGTTGAGCACCCAGATTCCTTCCCCAGCTCAGCAGACATATACTCGGACAGCCTCTATGTCTGTAACGGCCTTACGGAATTTCTGCCCCTGTGGGAAGCAAGAGGATTTGTTTCCGCAGATGGGAAACCCCTTCCCTCAGCCCCATTGCTCCGCCATATTTTAGAAAAGGCCCAGAACAGGACTTTTGGGATCATAAAAGTCCGCAGCCACCATCGTTCCTCCCCCACTGGAAATGTAAAAGCCGACGCACTGGCTAAGGCAGGTTCCAGACATGGGGATTTTTGGAAACACCCCGAAAGCGCGCCAGTGAGTGCAGTTCAGGTCACACAGACTAGAATCGAGGATCTAGTAGAGGCCCAGAAGCAGGACAGCAATCTCTCGGAGATTGTAAAAGGAAAGTATCCCGCCTCCTACGAGAGGTTTAGAAATACACTGACCACACATGATGGTGTGGTGTTTTTTTTTAAAAATATATTTTATTGAAAATTTTTTCGAAACAACATTTTTCCCTCTTACAAAACAAATGGAACGATAACAAAATAGAAAATTTTAACAATACACAAGTAACGAAACCCCATTATCTATTGACCTATACTAAACTAAACCCCCCCTCCCCGTGATGCTCCTATCTATTTTATTAAAAAAGGTCCTGGTGATTAATATAGGGAGACATTGAAATACAAATAAGAACCTCGGGAGGACCATCATCTTAATTGCTTGCACCCTGCCCGCCAGCGATAAAGGCTGCATTGTCCCACCTCTTGAAGTCCTCCTCCATTTGTTCTACCAGCCGTGTCAAATTAAGTCTGTGCAAGGTTCCCCAGCTCCTAGCGATCTGAATCCCCAGGTATCGGAAGTTTCTTTCCACTTTCCTTAGCGGTAAGCCTTCTATCTCTCTACTCTGGTCCCCTGGATGTATCACAAATAATTCACTCTTCCCCATGTCTAGCCTATACCCCGAGAATTCCCCGAACCTCCTCAAAATTCGCATAACCTCTATCATCCCCACCGCTGGGTCCGACACGTATAATAGGTCATCCGCGTATAACGAGACTCGATGTTCTTCTCCCCCTCTAATCACCCCTCTCCATTTCCTGGAGTCTCTCAACGCCATGGCCAGAGGTTCAATTGCCAACGCAAACAACAATGGAGACAGCGGGCATCACTGTCTTGTTCCCCTATATAATCGGAAATACTCCGATCTATGTCGACCTGTAACTACGCTTGCCGTTGGTGCCCCATAAAGAAGTCTAACCCAGCGAATAAACCCGTTCCCAAACCCAAACCTCCTTAACACTTCCCATAAATACTCCCACTCCACCCTATCAAATGCCTTCTCTGCGTCCATTGCCGCCACTATCTCTGCCTCCCCCTCCACTGGGGGCATCATTATCACCCCTAATAGTCATCGCACGTTAACATTCAGTTGTCTCCCTTTTACGAACCCAGTCTGGTCTTTGTGCACCACCCCCGGGACACAGTCCTCTATCCTCGATGCCAGCACCTTTGCCAGCAACTTGGCGCCCACGTTCAATAGTGAAATAGGTCTATAGGACCCGCACTGCAACAGATCTTTGTCTCTCTTCAAAATTAGCGATATCGTCGCCTCCGACATCGTTGGGGGTAGAGTCCCCCCTTCCCTGGCCTCATTGAACGTCCTCGCCATCAACGGGGCCAACAAGTCCACATATTTTCTGTAGTATTCCACCGGGAACCCGTCCGGCCCCGGAGCCTTCCCTGCTTGCATGCTTCCCAGTCCCTTAATAACCTCGTCCACCTCAATCGGCGCCCCCAGGCCTGCCACCTCCTGCTCCTCCACTTTCGGGAACCTCAATTGGTCCAGGAACTGCCGCATCCCCTCCTCTCCCTCTGGGGGTTGAGACCTATACAGTTCCTCATAAAAGGTCTTAAACACCTCATTTATCTTTCCTGGCCTTCGCACAGTGTCTCCCCTTTCATCCCTAATTCCTCCTATCTCCCTCGCTGCTGCCCTCTTTCGCAGTTGGTGCGCCAACAGGCGACTAGCCTTTTCCCCATATTCGTACCTCCTCCCCTGTGCCTTCCTCCACAGTACCTCCGCCTTTCTGGTGGTCAGAAGGTCAAACTCGGTCTGGAGTCGTCTCCTCTCCCTGTACAGCTCCTCCTCCGGGGTCTCTGCAAATTCCCTGTCCACCCTTAAAATTTCCCCTAGTAATCTATCCCTTTCCTTGGCCTCTGTTTTCCTTTTGTGGGCCCCAATAGAGATCAGCTCTCCTCTGACCACCGCTTTTAGTGCTTCCCAGACCACTCCCACAGGGACCTCGCCGTCGTCATTGACCTCCAGGTATCTCTCAATACACCCCCTCACTCTTGCACACACTCCCTCATCCGCCATCAGTCCCACATCTAATCGCCAGTGTTCTCTGCTCCCTGTTCTCTCCGACCTCCAGGTCCACCCAATGTGGGGCATGATCCGAAACTGCTATGGCTGAGTATTCAGCTTCTTCCACCCTAGAGATCAACGACCTACCTAAAACAAAAAAATCTATACGGGAGTACACTTTATGGACATGGGAGAAGAAGGAATACTCCCTAGCCCTAGGTCTAAGAAATCGCCATGGATCCACTCCCCCCATTTGGTCCATAAACCCCTTAAGTACCTTGGCCGCTGCCGGCCTTCTTCCGGTCCTTGAGCTGGATCTATCTAGCCCCGGGTCCAGCACTGTATTGAAGTGCCCTCCTAAAATCAAATTTCCTGCCTCCAGGTCCGGTATACGCCCCAGCATCCGTCTCATGAATCCCGCATCGTCCCAATTTGGGGCATACACATTAACCAACACGACCTCCATTCCCTCCAGCCTACCACTCACCATTACATATCTACCTCCGCTATCTGCTACGATGTTCTTTACTTCAAATGCTACCCGTTTCCCCACCAAAATGGCCACCCCTCTGTTCTTTGCGTCCGGTCCTGAGTGGAACACCTGTCCCACCCATCCTTTCCTTAGCCTAACTTGGTCTGCCACCTTTAGGTGCGTCTCTTGGAGCATAGCCACGTCTGCCCTTAGTCCTTTCAAATGCGCGAGCGCTCGGGCCCTTTTTATCGGTCCATTCAGGCCTCTCACGTTCCACGTGATCAGCCTCACTAGGGGGCTACCTGCCCCCCTCCCGTGTCAACTAGCCATTACCTTCTCTAGGCCAGTCCCATATCCCGCCTCCACGCTCCCGCTCGCTCCCCCAGCGTCGCACACCGTCCCCGACCACCCACTCTTTAGCCATTCCCTTTTGGATTTCCGCAGCAGCAACCCAGTTGTCCCCCCCCCCCCCCCCGCCCCCCGCTAGATCCCTATCTAGCTTGATTGCTCCCCCCATATCACTTCCGTAAGTCAGCTGACTTCAACTGACCCCGGCTACTCCTGCTCACTCCTCGACCCCCCCGGTGTGAGGGAACTCCCATCCGCCTTGCGCCTGTTTTCCCGCCTTATTCTTTCTGGCGCGGGAACATCCCTTTACCTGACCCGCCTCTTATGGCGCAGCTCCCTTTCCCCTCCCCCTCACCTTCCCCATTCTCCGACTATGTCCCGTCTTTCCCCCCTCACCGGCGCCCACATTTCCCCAGTGTCTCCCCCCTTCCCTGTTTACTTCTCGATTAACTTTCACCGTAACATTAACAAAAACAATAACAATAACAATTCCCTGCAGCATCAGTCCCTCAGTTCCGGTCCAGTTTCACTTCTTTAATAAAGGTCCATGCTTCCTCCGCCGTCTCGAAGTAATAGTGTCTCTCCTGATACGTGACCCATAGTCTTGCCGGCTGCAGCATCCCAAACTTCACCTTCTTTTTGTGCAAAACCTCTTTGGCTCGGTTGAAGCTCGCCCTCCTTCTCGCCACCTCCGCACTCCAATCCTGGTATATCCGTACCACCGCATTCTCCCATCTGCTACTCCGCACCTTTTTAGCCCATCTCAGGACCTCTTCTCTGTCCTTAAGGCGGTAGAATCGCACGATTATCGCCCTCGGTGGTTCTCCCGCTTTTGGTCTTCTCGCCGGGATCCGATCTGCCCACTCCACCTCCATGGGGCCCGCAAGGGCCTCAGCACCCATCAGTGAGCTCAGCATCTTACTTGCGTACGCGCCACAGTCCACTCCTTCCACACCCTCAGGGAGACCTAGTATCCTAAGGTTCTTCCTTCGCGCTCCGTTTTCAAGGGCCTCGATCCTTTCAGCACACTTTTTATGAAGTGCCTCGTGCGTCTGAGTCTGAACCGCCAGGCCCAGGACCTCGTCCTCAATACCTGACACCTTCTGCTCCACCACGCGGAGCTCAGTCTCCTGGGTCTTTAAAGTCTCCTTAAGCCCCTCAATTGCCTGTAGCATCGGGGTCAGTACCTCCTTCTTCAGCAGGTCCACGCACCGTCTCACGACCTCGTCCTGCTCAGGCCCCCATGTCGCCTGCAATTTCTCCGCCGCCATTTTGTTTTCCTCTCCCTCTGACCTTATAGTCGGAGATTCTTCAGGCTGCAGCCGCCGCCGCCGGTTTTTTCTTCCGTCCTTCGGGGGGGACTCCCTTCCCACACACCCCACACCGGGTTACTCGGCCGAAAAAATCCCCATTGGGGCTCTTAAAAGAGCCCGAAGGTCCGTCGGAGCTGGAGCCGCCGAAACGTGCGGCTAGCTCATCCTCACCGCAACCGGAAGTCCCCGACGGTGTGGTGTTAAAGGACACCCTTTATGTGGTTCCTGTACAGGACAGGAACCAATTGATTGGTTTGTTCCATGGCAGTCATGGACATCAGGGAATCGATCCCACTACAGCCCATCTCAAACAGCTTTGTTGGTGGCCAAATTTAAAGGAAGATGTAAGCCATTACATAGAAAATTGTCTTATCTGTGCGCAGAATAACCCCGACAGATATGCCAAAAAGGCCCAACTCAGCCACACCCGACCCGTAACTAGCCCCTGGACTAACCTCCAGATTGATTTTATAGGTCCATTGCCCCCTTGCAGGAATGGCTATAAATATGTACTTGTGGTCATAGACACATTTACAAAATGGGTGGAAGCATTTCCAGCCCGCCCCAACACCGCAAAAACCACAGCCAAGATTCTAACCCACCACATCTTTACAAGATGGGGACTCCCCCGCAGCATTGAATCGGACCAAGGTTCCCATTTTACGGGACGAGTCATGTAGAACGTCCTCACGATATTTGGCGTCACCCAAAAATTCCACATTGCATACCACCCACAGTCGAGTGGTATCGTGGAGCGCATGAATCGGACCCTAAAAACCACCCTCAGAAAAATGGTCCAGCAGAACACCACCACTTGGGACTCAGTCCTCCCTTTTGCGCTGATGTTTTTGCGTAACACTATTTCTACATCCACAGGTTACACCCCACACACTCTCATGACCGGACGCCCCATGAAAGGCACAGAATACTTGTTAGGTTTAGACCTGACCAGCCCCGAAGTAACAGCCCTCACACATGAGAAAGCTGTGGAGCAATTAGTTGCGAATGTTAAAACGGCTCAGTTAGCAGCCGCAGTAAAATTGGGCACCAAAACGAAACAGAGCAAGGCTCGTTTCGACAAGACAGTGCATGCGACTGAGTACGATATCGGACAGCAAGTGATGCTGTCTGTATATAACCCCAGCACATTCCTGTCACCTAAATACACGGGTCCGTATTCCATTGCGGACAAAGTAAGCCCATCCGTTTACAAAATAAAGTACCCCAATGGTAAGACTGCATGGTTTCATATAAACCAGCTGAAGGTTTATGGAACACAGTCGAACCATGCACACCACGTCATGCTTGACGCAGCAGACCACACCCCACCCACAGCCAACGTAACCCTACCAACCCCCACCACGTCCAGCCCAGCCACGGATTCGACCTCGACTCCACCCCCGAAATATACACTCCGCCCCAGAACGCCCACAGACTGCAGCACTTGGACGATAGCCGCAGCACGCCTCCCTACTTTCCCCTTCAACCGGACCCACACCCAGCGACTCCGACTACGATCCAAGTGATCCCTTCCTGATCACGTTTCTGAACCCCACCACCGACCACCAAACCACACTGACTACCCCGATTTTGTCCCCACACAACTAGACACCAGTTACTGGCACCGTGACAACTCATACCGACTCGTCCGCAACAACGAGAGCAACCCCCAACTCACACCATGCAGCCCTTTCAGCCCTAATCCACTCCAGAGTTTGGCACCCGGGAGAAGGTGACGACCTTGGGTCTGACTCCCAAACCGCCAACCCCTTTGCGACCCTGTTCGCAACCGAGAACTGAGGTGTCCAGATGATGTTTTAAAGGAACTGCTTGGGAAAAGTGTTGTCCTTCCTGATGGAACCTGCAGAATGTTTTATGTTGCTTGTACGTTTGTTAAATATTGTATGTCCAACAGGAGAATCTTTCTCACTGCCACACGCCTATTCAGCAGAAACCTCTGAGGACTTGCCCTCAGAGACCCACCGTTGCCACACGCTTGTTCAGAGGAACTAGCTTTTCAGCTGATACTTGTTCGGGTATCAGATGCCCGATCATAACTGCCCTTCTGGTTCGAAGGATGGAACCACTACGGCAGCCCCACCACGATGACTACATTTTTGCCCGTTCTTGTCGGTTGCTCAGGCAGTGGAGAAACGGCTTGAGACCCGCCCTGCCTGGGAACCCCCCGCTGGTCAATCACGCTCGGGTAGGGGAGATACGGCATTGGTAGCCGTCCTACCCGGGGACTCCATCCAAATCTTACCCGTCGCGGCCCATACGCACCTCATTTGGCATTTCAAAAAGTTTTGTTTGTTGAGGTAACCCTTCGGTTGCCGGCCATCTGCTATTTACATCCTGGAACATTTGGATGGTAAATCAGCACTGGTTCATTATTGGGAAGTGTGCCGTGTCCTAAAATTTGTTTTTTGGGAGAAAAAATGAGGGAGTCACACATAGTGACCAATTATAAAGGGAATAATTGGCACCAACGGACAGACACATTAGCATACCAGATATTAAACAAAGATAGTTACAGATACTATGCTTGTTTCTACAGAACTCCAGAAGTTCCAGGACCGGAGAAAACAAAGAAAGAAAAGGAAAGAGGACAGCCATGAGGGCTTCCTTCATCGTGATCAATATACTGTTTTTGGACATTTGGTTGCGCGTGACCACGAACCCCATGACTTCAAACCCCCCAGCCGTAAATGTTTCACTGCCCCGCAGTACCCAGAGCCCAGTCACCAGCGGCACTGCATCTTCTTGGTGTGCCAGGTTCATAACCTGGTACTCCCTGTCCTACATGATTGAAAAACTACTAGCGTTGGCGATACTCTGCTGCATAGTGCAGACTATGCGCCTACGTAAATGGAGAAGGAGAGCCTACCACGCTCGAACCCCGGTATATAGGGTCAGATCCCCTATGTTCGGTTACGACCAGATCCCCGACCCCCGCGATCTATTATAAAACAATAAAGTGCATTCACTTTGCGTTTATTGTTGTTGTAAATAAAGAGATGTAAAAAACTTTTTCATGAACAAAAAAAATTGTATGATCCTGAGCTTGATTGCCAAGCCAGGAAAGACTGTATGAAATGCTGTTATTTTGTTGTATAATTGAGGAAGGTAGAATAATGGAATGTTTAGCGAGGGTAGTATATTAAGGATAAATTAGAGGTTCCAAGTTTGTTGTTTTGTAATGCATGTCCCTGTCTGACCTAGCGCCCTTAGAATTGTTAGTTAAAAATTTTTGTGCATAGCTACGGTCAGTGCAGAGGCCATGTAGGAGGTGTCCCCCCCAGTCAGGGAATGGAAAGTAACAATCATGATGTGATCCTTCACGCTTCGCGTTAGGATCACAAGGAGGGAATGTAGCCATGTAAAATGGTTGATTCCCGATTAGAATGGCCAAACCCCGATTTAAAATGGCGAACGGAAGAGGCTGATGGGAAAATCAGCCAACAGGACTCAAACAGACAGCTGCAGGTAAAACAGTGTATTCACCTCTGGGGAAGCCAGACCGAATCGATATCTGCAGCCATCAACATAACAACACCCCAGCCACCTGCATATAAAGTAGCAATCCCGGGAACAATATGCTACAAATTAGTAACACAAAGCCGACCGAGACTTTTCGGCGCCAGTAGGAGCTGACACAAAGAGAGGTAAACGACCACCCCTCAATTAAGAAATCGCTCCAGCATTGGAGAATATCGAACCAAGTGATTGGGACCAAGTCCAATCACTTGGAACCAGGTACAAGGTCCGCCCCGAGAGGCGGGAAGCCCCTGGGACAATAATAGGGGCCAAGTTCAAATCGACCCTTCTTCTCCTCTCCGCACCCTTCGAGACCCTTCTGCTGACCTTCTACAACCGCCGCTAGAATCGTAAGTCTTACTCCAACGATCGCTACAAGATAGACACTCCTGACTATCGACCTATACCAGCTTTGAATCCCGCAGGCTCAGAACCCATACGAAAGGCCATTCGTTTCCCTGACCTGGTGGGCCATTTCCAAAGTTAAGTATTGGCCTGCTAGTTGTAGGAAGTAGCTTAAAGTAGAATTCATGTATAAGTATTAATTGCTGTATATAATAAATGAGCGTTGATTTAACTCTTACTAAGTGGTGTGTTGGATTATTAATCATTACTCGGACTTGAACCACGTGGCGGTATCAGAAAGATACCTGGCGACTCAAGAGCAAAGGTGACAGAATAAGAGCAATTAAACTAAGGCTAAAACGAGCAACATTTTGATGGCACAGAAACGTGCTTGGATGTTAATCTCAGAGTGAAGCATGGTGCCAAGATTGTGAATAATCTGGTTCTTTCTGAAAATCATTGCCTGGAAGATGCATGGAGCTGGTGGCTGGGGAACAGAGTTTGTTGCGGGCACGAAAGGCAATGGCTTCAATCTTCTTAACATATAGTTGAAGGGCATTTCTGCTCATCTGGTATACGATGTCAAACAAGCAGTCTGATAATTTAGAGTAAGAAGTCTTACAACACCAGGTTAAAGTTCAACAGGTTTGTTTCGAATCACTAGCTTTCGGATCAGGCGAGTAAAGAGGTGGATTCCACAACCACATATATAGACAAAGTCAATGATGCACGACAATACTTTGAATCCGAGTATTTTCACTTCTTTTGAGGCACTTCATGAGGGAGTAACCTCCGTGAGCAAATGTGATCCAGGTGCCAATTCATTAGTTGACCCCAGATCTGAACTTAAGAGACTTATCCTGTTTGATGGACGACAATCCCAGAGAGCCAGCGCGCACGATTGTTGGAGTTACGAACGAACCTCGCGTCGTCAGGTGCGAAGTGTTGGAGAGATCTACATCGAACTGGGCAAGGCCCTTGTAAATCTTGGTTACGGCACACCTTCATGCTGATGTCTGGTAGAATCAAACTCAGTCATGTACAAAACCTATGACCCATTAACATCTCAGCAGGGGCTACCCCAGTTACTGCATGCGGCGTGATCCTACATGACAATAAAAATCTTGCCAGCCTGGTGTCCATCAAGCCAGACTTCTGTTTCTTGAGTCCCCGTTTAACCGTCTGCACGGCCCTCTCTGCCAAACGATCTGATGCCGGATGGTATGGGGCGGGGCGGACGAGGCGAATCCAGTTGCTCTTCACAAAAGTGGTAAACTCTTCACTCCTGAAAGAGGCCCCGATGTCGGTCACGAGTACCTCAGGGATTCAGTGGGTGGAAAAAGAAATGTGCAATCATTCGATGGTCGCCCAGGAAGTGATCGATTCCCCTTTGAGTGGGCGTCCACCAGGACGAGAAACATCAACCGGAGAAGGGACTGGCAAAATTGGCTTGTGCGCGAGCCGAAGAGCCCCCCAGCCACTTCCAAGGGTGTAGAGGTACTGCCGCAGGGAGCTTCTGGTGATCTTGACAGATGGAGCTCTGCCGGGCCAACTTCTCAATATCGGTGTTCAAACCCGGCCACCAGACATAGCTTCTCGCCAGCATCTTCAATTTGGACATTCCGGGATGTCGGATGTAAAGGTCCTTTGACTGACAGCCTGTCCCTTCGCCTGGACAATAACCCTGGTCCCTCACAGGAAGATGCCGTCCTCCACGGTCAGCTCTGACAACAAAGAGAAAGTCTTCAACTTCCCTGGTACCTGTCGATGCTGGCCACTGAATAGTACCAGATGTCGTACCTTGGCAGGTAAAGGGTCAGTTTGTGTCCAGTCACGAACACAAGTGGCAGTGACGGGCAAGGAGTCCACGAAATTCAGGACAGCAATCACTTCATCCGTGTCGGAGGGCAGCACGGTAGCATAGTGGGTAGCACTGCGGCTTCACAGCGCCAGGGTCCCAGGTTCGATTCCCTGCTTGGTCACTGTCTGTGGGGAGTCTGCACGTTCTCCCCATGTCTGCGTGGGTTTCCTCCGGGTGCTCCGGTTTCCTCCCACAGTCCAGAGACGTTCAGGTTAGGTATATTGGCCTTGCTAAATTGCCCTTAGTGTCCAAAAAAGGTTAGGAGGGTTTATTGGATTGAGGGGATAGGGTTGAAGTGAGGGCTTAAATGGGTCGGTGCAAACCAATGGGCCGAATGGCCTCCTTCTGCACTGTATGTGCTATGTTCGCGGATTCGATCTGCAGGGGAAAACAACTCAAAACATCAGCATGCGCAATCTAAGTCCCTGGACGGTGCTCAAAAGTGTGTTTGTAAGGAGCCAATAACAGAGTCCAGCGCGGAATCCGTGCAGACGCTATTGGCGGAATCGCCTCATGGTTCGTGACGATAAGAAAATGGGGGCCATAGACGTATGAATGAAATTACTTTACATCGAATACAACTGCTAGACCTCATTTTTCGATCTGGGCATATTTTATTTCAGCCGCAGCCAGCATCCGGGAGGGAAAAGCGATCGGACGGCTACGGCCATCGCACATCAGATGGGATAGAACTTCCCTAATGCCATATGGTGAAGCATCACACCTGACGTACAACGGTTTTAAAAAGTCAAAATGTGTCAACACCCCTGAAGGAGACAACCGCCACTTCACCTTTTTAAAACACCGCATCCTGGGCATTGGCCCAAGCCTGGTGCTTCAAGAGCACATGGAAGGGGGTTGACAAATCGGAATAAATCGCCCATAGTAATTTACTAATCCAAAGAAAAGAACAAAGTTCCGTGGCTTCTCGCAGAGCGGGGCCATTTTGATTACCTATACCGTCTCGTCGACCGGGTGTAGGCCGTCTCAGTCCACCCGATATTCCAAATATACCATTCTTTCACGTGAAACACGCATTTCACACGGTGCAGGCAGACCCCATATTCGGAAAACCGCTTCAATACCGCCTCAAGGTTCTACAAATGTTCTTGTTCCATGGCCCTTGTGACTAACACTTTGTCTAAGTAAACCGCAACATGTGGCAAACCACGCAGGATGTTCTACATGATGCGCTGGAAGACTGCGCCATCCAAAGATACTCCGAGTCCCTTGTGCGTATTAATCGGGGCGTACTTCGGTGATGATTTAACGGTCTCCAGCTGTAGATAAGCGTTGCTCATGTCCAATTTTGTGAATGTACAGCCACCGGCCAATGTTCCATATAAATCCTCGATGCGTGGGAAAGGGTAACGATCTAATCTCGAAGCTGTGTTCACCGTCAATTTATAGTCACTGCAAAGGTGAACCGTCTTATCTGGCTTCATTATGGGGGCCACCAGTGCAGCACAATCAGCCAAGCGCACAGGCTGAATAATGCCCAAACTTGCTAAACGCCGAAGGTCGGTCTTAATCTTCTTCACGATAGCGTAGGGAACCGGGTGCGCATGAAAATATTAGGGCTGAGCTTCGAGGTCCACCTAGACTTTGGCCACGGCCCCTTTAATGGTACCGAAACCAGGTTGGAGAATCTCTGAATTTGCAAATTTGCTCAGTACTGTACACAAACCACCAGACCCCACTTGGAGGATATGCTGCCAATCCAACTGCAACTGGTGTAGCCAATCAAGGTCCAACAGGCTAGGGGCATTTTCTTGCACAACAATCAGGGGAAGGTGCAGTGATTGACGGCCATAAACCAACAAAGTGAGGGTGGACCTGATGATATTTAGTTGTTCCCCTTTATAAGTGGCCAAATGAGCCGTTGTGTCAGCCAAAGACAAAGTATGCACTCCTCGTTTGATGAGTTCCAAAGTGCTCTGTGCCACCAGCTCCATCTGGTGCAGATGGCTATTCACCTGCATCTGAACACGAATACGGGCTGCATGGGGTGCTGCCAAACAGTTCAGATGCATTTCAGGATGACGTTGCATTCTCCCTACAAAGAAACTCACTCCACACCTCCTCCTCCAAAACTCCTCCTCCCACCTGGCCTACACGTCCTCCATCGAAACCTGGTCATCCCCCATGATCCACCCATAAATCCTGGACGTGCTGCCCTCTTCTGCCCCCACACACGAGTCCTTTCCAGCAAGGTAGATGGTGGTGCATCCGGGAATGTCGGAAATGTCCACCAAACAAAATCCCGCACCTGAAAATACCTGCCCACATCATCCGACCCCCCCAAGCCTTGCTTTCTCCTTCAGCTCTTCCCAGCTGGCAAACTGCTCTTCCAGAAACAGGTCCCTCACGCTCTCCAGCCCTTTGCCTTTCCACCCCTCAAATGTCCACTTTTGCCGGCTCAAACAGATGGTCCCGACATATAGGGGCCCACCTTGATAACACCCTCAACCTAAAATGCTGACTGATTTGCCACCCTTTTTTAAAATAAATAATTTATTGAGGTATTTTTTGGTATTATAACAACACAATAAACAATGTACATGAAACTATAAACATAGTGCAAATACCACCTCCCTCCCGAACAGGTCCCACCTTTATTAACCCCCTACTCTAAGCTAAACTAACCCCACCCCCCCCACTTCTGCTGACGATTAATTTTCCACGAAGAAGTCGACGAACGGTTGCCAACTCCAGTGACCCTCTCAAGGCGAACTTGATTTTCTCCAAACAGAGAAAGCTAGCCATGTCCGATAGCCAGGTCTCCGACTTCGGGGGCTTTGAGTCCCTCCAAGCTAATAGTATCTGTCTCCGGGCTACCAGGGAGGCAAAGGCCAGAACGTCTGCCTCTTTCTCCTCCTGGATTCCCGGGTCTTCCGACACCCCGAAAATCACCACCCATGAATTCAGCGCCACCTTTGTTTTTAACACCGTGGACATGACATCTGCAAACCCCTGCCAAAATCCCCTAAGCTTCGGACATGCTCAGAACATGTGGACATGGTTCGCTGGTCCTCCCGCACATTTTGCACACCAGTCTTCCACCCCAAAGAATCTGCTCATCTGGGCCACTGTCATGTGAGCCGGTGAACGACCTTAAATTGTATCAGGCTGAGCCTGGCACATGTTGCGGACGCATTGACTACTCAACGTGTCCGCCCATAGACCATCCTCTATCTCTCCTCCCAGCTCCTCCTCCCATTGCGCTTCAGCTCCTCGGTCTGCGTCTCCTCTGACCCCATAAGTTCCATGTAAATGTCAGAGACGCTCGCTTCTCCTACCCGCCCTCTGAAACTACCCTGTCCTGAATCTCCCTTAGCGGTAGGAGCGGGAAGGCTGACACCTGTTTACGTAGAAGTCCGACACCTGCAGATACCTGAATTTGTTTCCCCTCGCCAACCCAAACTTCTCCTCCAGTGCCCTCATACTCGGAAAGCTCCCCTCTATAAACATATCCCCATCCTCTCAATCCCTGCTCTCCGCCATATCCGGAACACCCCATCCATACTTCCCGGGGCAAACCGGTGATTATTACAGATTGGGGACCAGACCGATGCTCCCTCTGCTCCCACGTCTCCTCCATTGCCCCCAGACTCTCAGGGCGCCACCACCACGGGGCTGGTGGAACGGCAGAGATGCAGTTACCAACGCCCCCAAACTGGTGCCCTTGCATGAAGCCGCCTCCATACGCTCCCATGCCGACCGCTCCCCCACCACCCACTTCCTGATCATGGCTCCATTCGCCACTCAGTAATAGTTACTAAAATTTGACAGCGCCAGCCCGCCCTCTCCCGGCTCCGCTCAAGCATTACCTTCCTTACCGCAGGGTCTTGCCCGCTCAAACAAAGCCAGAGATCACTTTGCTGACCTGTTTAAAAAAGGACAGTGGAATAAAGATGGGGAGACATTGAAACACAAACAGGAATCTCGGGAGGACAGTCATCTTCACCGTCTGCACCCTCCCAGCTAATGACAACGGGAGCATGCCCCATCTCCGAAAATCGTCCTTCATTTGGTCTACTAGTTGGGCCAGATTTAATTTATGCAGCCGGACCCATTCCCGCGCCACTTGAATGCCTAGGTACCTAAAGCTTCCCCCTACTAATCTAAATGGCAGTTCCCCCAATCGCCTTTCCTGTCTCCTCGCCTGGACCGCAAACATCTCACTATTTCCCATATTTAGATTATACTCCGAAAACCGGCCAAATTCCCCTAGAATCCTCATGATTTCTTCCATCCGCTCTAATGGGTCCGATACATACAGAAGCAGGTCGTCTGTATAGAGCGAGACTCTGTGCTCCCCCCCGCCCCCCCGGACCAGCCCCTTCCAGTAACCCCCCCACCTCCCCCCCCACGGACCAGCCCCTCCCAGTCCCTTGAGGCTCTCAGAGGAATTGCCAACGGCTCTATAGCTAGCGCAAACAACAGTGGGGAGAAGGAGCATCCCTGTCTCGTCCCCCGGTGCAGCCTAAAATAGTCCGATGTTGTCCTATTCGTCCATACACTTACCACAGGAGCCTGATACAGCAACCTGACCCAGTCAATAAAGCCCCGCCCAAATCCGAACCGTCCCAGTACCTCCCACAGATAATCCCATTCTATCCAATCAAAAGCCTTTTCTGCATCCATTGCGATCACTACCTCCACCTCCCTACCTTCCGGGGGCATCATAATCACATTTAACAACCTTCTTACATTGGCCACCAACTGCCTACCCTTAACAAACCTCGTCTGGTCCTCCCCAACAACATCCGGAACACAATCCTCAATCCTGGAGGACAATATTTTGGCCAGCAGTTTGGCGTCCACATTCAAAAGGGATATCGGCCTGTAGGACCCACACAGCTCCGGGTTCTTGTCCCGCTTCAGAATCAGCAAAATCGTGGCCTGTGACATCATTGGGGGCAGCACCCCTCTTTCCCTTGCCTCATTGAATATCCTCATCAACACCGGCCCCAATATCCCAGAGAACTTTTTATAAAACTCCACTGGGTACCCATCCGGCCCTGGGGCTTTACCCGCCTGCATGGCCTTCAGACCCTCCACTATCTCTTCCAACCCGATCGGGGCCCCCAGCCCTTCTACCATCTCCCCGTCCACCTTTGGCAAATTCAGCCCCCCCCCCCCCCCCCAAGAAGTGCCCCATCCCCTCCGGCCCCGTATGGGGTTCCGACTTATACAGCCTGCTGTAGAAATTCCTAAACGCCTTATTCACCCCTGCTGAATCTCCAACCATGTTCCCATCTCCGTCATTTACTTTCCCTATCTCTATGGCTACCTCCCTCTTTGTAAGCTGCTGTGCAAGCATTCTGCTGGCCTTCCCTCCATACTCATAGATCGCCTCCCTCACCTTTCTCAGCTGCTCCACCGCCCTCCCTGTGGTTAACAAGCCGAACTCCGCCTGTAGCCTCCGCCGTTCCCTTAAAAGCCCAGCCTCTGGGGTCTCCGCACACCTCTTATCGATCTGTGGTATCTCCTCAACCAGTCGGTCCATCTCTGCCCTGTCCACCTTCTCCCTATGGGCCCGTATCGAGATAACTCCCCTCTGGCCACCGCCTTCAGTGCTTCCCAGACCATCGCTGCTGACATTTCCCCCGTGTCGTTGACCTGCAGGTAATTCTGAATACATTTCCTCAGCCAAAAGTCCGACATCTAACCTCCAGTGTGGGCGCTGGTTACTGTCTTTACTAACCTGAAGGTCAACTCAGTGCAGAGCATGGTCTGAGATTGTGATCGCCGAGTACCCCATGTCCACCACCCCTGCCAGTAAGGCCCTGCTCAAAATGAAGAAATCGATCCAGGAGTACACTTTATGCACGTGTGAGTAGAAGGAGAATCCTTCCCCTCGGTTGCCCAAATCTCCATGGATCCACCGCCCCCCCCCCCCCCCCTCCACACCCCCATCTGCTCCATGAACCCTTTTAGTTCTTTTGCCATTGCTGGCACCCTGCCCGTATTCGAGCTTGATTGGTCCAAACCAAGGTCAATAACTGTGTTGAAGTCCCCTCCCATGACCAACCTGTGCGAATCCAGGTCCGGTATCTTCCCCAGCATCCTCTTTATAAACTCCACACCATCCCAATTTGGCGCATACACATTTACTAATACCACCTGCACCCCCTCCAGTTTCCCACTGACCATAATGTACTACCACCTCCCACATCCGAAACTATTCTACCCGCTTATTGATCAGGATCGCGACCCCTCTAGTCTTTGAATCCAGTCCTGAGTGAAAGACCTGAGTGACCCAGCCTTTCCTCAATCTAATCTGATCAGTTACTCTAAGGTGCGTCTCCTGCAACAGAACCACGTCCGCCTTCAGTCCCCTAAGATGCGCAAACATACGTGCCCTCTTAACCGGCCCATTTAACCCTCGAACATTCCAGGTGATCAGCCTAGTTGGTGGGCTCATTGCCCCCAACCTTCGCCGATCAGCCATCCCCTTTTTTGGGCCCGCCTCCAGCCCATGCTCCGCGCCTCCACCGGCCCGCCCCCAGGCAGCCTCCGCCCCCAACCTCCTCTCTGTCCCTTCGCCCAAGTCCCTCCCTCGTCAGCAGAACATTTCCCCCCCCATCCCCTCCCCAGTAACAACACTCTGTAACCCAACCCCTTTGATAAACCGAACATATGCACACCCCCCACTGCGCTTCCGTGAGCTAGCCCGCCCGGCTAGCTTGGTGGCCCTCATCCATGGCGCCGGATAGTCTCCCACATATTGTTCCCTCCCCACCCTCCCGCCCGCTCATACAAACATACTCCAACATCCAGCAATCCCCACACAAGTGCCCAACAGCAAAACACCAAAATCTAAACAAGCACACCTCCATCCACCAACCGTGCAAATGAAAACCTTAACTCCCTCAGCTCTGCCACTGGTCCCAAATCAATACAGAAGGCATTACAAACAGCTTCCACTAAACGAAAGCCACCATATTTTTAACGTGGAGACCACCATCGGGTTTGAGGAATTTTTCACTGGGGCAAATGGCAGAGATGCTGTCACCGTGTCTCCATGCCTGTCCCTTTACAAGACCCCGACTCCATCCACACCAAATAACTTCCTGATCTCCAAACCAGCCCAACACCTTCTCCACATTGGCTGCCCAACAATAATAGGCTGCCCAACAATAATACATCAAGTTCGGCAGTGCTAACCTCCCCCCACCTGCCTCTCTCTCCATAGGACCCACCTCTGAATCCGAGGAGTTCTCCCCACACATATGAAACCTGTTACGACCGGCTCCATCTCCTGAAAGAACAACTTTGGTAGAAAAACTGGGAGAGACTAAAAGAAGAACACGAATCGCGGCAAGACGTTCATCTTAATAGACTGAACTCGGCCTACCAACGACAATGGAAGGCCATCCCATCTCTGTAGATCTGCCCTAACCCTACTCACTCGGCTCATAAAATTTTACTTTCCAAGTCATGCTAAATCCCAGGCCACCTGAACCCCCAGATAATGAAAACTAGTTCCAGCCAAATAGAACGGCAGCCCCAAGAGCCCAGTTCCTGCCCTTGAAGGGCTAACCACAAAATATTCGCTCTTCCCAACATTCAGTTTATACCCTGAAAAGGAGCCGAACCTCTTCAATGTTCCCAATATATCCCCTATAGCTGGCTCAGGATTCCTTACGTACAACAGAAAATCATATGTGCACAGGAATACTCTTTGCTTTCTTCCCTCTCCACTTATCCGAGGCTCTCAAAGCAATTGCCAATGGTTCAATCACCAACGCGAACAAAAGAGGAGGCATAGGACACCCTGCCTCCCCCCCCTGCACAGCCTAAATGACCCCAAACTCATGGTGTCCATTCGCACATTCACAGACAGGGCTTCATATAACAGCCGAACCAATAACACAAACTCAGGACCGATCCCAAACTTCTCCAGAACTGCAAACAGGTAGCTCCATTCAACTTTTACCTTTATAAAACATTCAACCCTATTGAGTACCTTTTCTGCATCCAGAGACACTATTATTTCCGGGTCTGGCCCCAACGCCAGAGTGAGAACCACGTTGAGTAGCCACCTCACATTGGTCGACAGTTTTCTACCTTTCACAAATCCTGTCTGGTCTTTCCCCAATAACTCTGGGAGACAGGAATCCAACCTCAATGCTAAAACTTTGGGTAAAAGTTTTGCATCCACATCTGAGCAGAGAAATTGGGCGATACGACCTATACTGGAATCCTTGTCCTTCTTCAGGAGGGAGATGGACACGTGCCCCAGCGTCTCCGGGAGACAACCCCGTGCCAATGAGTCATTAAACTTCCGCTAGCAGATGTGAAGGAGAAGGACGCACTCGGAGACTCTCTGCACGAACCCCGAACTTTGCGCCGCAGCGACAGCAGCGCAAACGGCGGAAAAAACAAAAATCGTTGGGGGATTTTTGGGCCAATAGGGCTACAGAACATGTCCAATAAAAATAAAAGCATGAAAGAGGGGAGCCGGGTGTGTTCCTCGGATCTCAAGAATCGTCAGGAGACATATTGGCAGAGGTGAGCTTCCCCTCCCCCCCCCAAGCAGCCGGGGCAAGGTGGCCGTTGGCAGACATCAACCACATCATGGCAGCTGAGCTGAAGGAGCACCATCAAGACCTGAGGAAGTTAAAAGGTCGGTGGATGAGCCTTCTGGCACAGATGGCGAGCAAAATAGAGGGGATGAACAGAATGATGGAGGCACATGGGGACATGGTGAGAAACATGGAGAACACCCTGTCCAATCGTGATCGGATCGTAGTGCTTGAGAAAAACCTGTCTTTGGTATTGGAATCCAAGAAATATTTGAAAGCTAAAGTAATCAACCTCAAAAACAGGTGCCGAAGGCAGAATATCCATCTCGGTGGTTTGCTGGAGGGGATGGAGGGCAGTTCCCCCACGGAATATGTATCTAATATGCTGTCCAGGATGGTGGGCAAAGGGGTTTTCCCATCCCCCCCGGAGCTAGATTGTGCCTATCACCCACTGCAGCCGAGACCTCATTCTGGGCAACCCTCACGGGCGATCATCATAACGTTCTACAATTTTTTAAAAAAGAACAGGTCCTTTGGTGGGCCAGGGAACACCAGGACGCAAAATGGGAAGGTCAATCGATCTGGCTGAACCAAGGCCTCTGTGCTGACTCAGCAAAGAGAGTGGTTTTTAATAGGGCCAAAACTGCTCTATTTATGAAGGGTATTTGGTTTGGTTTATTATATCCAGCCCGCCTCCGAGTTTCAGTTAAGGGGAAGGATCACCTCTTTGACTCCACAGAAGGTGTAAACTTGTTTGTTCAGAAGCTCAGTTTGAACTCTGTTTAAATCTCTCTTTGTTTTATAAAGGTAAAAGTTGCTGTGTGTTTTGGGATTAAGTAATTTTTACATGGTTGGTTAATAGAAAGAAATTATAGTTGGGGTTTTGTTTTTTCTGCAAGTGCTGTACATATTTTTCTCCTTGTGCCATTGTTATCTGGAATTTTTTTTACACATCTTAATAGTTTTTCTTGTTTTTGAATAGAGGGTTGGGCGGAGAATCTCCCAGCTATAGCTACAGATGAGATTAGCAAAGGGAAAGTATGAAAAACTGGGTATACTGCAGCTCCTATTCACAAACACCTTTAGAGCTTAGATTATAGTTTTAATAAGCTTAGCTTTGTATAGATTTAATATTCTTGATGAGGGTTGTTGGTTTCGGGTGGGGGAGAAGGGGAGGGAGGGGGCTAAAGTTACTTATTTGACGTTGTCCACTATTCTGTGTTTGGCTGGTCTTTGGGCCAGGCCTGGCCAGTGTCCTGAGGGGATGTCTTTACCTTGGCTTAATAGGATTCCTTGCTCGCCTTTTCCCCATATTCAGTGATCGTGCCCCTGGAACGTCGTAACTGATGCACCGCTTTAATCGTGGAGATCAACTTGAATTGGAGTTGCAAATGTGTTCTGTGCATCAGCAGCTCCGGCGTCGGGGCAAATGAATATTGGTGGTCAACCTCCAAGATGGAGTCAAGCCCCTTCCCTGCCGGCGCAGCCCTAGCCCCTGAAGATGTGGAGGATTCCACACCCTTGGGGCGGCCAGCACCGGAGTGGTTCATGCCACTCCTTCCCGCCAGAGTTGCCCGCCCCGCCGATTCCCGCAGAATCCCGCCCCATATCTCTGGAATCAATCTAGTGAACCTCCTCTGAACTGCCTCCAGTGCCACTATATCTTTCCTCAAATAAGGGGACCAAAACTGTGCACAATACTCCAGGTGCAATCTCACCAATGCCTTGCACAGTTGCAACAACACTTCCTTATCGTTATACTCTATTCCTTTAGCTATAAATTCCAACATTGCATTCACTTTCTTTATCACCTGCTGTACCTGCATGTTAGTTTCCTGCAACACCCAGATCCCTCTGCACTGGAGCACCCTGAAGTCTCTCCCCATTTAGATAATAAGTAGCCTTTCCATTTTTCTGACCAAAATGGATGACCTCACACTTATCCATGTTAAACTCCATCTGCCACATTTTAACCTACTCACCTAACCTATCTATATTTTCCTCATTGCAACTTACTGTCCCACCTATTTTAGTGTCACCTGCAAATTTGGCGATAGGACCTTCTATTCCTATATCCAAGTCATTAATATATATATTGTAAATAGTTGGGGCCCAAGGCCCCGTGGCACCTCACTAGTTTCATCTTGCCATCCAGAAAAAGACCCATTTATCCTAACTCCCTGTCTTCTGTCCGTCAGCCAGACTTCTAGCCAAGCTAACAAAGTGTCCCTAACCCCATGTGATCTAACCTTGTTTATTAACCTTTTGTTACACACCTTGTCAAACTCCTTCCAGCAGTCCAGGTATGAAATGAAATGAAATGAAAATCACTTATTGTCACAAGTAGACTTCAAATGAAGTTACTGTGAAAAGCCCCTAGTCGCCACATTCCGGCGCCTGTTCGGGGAGGCTGGTACGGGAATTGAACCGTGCTGCTGGCCTGCCTTGGTCTGCTTTCAAAGCTAGCGATTTAGCCCTGTGCTAAACCAGCCCCTACAGGATCCCTACTATCCACTTGGCTTGTTACATTTTCGAAGAACTCTAGCAAATTAGTCAAACATGATTTACCTTTTATATTACCATGCTGACTTTGATGGATTGCATTTTAACTTTCCAAATAACCTGATATTACTTCCTTAATAATAGATGCTGACAATTTCCCAACAGATGTTAAACTAACTGGTCTGTAATTTCCTACATTTTGCCTCCCTCCCTTTTCGAAGAAGAATATTATATTACCATTTTTCCATCCACTGGAACCTTTCCAGAAAATTTTGGAATATAACAAACGGGTGCACTATCTCCACTGCCACGTCCTTTAACATGCGAGGATGTAGGCCATCGGGCCCTGGGGACTTGTCTGCCTTCAATCCCAATATTTTGTTGAGTACGGTTTCCCTATTGATGCTGATTGTTCGAAGTTCCCACCCTTTCTTTTGCCTCTGAATTACTTGTTCCAAAGGAACTACTGCCCTCCACCGTGAAAACTGAGGCAAAATATTGATCCAGCTTCTCCGCCATTTCTGTGTTCTCCACTATTAACTCTCCAGTTTCATCTTTTCATCTTCCAAGGGAGCAATATTCACTTTTGTGACTCTCTTCCCTTTTGTGTACTTATAGAAGCTTTTGCCATCCTGTTTGATATTTTACACTAGCTTTCTTTTGTAATTTACTAAAGCTCTTTTTATTACTTTTTTAGTAATCCTTTGTTTATTTTTGAAAGTTTACCAATCTTCCAGCTTGCCACTGGTCTTCGCGACGTGGTTTTCTTTAATTTTGTCTTTATATTGTCCTTAACCTCCTTGCTTAGCCATGGTTTTTTACCCCTCTTACCGTCTTTCCCCCTCTCTGGAATATATTTTAGTTGTGAGGAATTGAGTATCTCCTTAAAAAACTGCCACTGCTCATCAGCTGCGCTTCCTTTTTTAAGGCTATGTCTAATATTTTCGGATTAGATTTATAGCCATGCCCGCTGGTAGCATATTTGGGGTTTTGGACTCTCCGGCAATTCACGCTGAGGTATAGTCTTTTATTGTGCGTTTTTTTTTAAATTCTTTATTAACTGTTTGTACAACAACTGGACAATGTTGGTTTTGTGAAGGGGTTGGTTGGAGTGATCGCAGACCTGGACATGCACCAGTTGATAATGAGGAGTGATTTCAACCGTGTGTTGGAACCGAGGGTGGATAGTCGAGCCCCAAGTCAATGGGAAGGTTGAGAATGGCAAAGGAGCTGGGAGGGTTTATGGAACACATAGGAATAGTAGACCCATGGAGGATTAAGAACCTTGGAGGGGGAGGGGGGGGGGGGGGGGGGGGGGGGGGGGGAGTACTCCTTCTCGCACATGTACAGAATTGATTTTTTTTGTGCTGAGTCGAGCAGTGTTGGTGGGGTGGTGGGGGCATCGTCACAGGGAATCATGATCTTATATCATGCGCCGCACTGGCTGGAAGTCAGGCTTAGCTCGAGGCAGGAGCAGAGGCTGGGATGGAGGGTGGATTTGGGGCTTTTGGTGGATAAGGGGTTCTGTGAGAAGGTACGATCGTGATCAGAGGTTATGTGGAGTTGAATCAGAATGGGGGGGTGTTGGCAGCCACGTTTTAGGAGACGTTGAAAGCGGTGCTTCAGGGAGGGGGTTTATCTCATTTAAGGGGCACAGAGATAGGAGGAGGAGGGAGGAGTATGGAAAGATTGTTTGGCGCGAGAATCAAGGTGGACAGGAAATATTTGAGCACTCTCACCAAGGAGGGCTTGGCGGAGAAAGAAAAGCTACAGGGGCAGTTTGACAGGGAAGGCAGTGGAGCAGTCACAGTGACTGAGGGGGGTACAATATGAAGATGGAACGAAGGGGAGCCGCTTGCTGGCCCACCAGCTACGGAGGCAGGCCGCGTCTAGAGAAATTTTGAGGGTGCAGACAGGGAAAGGGGGGGGGGGAGTGTCGGAGCCGGGGAGGATGAACGAGGCATTTCGGGAGTATTCTGAGAAGCTGTACAGGACCGAGCCAGGCAGAGCGCAGGGAGATATGGTAAGGTTTTTGGAAGGGCTGGAGTTCCCAAGGCTGGATGAAAAGAGGAGACAGGCACTGGAAGAGTCGTTAGAGCAAAGGGATGTGATGAATAGCATAAGGAGGATGAAGTCGGGAAGGCCCCGGGGGGCCAGACAGCTACCCAGCGGAGTTCTATAAGGAGTTCCCGACGGAGTTGCCACCGCATTTGCTGGGGATGTTTCGCGAGATGCTGGAAAAGGGGGAGCTGCCGGAGACATTGACAAGGCGTCAATTACACTAATCCCAAAGAAGGAAGAGGACCTGCTGGAGTGTGGGTCATATGGGCCCATTTCACTGTTAAACACGGATGTGAAAGTGTTGGCTAAGTTAGTGGCAGGGAGGATGGAGGGGTGTGTCCCAGGGGTGGTTGCTGAGGACCAAACGGGTTTCATAAAAGGCAGGCAGCTCTCCAGTAACATCAGGAGGCTGTTAAACATAATTATGAACCCATCAGCGGGGCGGGTACCAGAGGAAATGGTCTTTATGGATGCGGAGAAGGCTTTTGATCGGGTGGAGTGGGGGTACCTATCGAGATCTTGGGAAGGTGTGGGTTTGGCCCGCGTTTGTGACGTTGGCGCATCTGTTATATGCGAACCCATTGGTGGGTGTCCGGACAAAAGAGACGAGTTTGCGGAGCTTTGGGTTGCATGGCGGAACAAGGCAGGGGTGTCTGCTGTCGCCGCTGCTGTTTGAACTGGCGATAGAGCCCTTGGCGATGTCCCTTAGGGCAGTCAGTGGGAGTAAGGAACACTGGGTGTCGCTGTACGTGGACGACATGTTACTGTTTGAGTCAGACCCGCTGGTGAGTATGGGGAGAATTATGGACATACTGGAGAGATGTGGGACCCTTTCGGGATACAAGTTAAACGTTGGGAAGAGTGAAGTGTTCCCGGTGAATGCGGCGAGTCGGGGGGACCAATCTGGGGGCACTGCCGTTCATGGTAGCCAGGGATAGGTTGAGGTATTTAGGGGTCTAGGTGATGGGGGAGTGGGCAACAAGCATAATCTGAAAACGTTGATGGAGGAGATTCGGAGGGATTTTAGGAGGGATACGCTGCACCTGAAATTGTCGGGGAGGGACCAGGTGGTTAAGATAAATGTGCTGTCAAGGTTCCTGTTTGTACTCCAGACCCTCCGAATCTTTATCCTCAAGGTTTTTTTCCGGAAATTGGAGGCTGTGATCTTGGAGTTTGAATGGGCGGGGAAGGTGCCAAGGGTAAAAACGGCCTTGCTACAGAGGCAGAAGCAGAAAGGGAGACTGGTGCTCCCAAACCTGCTGCATTGCTACTGGGCGACCAACGTGGAGAATGTGAGATGGTGGTGGGAGAGGGGTGAGGCGGTTAAAGTGGGTTAGGATGGAGGAGGAGTCCTGTACGGGGTCCAGCTTGAGGGCCATGGTGACAGCATCGCTTCCGCTGGCGCCGGGGAGATATACAGTGAGCTCGGTGGTACGATCAGGGTGTGGAACCAGTTGAGGAGACATTTTAGGATGGAGGGGATGCCGGTGCTGATACTGTTGTATGGAAATCACAGGTTCAAGCCGGGGGAGATAGATGGCATGTATAGGAAGTGGAGGGATGTGGGGCTGGTGAGGGTGAGGGATTTGTACCTGGAAGAGACATTTGCAGGTATGGAAGAGCTGCAGGAGAGGTTTAAGTTCCTGAAGTGAAGTGAATTCAGGTATATGAAAGTGTGGGATCTTGCATGAAAGGAATGGAGAGAGTTTCCCAAGCTGCCGGAGTATGCCCTGTTGGAGCGGCTGCTGCTTCTGGATTTGGAGGGGAAGGTCAGGATCTGTGATATATATGGTTGGCTGGAGGAGCGCAGATGTTGAGGGTCAAGAATAAATGGTAGTTGGGGGGGGGCGGAGATAGGATGGGGAATGTGGAGTGAGGCGATCAGTAGGGTAAATTTGACCTCCTCGTGCGCGAGGATGAGCTTGATTCACTTCAAGGTGGTGCACGGGGTGCAAATGACCCAGGGGAGGATAAGTGGGTTCTTCCAGGGGGTGGCAAACAAGTGTGAGAAGGGTGGGTGAGGGCCAGCGAATCATGCGCACATGTTCTGGGGCAGTGAGAAGTTGGAGAGCTACTGGGAGCCGGTGTTCGGGATGCTATCGAAGATTGCGGGGGTAGAGGTCAGGCAGGACCCAATGGTGATGATCTTTGGGGTATCGGAAACGTCGGAGCTGATTGGAGGGGAAGAGGGCCGATGTTGTGGCCTTCGCCTCTCTAATTGGCCCGTGAAGGATATTGCTGGATTGGCGGTCGCGAACCGCCGGGCATGGCGGCCTGGCTGGGGGACCTTTATGACTTCCTTCAGCTGGAAAAGATCAAGTTCAAGTTGAGGGGATCAGTGGAGGGTTTTGAGATATGGTGGGAGCTGTTCATGACAATGTTTGAGGAATTGTTCGTCGCAGCGAGGAGAAAGGGGAGGGGGTGAAAAGGGGCAAAAAAATTATACAAACCATGAATTGTGGGGGTGTTGAGAATGCTATTGACCAGCGTTGCTGTATTTTTGAATATGTTTGGAATAAAATACTTTTTTTTTTTTAAATCAATCTCTTTGGTCAGTATCATTAAGGCTGACAGAAATGTTCACTGTACAAAGTTATCCAACAATGCATGAATAACACAAGAAAACAGAACTAATTACCCTTGTGAATCCCCTTAGTGTCTGATTTGCAGGTGCCTTTGATTTGCAGGTGCCTTTGCCTGTTTTGACACTCCTATTGTAAGATTTTGATAATTCTACTAATTTTCAAAATCTGTAATATCTATGAATTTTATTCTGTAACCACAGTTTAAGCGAAATGGTTCTGTTTGAATTTCTGCTTGTTGGAATGCTTTCCAGGAGGGCAAGTTTGTGAAGAAACAAATTGTTTTATTATTTTATGAACGAGTTCCTTTGAGTCTTGAATTCAAGCAGCTTTGCACACGGTTTGCATTGTCCAAAATATAATTAGATGTACTTTTAAAAAATCATTTTGAAGGAATGGCTAAAAACATTGTGAATTTAGGATGACAACTTGTTTAAATAAATCATGTTCAATTGATCTGTACCAGAGGGGAACCTTTATTTTCTGATATCAGTGGGGCTTGGGTTAAAATATGTTGACAATATGTGACTTTATTTATAGCTTCTCTGTAACTGCAAGGAAATGTGCATTTGAATGTAATGGAAATAAATACATTTCTGGGGTCTGAGGAAGTAAGAGGTAAAGATGTGTTTCAGTTTATGACCCAAAAAGCAAGGATTGCAAAGGTGGGGTGACATGAGAGGATTTGCATGTTATAGCCAATAGGAGCGGTGAATTTGGACCATTTCCAAAATGCTGAATAATGAAAGGCAGGAATAAAGATTGGAGAATAAGTATCTTTGTGGGCACAGTAATACCATGGCTTATGGGGTATGTGTCTTCTGGACACGATTCAACATCACTTCAAAGTCAAATGAGAGAGACATTGGCTGCTGACAACACCCAATAATTCCTGGGATTTTGAGAGATGAGAAAGTCCTATATTGTCTTCATTGCTTGTTAAGTATATATAAATCTTGTTTAATAAATCCGACATGATCCATGAATAGTAGTTATTCATACCTTGTACATCTGAGGACCCTAGTGTTAGAAATTATGAATTCAGAACTTGAGTTTTTTTAAATTAGGAGGGTCTATCATCTTGAAACCCTAAATCTTACACAATATAGTGCTACCCTAGTGGCTGCAGAATGGCTGGTGGAAGGCTGCTGACTTTCACTGGGGAACTAAATAGTGTTGCAGGATGCTCAGGCATAACCTTGGGCCTTGAGGGCCCTACTTTGGTCTGTGCCATCTCAGCAACCCAGCAGTCAGGGTTATCTGGGACAGAAAGGACACTGGCAGAATGCTGGTGTGAACACAAAACATCCTGAGAGAGGACAGCAGATTCTTGCTCCCTGGTCCTATTGTTACTCTCATGGGGCAATACCTCAGCAATACTTTTCTGGAGCACAGTTGGCTGGACTGATGAGAAAGCCTGCATGCCCCCTTGTACATTGAGCTTGCATCCAATGGATGGCCTTCGTCTGAGCCTGCATATCAACAGCCAGGAATTTCATGACCTCTGTCTGGACTTCCAAGGCAGCACCAAAATATTGGGAGGCCTCCATCTGTGCCATAGTGAAAACAGACAGTAGCATGCCGATTGTCCATTATGGATCAATCTGACAGTGTTACCATAGAGCTCCCCATCATATCCATCGTGAGAAAGATGAACTCCAAGCTGTGTCATCCCTATGTCATGGTGGAGTCAGACAACTCCAAGCTCCCATTGACTGCAGGCTACCTGCCAATGTGCATTTTGGTGTGCACCATCTTCAGTGTTTTCCTCATCTAAGTCCCTAGCAGCACAACTGGTCTGTGACCTCGCCCTTTGTGAAGTTTGCATGCCACCTTCCCAACCCTCTTCCCTGACCATAGCTCACTCAGGCCGGGTGATTCACGACATGCAGATCCTAACTCTATACTAGCCTCAAATATTTGCAATCCAATATCTGATGGCTGCAATTGTGAGTGCAAGGTCAAGCATGGTGATTCTTTCTCATATCTCAGCACTTTTTCTAGCCCTTCTGCTTGAGGATACAATGGCTGACAGCCAGCAGTTCTTAACTACCTTAAAGCACAAAAGCCGAAGGGTGTGCCTTAGGAGTGGTGAAAGCATAGGTGGGGAGGAAAGCATAAAGTCCACGTTCAGTTCATCTGCAGTTTACGTTTCATGGCACCTTTCAGGATGTGGGTGAGGAGTGAGTCAAGGTGGTGGATAAGGCGACAATTTACTATATTCTGGATGGCCTTGGTAGCACCGTGTGCCACAGGCCATGGCATTGGTGTCCATAATCCTATGCACTATCTTGAGGATGCTGAAGGATTATTTGTGTGAAGGAATGCAGGTGTATTGGTTCACCATCAGTCCTGTTTGTATTCCCTCCTGTTGTGGGTGACCCCTGCAAGAGAGAGGGCAGAACATTAATGATCATTTATCAGTGTGCTTCGGTGATGTGCCTGCCTTAGCTGAATCGCGATAGATTTAGGGAAGCAGTTACAGTTTGTTTAAACCAATACATAAATGTGCACACTGTCCACACAGAAAATATAAAAGGTCGGATGTCCTACAAAGTTATAAATAAAGGAAACTACACGGATTCTGATGGAATAAATTTAAAGGTGCTTTTAAGACAGAAAACCTCAGCCAAAGGCAAATGTTGCTGCCCACTTGCCATTGATTGCCCTTGGAAAGATAAATAGGCTGTATTATTTGTTCTTTCAGCACTACAGAGACATTATGTGTAGATCCTGAAAAATGTTCACAAAGTCAACTTTGGTATAACTCAGTACCAGAAGGCTAATAAAGCAATCCTCTCCAAAAATCAGTCCTACAACCTCAATAAACGTACTTTATGAAATCAGGAGAGATGATCTCACAACAAAATAATGTAAGAACCACATTTATTCAAGTCAATTGGTGTGAACTCTTAAGATCAATAGTCACAAAACAGAAAGCAGTGGCACAGTACAGTGGACCTCACAACATCAGCTGCTCTTTTTAAGATTCTGTTCCTTACACACTATTTTATAGGAGGAAATTTCTTCCAATCCTAAACCTGATTTGAAGTTTGTAAACTTGTACCTCTGCCCTCTTATCCAGAATAATGGTCAGCTTGCATCTACATCGCTAATATCCTTCAACATTTCAATGATTTGGCTTTGATTTGAACAAATGCAAGCCCACGGTCAGAACAAGATATGGAATAGGCATGTTCGTGACTAGTTAAAGGTTTGTGAAACAATATCGTAGGTTAGATAACTATAAGAAAATTCTCAGCTACTACATATGTGACTATCCACTAGAACAACTATCTCCAGACTTCCTGAGGTAACTGTGTCATGCGGTTGTTCTCTACTGCCACCTGCTGGTTGGAGGTCATATACATTTTTATTTACGTGATTGCTTATAAACGTAGAATTTACAGTGCAGAAGGAGGCCGTTCGGCTCATCGAGTCCGCACCGGCTCTTGGAAAGAGCACCCTACCGAACCGCACACCTCCACCCTATCCCCATAACCCAGTAACCCCGCCCAACACTAAGGGCAATTTTGGACACGAAGGGCAATTTATCATGGCCAATCCACCTAACCTGCACATCTTTGGACTGTGGGAGGAAACCGGAGTACCCAGAGGAAACCCACGCACACACGGGGAGAACGTGCAGACTCCGCACAGACAGTGACCCAAGCCGGGAATCGAACCTGGGACCCTGGAGCTGTGAAGCAATTGTGCTAATCACTATGCTACCGTGCTTATGCATATCATCACATCCCCTTTCCTTTCGAAATGTATTATATTTGCATACAGTATTTGAATTTAATATACAATATATATATGCATACTGCTTTGATTATTTACATCTTTACAGTCCATCACAAATTCAATGTCTTGTCACCTTCTTAGCATTGTTTGAACTTTTGAGTTTGCTTGATTTTCAACTGTTGTTGAAGATGGTTCTTGCTGTGTTTTGTAAATTTTCAGGTTATTCTGTTTCTCAATGCTGAGGTAGCATTTGTTCAGTTGTCCTTAGATTGCCTTCAACATTAACCTGTGGTTCTGAAACAAAGGGCTGCTGAACCTTCAGCAAGGCTCTCCTGTTCTTCTTAGAATTTGCCCGCCATCAGTAACGTGACGTATAACTAAGGACCTGACTATTGTATTACCTTTTCACACTTCAACCATCCATTTCTATCAGGATCTTCTACCCTAACTGTGTCATTCTTAGCTAATGGTTGCAGGCATCTTGTGGATTTATCATAATACCTCTTTTGCCTCCTTTTTGAAATGTGAACTTCTTCACAAGTTTTCGATTTGTTGGTTCCTCGGGAATGTATGGTAAGGTTGTTCTGAGCTGTCAATTCATCAACAATTGTGACGGTGATAATCCATTAATCAATGGTGCTGCTCTATAACTAAGTAATGCGAGATATGGATCTTCCTGGCTGTCCATAGCTTCTTTGAGTAGCTGCTTCACAATGTGAACACCTTTTTCAGCTTTCCCATTGGATTGTGAATAAAGATGACTAGAAGTAACATGTCAAAATCATAGCTCTGTGCGAACTCTGTCCATTCATGACTGCTAAAACACGGGCCATTGTCGTTCATGACAATTTGAGGTATTCCATGGTGAGCAAAACTGTCTTTGGTATGTTTGATGACACACCGTGCTGATGAGTTTGCTAGTTGTACCACTTATGGAAAATTAGAGAAATAGTTGATCACTAACAGGTATTCTTTTCCTGCCAGATAGAACATATCCAGTCCCACTTGGAGTCGTAATTATTTTGCATTGGCATTGCACCATTTGCATTGGTTCTTTTTGTTGTTCGTACTGAAATTTCTAACAAGTTGCACAGTTTTGTTATCATGATCTGAAATCTTGATTGGTGCCTAGCCAGTATACCGTTTCTCTGGCTCTTCGTTTGCATTTTTCAAAGTGCCCTTCATGAATCTTCTTTAGAACCATGGATCGTAAAGATTATGGTATGACAATCCTGTTTTGCCTGAGCAAAAACCCATTGGCTACACTTAGCTCTGCTCTAATGTTATAATATTTGGAACAAGATCCTTTGGGCCATCCCTCAATGAGATATATAATTATCTTCTGGAAGGTTTCATCTTTGTTGGTTTTGTCTCTGATTAGTTTTGACTTCTCATCGGAAGTGGTTCTGCCACAAGATTCACGTGTACTTGCACATCCTCATTCATACGTTGATCTTCCTTCATGTCCGTAGCTCGAGAGAGAGAGAGAGAGTGCATCAGCTACTACGAGATATTTTCCTGGTGTATAAATGAGATTGAAGTCATGCCTCTGTAACTTCATCATCACACATTGTATTCTTGGTGACATCTCATTTAGATTTTTCTTTACTATTGCCACAAGTAGTCTCTGATCAGTTTCAACTAAGAATGTCGGTAGGCCATATATGTAATCATGGAATTTGTTTAATTCATTTATCAAGCCCAAGCATTCTTTTTTTATTTGAGCATATCTAAGCTCTGTGTCAGTCACTGACCTTGAAGCATAGGCAATTGGAAGCCAATTTTCATCATTGTCTTAATGCAATAACACTGCTCCCAACGCATCTTTTGACATCTGTCGATATTTTTGTCTTCTTTGTAGAGTCAAAAAATATCAGCACTGGAGCTCTTGTCAATTTGCCACTCATGCTCATGTCTGTCAGATCATTGGAAAATAGTATCCTTTGTGGTTATTTCCCTCAAGCATGTCGTTTTTGGAAATAGATTAGGAATACATTTTCCTACAAAGTTTATCATACCTAGCATCCTGAGGACTCCTTTTTTGTCTGTTGGACGTGGCATGTTTAATATCACCTTTATCTTCAGCTGGTCAGGTTGTATACTCTAGCAAAAAGATTGTCTCCCAAGAATGGCATTTGGCTTTATTTAACTTCAGACCATGCTTTTTGATGCTTCTCATCACTTTGATAAACCTTTCGTCGTGCTCGTCCCTTGTTGAGTCCCAAACGATAATATCGTCTACATATACTCTGACCCCTGGAATTCCTTCTAACATGTGTTCCATTGCCCTGTAGAAAATTTCAGATGCTAAAATAATACCAAATGGTATTCTGAGAAAACAGTATCTCCCCAATAAATGTGCACAGCTTTGTGCTCCCCTTATCCAACTTGAGTTTCCAAACACCCTGCAATGCATCTAGTTTGCTAAAGCATATCACTCCTGACATCTCTCACGTAATTTTTTTCTCTGTTCGGAATAGGATAATGCTCTCTCTCGTTATGTTGAAATTGAAATCTTTGGGATCCATGCAAATTCTCAGGTCATTATTTCTTTTCTTCACACAGATCATGGAGTTCACCCAATCCATTGGTTCTTCAATTCGTTTCATCGCCCCCAGATTTTTCATTCTCTCCAAATAATTTTTTTGTCATTCCTTTATTGGAGCTGGTACTTGCCTTGTTGCATGTATGACTGTTTGCGCATTCTCTTTTAACTGGATTCGATAAGTGAATGGGAAAACTCCAAATCCTGGAAATATTTCTGGAAATGTTTTCAGGATTGATTCCACTGATGTACTTTGCGTGCTTACAGCACAGTCAGCACTGTATACTCTTTTCACTAATTTGAGTGCTTCACATGTTTCCACTCCCAATAATGATTCACATTCAGCCTCTACAATGGAAAACTTCACTTTATGCGCCTTTTTTTTTTTTTTACACTGACCTCTAGTTCATATAGTCACAGTGTATTAATTATTTTGCCGTTGCAATCCTTCAACAGTACCGTTTATTTAGAATGTGTGGTTAATTTTCATTTCTTGCATATCCGCTAAACTTATAAGTTTGTCCCTCGCTCCCGTGTTGAGTTTAACATTGATTAATGTTTTATTAATCATCAGAGGAACTGTCCAGTTATCTCTTTGAACACTTGTATTCGCATTTCTATTGCTGCAAATTTGCTTTGAAGCCTTGTCTGCTTGCCTGCCATTACAATGCTTATCTTCACGAGATATCATATCTGTAAAAAATGTGTCGTTGTGATTTATCTCATCAATCAAGTTGATTGATTATGGTACTTCCGATTTTTTATTCGAGAAACATTGTTTTGCAATGTGATTCTTGCTTTTGCATTTAGAACAGATTCCTAACATTTCCTAATGCTGGACATTGACGTTGCAAATGCTGGTTGACGCATCGCTTGCACAAAATGGTGGTTTTGGTTACTCGTTTAAAATGCCCGCTGCTGTTGGGACCATGTTTTTCCTGAGGACATGTTACAACAGATGGTGTCGGCTGCATCTCCGATCTTTGTGCCAAAATTGTTTAGGTTTAGAGTGCTAATCGCTGCACAGCTAGCTCGCTGGCATGGTGAATCTTAATGGCAACGCGAGCTGGAGTCAATTCTCCCTCAACAATCTCTCCCGAACTTTGTCATTGCTAATCCCGAACATGATTTGATCGTGGATCATTGACGCTTGCAAAGTTGCAAAGTTACATGTCTGAGCCTTTAACCTCTTCTGTTGAACGATTCACCTGCCTGCTGTGTACGCGTGCGGAAAACAGACCACTCAAACGTTTTTTTTTGGTGTGCAGTGGCGATCAAATTTTTTCACAACTTCATCAAAGTTATTTTTATCAGCTTCATTATCGAATGTGAGGTGTTAAAGATTTCTATCACCTGTGGACCTGCTACAGTGAGCAGCAAAGTTATTTTCTGTTCATCAGGCTGTGCCTGAAGAACTGGAGCTGCTACGTGGAGTGTGAATTGCTGTTTAAAAGCTCGCCAATTCGCATCTACATTACCAGTATCTCAAAGCTGGTGTGGTGTCTTCAGACCTTCCATCATTGACTTTGATGCCTAATAGTGCGTTGAGTGATATTTGTCAGTGTCTACGTGGTTCTTAGAAATTCTTATTCGTCTTTCTTCTGCTATCTTTGTCTTTTTGGATCTTCAGAACCAACCCTGGTATCTTTGTTAGATCATCAAAACCAATCCTGATACCATGTTACGTTCTGGTGCTTGGCCGGTTAGAATAAGTGC
Source organism: Scyliorhinus torazame (assembly GCF_047496885.1). Classification (NCBI taxonomy): domain Eukaryota; kingdom Metazoa; phylum Chordata; class Chondrichthyes; order Carcharhiniformes; family Scyliorhinidae; genus Scyliorhinus; species Scyliorhinus torazame. The sequence goes on from NC_092723.1 coordinate 138,359,572, forward strand.
ACTAGAGAATGTCTAGTTTGTGACTAGTTAAATGTTTTTTGTTAAACAATAATGTGGGTTAAATAACCCTAAGAAAATTATCGAGACTTCCGGTGACGATCGCTAACGCAGATCCTCGAAATCGCGGCTTTGTTCCAAGACAGGGAGAAAATCCTAAAGTGGGCCCGGCAGACAAAACCGAGCATGTGGGAAGGGAAGATCATAAGGGTGTACCAGGACATTGGGCGGACCTGGCTAAAAAAAGGTCTGAATTCAACAGGGCCAAATAAGCACTCTACAAAAGTAATGTGCAATTTGGGATGTTATTCCCGGCCAAACTCTGGGTAACATTTGAGGGGAAGGAGCTGTTTTTTAACACCCCAGCGGCAGCGGAGGAGTTTGTTAGAGCGAACTAACTGGGGGAGGGACAGCCGCAACGGCAATCATGAAAGCGACGGGGATGGAAAAGAAAGAATCGGAACAAAGAGCAGAGGGCAGACCGCAAACAGAGACAATAAGATCACGAGCTGTATAGGGCAGGGAAGTTGGTGGTGGCTCCGGATCTGATTAACAAGGTTTTTGAGGAATTTTATGAGAGGTTGTACAGGTCAGAGCCACCTGGGGGAGACCATGAGATGAAGGAATTTCTAGATGGGTTGGAGTACCCGAAGTTAGGGGACGGGGACAGGGCTATATTAGAAGGAGCGATAGAGGATTGGGAGGATGCAGTCGGGGAAGGTGGCAGGGCCGGATTGGTTTCCGGTGGAATATTATAAAAAAATTCAAGGATAAGCTGGCACCCCTGATGGTGGGAATGTTTGAAGAGGCGATAGGGAAGGGGGTGTTGCCACAAACATTGGGGCAGGCATCGATTTCCCTGTTGCTAAAAAAAAGATAAGGATCTGACGGAGTGTGGGTCATATAGGTCCATATCACTTCTGAATGTGGACGCAAAGGTATTGGCGAAGGTACTGGCGGGTAGGCTGGAGAAGTGCCTCCCGAAGGTTATAGGTGAAGAGCAGACGGGGTTCGTGAGAGGGAGGCAGCACTTTTCAAACATTAGAAGGGTATTGAACGTCGTTATGGCACCGGCAGAGGGGAAGGAAACAGAGGTGGTTGTGGCATTGGACACTGAGAAGACGTTCGACCGGGTAGAATGGGGGTACTTGATGGCAGTTAGAACATAGAACATTACAGCGCAGTACAGGCCGTTCGGCCCTCGATGTTGCGCCGACCTGTGAAACCACTCTAAAGCCCATCTACACTATTCCATTATCGTCCATATGTCTATCCAATGACCATTTGAATGCCCTTAGTGTTGGCGAGTCCACTACTGTTGCAAGCAGGGCATTCCACGCCCTTACTTCTCTCTGAGTAAAGAACCTACCTCTGACATCTGTCCTATATCTATCTCCCCTCAATTTAAAGCTCTGTCCCCTCGTGCTAAACATCACCATCTGAGAAAAAAGGCTCTCACTGTCCACCCTATCTAATCCTCTGATCATCTTGTATGCCTCAATTAAGTCACCTCTTAACCTTCTTCTCTCGAACGAAAACAGCCTCAAGTCCCTCAGCCTTCCCTCATAAGATCTTCCCTCCATACCAGGCAACATTCTGGTAAATCTCCTCTGCAACCTTTCCAATGCTTCCACATCCTTCCTATAATGCGGCGACCAGAATTGCACACAATACTCCAAATGCGGCCGCACCAGAGTTTTGTACAGCTGCAACATGACCTCATGGCTCCGAAACTCAATCCCTCTACCAATTAAAGCTAACACACCATACGCCTTCTCAACAACCCTCTCAACCTGGGTGGCAACTTTCAGGGAGCTATGTACATGGACACCGAGATCTCTCTGCTCATCCACACTACCGAGAATCTTACCATTAGCCCAGTATTCGGTCTTCCTGTTATTCCTTCCAAAATGAATCACCTCACACTTTTCTGCATTAAACTCCATTTGCCACCTCTCAGCCCAGCACGGCAGCTTATATATGTCCCTCTATAACTTGTAACATCCTTCCACACTGTCCACAACTCCACCGACTTTCGAGTCATCTGCAAATTTACTCACCCATCCTTCTACGCCCTCGTCCAGGTCATTTGTAAAAATGACAAACAGCAGTTGCCCCAAAACAGATCCCTGTGGTACACCACTAGTAACTGGACTCCAGTCTGAACATTTCCCATCAACCACCACCCTTTGTCTTCTTCCAGCTAGCCAATTTCTGATCCAACCTGCTAAATCACCCTGAATCCCATGCCTCCGTATTTTCTGCAATAGACTACCGTGGGGAACCTGTTCTGGAGCGGTTTGGGATTGGACCACGATTTATGAACTGGGTAAAGCTACTATATAAGGAGCCGAGGGCGAGTGTCCGCACAAACAACATCAGCTCGAGATACTTTTCTCTCCACCGTGGGACTAGGCAGGGATGTCCTATGTCCCCCCCCTGCTGTTTGCATTCGCGATTGAGCCGTTGGCCATCGCATTAAGAAGTTCAGAGGTATGGAAAGGAATAGTGCGGGGAGAGATAGAGCATAGGGTGTCCTTGTATGCAGATGACTTACTGTTATACGTGTCGAAACCGAGTGTGTCAATAGGGGAAATATTGGAGCTGCTTCGAGTATTTGGGTCTTTCTCGGGGTACAAACTAAATCTAGACAAGAGTGAGTATTTTGTGGTGCCTCGGCCGGGGTTGCGGGCAGGGGTGGGAGGCTGCTATTCCGTAGGGCAGGGGCTCACTTTAGGTACCTGGGAGTGCAGGTTGCCCGGGAGTGGGGGGGGGGCTCCGCAGGTACAACATTTCTAGTTTGGTGGGGAGAGTGAAAGCTGATCTGGCAAGGTGGGATGGTCTCCCTCTGTCACTGGCGGGTCGGGTACAGGCGGTTAAAATGAACGTGCTACCGTGATTTTGGTTTACTTTTCAATGCCTGCTGATTTTCCTGCCAAAGGCATTTTTCAGAGAGATTGAGGGAAGGATTACGTCGTTCATATGGGGAGGGAAGGTGGCCAGAATCAGAAAGGTGCTACTACAGAGGGGAAGGCAGGCAGGGGGTTTGGGTCTTCCTAACCTGATGTATTACTACTGGGCGGCCAATGTGGAGAAGGTGCGGAGCTGGGTAAGAGGGGTTAATTCCCAGTGGGTCAGAATGGAGGAGAGTTTGTGCAGGGGGTCGGGATTGAAAGCACTAGCAACAGCGCCGCTCCTGATAGCCCCAGGGAAGTACTCAGGGAGTCCGGTAATAATAGCTTCATTGAGAATTTGGAGGCAGTTTCGCCAACACTTCGGGTTGGGGGCAGGGTCAAAGGAAATGCCGATCCGGGGGCACCACAGATTTGAACCAGGGAAGTGGGATAGAAATTTTCGGAAATGGGAGGAGAAGGGGATTAAGACACTGAAAGATTTGTTTCTTAGGGGTCGGTTTGCAGCATTGAAGGAGCTGGAAGCGAAGTGTGGGCTGGAGCAGGGGGAAATGTTTAGATACATGCAGGTTCGAGATTTTGCCAGAAAGGAGATACAGAACTTCCCGGAGGAGCCGGCCTCCACATTGTTGGAGGAAGTGCTGACGACAGGGGGACTGGAGAAGGGGGTAGGGTCGGCGGTTTACGGGGCTATTTTGGAAGAGGAGAAGGCACCACTGGAAGGGATCGAAGCAAAGTGGGAGGAAGAGTTGGGAGAGGATATGGAGGAGGGGTTCTGGTGTGAGGTGCTCCGGAGAGTGAATGCCTCCAGCTCGTGCGCGAGGTTGGGGCTGATACAGCTGAAGGTGGTATACAGAGCACACCTCATGAGGGCGAGGATGAGCAGATTCTTTGAAGGAGTAGAAGATGTGTGTGAACGTTGCGGTGGGGGGCCCGGCTAATCACGTTCATATGTTTTGGCCCTGTCCAAAGCTAGAGGATTACTGGAAGGTGGTTTTCTCGGTAATTTCTAAAGTGGTGCACGTGAAACTGGATCCGGGCCTCCGGGTGGCCATATTCGGGGTGTCGGACCAGCCAGGGTTGGAAACGGGTGCGGAGGTAGATGTTGTAGCCTTCGCCTCGTTGATCGCCCGAAGGCGGATCCTGATGGGATGAAGAGCAACCTCTCCCACCTGTGCCCTGGCGTGGCGGGGGGACTTGTTGGAATTCTTGACTCTTGAGAACGTTAAGTTTGAACTGAGGGGAAGGATGGAGGGGTTCTACAATTCATGGGCATTATTCATCATGTACTTTCAAGAACTGGATAACATCGAACATTAGTTGGAGGGGTGGGGTGGGGGGGGAAGGGAGTGGTGTGTGTTGATGGTGACTATGGGTGATTCCCGATTCCTTTTTGTCATTGCTTTGTTTGAACAAGCGGGTGGGAGGATGGGATCGTTGTTATTGATATGAGGATTGACATATTTGTTACTGATTATTGTTTATTGTTGGTGGGGGTACATTTGGGAGAAAATGTGAAAAAGGAGAATAAAGAAATATTTTTAAAAAAGATCACGAACTGCACACACGTGTTTGGTGTACTGCGCGGGACTGTGCTAACTCGTTCCCGGGCTCGTTCTATCTCTCAATGCAGTGGGGGGAGCGAAGCAAGGTGAATGAGGGTGAGAAAGGCGGACAGGAGAGCAAGCAAAAGGAAGGTAAAACAGGACCAGAGCAGAGAAAGTACTGGGACGGGGGCCACCGTGCTAGCGAGGAGGGCTAACCCGGGAGGGCAGGAAGAAAGGAGGGCCGCAGCGCACTTCTCAGGGGAGAGGGAGAACCTGGCACAAAGAGAAGGGGGGGCAGGGCAGAAGGGGGGGAAGAGCACAGAATAAAAGAGAAGCAAAGAGAAGGGTGAGGTAGATAAGCAGCACGAACACAGGCCTCGGCAGGCATGGAGCAGGGCGAGGAACCAAGATGGTGCCAGAAACAGACACTAGGGAGGGCTACAGAGCGAAGGGAGACCCTGGAGTGCAGGGGCGCAGCCATGTGGCGTACACATAGCTCATGGCCATGTTGGGTGCCCCCTGGACAAAAGGAAACCCCGGAGTCCTGGGACCCGACCTCAAGGCGAGAGCGGCGAGTGTGGCCATTTTGGGCGGCCCCCTAACGAAGGGAAACCCCGGAGTGCAGGGACGTGTCCACCAGGTAAATATGGGTGATCCCGCAGGACCGGGGTGTCGAAACCCCCCCCCCCCCCCCCCCCAACCATGATTGTTACCTGGAACGTAAGGGGACTCAACGGCCCGATGAAAAGATCCAGAGTCTTCACCCACCTAAGAAGCCTAAACGCAGACATAATCTACCTACAAGAGACGCACCTGAGGGAGAAGGACCGACTGCTGGTAAGAAAGGGCTGGGTGGGACAGACATACCACTCATGCTACGGGACGAGGGCTTGGGGTTTAGCAATATTAATTAGCAAGAGGACAAGGTTTACAGAAACCAAGACAGTTACGGACCCAAGGGGACGGTCCGTCATGGTCAGCGGTGTCCTGGAACAGGCACCGGTCGTACTGATAAATGTGTACGCTCCCAACTGGGCCGACACAGAATTCATAAAGAAGATCACGGCAGAAATCCCCGACCTTGACACACACCGACTGATCATGGTGGACGACTTCAACTGTGTACAGGACCCACTGACTGACTGATCAAACCCCAGAGCAGGGAAAAAGACTGGCATGGCTAGGGAACTAGGACCATTTATGGAGCAGATGGGGGCAGTGGGCCCATGGAGATTCCTGCACCCGGGAGAGAAGGAATTTGCATACTTCTCACAAGTACACAAAGTATACACCCATATCGCCTTCTTTGCAGTGGGGAAATCGGTGCTTCCAGGGATCACGGGAACGGAGTACTCCGCGATTGTTATCTCTGACCACGCTCCACACTATATGGATGTGAGGTTGGAGGCAGGCCGTGCCCAGCGCCTCATATGGAGGCTGGACACAGACCTCCTGGCCGACAAGGCCTTCTGTCAAAAAATATTGCGGGCCATAGGCGACAACGTTAGTAACAACCAAAACTGAGAGGTCTCATCCTCCATGATTAGAGGAGATCATAGCCTACAGGGCAAGCAGAGATAGGGAAGAGAGGGTGGCCAGGCAACAACTGGTGGACTCCATCCTGGACGTCGACAGAAAATACTCTGAGGCCCCCACCGTAGAGCTGCTGGCGGAGAGAAAAAAAGCTGCAAATGGACTTTAACCAGCTATCCACTAGGAAAGCAGTGTACCAACTCCGCCAGACACGAGGGACCTTCTACGAACACGGAGACAAGGCTGGCCGCCTATTGGCTCACCAGCTGAGAAAGCAGGCAGTCACAAGGGAAATAGCGCAGGTAAAGGATAGCAGAGGCAGACTGGTAACAGAACCAAAGGAGGTCAATCGGGCATTTGAGACCTTCTACCGGGGACTGTACGCCTCTGAGCCCCCCAACAGGGGCACGGGGATGAAACAGTTCCTAGATGGACTGGAACTACCAGTTGTGGGGGAAGACAGACTGGGGGAGCTGGAAGCACCAATAGACCTGGGAGAAATCATGGAGAGCATCAGCTCCATGCAGACGGGGAAGGCACCGGGACCAGACGGGTTCCCGGCAGACTTCTACAAAATATTTGCACCAGTCCTGGCCCCACACTTAAGGGACATGTTCGCGGACTCACTGGCAAGGGGCACCCTGCCCCCCACGCTAGCGCAGGCCACAATTTCACTGATACCCAAAAAAGATAAAGACCTGACGGATTGCGAATTTGCAGGCCCATTTCACTGCTGAACGTGGATGCGAAAATACTGGCAATACCCTGGCCAAAAGGCTGGAGGGCTGTGTACCAGAGGTGGTCACAGAGGACCAAACGGGCTTTGTCAAGGGTAGGCAACTCACAGTGAACATCAGGCAGCTGCTGAACGTAATAATGACCCCCTCTGGGGAGAGAACACCAGAGGTGATCGTCTCCCTGGATGCAGAAAAGGCCTTCGACAGAGTCGAATGGAAATACCTCCTCGAGGTACTGGAACGATTTGGGCTAGGAGCGGGATTCACCGCCTGGGTGTGGCTCCTGTACAACGCTCCCAAAGCGAGCGTCCAAACTAACACCACCAGCTCTGAATACTTCCAGCTGCAGAGAGGAACAAGACAGGGCTGCCCGCTGTCCCCACTCTTGTTCACGCTAGCGATCGAACCCCTGGCGAAAGCCCTGTGGAACTCAAAAAGCTGGAAGGGAATCCAGAGAGGAGACAGAGAGCACAGAGTCTCACTCTATGCAGATGACCTGCTCCTCTATGTCTCAAAGCCAAAGGAGGGACTGAAGGCAATACTGCAAATACTGAAAGAGTTTGGAACCTTCTCGGTGTACAAACTTAACCTGAGCAAAAGCGAGGCATTCCCAGTGAACCCAAACGGGGGAGGGAGAGAGCTGGAGGGGCTCCCATTCAAAACAGCCCAGAACAGATTCTGCTACCTGGGGATCCAGATAGCCAGAGACTGGACACAGATCCACAAGTGGAACCTGCCTGGTGGAGGAAGTAAGAAGAGACCTTCAAAGGTGGGGCTCACTCCCACTCTCTCTGGCGGGGAGAGTGCAGACGATCAAGATGAACGTACTGCCGACTTCCGGTGGCGGATATGAAGTCGCACATTTGGTGGCTCCCGCTCTGGTTTGACTTTTGGACCTTTCCCCCCGACTTTGTTCCAGTTTTAAATTGTAAATTCGAAGGCTGAGGCAATTGGGCACCGTTTCCACGTATCGGTATATGGACAAAAGAACCAGAAGTGCACAAAAAGGCAGAAATAAAAAGAAAGGCAAGGGCTGGGCTGAAGCTGCAGCAGGACATAGCATGGCCAAAGACCCTGGTGTGTCGGCCCAGCGACCAACGGAGCAGTTGATGCAGGTCATCCAGGACGGCTTTGCCAAGCAGAAACGGGACTGCCTGGACCCGATAAAAGAGTCGATCGATCGGCTGGAGCACAGATTGGACGCCCAGGATCGGGCGATCCAGAAGGTTGAGAAGGCGCTGCCTGAGCAGGAGGAGTATCAAACTGTGGTGGAACTGGGGGTGGGGATCTTGAGGGACCAGCAGAAAAGGCTTCTGGAAAAGGTGGAGGACCTAAAGAATAGGTCCCGTCGACAGAACTTAAGAATTGTCGGGCTCCCGGAGGGGTCTGAGGGAGCTGTTGCTGGGGCATACATAGCGGGTATGTTTGAGAAGCTGCTGGGGGAGGGGACATTCTCCCGACCCCTGGAGGTGGACAGGGCGTACAGAGCGCTTGCAAAGAAGCCGCGAACGGGGGACCTCCGAGGGCAATGGTGGTGAGATTCCACAGGTTCCTGGACAAGGAATGTATTCTTTAGTGGGCCAAGCGAACGCGGAGCTGTAAGTGGGACAACGGTATCCTGCGGGTTTATCAGGACCCGAGTGCGGAGGTGGCCAGGAAAAGGGCAGGCTTCAACCAAATTAAGTCAATCTTTTTCAAGAAACAGGTGAAGTTTGGACTGCTGTATCCGGCTCGTCTCTGGGTCACATATGAGGACCAGCATCATTATTTTAAGTCGCCCGAAGTCGCGCTGGACTTCGCGAAAAGAGAAGGACTGATGGTGGACTGAGAATTTTTGAACTTTGATGCAACCTTTTGGCTTATATTTGTTTGGGTTTTTTTCTTCTGTTTTTCAGTTCTGTTTAAGAAGGAGGAAAAAAGGGTTTTCATTTTCGGGTTTTCTTTTTGGTGAATGTTGGCAGTGCCTTTTGCTTTGATTTGCAAAAGGGTCCCCAATCTGCGATAATTACCGGTTTGTCCCGGGGAGTATGGATGGGGGATTCCGAATATGGCGGAGAGCGGGTATTGAGAGGATGGGGGACTTGTTTACAGAGGAGAGCTTTCAGAGTATGAGGGCGCTGGAGGAGAAGTTTGCGTTGGTGAGGACAAACAAATTTAGATATCTGCAGGTGCGGGACTTTCTGCGTAGACAGGTATCAACCTTCCCACTCCGGCCGCTAAAGGGGGATTCAGGACAGGGTGATCTCCAGAGGATGGGTAGGAGAGGGGAGCGTCTCTGACATTTACAAGGAACTTATGGGATCAGAGGAGATGCAGACCGAGGAGCTGAAGCGCAAGTGGGAGGAGGAGCTGGGAGGGGAGATAGAGGACGGCCTTTGGGCGGACTCGTTGAGTAGAGTCAACGCGACAGCAACATGTGCCAGGCTCAGCCAGATTCAATTCAAGGTCATTCACCGGACCCATATGACAATGGCCCGGATGAGCAGATTCTTTGGGGTGGAGGACAGGTGTGCAAAATGTGCAGGAGGCCAGCGAACCATGTGCACGTGTTCTGAGCATGTGAAGGCAAAGCTTAGGGGATTTTGGCAGGGGTTTGCTGATGTCATGTCCAAGGTATTAAAAATGAGGGTGGCATTGAGTCCAAAGGTGCCGATTTTCGGGGTGTCCCAAGATCCGGGAATCCAGGAGGAGAAAGAGGCAGACGTTCTGGCCTTTGCTTCCCTGGTAGCCCGGAGACGGATACTATTAGCTTGGAGGGACCCAAAGCCCCCGAAGTCGGAGACCTGGGTATCAGACATGGCTAGCTCTCTCAGTTTGGAGAAAATCAATTCGCCCTGAGTGGGTCACTGTTGTGGTTGGTCCGGAGGTGGCAACCATTTATCGACTTCTTCGCGGAAAATTAATTGGCAGCAGGGGGGTGGGGGGTTAGGTTAGTGTAGATTAGGGGGTTAATTAATGGTGGGACCTGTTCGGGAGGGAGGTTGTATTTGCACTATGTTTATAGTCTCATGTACATTGTTTATATTGTTGCTGTTATAACATCAAAGAATACCTCAATACAATGTTTATTTTTTAAAAAGATGAACGTACTGCTCAAGGTTCCTCTTCCTGTATATTTCCATTCCGACCTTCATCCCCAAGGCCTTTTTCCAAAATGTAGACAGTATAATCATGGCGTTTGCGTCAGGGGGTAAGAACCCCAGAGTTCCCAAACAGACACTGCAAAGAAGGAAAATCAAACGGGGCTTTGCCTTACCAAACCTACAATACTACCACTGGGCAGCAACGGCAGAAAGAGTGAGGGGATGGGTTCAAGAACCCGACAAAGATTGGGTGCAAATGGAGGAGCATCCTGTAAAGGAACCACCCTCCGGGCCCTGGCCACAGCAGCACTCCCATCCTCCTCAACAAGATACACAACGAGCCCAGTGTTGCGGCCACGCTGAGAATGTGGACCCAGCTGAGACAATACTTCAGGATAGCCAAAATGTCCCCCATGGGTCCCATATGCGGCAATCACAGATCCCCCCCCAGCCATGCTGGATACCACCTTCAAAAGATGGAGGTGGGACGGGGGCACATTGACGGTCAGGGACTTCTATGTAGGGCACAGACTGGCGACACTAGACAAATGGACGAGGAAGTGGAGGCTAGCAAAAGGACAAGAAATGAGACACCTCCAAATAAAACACTTCCTCCGCAAAGAGACAGTAGGGTACCCCGGGACCCCAGAAACCACACTACTAGAGGACCTGATAGGCACAGGCAACGAGAATGGGGGGCTATGTAGGAAAATATACAGACAGCTACTAGACAGAGCCCAGACTCCACTGGACAAGACCAGATAAAAATGTGAGGACGAACTGGGGACAGAGGTAGGATGGGGACTCCGGAGCGAAGCACTGTGCAGGGTGAACTCCACCTGCTCCTGAGCAAGGCTAAGCCTAATGCAGCTCAAAGTGGTGCATAGAGCGCACCTGACCAGAACCCGAATGAGCAGGATCTTCCCGGAGGTGGAGGACAAATGTGAGCAGTGCCAGAGGGGCCCAGCCAACCACACTCACATGTTTTGGGATTGTCCCAAGCTTGCTGGGTTCTAGACAGCCTTCTCCAAGGCATTATCTAAGGTTGTGGGGGTGAGGGTGAAGCCATGCCCAATAGTGGCAATCTTCGGAGCAGCCAGAGTTCCACATGGGGAAGGGGGCCAACACCCTCGCTTCCGCTTCCCTAATCGCACGCCGGAGAATCCTGCTCATCTGGCGATCGGCAGCACCACCCACAGCTGCAGACTGGCTCGCTGACCTCTCGGAATTTCTCTACCTGGAGAAGATCAAGTACACCACCCGAGGGTCAGAGGGAGGCTTCCTGGATACTTATGGGCAGTTTGTCAGTCTGTTCCAAAACTTGTTCGAGGCCAGCAACGAGGAGCAACCTAAGAAGAATTTTTTTTAAACACCAAGATAGATGAGGTACCAAAAGGTTGCGCAACCCAGTGGGAATCACGAGAGATGAGGGGGAAAATAAAAGAAAAGTGCAGCCGAAGCCAAAGGGGGGGAGGGACGATAACGGGGAAGGGGGAGGAACCATAGACCGATCCAGAGGGCAACGAAATGCACTCAGGGTCAGTTAAACGAAAGACAAACTAAATCTCTCTGTATAATAAAGGAAATTAGCACGGGCGAGAAAAATGTGATGTGTATATATACAACTGTTTATAAATATGGGAAATGCCAATAAAAAGATCAAAAAAAAGAAAATTATCAAAAACTACTAACTATTATAAATTATCTAAGAGCTACGACAAATGTGACTATCCACTACGCCGACTATCTCTACACTCCCTGAGGTAAGTGTCACATGGTTGTTCTCTATTGCCACCTGCTGGTTAGAGGTTGTATACATTACTATTTACATGATTGCTTATGCATATCATCACAGCTCTCAGCAGTTGGGAGAAGAGGAAAAGCAACTGGGAGGCAAGGCTTTGCTTAAAAGGATGGGAAAAACTACGACAAAATAAACACTTGTGCATATATTTCCAGAGCTAAACTACAATTTGTATTTAGATAAAACATCCAAAGGCACTTCACAGGAATTTTATCAAACAAAATTTGACACCGAGTTACAGAAAGAAATATTAGGGTAGGTGACCAAAACAAGAGGTAGGTTTTATGGATCACAGAAATCTCAGAAGGCTCTAGGAGGCAACAGAGAAAGGGAGGGCAAAGGTCAAGAAGGGATTTGAAAACAGGGATAAAAAAATTAAAATTGAGGGCTTGCTGGACACACCAAGAGCTCTGGTGATAAATTGCATGATCTCAGTTTGGGAAGCTGTGAGGCTAGTAACACGTCTGAAAATTAGCTCAAAACAAACACCCAAATAAAATTACTGAATCAAATCTCTTTACAGTTTGTATGTACAAAACTGTAGACAAGAAATACCAGGCCTCCCAATTTTCACCATACATCAATTTCAACCTGTCAAGAACCTTTTTGCTCATATCTCATCGCATACTTACTCTCTTTCCACTCTTTCCCTACCAACTTCTCTTATTTCCCCACTATCCAGAATATAAAATGTAACCTGATCATTTTTAGACTCTCACTCCATTCTATTTCCATTTATTTCCAGCTCCATGACACAGAATCCATCTTTTGCTCTTCTGTCTCTAACAGAATGAATGGCTGTCTTTCCTCATCCATCATCCTGCACTCCCAACCTTGGATAGTTTCAGTACCTACTGATTTTATTATGCCCTCTGCTACTTGTCTCCCATTTCCAGGTGTGTGTCCTTTGTTTCCTGTAATTTATCTTGGATCATTTGTCACAGGAAAGGCACAACATGTCATAATATACACCAGTATATCATGGTGCAGACACACATACTGATGGACACACAGCAAGACTGTGGTAGAATCAGGTATTGCAATACCCGAGAGGCTGTAGACCATTGGGCAGCAGCTTACCATTGGCTGTTTGGTATATGGCTCCGCCCTGACAGGCGGGGTATAAGAACAGGTGCTGTCCCAGCAGCCCTCATTCTGAACCGGAGCTGCTGGGGAACAGATCTAGTCTATTAAAGCCTTCAATTATGATAAAACCTTGTCTTCGAGTTTGATTGATCGTGCATCAATTTAATAGACTACTCTTGAGCTGAAAGAATGGATCTCCGAATCAAGCCGGAGTGTCTACAACTCAGCCCCCATGCGGAGAACTCGGCTGCGATTTTTAAGCACTGGCTGGCCTGTTTTAAAGGCTACCTTGAGACGGCCGGAGGCACCCCCTCAGGAGAACAGAAACTGCATCTCCTGCACGCGAGAGTAAGCCCTGGAATCTTCTCCCTCATCGAGGAGGCGGAGGACTATGATGATGCGATCGAACTGTCAAAGGGACATTATATACGCCCTGTAAACCAGGTCTACACACGTCACCTGCTTGCAACTAGACGGCAAAGCCCCGGGGAATCGCTGGAGGACTTCTACCGTGCGCTACTGGTGCTGGGCAGAAACTGTGGCTGCCCGCAAGTTTTGGGCAGCGAGCACACGGAATTTCTAATCCGGAATGCCTTCATAGCAGGTATGAGCTCTTCAGAGATCCGCCAAAGACTTTTAGAAAAGGACACCCTGGGAGTGAGAGAAGCAAGGGCCCTGGCAGGGTCCATGGATGTTGCCTCCAGAAACGCACAGTCCTATGCGCCCGACCGCGCAGCTGACCTTCCCCGTGTCCCCGCAGGCCTGCACTGTAAGACGGCCCGCTAGCTCCGTTGGGCCCCGTTGCTTCTTCTGCGGGCAGGCGAAGCACCCCCATCAGCGCTGCCCAGCCCGCACCTCCACCTGCAAAGGGTGCGGCAAGAAGGGCCATTTTGTGGGGGTCTGCCAAGAACGAGCCATGGCCACAGTCTCCAACGACTCCGGACCGCCACGGCAACCTTCCCTTCGGACCCCAGGCGGCCAGCACTCACCGCCACCCACCTATCCGAGGGCCACGCCCGACCCACGGCCGCGGCCATCTTGCCCCTTCGGACCTCAGGTGACCAGCACTCACCGCCACCCACCTATCCGAGGGCCACGCCCGACCCACGGCCATCTTGCCCCTCGGACGCCACGCTGGACGGATGGGCGCTGCCATTTTGTCCATCCCCGACCACCATGTGCGATCCATGGGAGACGCCATCTTGGATAGGGCCCCAGGCCCGCAGCACAGCCGACTACATGCTGCCCGATCACAACCCACAACTGCTCCATCTGGCCTCGCTGACGCTGGACCAAAATCGACCTCGAACACTCGCAACAGCAACGACGACGATCTTCATCAACGGCCTCGAGACGTCTTGCCTGATCGCCTCTGGAAGCACGGAGAGCTTTATACACCCCGACACGGTAAGACGCTGTTCACTCGTTACCCACCCTGTAAACCAAAGAATCTCCCTGGCCTCCGGGTCATACTCAGTGGAGATAAAGGGGTTCTGCCTAGCAAACCTCACTGTCCAAGGCAGGAAATTCAACAATTTCCGCCTTTATGTCCTGCCGCACCTCTGCGTGGCTACACTCCTGGGGTTGGACTTCCAATGTAACTTGCAAAGCCTTACTTTTAAATTTGGCGGCCCGATAGCCCCCTTACTGTCTGCGGCCTCGCGACCCTTAAGGTCGACCCACCTTCCCAGTTTGCGAACCTCACCCCGGATTGCAAACCCGTCGCCACCAGGAGCAGACGGTTCAATGCCCAGGACCGGACTTTCATCAGGTCAGAGGTCCGAAGGCTACTGAGGGAAGGGGTCATTGAAGCTAGCAACAGTCCCTGGAGAGCTCAAGTAGTGGTGGTAAAGACCGGGGAGAAACATAGCATGGTCACTGAATATAGTCAGACCATCAACAGGTTTACGCAGCTGGATGCGTACCCTCTCCGCCGCATATCCGACCTAGTGAACAGGATCGCGCAATACAAGGTCTTCTCCACGGTGGATCTCAAGTCTGCCTACCATCAGCTACCCCTCCGCACTAGTGACCGCAAGTACACTGCCTTCGAAGCAGATGGGCGGCTCTACCAATTTTTAAGGGTTCCCTTTGGTGTCACTAATGGGGTCTCGGTCTTCCAACGCGAGATGGACCGAATGGTTGACTGATACGGCTTACGCGCAACGTTCCCGTATCTTGATAACGTCACCATCTGCGGCCATGACCAGCAGGACCATGACATCAACCTCCGAAAATTTATTCAGACCGCGAAAATCCTTAACTTAACGTACAATAAGGATAAATGCGTCTTTAGCACCGACCGCCTAGCCATTCTCGGCTACGTAGTGCGAAATGGAGTTATAGGCCCCGACCCTGAACGCATGTGCCCCCTTATGGAATTCCCCCTCCCTCACTGCCCCAAGGCCCTGATGCGCTGCCTCTGGTTTTTCAGCTATTACACACAGTGGGTCCCCAACTACGCAGACAAAGCCCGACCCCTAATCCAGTCCACAACCTTCCCCCTGTCGATGGAGGCCCGCCAGGCCTTCTCGTGGCCGTTGATGAAGATCATCGTTGTTGCTCTTGCGAGTGTCCGAGGTCGATTTTGGTCCAGAGTGTAGCCGCACAGAGGAGCGGCAGCCGTATCAAAGCAGACATTGCAAAGGCCACGATGCGCGCCATCGACGAGTCCCTCCCCTTCCAGGTCGAGAGCGATGCGTCCGACGTAGCTCTGGCCGCCACCCTCAACCAAGCAGGCAGACCCGTGGCCTTCTTCTCCCGTACCCTCCATGCTTCAGAAATTTGTTATTCCTCGGTCGAAAAGGAGGCACAAGCCATAGTAGAAGCTGTGCGACATTGGAGGCATTACCTGGCTGGCAGGAGATTCACTCTCCTCACTGACCAACGGTCAGTGGCGTTCATGTTTGATAATGCACAGCGGGGCAAGATAAAGAACGACAAGATCTTGCGGTGGAGGATAGAACTCTCCACCTACAACTACGAGATTGTGTACTGTCCTGGGAAGCTAAACGAGCCTTCCGATGGCCTGTCCCACGGCACGAGTGCCACCGCACAAGTGGACCGCCTCCGAGCCCTCCACAAGGACCTCTGCCACCCGGGGGTCACTCGTTTCTTCCACTTCATCAAGACCCACAACCTGCCCTACTCCATCTAGGTCAGGACAGTCACCAGGGATTGTCAAACCTGCGCGGAGTGCAAACCGCACTTCTACCAGCCAGGGAGGGCGCACCTGATAAAGGCTTCCCGTCCCTTTGAGCGCCTCAGTATGGACTTCAAAGGCCCCCTCCCCTCCACCGACCGCAACACGTATTTCCTGAACGTGATTGACGAGTACTCCCGGTTCCCGTTCACCATCCCCTGCCCCGACATGGCCACAACCACTGTCATCAGGGTATCTTTACACTGTTCGGGTTCCCCGCGTACATACATAGTGATAGGGGGTCCTCCTTTATGAGCGACGATCTGCGTCAATTCCTGCTCAGCAAGGGCATCGCCTCAAGCAGGACGACCAGTTACAACCCCTGGGGAAACGGGCAGGTAGAGAGGGAGAACGGAACGGTCTGGAAGACCGTCCTACTGGCCCTGCGGTCCAGGACTCTCCCCGTCTCCTGCTGGCAGGAAGTCCTCCCGGAGGCCCTCCACGCCATTCGGTCGCTGCTCTGAACAACTACCAATCAGACACCTCATGATCGTCTCGTCTTCCACAGGAAGTCCTCCTCCGGGACCTCGCTCCCAACCTGGCTAGCGACACCTGGACCCATCCTGCTTCAGAAGCACGTGCGGGCGCACAAGTCGGACCCGTTGGTCGAGAGGGTCCACCTGCTGCACGCTAACCCCCAGTACGCCTACGTGGCATTCCCTGACGGCCGGCAAGATACAGTCTCTCTCCGGGACCTGGCGCACTACGGAACCCCACGCGCACCCGAACCATTGCCCCCCCCCCCACAGCACCTCACTGGGGGGGGGGTCGGTCCTCCCGCCGCTCCTACCTAGGCCAGCCCACCCACCGACGCCCCCTACAGGCACCCCCAACCGTTTGCCCCACCAGTGCCATCTAGGGGTGACGAAGCTGCCATGGACGACGAAGCCACGCTCCCGGAGTCGCAGACGTCCGGACTCCCACCAGAACCACCAGAGAGGCTCAGACGATCCAGGAGGACGATCAGGCCACCCGACCGACTGATTGCTAGACTGTAACTGTAACTGTACATGAGCACTGACTGTATATATCTTCCACACTTGTAAATACTCACGGTCCCTCCATATCTGATCATACCATGTTCAATACAATTGTAACCACTGGCCACCACCCCCGCCGGACTCTTTTTTAACAGGGGGTGAATGTGGTAGTATCAGGTATTGCAGTACCCGAGAGGCTGTAGACCATTGGGTAAGCCTAGCAGCTTACCATTGGCTGTTTGGTATGTGGCTTCGCCCTGACAGGCGGGGTATAAGAACAGGTGCCGTCCCAGCAGCCCTCATTCTGTACCGAAGCTGCTGGGGAACAGATCTAGTCTATTAAAGCCTTCAGTTATGATACAACCTCGCCTTAGAGTTTAATTGATCGTGCATCAAAGACCAATCAACACACACAACACCGCAGCCAATCACCAGTTAGAGCACACTCACTATAAAGACAGAGGGCATCAGAGTTCCCGCTCATTCGGGATGCAGCCTCTCAGAAGGACAGAGCTTACAGCTTACAGCACAGATCTCCACCTTGTGCTGAGTGCATAGACTGGTTAGGACAGGCATAGGTCTTTAGTTTAATCTAACATCGTGTTAACCCACAGTGAAAGTATGTTCAACAGTTTCTAACTTAATAAAATAGTGTTGTACTATTTTAAGTGTTGGTGGCCTGTATGCGTTTCACGGATCCAGAGCACCCAACACAACACAACACAAGACGGAATTTAAGTGAACTGAGCAATATGTAGGTCAACATGTCAAGATATGAAAGAGAAGCCAGACTGGGCAACTGCATTAAGCCTACTGCCCAAGTTGCCAATTACAGCATGTCACACAATGATGTTAATATCTCCCCATCAAATCTAGATCTCCAGCAACCTTTACCTTTAAATCACAGAGAGAAATTTCTTCTACTTCCCCTCCCTAAAACTCAATCTAACTTCACACCGTAACAGATGAAGTCAATCCTAATTTTTGAATGGTTACTCCAAGATGACTTCAGGGGATTAGTAACATTTAATTCCATTACAGTCCCATAATGCAAAGAGCTTCCCTTTCATACTTTGCAAGCAACCAATTTATTCAGCACAGTAGAACATGCTGAGTTTCCGCTTCTTTTATAATTGGTCATCATTTTAAAATTTGCTCAAGGTTTGGGACAAAAATTCATATCCTGGCAAAGGGTAAATTCTGTCGTTATTCAAAATAGAAAACAAACAGCAGCAAGCAACTATGAATCCTGGATTAAAAGCACTGATATAGAACGTTAATCATGGTACTTCATCAAATCTCAATAATTGGTCGAATACCCTTTATCCTAAACCCTCAGGCCCAGTGGCATTTTGGATTCCAGATATTTTGGGGTTTTGGATATGGAATATAAACTTACATTGTAATAGCCTACGCCTCGACTAACTATACGGGCTAGCAGGCTGGTCCAACCTTTCCATCTGTTGGGCAACATTCCCATTATTTTTTCTCACTCAAGTGGCTGATGAGTGCATTTCAGAAAGATAAGATGTAGCACAATACTAAACATGAATTTCAAAATAAAGCTGAGATACAAAGAAAATGACGTTCAAAAATAATTTTAAAAGGGTAATTAATACACATCATCATTAGACAGTGGCCTGAATATTCTGGCCACTCACGCTGGGGGGGATCTTCTGATCATGCCAATGACACACCCCTGCCGTGGATCTCCCGACAGCGAGGGGTGCATTCATTGGAAACCCCATCGACAACGGCGGGACCAGAAGATCTGATCATAGACCACCGCCACCACCAAGGAACATGCGGAGGGTTGCAAGGAAACTCCCACCTTGTGAGAGGGAAAGAGTCTGATAGTCTGGCCCCCCCCCCCAAGCTCTTGATGCTCATTAACCCTCAGGCACCGTGTGAGTAGGTCATAGGATCATGCAGCACAGAAAAGGCCCTTCGGACCATCACGTCTGCGCCATTCAAAAACAACCACCCAACCATTCTAATCACATTTTCCAGCATACTTCTTGCCTTGTATGCCCTGGGATCTAAATGCATATCTAAATACTTCTTAAAGGTGGGACTTTCTTTACCTTTTAATGTTGACAAAGGGTCATCTGGACTCAAAACATTAGCTCTTTTCTCTCCCTACAGATGCTGCCAGACCTGCTGAGATTTTCCAACATTTTCTCTTGATTCCCTCTGATCCTTGGTGAATTCCAGGGTCCTGCCGTTTATCATGTATTTCCTGGTCTATTTTGTCCTGCTCAAGTACATCACCTCACATTAATCCAGATTGAATTCCATTTGCCACTGATCAGCCCATCTATATCCTCCTGTAATCGAAGGCTATCCTCCTCACTATTTACCACACCATCAATTTTCATATCATCCACAAACTTACTGATCAACCCTCCTACATTCATAAATCATTATCTAAATCATTTAGATAAACCACAAATAGCAAGGAGCCCAACACTGATCCTGCGGGACACCACTGGACACAGGCTTTCAGTCTGAAAAATATCCCTCGACCATCACCCTCTGGTTCCTGCCACTCAGCCAATTTTGGATCCAATTTGCCAAATTCCCTTGGATCCCATGGGCTCTTAGCTTTGCTATCAGTCTCCCATGTGGACCTTATCAAAAGCCTTGCTAAAATCCAAGTAGACTACGTCAAATAAATTTCCCTCATCTACATACCTGGTCACCTCTTTGAAAATTTGGATCAAGTTGTCAGATATGACCTCCCCTTAACAAAACCATGCTGACTGTTCTTGATTAATCCCGGCATCTCCAAATGCAGATTAATTCTGACTCTCAAAATTGCTTCCAATAGTTTCCCCACCACTGACATTAGATCGACTAGCCTGTAGTTTCCTGGTTTATCCCGTCCTCTCTTCTTGAATGATGGTACCACATTGGCTATCCTCCAGTCCTCAGACACGTCTCTGTGGCCAGAGAGGAATTGAAAATTGTTGCCAGGGCCCTTGTTATTTCCTCCCTTGCCTCACTCAGCAGCCTGGGATACATTTCATCTGGCCCTGGCAATTGGCCTACTTTTAAACCTGCCAGATCATTCAGAACCTCCTCTCGGTATATGTTAATCTCTTGAATTTTATTACAGTCCTTCTATACCCACACTGTCCCTCTTAAGATTGAACACTGACACAAAGTATTCATTGAGAACCCTACCAACAACCTCCGGCTCCTCACACAAATTACCACTGTGGTCCTAATGAACCATTTTACTCTTAATGTACTTGTAAAACAACTTTGGATTTTCCTTTATTTTACCTGCCAGTATCCTTTCATGTCCCTTTTTGCTCTCCTAATTTCCCTTTTAAGTTGCCGTGTGCACATTATATACACCCCTATGGCTTCTGCTGTTTTGAATCCTCGATACCTGCCCCAGGTCTTCCTTTTTCCCCCTTATCCGGTGTTGTATACCCCTCGATATCCACGTTTTACTAGATTTGTTGGTTCCAACCTTTTTTCTTGATTGGAACATGTTCGCCCTGTACACCCACAAGACCATAAGACATAGGAGCAGAATTAGGCTATTCGGCCCATCAAGTCTGCTCCGCCATTCAAGCATGACTGATATTTTTCTCATCCCCATTCTCCTGCCTTCTCCCCATAACCCCTGCTCCCCTTATTGATCAAGAACCTATCTATTTCTGTCTAAAAGGCACTCAGTGATTTGGCCTCCACAGCCTTCTGCGGCAAAGAGCTCCACAGATTCACCACCCTCTGGCTGAAGAAATTCCTCCTCATCTCTGTTTTAAAGGATCATCCCTTTATAGTCTGAGATTATGCCCTCTGGTTCTAGTTTTTCCTACAAGTGGAAACATCCTCTCTACGTCCACTCTATCCAGGCCTCGCAGTATCTTGTAAGGTTCAATAAGATCCCCCCATATCCTTCTAAACTCCAATGAATACAGGCCCAGAGTCCTCAACCATTCCTCATACGACAGGTTCTTCATTCCAGGGATCATTCTTGTGAACCTCCTCTCGACTGTTTCCAAGGCCAGCACATCATTCCTTAGATACGGGGCCCAAAACTGCTCACAATACTCCAAATGGACTCTGACCAGAGCCTTATACAGCCTCAGAAGTACAGTCCTGGTCTTGTATTCTAGCCCTCTCAACATGAATGCTAACATTGCATTTGCCTTCCTAACTGCTGACTGAACCTGCATGTTAACCTTAAGAGAATCGTGAACAAGAACTCCCGTCCCTTTGTGCTTCTGATTTCCTAAGCAATTCCCCATTCAGAAAAGTCTATGCCTCCATTCCTCCTTCCAAAGTGCATAACCTCACACTTTTCCACACTGTATTTCACCTGCCACCTCATTTGCCCACTCTCCGAGCCTGTTCAAATCCTTCTGCAGCCCCCCTGCTTCCTCAATACTACCTGTCCCTCTACAGATCTTTGAATCATCTGCAAACTTGGTAACAGTGTCTTCAGTTCCTTCTTCCAGATCATTAATGCTTATGGTGTAAAGTTGCGGTCCCAGCAAAGACCCCTGAGGCACACCACTAGTCACCGGCTGCTAGCCTGAAAAAGACCCCTTTAGCCCCACTCTCTGCCTTCTGCCAGTCAGCCAATCCTCTATCCATGCCAGGATCTTACCCTTAACACCATGGGCTCTTAACGTATTTAACAGTCTCCTATGCGACACCTTGTCAAAGGCCTTCTGGAAATCTAAATAAATCACGTCCACTGGTTCTCCTTTGTTACCTCCTCAAAGAACTCTAACAGATTTGTCAGACATGACCTCCCTTTGATAAGCCATGCTGACTCTGTTCTATTTTATCATGCACTTCCAAATACTCCACAATCTTATCTTTAATAATGGACTCTAAAATCTTACCAATAACCGAAGTCAGGCTAACCGGCCTATAATTTTCTGTCTTCTGCCTCCCTCCCTTCTCAAACAGCGGTGCTACATTAGCCACTTTCCAGTCCTCTGGGACCCTTCCTGCCTCCAGTGATTCCTGAAAGATCACCACCAATGCCTCCACAATCTCCTCAGCTATCCCTTTTAGAACCCTGGGATGTAGTCCATCCAGTCCAGGTGATTTATCTACCTTCAGACCTTCCAGTTTCCCTAGAACCTTCTCCTTAGTGATGATGGCCACTGCACTCGCCTCTGCCCCCGATTCTCCTGGAGCTCTGGCATCCCACTGGTGTCTTCCACCGTGAAGACTGATGCAAAGTAACTATTCAGTTCCTCGGCCATTTCTTTGTTACCCATTATTACTTCTCCAGTCACATTTTCCAGTGGTCCAATGTTTATTTTTGCCTCTCTCTTACCTTTTATATATTGAAAAAAAACTCTTCCTGTCTTCTTTTATATTACTAGCTCGCTTGCACTCATATTTCATCTTCTCCCCATTATTGCTGTTTTAGCTGTCCCCTGCTCGCTTTCAAAGATTTCCCAATCTTCTGGCTTCCCACTAATGCCATTTTGTATGCTTTTTCTTTTATGCTGTCCTTGACTTCCTTCGTCAACCATGGATGCCTTGTCCTTCCCTTAGTATGTTTCCTCCTCTGTGGGATGAATTTCTGTTGTGCCTCCCGAATAACTCCCAAAAATTCTATGTCAATAAAAACATGGCACCTCGAATAATACAGTACTTACTAAATATTATTTTAAAAGGATCACACCGGTGCATAAACCAAATTGGGCAATGGCTGGCTTCATTTCATGGAATCATAGAATTTACAGTGCAGAAGGAGGCCATTCGGCCCGTCGAGTCTGCACCGGGCTCGGGAAACAGCACCCTATCCAAACCCACATCTCCACCCTATCCCCGTAACACAGTAACCCCACCTAACATTTTTGTTTGGACACCAAGGACAATTTAGCACAACCAATTCATCTAACCTGCACATCTTTGGACTGTGGGAGGAAAGCGGAGCACCCGAAGGAAACCCATACAGATAGAGGGAAGAATGTGCGGACTGCGCACAGACAGTGACCCAAGCCGGGAATCGAACCTGGGACCCTGGAGCTGTGAAGCAACACTGCTAACCACTGTGCTACCGTGCCGCCCTTAACTTTGCATATGAGCAATATCCCAAATAACAAAGGGACATGCAAACACATTACTGAAAGACAATTGGTCAACCATTTTTCATATAAATGTATGCATGGACACAACTGAAGAAAGTGGAAATTAGTTCTCCAATCTTTATTTAGTGCATATTTCAGATATGAACTAATGTATATTTTCCATTAAGAACTGGTCACTTAAATAACACCTGGATTTAGCAACAGTTAGTTTTGATTATTAGAAAGTAATAGAAGATTATTAATTGAGAATCTATCAGTTATCTCAGGAGAAATAAATTAAGAGAATTTAAGGTTATTTTCCAAGTGATTTAAACACTGCTAGAAGATTTCTTCTGACTGCCCATGTCAATTACAGCATCAAGACAGGAAAGTAAAGACACAAACCATCCGACTACAGGGAAAACAGTAAATGTGATGTTCAACAGGCAATAAGTCTTTGAATGGTCACAGATTGAAACAAAGTGAGATGAGTAGATGGTATATTAAAAAAAAGGCCAAGAGCCAATTGAATGTTCCCTGGACCCCTCTACCCAATGGGTTGTCAGAGGGTTTTTATGTTTATAGCTGACCCCATCAACTACCTACTACTGCCAGACTCTGATCACCCTCCTCTGTCATCCGGAACTTGCCTCGCAAAGGTTTTTCACCCAGCAGCACCCAATACCTTTCAGTTTTCCCAATCTTATACACTTGATGCAGTTAGGGCTCTTCTGTTCCCAGATCTCAGAATCTCTTTGTCCAATACTCACCAGGGAAATCTATCAGGCACTTCAGAATGTCAAACTTACCATGAGATCCACGACAGAAGATCTGTTGTAAAATAGGGCATTTAGTACACAAGACTTTTTAAAAAATGAAGTGTGAATAACTTGTATTTGTACAACCTATTTTAAAAATGTTTTTATTCTCATTTTCAACATGTGACACTAATAAAGATTATTATTATTTTATATGAAAGGCAGAACACAAAAGCCCTTGAATATTTCCGTAAAGGCCTGCACCATGTACTCCACTGAGCTACAGTGTGTACTCAGTGCACAATCAGTGCTATAGACCTTTTCCACCAATTCCAGTGTCTCACATGCTTCATCACCCAATAATGATTCACGACCTTCAGCAACAATTGAGAACTTCAGCTTCTGCACTTTGTATTTTACTTGCACGTCTAATTTGCACATACCCAAAGCGTCAATCTTCTTACCATTGTAGTCTTGAAGTAGGACTGGCTTATTTTGAATTTTAGACTCTAGCTGCATGGTTTTAATATCACTAATACTGATTAGGTTTGCCTTCGCACTAGTATCTAATTTAACAGTAATTAGCAATCGATTAATAATCAAAGGTACAGTCCATTTGTCCCTTGTTACTGCTGGAATATCACTTTCAACACTCCTTATACTTCTGGGCAGCATTTTATTTGCTATGGCTTCATTTGGTCTTCATGCGGCTCTGGGCCAACGGAAAATGGGTCACTTAAATTTGTGTCATCGATCACGTTCATCGGCTACCCTGCATTAATTTTCTTATTTGTTTGAGAAGCAATGTTTTGCAAAGTGATTGTTCCCTTTGCACTTCGTGCAAATTTTGCCAAAAACTGGACATTGCATTGGTAGGTACCACATCGTTTACGTGCAATGGCTGTATGGTCACATCATTTAGAAAGGCTGCTGGGGCCACATTTCTTTCCTAAGTACGTCAAAACACCAATGGCGGCTGCATCGCTTGCAATAATCTCGCCAAAACTTCTTGCATTAACATGTTGCGCAGCTTGTTCACTAGCACAGCAAATTTTCATGGCATTTTCTAATTGGAGCTCATTTTCTCATAAAAGACACACGGACCTTAGTATCATGCAATCCAAAAACAATTTGATCTCTAATCATGGAGGATTTCAGAGTCGTGAAGTTGCACATCTGTTCTTCCAGCTTCAGGTCAATAAGAAAACTATTGAATGATTCGACAGTCTTCTGCGTTCAATTCGAAAAATTAACCTTCCATATGTTTCATTTTTCTTAGGTGTGCAACATTCGTCAAATTTTTTAATCATAGCATCAAATTTCTTACCGTCTTCCTCTTGCTCATACGCGAATGTATTATATATTTCAATTGCCTGTGAGCCTGCTACTGTGAGCAATAACATAATATTTCTCTTGTCCGGCTGTGCCTGCAAGCCGATAGCTGAGATATACAGTCTGAAGAGCTGCTGAAACGCATGCCAATTTTCATCAACATTACCAATGAGTTGAAGCTGTTCTTTCAACTTTCTATTTGAAGAACCACGTTTTTCCTGCAGCAATGTTTCTTCTTTGTTTGACAACTGTGCCATTCAAATCACTCTTGATATCATGTTATGTTTGTGCACGATCATAATAAATGAATCAGTGTACGACAGAACACCTAGTTCAAGATTATTTATTTAATGTTGAATAAAATGTTGGTAAACTAAACTATTGCGAACCAAACTGTGGATCTTTTAACCATGCTGCTAACAGCTCATGTAACTCTGATCAAGACTGGCTCTGTCCGGTTCCAGTGTCCTGTTCCTCTTGCATGATACCCAGTGGTCAGAGGCTATATACACTGCTACTGCATATCATTACACATATGGGGCGGGATTCTCCGACCCCCCCCCCCCCCCCCCCCCCCCCCCCGCCGGGTAGGAGAATCGCCGGGGGGCGGCGTGAATCCTGCCCCGCCGGCCGCCAAATTCTCCGGCACCAGAGATTCGCCGGGGGCGGGAATCGCGCCGGTCGGCGGGCCCCCCGGGCGATTTTCCGGCCCACGATAGGCCGAAGTCCCACTGCTGTAATGCCTGTCCCGCCAGCGTGAATCAAACCACCTCCCTTACCGGCGGGATAGGCGGCACGAGCGGGTTCTGCGGTCCTGGGGGAGGGGGAGGGGGGGGGGCCCCACAGTGGCCTGGCCCGCAATCGGGGCCTACCGAACCGCGAGCCGTGGGGGCACTCTTTTCCCTCCGCGTCGGCCATAGCCTCTGCGATGGCCAACGCGCGGAGGTGACACCCCACTGTGCATGCGCGGGGATGACGTCAGCAGCCGCTGACACTCCCGCGCATGCGTGGACATCTGCCGGCCGGCGTAGTCCCTTCGGCCCCGGCTGGCGTGGCGCCAAAGGCCTTCCATGCCAGCCAGCGGGACGGCAACCACTCTGGCGCGGGCCTGGCCCCTAAAGGTGATGGCTTGGCCCCTAAAGGGCGGCCTGACGCCGGAGTGGTTCACACCACTCCATCCCGCCGGGACCCCCCGCCCCATCCGGGTAGGGGAGAATCCCGCCCATGACCTGCATCTAGCAACTAAAGAGCTTCAATACTATAGGGGGAGGAACACGTTTCTAGGGAAAGGGATAATACATCAATGTTAAAGTAAAATGTCAAATCTGGCAGTCAGCACAGGTCAGATGTGCATGCATTTATAAGGAAATAACTTTGTGAGGGCAGCATGTGGCGCACTGGTCAACACTGGGACTGTGGAGCTGTGGACCCGGCTTTGAATCCCAGCCCTGGGTCACTGTCCGTGTGGAGTTTGCACATTTTCCCTGTCAGTGTCTGCGTGGGTTTCACCCCCACATCCCAAAGATGTGCAGGTTAGGTGAATTGGCCACACTAAATTGCCCCTTCATTGGAAAGAAAATAAGTAGGTACTCTAAATTTGTAAAAAAAAAAAGGAAATAACTTTGTGCTGCACATTACATTAATTAAACCCTCCTATTCACTGGAGTGCACATAGGGGATATTTCAAAAAATCAGCTTATAAGTGGTAAATACTTGGGAAAGTTAAGCATGGCAGTTAATTTGTGCACTTATGAATGAGGAGAGGATTTGGGGAATTCCTCCCTGGATTTGCTTTATCTCTCTGACACCACATCCAAGCGGTTGAAACCGCGTGGCAAGGTCCCCACGAGGTGGAACGGGTCCAAGCAAATGAGCAACTCCAGCAAATGAGCAACTATAAATTAACATAAATGCTCTGGTGATGAGTTATTCTCATCGTCCGCAGATCAACATTGTATTTATTTCATGCTATGCAACTCAACTTGCTTGGTGCTTACCATGGCCATTTCATCAACATTAGAGCAATAAAGTAATTGAACCCAAAGTCATCCGTGCAATGACTGTCGTACAATGACTGTGTTGTGACAGATTTCACCACAGTCTGATATTTGATTTGGCAATGATTCAAACAATACTGATGGTTTGGCATAATTGTGCAATTAAGTTCCAGGATTTTTTGCAATTCAGTAAAGTTACCTGGACTTGCAGGGCTGGATTCTCCGTTTCAGGGACTATGTCCCTACGCCGTTGTAAAAACTGTGGCCTTACACGCAAGAAAAACTGGCGTCAAAAGGCCACGTATTCATAGCCGTGCTCCATGGCGGACGCAGACCTCGGAGCTCAACCTCCTAAATAGTGCCCCTGATCGGCAGCCGCCAGACCCGGACTGCCCGCCCAAAAATAGCCCGGTCCCTTATGAGCCCCCCCCCCCACCAATCGGCCCATCCCCGACCATGGCGGCCGTGGACTGAGTCCGTAGGCGCCACGCGAGTATGCCGAACAGCAGGACCACATTAGATCCACGCCGTCGAGATTTTGGCCGGTCGGGGCCGGAGAATGGCGGTGCGGGCCTCCAGCAACAGCCATAGGTAGGGGGTACGTGGCATATTTCCCGGGTACACCGCTTTTCGGGGCCCGGAGAATCGGGGAACTGGCACCGGTCTCGATTCCATGTGCGGAAGTGGACTCTCCGCCCCGGCGCCAGACGCGATTTCGGCTTCGGGGTGCGGAGAATCCAGCCCAAGTTTGAATGGAAACAGATCTCAGGCTGTCAAAATCAAAAGGTACGATGTCTTGTAATTACCATATTGTATCCAACTACTTGGAACTGACAATTTAATCAACCTCATTATAGATCTAGAATGCGTCAATAGCCAGCAATTAGCTTCAGGCCAGTACAAATGCTCATTAACCTATTATAACCTTGAAAAGACAATTTGTTTATAATTGATTTGGCATTTCTTTTACAGTACAAGTAGTAGACAAAACAAAACTGAGGGTGGCAGTTGCCTTTTAAATTGCCAGGCAGCATTTTAAGAGGACTATTTATTGTAATATATTTTGTTTAAAGCATCAATCGATGCAATTTTGCCTTTCACTCTTTGTCCAGTGTCACAACAGTAAGAAAACAGAGCCCATTCATTTTCGCAGATTAATGTCTTTTCCAGCTCACTTAACTGTTCATTTGGTAAAGCTTGCCTCACTCAACTACATCAAGGTTCTATGTACCAAGTCCGACCACATAATTCACGCAAAAGTGAAAGACACACTACAATGCTCAGTTTTCCTAGGAAAGGAAGCATACAAAAGAAAGTTAACAAGGTATTCAAAAGATCTTAAGGAATAGGGACATGAGTAGGCCATTTGGCCCATGAAACCTTCTCTGCCATTTGATAAGATCATGGCTGATCTGATTGTGGCCTTAACTCCACTTTCCTGCCTAATTCAACATTTGATCAATACCAAATGCTGGAAATTACATATATAATAACTTATTGTCACAAGTAGACTTTAATGAAGTTACTGTGAAAAGCTCCTAGTCGCCACATTCTGGCACCTGTTCAGGGAGGCCGGTACGGGAATTGAACCCGCGCTGCTGGCCTTGTTCTGCAGTACAAGCCAACTGTTTAGCCCACTGTGCTAAACCAGCTGTGTGCATGCCAGTGAGAAACTGAAAAACACACGATGCTTGAATGTGAAACTCCCATCGGAACAAACTGCACATGTTTATTGCCCAGGTTTGTACATGAAGAATGGTGCTTGACGAAGACTCAAAGGTGACACAGGTACAAGAAGCTCCACACAATTTTCATAAGAGGAGAAAATGCATGTTTTTAAAAAGAATATAAAAATGACTGTCCATCTTCCGCCATCCGTTATTCCCAAATATCTTCCATTCATGGAATCCCTATAGGGCAGGAGGCTATTCGGTCCATCGAGTCTGCACCAACCCTTGGAAAGAGCACCTTACTTCGGCCCATGCCCCCACCTTCTCTCCACAACCCAGTAACCCCACCCAACCTTCTGGACACCAAGGGCACGATTCTCCGGCCACGTTGCGCTCAAGCCAGAGAACAACACGGCCAGAGAATACCGGGAGAGGCCTGCAGCTAGCCTCCCAACAGGCTCCAAGCCTCGTGGGATTCACCGAATTCCGGCGAGACGGAGTCGGAACTCCGACCCAAATGGGACCGAATGGCGCTCGCGGAAGTAGGTCATAAACCTACTTCGACCTACTCACACGGGATCCACCGGCCTCCATTGATTCATTGGCCTCCCCAGGGAGGCTGCAGCCGGGCGTCAATTAGTGCTGGTCCACACAAACGTGGACCAGGCGGAATAGCACCCGGGGGGGTCACCGGAGATCTCTGGGTGGTCAGGGTAAGTGCAGGATGGCCTCCTGGCCCTCTCCCTGGAACGTGGGCACCTTGGCATGCCCAGCTGGCACTTTGGCACTGCCACCCTGGCACTGCCAAGGTGCCCGGATGACACTGCCAAGCCAACAGGAATACTGTCTGGGTGTGAGGGTGGCTGAGCAAGGGTGCCTGAGTGCCAGGGTAGCATTGGAATGTTCAGGGGCCGATGGGGGCCATGCACATGAAACAAGGGTGGAGGGGGGGGATGAAAGGTGGGGGAGTGCAGGACAGGTAAGCAGGAGCCTCTGGGAGGTTGGGGGGTGATGGGCAGGCGTCCTGGAAAGGACAGTGTGCTCTATGGGGGCTTGGGGGGCCTGAAGAGGGGGGACCTCCAGTGACCCCTTAGTGGGGTGTCCTCACTTGGGGAGGTGTGGGGGGGGGCTAAACCGGTGAGAAACTCCCCAGGACATAAAAAAGTGACTAAGTGACACTGAATATCAGTGGGGAACTCAAGGCAGAGCCGGCGGGAAACTCCCTGAAAGAACCCCCCACAAATTAACTTAGACATTTTTGGGGAGAATCGCGCCATAAGTGCCAATCCACCTAACCTGCACATCTTTGGACTGTGGGAGGAAACCAGAGCACCCGGAAGAAACCCACAGGGAGACACGGGGAAAAAGTACAAACTCCACACAGTCACCCTAGGCCGAAATTGAACCCGGGTCCCTGGCGTTGTGAGGCAGCAGTGATAACCACTGTACCACCGTACCGGACATTGTAATGTCCAAGCAGTTGTTTTCTATGAGGCTTTGAGGTAATTCTTCAAACAATTTTCTCTTCTTTGTGTAATGATGTGTAGACAGACATGTAACTAAGGGGTTAATCACAACACCCAGCTGTGGCACTAGAGGGCATTACACGACCCACTATAAAACCGCAGCTCACACAAGATCTCTCTCTCACTCCCAGCAGAAGCTAGGGAAGATCAGTGTAGTAGAGAGATCTCAGTTAAGCCACCACGTGTAGCTTAGATACAGTTTGGACAGCGAGTCATTCTCACTTTGTTGCTAGAGTTAGATCAGTAGAGTGTCAAACTTGTTTATTAGTTCTGTCATTACTTAATAAATTCTTTCAGCTTACTTTGAGGACTCGAATATTCTTCAACATCGTCTACAGTTAGTAACGACATATATTGCTTAAACAACGTAACATAATATTATGGAGAAGTAACTGGCCTCAATGCAATTTATTCTCAGCAGAGTGGAGGAACTCAGTGTACATGGAATCAGAGCTGGTGAAGTTGGGTTTTATTACATTCTCTAATTTGTGACTAATCTTTAAAAATGGCAGTTACTGCTCTGCACTGAAACAAACAAAATTTTTGAAGTTACTGTAAATTTAGGTTAATCCTATTGTGCCTCATAGTGTTCATGATGTGTCACACCCCGAACATTCTGTATTTGCAATCAGGCACACTGCATTGAATGGTTCTTATGAGGGATACTTCCTCTCATGGACACCTCTTCACAGCATTTCAAAAAGGATTAACTAATACAAATATTAAATAACATCGAAAGCATCAGAAACCAGACTGTACCAGAACACTCATGAATGATGTACCATGATTGTTAGTTTAGTGTGATTTTCTTGTATGAAGTTAATTAGACAAGATACAAAGAAAACTCAACATTTTCAAAATGTGAAATAAAAGAGAAAAAACAGTAGCGTTCAGTAGATCTGTGAGCTTCAGAGCGTACTCAAGCCAACAGGTTTGACAAAGAGTCTCCACAATTAATTTATTTTTACTTTCTCCGATCCTGCCAGACTTACTGTAACATTTTCTCAAAGATGTTCAGGTCACTCACCTTGTATGTTCAAGACATGTTCAACAGTGACATCATTAAGTTTCTTTTTCTGCATCTCTGCACGGATTCGCATGGCTTGATTGGCATATGGCGTCACAACTCCTATGCTATTTTCATCCAATTTCCCCCAGGCCACTGGCCATCTCTTCTGCAATTCTTCCACTTGCTCAGCTACTTCCAAAACCTGAAACAGATTGCAGTTAAATAGCAGTATCCTCCCACGATTCATATTCTCCCAAAAAACAACAAATTTGCTTAAAATCCTTTTTAAAATGCTACTGCAGGAAGACAAAGTAACAAAATTACTTGGCAGTGACCAAATTGCACAGAAACTGGGAGTATTTCAGGCTACAATTTATTTAACAGGGCATTTGTACTTGAATGGTCAATTAGGACAGGCTTAGTTCCTAGATTGGCTCTTCTTTTTTTAAAGTATATTTATTCAGATTTTACATTTTACAAATTGACACAAAGTTACAAAACAATACCATACTGTTATTGAAAATATGGAAAGATGTGTCATTTGAAACATGGAAGTCTGGCAATATCTGGTCTGAGAGAAACATGAGAGAATGTAGGGAAAGACCCTACAAAGGGTTAACAGCAGCTGCCAGGGAAGGATTGTAAAATGCAGATATCCTTGGTCAAGCAGGCTTAGCAAACAAGACAAACAGGATTTTGAATGAAGACAAAAACAATGGCTCACACCTTCATTGAAAGTAACTATCTTAGTAAGCATCTGGAAAAGCATGGATGAGGTTCAGTTGAATTTGGCGATGAATCTAGGTGTGATATTTTGCTAATACCAGGTAAATTAAAGAAAACTGGAGACTATCAGTCTACGAGAAACATAATTCAAAGCCAATATCAAAGTCAAAATTATGAGCTGAGGACACAATTGGAAAATCAAACTATAGAAATGACAGGAATTAAAATTCACACCTCTATTGAAACCAAAGCATTTTGAACATCACAAAGGACACAATGTAATCAGATCTATGAAGCGAAGTCATGTCAAAATGAATACTTAGTTGGATTAGAATGTTTAGCTCAAAGATACTTTTTACAATCAAAGTGAAAAATGTTACTTTACAATAAAGTCATAAAAACTAGATAACTGTTAGAAAAATATGTCAACGCGAAGAAAAGGGGATAGCAGGCAGAACCAGAACTCAGAGAGAGGCAGAGAAGCTGAGTCAGATTACAGTCAGCTCGGCCTTGGGAAAGGGACAGGGCATAGCAGCTGAGCTAAAACAGCGAATACATCTAAAGAAGACCAGACTTCAAAGAA
The DNA here is from genome assembly GCF_047496885.1 of Scyliorhinus torazame. Lineage (NCBI taxonomy): Eukaryota > Metazoa > Chordata > Chondrichthyes > Carcharhiniformes > Scyliorhinidae > Scyliorhinus > Scyliorhinus torazame. The sequence goes on from NC_092723.1 coordinate 138,392,107, forward strand.
GATTGATTGTCAAGTTGGGCCTGAAGGTCCCTTCAACCAACCAGAAGGATCCAGAAGCAAGATCTTTTTCCTTTCTGTAAAGAAAGTATTTGCAGCTTTTAAAAGAAAAAATATAATAAAGTAACTTAATTTAACCTGAAATAGTGGTTATTCCAAAGTCTACTTTACTTACTTAGCTATGCAGGACCCAGGATCGATGCTACAATGTGGGAAGTAGATGAAATCTTCGGTGAAGGTATGGGTTATACCGGGGGATAACGTGAAAACATAGTTTAACCTGAATCGCACCCACTGAAGCCTGTATCGGAGTTGGGGGAGTGAGAATCCCTGATCACCATTTAGAATGTCGGCCCTTTTTGGTATAGGGGGACTTAAGAGTAGTGGTGAGTTTTCAAAAACATGGCACCCAACGTTTCAATTAAAACCCTGTTAATTACGCCTAGCAGGTTGCTTTATTTTTTACATGGCAGCCGTCGTGTTAACACTGTGTTAATTACGCCCAGCCGGTTGTTTTGCTTTCTCCATGGCATCCAGCGTGGAGGCCTAGAATATTAGAAGTTTCTAGGTAAAGCGAGGCTAGAATATTAGAAGTTTCTAGTTGAGCAGAATGGGGGCTAGAGTGGGGGCTAGAATATTAGAAGTTTCTAGTTCCCAAGAAACGGTTGGAATATTAGAAGTTTCTAACCGGCACAAAGGCTAGAATATTAGACGTTTCTAGTCTATGTGTGAGTCAGACTTTACCTGCCGAGTTTAGTCTGGAAAGTCGTGTGTGATTGACGTTTGTAAGGATATTCTGTGGATCGAGGAGACATAAAACTCAGGTTGGGTGTGAAAATCAGCAGACTAGAAGATGCTGACCCTGAGAAAAGGTCTGCAAGACATCTTGGTGACAGCACTAAAATTCTTGCATCCATTACTGGTAAAAGGAGGCCAAAAAATAAGTCATCCTTAGAGTAAGGCAGATTGTAAGGTTAAATCCTAGAGGAATAGGGGACACCTAGAACCTTTAGAGACCAATAACCAATCGACCCTTAACTAAAACAGGAAGATCGTGCCTTAGTTAGCCTTGGATAGGGCCCAGAATTTCAGAAAGGGCCAACCAGGAACAGAACTTAGAATTCTGAAAAATGGCAATTAGAATAATCCTCTTGCTCTGAAACACGGTCAAGAGAGTTGAAGCAATGAAACAAGAGTGGACAAAATTAACAGAGGCAAAAAACTCCTGCATAAGTGAAACTTTATCAGCATGGAGGAGTCTCAATTTTTGTTAAGAGTAACTAAAACCCTACAGAATAGAGGTCCAAGATCTCAGTGGATAAATGAATGTGTGTTTAATAAGGATTTGTGAAATCCTACAAAGTAAAGATCCAAGATCTGAGTGGATGAATGAATGTGTGTATGTTTAATAAGGATTTGTGAATTTCCTTTGGTGTTTGTATTTTTTTTAAATGTTGTATTTTGCAAAACCGAGTTTCGCATCAATTGGAAGTTATAAACGGGAGGTAGAAATGTGATCAGTATTATGAGGTGGTAAATCAGTATGTTCATAACTAAATTGGTCTCAGAATAAACGGAAAAAGAGTTTGTACTGGGCAGCAGTCAGCTGTATGCAGGAAATTACTTTGAAACTGCTGCGTAGAAATTGACACTGCATAGCTCCACAGGGTCCTAGTGCCTGACAATCACAAGAAAGTCACTTAACAAAAAAAATAATGATGTTTAGAATGTTAAATACATTGAAGAAGGAGCTTTAGAGAATAAAGATATTGGATCAAAAGTTAGATTAAGAGCAGTACTTGCAGTATAAGGAAATGAGAATCTGATGGCAGGAAAAGATTTGATAAAAATATATGCAGGTAAAATTAAGATATTAAAAACAATTGATAATACAGAGGAAGTGTGGGTGAAGCTACCAACTAAGACTGCAGGGAAAATAATCAGTGAAGCTGTAAAATGTAAAGACAAGATTGTTCAGAATTTGGGTAAACATACAGTTGACTTAGAGAAGCATGGTTTCTGGAGCAAAATAAATTGTATCACAATTAAAACACATGACCCGATTGGTGGGAAGACAGTGAATTAAAACCCGTGAGCAGCATTGATTGGACAGATGTTCAAGTTAAAATGTTATGTTTGGAACTTACCTACATAAAAATCCAGTCGTAATCAAAATAAAGTAATTAAAGTAAATGCAGTAGCAATATCAGGAATGTATCAGGGTAAGGTTTCAATGATTGGATCACTGAGTGCGCAAAAGAGGAGGAATTTGAGATTCTTCGAATCTCACTCAGGGGTTCAATGACAGAAGGAGGAGGCTAAACAGGCTTTAATTGTATGAAGGACATAAAGGATAAGGAAAATAAACCAGTTCAAAGAAAAAAGGAAAGAAATGGTAGCAAAAGAAATCCGGAAGTCCTGGAGAGGGCACTTCTGGGGTTTCCAAATGAAAATAGAAAGTACGAATTGAAGAATAGTGCCCTCTCCACCCTTGACCTGTTCATTTGATTTTTCAGATGGAAAAAATAAATAACAGACAAACCAGTTCACAAGAAGAGAACTACACTTCAGAGAAGAATGTTTTAGACAGTATTGGGGGAAAACTAATGATACAATTGGATACATATTTGAGGGAATTAAATGACAAAGCCCGGAGGAAAACTTTAGAAACAAATCAAAATATTAAATTATTACTGAACAGTGAAACCTCCGGTCAGACATCTCTAATTGGACATCAGCTGATGGATGATCTGCGGTCTCCACGGGGTATGTACTACGTGGTGGAGTACTAAGGGTCTCGGCAGACAGCAGTGACTGACGAGGAACCTCAATATGATAAAAGACAATAGATTAAGAATTTTTGTAGCTTGATGTCACGACGGGAAAATTGTTACCAATGCAGCAAACAATATTGCATTGAAGAGCTGTAATAGGTATTAAAGAAGAAATGTCATGTAAATTGGTAGGGACTGTTATGATAATAGGGGTATGTGTGCCGTTCAAGAACTTGAACAGCATTTCTAAACTGTGTGAATGTTTTAATAGAGGGGGAATAGTGGTAGTTTAGTGTGTTTTCTTGATTTAACTGCATAGAACATCATGAATAATATTGATGTTGTTAACGCGCCATATTTAGTATATGCAATGACTATTGGTCCCAAAGCCACGAAGGGATGTGTCAATATTGTACTTTATTTTTAGTATTTAAATTTTGATAACAGTTGCAAATATGTAAAGTTGTAACACACAATCTATTTGTGTGGTTAGGTAATGAGTAATTTGTTAAGATAAGACTTCTTTTTTTTTAACTGTGTATTTAACAATAGGGAGAATTTATTTGGAAATAGTGATAGTTCGATGTGGTTTTGCGAATACTGTGGGCATATTATATTGCAAATGTTGTAATGGAAAATATACACTTTCATGTTGTAAGGGATAACAGATGAAAGGGATTTGAAGGAAGTTTGTCAGAAAGATATTCTCTCATGTACACCAGGGGCTGGCAGACATACATGGTTCAGGACAATGTTAGACATTAATGTGGAGAAGTCAGGGATAGAAGCAGGATCGATTGAACCTTTTAAATTAATGAAGCAAGGGAATCAGGGGGTGGTACATGATATCATAATTTACCATTCCAATGAGAAACAGAAAGCAATTTGGATGACAGAAAAATGGGACACTTAACAGCCAGTGATGGACAAAAGACCTTTTTGGTTACTGCTGGACTGAGTTGTGTGCTGTTTCTAAGGGACATGAGGAAGCTTCCACGGTGCTGCTACACCAAGGAAGTAAAATGCTTTGGAGGTAGTGGAACGCACGGACATAGCTATTGTGTTACCTTCCTCAGCGCCTGGGGCTATGGTTCACGGTAATTGGACTTGAGGAAAGAACAAAAAAAGACACTGGTCTGTGATATGGATACATTTACGAATTGATTTTGGTGCACAATTTAAAATCACAAAACATGTACATACAAATGAGAAAGATCGGGGATAAATGTTAGTCAGTACAATTAGATGGGGGGATAATTGCCCAAATGATATAGTTATGTTTCAAATGTCAAGACGGGGTGTTATTGAAAATATGGAAAGTTGTGTCATTTGAAACATGGAAGTCTGGTAATATCTGGTCTGAGAGAAACATGAGAGAATGTAGGGAAAGATCCCACAAAGGGTTAACAGCAGCTGCCAGGGAAGGATTGTAAAATGCAGATATCCTTGGTCAAGCAGGCTTAGCAAACAAGACAAACAGGATTTTGAATGAAGACAAAAACAATGGCTCACACCTTCATTGAAAGTAACTATCTTAGTAAGCATCTGGAAAAGCATGGATGAGGTTCAGTTGAATTTGGTGATGAATCTAGGTGTGATATTTTGCTAATACCAGGTAAATTAAAGAAAACTGGAGACTATCAGTCTACGAGAAACATAATTCAAAGCCAATATCAAAGTCAAAATTATGAGCTGAGGACACAATTGGAAAATCAAACTATAGAAATGACAGGAATTAAAATTCACACCTCTATTGAAACCAAAGCATTTTGAACATCACAAAGGACACAATGTAATCAGATCTATGAAGTGAAGTCATGTCAAAATGAATACTTAGTTGGATTAGAATGTTTAGATCAAAGATACTTTTTACAATCAAAGTGAAAAATGTTACTTTACAATAAATTCATAAAAACTAGATAATTGTTAAAAACATATATAAACCCGAAGAAAGGGGATAGCAGGCAGAACCAGAACCAGAACTCAGAGAGAAGCGGAGAAGCAGAGTCAGATTACAGTCAGCTCGGCCATGGGAAAGGGACAGGGCAGAGCAGCTGAGCTAAAACAGCGAATACATCTAAAGAAGACCAGACTTCAAAGAAGATTGATTGTCAAGTTGGTCCTGAAGGTCCCTTCAACCAACCAGAAGGATCCAGAAGCAAGATCTTTTTCCTTTCTGTAAAGAAAGTATTTGCAGCTTTTAAAAGAAAAAATATAATAATAAAATAACTTAATTTAATCTGAAATAGTGGTTATTCCAAAGTCTACTTTACTTACTTAGTAATGCGGGACCCAGGATCGATGCTACTAAGTGGTAAGTAGATGAAATCTTCGGTGAAGGTATGGGTTATACCGGGGGATAACTTGAAAACATAGTTTGACCTGAATCGCACCCACTGAAGCCTGTATCGGAGTTGGGGGAGTGAGAATCCCTGATCACCATTTAGAATGTCAGCCCGTTTTGGTATAGGGGGACTTCTAAGGGTAGTGGTGAGTTTTCAAAAACAATACCCAGAAAAAAGCAAAAAAAGCAGAACAGGGAATTGGTATTCAACCCACATCCCCAACTTCTCGGGCAGCTTTCTGAGACACACCAACTGAGGAGGAGAGCCAGCCACCAGTCAATAAGGGGGAGGAATCACTCCTATCCCGGAGGAAAAATACATGATATCTACTGAGTGGATATCCTCGTACACAAATACCAATCGCACTTCAGCCGACTCTAATAACAGACAAGCTTAAAGTCCGAAAAAGATTACCTTTGACTGGGGAGACTATCTTCAATCACAGCAAGAACGAACTAACCCTAATGCACTGCCCCCACTCACACAACAGAAAGGATAATCACTCGAACCTTAGCCAGGAGGGGATCACAGTCCAGGGGGAGAACAAGCATCAGTAGGGCATCCTGGGAGGGAGGGCCGGCCCACCACCCCCCACCACCCGAGAACCCCCACCCACCCACCCAACCCAGCCAGACCAGAACCAGGGAACTTGAGGTGAAGGAATCCTTAGGGAGCAGTGACCACAATATGATAGAATGCACACATGAGTGTGGCCTCAACCGGGACCTGGGATTCATGTCGCATTGCATTCATCCCCCACCACCTGGCCTGCGAAATCCTACCAACTGTCCTGGCTTGACACAATTCATACCTCTTTAACCTGGGGTTACCCCAACTATGGGTCTGTAAAGATTTAATCACCTGCTAATGCTCGCATTTCAAGCATTGTCTTGCATCTTTGAATTTGTCTATATATGTTTCTGGAACATACCTCTTCATTCACCTGAGGAAGGAGCAGCGCTCTGAAAGCTAGTGATATCGAAACAAACCTGTTGGACTGTAACCTGGTGTTGTCAGACTTCTTACTTTGGGAAAAAATTACAGTAAGGTCGCCAGACTCCATGTTCCTGACTGTCTCCTCACTGCAGCATCAAACAGACAGACTTCATGGTTATCATTTGCCTGCTAAGGACCATTCTTTGTCCATTCAGTGTCTGCAGCTGCCTCTCAAAGCCCATTGACTCGTATTGATTGGTCAGGACCTCACACTGCCAGACAACTCCCGCCCCACACCACATGATACAGTCAAGTGGCAGCTTTGGCCACTTGACTATTATGAGCTCTCATCTCAGGTGCAGGCATTGCTTTAACCTTCACTCTATGGCCTTGAGCTCAGCTTGGCCCATGGGGTATATTTGTTAATAAGCACTTAACCTAGAGCCAAGGATTAGAAGTGCTAATCTTGGGCAGTGTGCCATGGTCACCTTACTAAGGAGATATAATTGTATGCCCAGTCGGGCAATGGTACAGCCACATCATAGCAGTCATTGACTTTGGGGGTCCGTGTATCAAGGGGTAAATGCTAAGCAGCAACCATTGGAACACACACAGAAGCGCTGCTTGAGTGGGTACAATTGCATAATTAGTCTAACAGCAATCATGTCGATTAAGCACAAGCTAAACGGTCTCAGCTGCAATGGGGTACAGATCATTGACATGTTTGTCCATCAGCCTTGCCTTGTCTCCATCCCACCTCCAGAAGCCACCACACTGAAGCCCATGCCCCGAGCTTACCTTCCCAGTCCTTCAAAGAAGCCTGCGGCCCTGCACCAGAAGGCAGCTGTGAATATACTGCTGTCCAGACTTTCCTGTGACCCCCCTCTCTCCATTAACAGCCAGTTTATAATTTAGATGTTTCAGAACATAAACCTTATTCTTAGGAATCAAAAGTTTCAACCTTAGGAAATGGGGGTGTCTGGTTTAGAAATTGGTGAGCAACCTGGGGTGAATGCAATTCAAACATGTTTGGAAATGATTACACTTAAAGGGTTGAAGCCATGCTGACTTCAGAAGTTAACATCTAGAAAGGCAAGATGATAAAACAGCAGGTGGATGTACTTAGCTAAAGAACTGGAGACGTGATGCCTGTAATCCTGCAGTAAGAGAAATGTTTTCATTTGCTAGTTAGAGCTGAATTAGATTAAAGCATTGGGTGAACCATGAAGAGTTGGAAAATCAATTTCTTTCTTCAGATCAAAGAACGAATTTTAAATGGGGGATACTTAGCCGAAGATCTGTCTAGAGGTATCCCAGAGCTTGCCATATCATCATGGAGATATCACAGCGCACTGTGAGAAAGTGGTCAAAGTAAATGACAGTTAGTTAGGCCTGCACAGTAAAGTAAGCAGAAAAAAGCACGTCATCATTCACCATGTGGCAAGTGAGAAGGGATTAATCTCAGTTTGGATTTCATGAGAGAAAACTATTGCCTAGTTTGAAGCTAGTGGAAAAACTTACATTGACCCTCAGGGACTCTTGTGGCAAAAAAAGCAATCAGCAGATTAGCTTGGAAGTATTGTCATAACAGTGGTTAGCACTGTTGCTTCACAGCACCAGGGTCCCAAGTTCGATTCCCGGCTTGGGTCATTGTCTGTGCAGAGTCTGCACGTTCTCCCCGTGTCTGCGTGGGTTTCCTCGGTGCTCCAGTTTCCTCCTACAAGCCCAGAAAGACGGGCTGTGAGGTAATTTGGACATTCTGAATTCTCCCTCTGTGTATCCTAACAGGCGTCGGAATGTGGTGACTAGGGGCTTTTCACAGTAACTTCATTGAAGGGAAATAATGAGATTTCTTGGCATGAGGGGTTTTTACTGTAAACTTGTGCCTAATTTTAGCAGCGGGTTGCTCCACTGACGGACTTGCTGAAGAAGCATAACAAATTTCAGTGGACAGCAGAGTGTCAACAGGCATTTGACGGCCTGCAGGCTGTGTTAACCACCGCCCCTGTGTTGGCCACCCTAAATTACACAAACCATTCAAGGGGGCTATCGATGAGAGTAATGTAGGCATAGGTGCTGTGCTCTTCCAAGTCGACGACGAAGGAATAGAGCGCCCATTTGGGTATTTTTCCAAAAAATTAAATGATCACCAGAGGAAGTATTCAACAATTAAAAAGAAGACTTTGAGCTTGGTGCTGGATTTGCAAAATGTTAACATTTATATTACCAGCAATTCATCTGAAACAATCATATATATGGATCATAATCCATTGACTTTTTTGGAGAAATTCAAGAATAAAAATGTCAGACTGTTTCGATGGACTTTATTATTCCAGCCATTTAATTTAAAACTTATACATGTGGCATTATACATTATAAGTTGATTGCTTCTTTTTTTCTTGGGGGAGGTGTCATGTGAGTGTCCCTTTAAGAAAGGTTTAGTCTCTTAACATGTGACGTCGAGCACATTGGGCTGTGGCTGTCAGGTGAGAGTTTTTATTTAAGGTTTCAGTTTCAGTTTGACTGCTTTGGACTGTAGAAGGAGAAAGAAGTGTTTTTCTCTGTTTTCATTTTAAAAGCTGTTCCAGTAAAAAGCCCATTCGTTGTGGCTAACTGCCTTGGTAACTTTAAAGATATAGTTGTTTTCCTGAAGGAGTTTGAATCTGCTGGCTGGACCTGGATCAGGATTTCAGGAAAAGGACCAGTCCCATTTTTGTAAGGGCCACGAAGAATCCAGCACGAGTTTTAAGGATACAAAGTAATAACATTTATTTACTATAACACATATACATAACAGTAGCAGTAACTTCCCTTGCTACATACTCCTTCCTGCTGGTTCCTGAACTGGCCAGCTTATTTATACTAGGAGTTTACTAGTGGTTTCTCCGCCCCCCTCATTGGGGAAGCTCGTACTCCCACAGGATTGTGGGATAGTCATTAGTCCCCAGCCAATGGTAAGTAGGCAGGTTATAACACCCATTCAAGTGAGAATACAGTGTGCTGGACCATGGCCTTGAAAAGGGGCTTTGGTTTATTGGATTTTGTCATTGAATTGGAACAGCTCAGGGGAAATTCATTAAGTGTTATACATAGATTACTGTAGCTGTATGGTGTCTTTACATTTGTAATTAATAAAAATTCTTGCTGTTTATATATATATATTATATATATATATATGTTAACTACATTCTTAGAATAAACCTTGTTTTGATTAAAGTGTCTAGAAAGACTGATGAATCACACCTGCATTGAAGGCTTTTGTGCTCATCCTAGCCAAATTCAACATAAAAGGTTGTCGGTCAGGTGAACTTCATAATACACTTTAGAGTTTCCAAGCCCTGGCCCATAACAGTATTGAGAAGGACACAAGAGCAAGGGATAAAGCATTCACAAGCAAGAGATGGTAATTGAATGTTTTACCTCAGGAGAGCTGAAACTGAGGAAAGTTAAAGTAGTTTCCAGAGAACTATGGCAGTTGATCCATACAGAGGTAAATGACTTCAAGGTTCTAATGCATAAGAGAATTCTTGGGGAAAGTAAGAAGTAACCTAATCTGTAGAACATAGAACATACAGTGCAGAAGGCGGCCATTCGGCCCATCGAGTCTGCACCGACCCACTTAAGCTCTCACTTCCACCCTATCCCCATAAACCAATAACCCCTCCTAACCTTTTTGGTCACTAAGGGCAATTTATCATGGCCAATCCACCTAACCTGCACGTCTTTGAACTGTGGGAGGAAACCAGAGCACCCGGAGGAAACCCACGCAGACATGGGGAAAACGTGCAGACTCCACACAGACAAGTGACCCAGCGTTGAATCGAACCTGGGACCCTGGTGCTGTGAAGCCACAGTGCTATCCACTTGTGCTACCGTTCTGCCCATAGCCGTGCTGGCATAAGCTATATTGTTAACTTAATCATATCTGCTTTGTTTAATTTGTTCTATGTACAATAAAGTTTGAGTTTTATTTCAAAGCGTGATATCCTATGGCATGGTTTTATTGATTAAATCACTGGGTTTCAGATTACTCTTTAAATGTTATCAGACCCTAACAGGATTGTAACACTCAGGATATTGTGATATGCAATTCACTCAAATTATATATGTACATATAATTAGTATACATCATTTGTACTGAAATTGCAGGGATAAGCCTGGAGAGATTCCACAGATAAACATTCCAATTACATTCTCAGAAAGGTTGCAATAGTTACAGCTACAGAGATATAACATTAGGGAGTTCTACTTTGCAGCAGCTCTACCTGCTGGCAGGTCCCAGCATCCTTTTTTTAAAAATCATTCATGGAATGTGAGCATCGTTTCACTCCGAGTCACACACAATCCTGGCTTGGAATTATCTTGCTATTTCTTCACTGGTGCTGGGTCAAAATCCTGGAACTCCCTCTCCAATTGCACTGTAGGTGTACTTACACCATACAGACTCCAATGGTTTAAGATGATGGCTCACCACCACCTTCTCATGGACAATTAGGGATGGTCATAAATGTTGCCCTTGTGACTATTTATTGTCTCTGGTAATCAGTACGTATCAAAATGATGCATCAACATCAAAAACATCTGCATTGGAACTGGACTAGTGCCTCAATTTAAACAATGGTGTCTAATTTGTCTGACAGCTGCATGATTTCAAGAAACCAATCAGATCTTCATGGAGGAACAATTATGAAAAGAGGATAATCAGTGGAAACTTTATTATAGAGACTATAGTTGGTACATTAGAGCATTTCTAGGTCAACCGTAGACCTAAAGCTGCAAGCACCCACCAAGATGCCTTACATTATTAAAATGCTTCCACTAAACCTCATGTGTTACAAGGGTATTCAAATATTCTACTGTTGAATTTTTGATGGCTTGTATGTGTAAAAGTACTTTCAATAGCAATATTCCCTCTAATTTGGAGAAAGCATAACAAAATATATTTAATTCTCCAGACTTTGAGAGAGGTCTGTTCACGGAATCCCTACTATTTGGGGCACAAACTCATGAATCTGCCTATTTGATCCCCCAGTGGCCCATGACACTACAAAAATCCATGAAGCCCAATGGTGATCAATATTCTCAATACAGATCAATTAGCAGAGAATGTAAATTTCAGTTAAGGCCTTGCACACAGAGGCACGTTCGGTGTTATCCCACAAAAGATGGATTACCTTGCACACAGCATTTTCCATATATTTCGATAGTTTAACTTTAGACATAATTGGCAATTTTAGAATTTAGTTTACATCAAAGAAGGAATGGTTGCTGGCAAAACAATAGTTTGCTACTAAGTTATATCTTCCTCAATCTTTGCTCATTGTTCAATATCCATATAAAGCTGAATAGACGACAACCACATGACGCAGGTGAAAAAGCTAATTTACATAAAAACAAAAGAAATAGGAGCAATAGGGCATTTGGCCCCTTGAGTCTGATGCACCATTCAATAAGGTTCTGCTTGATCGGATTGTGGCCTTAACCACACTTTCCTGTCTGCACACCTCCCCCGCCTACCCCAATAATCCTTGATTCAATTGTAGGTCAAAACTCTGTCCAAGTCAGCCTTGAAAATATTCAATGGCCTAGCATCCACTGCTCTCTAAAGGTAGAATATTTCAAAGATTAACAACCTCAGAGAAGACATTTCTCATTTCCACCTTAAATTGGAGACCCCCTATTTTGAAACTATGTCCCTAGTTCTAGATTCTCCCAAAAGGGGAAACATCCTCTCAGCATCTAACCTTTCAAGACCTCTCAGAACAATATTATCTCTCATTCTTCTAAACTCCACTGACTATAGGACAACCTGCTCAATATTTGTACATGAAAACCACGGCATCCTAGGAAACAACCTAGAGAACCTTCTCTGAACTGCCCCCAATGCAGGTATCTTTTTAAAATATATTTTTATTAAGAAAAGTTTTCATTATAACACAGTAAAATGACAACACATGACAAATACAGCTCCAAACTTACCCTCCTCCCAACAGAAAAACAAACCTGAATCACAACCCCCCCAACTTAACACATGACGGTGATTCGTTCCTCGAAATAGGAAATGAATGGCAGCCACCTCGAGTAGAACCCATCTGCTGACCCCCTCATGATGTACTTGACTTCTCGAAGTACAAAAACTCCATAAGGTCACTCAACCAGGACGAGGCATTGGGCGGAGCCGGAGTGCTCCACCCAAGCAGAACTTGCCTCCGGGCTATCAGCGAGACGAAAACGAGCACATCTGCCTTCACCCCCATCTGCAGTTCCCATGAGTCCAAGACCCAGAAAATGGCCACCAGCGGACAAGGCTCCAGCTAAATCCCAAGATTCCCTGATATGGCGTTGAAGGAGGAGACCCAAAAGCCTACAAAGTTTAGGACATGACCAGAACATGCGCAAATGATGCGCCGGCCCCAGAAAACTTTGCTCGCACTGGTCTTCCACCCTTGGGTAAAGCCCACTCATTTGTGCCCTAGTAAGATGTGCCCTATGCTGACGATCACCAGCACCACCTAAAGCTGCAGACTGGTTGTCCGACCTATTGAAATTTCTCCAGATGGAGAAAATTTAATTTGCCATCTGGGGGTCGGAAGAGGGCTTCCACAAAACATGGGAGCCATTCACCCACCTGTTCCAAGACCTGTTTGTAGTCAACAGCCAATAAGCCAGAAGAAGGGAGAAGGAAGCAACGGTATAACAATGAACACAAATGAAAGGGGGAGAGGATGGGGAAGAAAGAGGCCCCCATGGGAAAGGGAGAGAGAGCCCGCGCGGGAGAGGGAGAGAGAGCCCGCACGGGAGAGGGAGAGGGAGAGAGAGCCCGCGCGGGAGAGGGAGAGGGAGAGAGAGACCCCGCGCGGGAGAGGGAGAGAGAGCCCGCGCGGGAGAGGGAGAGAGGCCGCGCAGTATTCCACGCTGATATTATCTCCTGGTACCCACATCCCTAACAAGTTAGTTTAAACCCTACCCAATAGCTGTAGCAAATCGCCACCCTATTTGGGTGCAACCTGTCCAACCGCAGAATCTCATCTCCCCTAGAACAGGTCCCAATATCGCAAGAACCTTTAGCTCGCCCTCATGCACTAACTCTCCAGCCACGCATTCATCTGCTTTACCCTCCTAATTCTATACTAATTTTCACACGGTAGTGGTAGTAATCCAACGATCATTGCTTTTGAGGTCCTGCATGCTAGTTTCCGACCTAGCTCCCTAAATTCTGACTGCAGGACTACATCTCTCTATCTGTTTATGTCATTTGTGCCCATTTGGACCATGATTGCCGGTTGTTCACTCTCCCACTTCAGGGTGCTCTTGCAGCTTCTCAGTAACGCTCTGGTGGCAACAGGAGGGCAACATACTCAATTCACACCTGCAGCCACTGAAATACCTATCTATTCCCCTAACTATCAAATCACCTATTACCATTGCTCTTCCAGTCTTCCTTGTGAAGCTGAGCCAGCTGTGGTGCCATGCACTTGGCCCTGGCTGCACTCCCCAGATTCAACATCATCGACACTAACACAGTTAGAATGTGCTTTCCCATTTGCTCAGGAGCTAAGGTGCATAAATCAATCAATCCAGGGATAAGATATCAAAATGCATTCTGCAATCTATTTAGCAGGATGCTGATTAATAATATAACATTCTGCTACCAAATGCAAGTGCTTGTATAAGCAGACATTCCTGGTTCTATATACACTGATGGAAGAGAACATTTGTGTTTGAGGAAACTATACAAGGGGTAATACAATTTCAACATAATTAATTTCCAAGGGCAAGTGAAATTCAGACACAATGGGTGAGCGTCTCTGGTCTCACCGCAGCTTGTTTCTCGCCAGAGGGAGGCGGCCCGCCATTGGCTGGCGGCGGGATCTTCTGGTATCGCTGCTGTAAATGTAATTTCCCATTGAATCCACCCAATGCCACCAGGAAACCTGTGGCAATTCACCCAAGTAGGAATTTGGGTTTTGTTTCATATCTTGATGAACAACTTGCAACAATTACATTCCTGGGTTGGTTTATGAAATAATCCCAACCATTATCTGACCTCAGAGATTAATTTGGTAGAATGTAGAGAAATTACTATGACATACCACAATGGCAGTGCGGAAGGGAAATATATTCAGATCAGGGGAGATTGCCAAGCACCTACATAATGAATAGTGCCATTTAACCTGCACCCATTCATGGCAAAAGGAAGTTTTCAAATGTCACATTTTGCTTCATAATACTACAAGGTGAAGCACCTTGGGATGTTTTATTACATATAAGGCACTGTGTAAATATAATAAATTTGGTGACGTTGCTGTTGTTGAAAATCACTCAGTGACTCAGAGCAGCATAGGTGGAGACATGGAAGTAGTTCACATTTTCAAATTGAGGGGGAGTAAAGAACTGGTGCAGAAAGGAAAATTAAACAAAGAAAAGGTGAATGTATATACCACACCACCTACAGTGAGCAAATACCAAACCATCATGTTACCGGCGGCAAGACCATAAGGCCTCCAGATCAAAAAAGGCAAACAGAAATGGTATAATAGAAATTATTTCACACCTCAAAAATATAAATCATGCTATTTAAAAAACCTATACTGCCCTGTTAAATTTGTATTCGAGAGAAATTAGGCTAATTGAATCATTAAAGGAAATGGCCATACTAACACAGACAGCGAGAAATTAACAACAATTAGGCAAAGCAGCTGGAAGAACCATTAGTATATTTTGGAAAAACAATAATCTTTCACAGTTTAAATCAAGTTAAAGATAAACAATCGACTATAATATTTTTCATCTCTGCTCAATGTAACTCATCTCATTATACATCTCTGGACAATATTAAAAATAAATCTCCTCCATCTCTTGCTCAAGTACATTAAATGAGTGTAGAACCAGCCAGTGCTAACCTCAGAACAGTTGTAATAGCTGGCACTGTGTTTGTCTTGCACATCTGCTCCCCAGGCCACGCAAAACATGAGGGGATAAAAATCTTTGTGAGTTGGCTGTTTGCTGTTAGCTGTAAGGTTCCCGCTGTAGAACAGTTCTGATGCAAGACTAATGAAAGAACAGCAAGGAAAAATTAAATTGACATACAGCCACAAAGAAAAGTACAGCACTGTTCAATTAACTCATGCGAGGCATAATCTCACTCATATTAATGAAGGGAATTTGTTCAAAATTTACACTGCATTATCAGCTCCACTGGAGTTTTAGGAGAAAACATCAAGTGCATACTATTAACTGGAATTCAATTAGAGATCTAGATGGTGCATTGCTCCACTTGACTATAGATGCTACACTTTCAAAACTGACCAAATTTAATCAGCTTATACAGCAAGGTCCCATTCCAACAAACAATATACAGATGAGCATCCTGTATGGATTACCTAATGGGAATCAATTGTGGGCAGGATTGAAACAGATAGCATTATTTACCCCCTTATTGTCTTTTTCTAAAGACTGGTAAATGTAATGATTTTTTGCCCTTCAACTTATAACTTGGAGCTGTGCTCCAGATGTACAGGAAAGATAGGGAAAAATGATGGAGGGAGAGGATAGTCTTAATAATAAAGGGTAAAATCACTTCAATGTTAGGAGAGGTAAGCCAGCAGTCAAGTCCTTATTGATAGAATTAAGAAATGGAAAATAATTTAAAACCACAGTGAGTTGTATAGACACGCCCTAGTAGTAGCTATGAAGGAGTAGCTTTTATAAATGTTAAAGATATACATGTAGCAAAGGCTGAATGGTTTTAATGGGGTACTTTAACTATCATATAGTTTGTGAACAAGCAGACTAGCACATGTCAGAGAGTTAGCAAATTTATGTCCAGAATAATTTTCTGAAACAATGTGTCCCAGAATCGACAAGGGGGCAGGTGTGATTGAGTAATGAGCCAGATTTTGTTAACTGCCGAACGATGCAATGCCAATCATCATGTGATTGAATTCAACATAAGAATCTGAAAAGGAGAAACATGAAACATGAAACATGAAACAGTTCTAAGATTCCAGACTTAGTTGAGGCTGATTTTAAAGGGATAATAGTAAACTGGGCAAATTTATTAATGAGTAAAATGACAGAAAGCAATGGGAAGTGTCTGAAAAATAATTTAACATGATACAAAACCAGTTTAAAACCATGAAGGGTCGGGGATGTATTTGCCAAAACAGGCCATCATGGACAACTAAAGAGGTAAATGACAACATTAAATTTAAAAGAAAAAGCATACAAAATTGTGAAAAGTAGCTTAGATCTTGACAAATAGAAAAGATACGAAATGCAGCAATGGGTGACAGAACAGATAGCAAGAGCTAATTAAACAGACTGAAAAGAAAATTAAAAGGGACATCAAAAATAACACAAAATCTTTTACATTAGGAAGAGGGTGGTGAGAAGTAATGTGGGCCCCATGAAAACTGCTAAATGTGATGTTGTCAATGATAACAAGGAAATGGCAGGCATTCTGAATAATTACTTTGCATTAGTATTTACAGTAGAGGAAGAGGTCAGTACACCAGACATACCAAGGATACTATTCCTGAATCAGTGACAGGGACTCATTAAAATTAACATTAAAAAGATAAAAGTAATGGAGAGATGAATGAAACTGAAAAACGACAAGTTCCCAGGATTAGATGGCTTCGATCCCAAGGTGAAAATAAATAGGTGAGAACATTATAGATAGTTTTCTTAATGCGGGAATCATCCATTAAATTGGAAAATTGCGCACATCACTCCTCTATTTATGAAAGCTGGCAGAGTGAATCAAGAAATTATAGGCCAGTTAGCCTACTATCTCTCTTTTTAGTAAGGCAATTTCCTAACCAGGTCCATAATTTGCCTTCAATTCCATGAGCTTTGACTTCACTCAACTATCTCTTGTGAGAGACTTTATCAAATGTCTCCTTGAAGAATACTAAGTAACATGCATAGATATTCCCTTGTCCACTACTTTAGTCATCTCTTCAAAAAATTCAGGTTCTTCAAGCATGACCTATCTCTGAGAAATCCATACTGGCTTTCTCTGATCAGCTGAAAAATTTCAAGACACCCTAACCTTAATGAAAGGCTCTGTAGCAATTGCCCGACAACAGATGAATGAAATGAAAATCGCTTATTGTCACAAGTAGGCTTCAATGAAGTTACTGCAGGTGCTGTTTAGCACAGGGCTAAATCGCTGGCTTTGAAAGCAGACCAAGGCAGGCCAGCAGCACGGTTCAATTCCCGTAACAGCCTCCCCGAACATACGCCGGAATGTGGCGACTAGGGGCTTTTCACAGTAGCTTCGTTACTGGGCACTCTGGAGCGATGCACTGCATAGGGTCAACTCCACCTCCACATGCGCAAGGTTCGGCCTGACGCAACTAAAAGTGGTACATACAGCCCATTTAACAAGAACCCATATGAGTGGGTTCTTCCCAGAGGTAGAGGATAGATGTGAATGGTGACAAGGAGGCCCGACCTACCACACCCACATGTTCTGGTCGTGCCCCAAACTTGCGGGGTACTGGACAGCCTTCTTCGAGGCAATGTCCAAAGTGGTGGGGATAGGGGTGGAGCCATGCCCGAAAGTGGCGGTCTTCAGGGTATCAGACCAGCCAGATCTATTCCTGGGGAGGAGGGCGGACGCCCTTGCCTTTGCCTCCCTGATCGCCTGCCGTAGAATCCTGTTCGGCTGGCGGTCAGCAGCACCACCCAAAGCTGCACACTGGCTGTCCGACCTCTCAGAATCTCTCCAAATGGAGAAAATCAAATTCGCCATCCGAGGGCCAGACGACCACTTCCACAGAACGTGGGAGCCATTGACCCAATTGTTCCGGGACCTGTTTTTGGCCAACGAACAAGCAGAAGAATAGCCAGGTAGCCAAGAATCAGGGGAAAGTAGCCAAGGCATGAGAGAGAGAGAGAGACCAGGAGAGGAGAGGGGGGGGGGCAGCTAAACCCAAGAGGAAAGGCGAACCACAGGAGGGGGGTGGGGGCAGAAGGAGGGGTGAGGGAGGGGGGGAAAGAGTGAAGAGACAGGGAACAATAGAGAACCAGGGTGGTGAGGGTGGCGGGGGGGGGGGGGGGGGGGGGGGGGGGGGGAAGAGTGAAGAGACAGGGAACAATAGAGAACCAGGGTGGTGGTGGGGGGGGGGAGGCAGTGAAATGATAGCCGGAAGGAGGGCACGGGAAACGATAACAAACTTAGCATCTACAGGAACAGAGAGCAAGGAGAATACAGGCGAAAGACGGGACAAACGACTGAACGGAGGTGAGCGCGAGATGACAACGGCAGCGAAAATCCATCCGGGAGAAGCAAGTGACAACACCAACACCAGACCCATTTGAGTATTGCCCTCTGTAACTGTTTCTCCAGCACCAAAGTGTATATCTACCTCACCAGTCCCCCCCGCACCCACTCCTCCCTCCCCCCCACACACACACACAAACAATGCCTCATTGTAAATAATATTGCCAATTGTACAGAGTTGCTGCTGTTGAGCTGGTGCATAATACCTTACTAGTTATTTTATTTTATTTTTTATTTATGTTTTATCACTTTTTTTTTGGTATGTTTGTGTGTGCCCTTCTCATCTATATATATATATATATATATATCTTATTCTGTGTACGTAACGGTAAATATACTTTGTTCAAAAACCCAATAAAAAAAAACATTTAGAAAAAGAAACATGCAATGAAATCAAAATCGCTTATTGTCACGAGTAGGCTTCAAATGAAGTTACTGTGAAAAGCCCCTAGTCGCAGCCTGCCACATGTTCTGGGCCTGCCCCAGATTTGCCAGCATCTGGACAGCCTTCTTCGAGGTGATGTCCGAGGTTTTGGGGCTAAAGGTGGAGCCATGCCCGAGAGTGGCAGTCTTCAGGTAGCCATAATTATGTATGGGGAAGAGAGTCGATGCCCTTGCTTCCTAATCGCACGACGGAGAATCCTGCTCGGCTTGCGATTGGCAGCGCCAACCACTGCTGCAAATTGGGATTTCTCCAACTGGAGAAGATCAAGTACACCGGACGAGGGCTTCCACAAAGCGTAGGGTCTATTCATCATCCTGTTCCAAGACCTGTTCGAGGCCAATAGCGAATAGGAAGGAAAGGGGTGGGGGGAGGGGGGTGTGCGTGGTTTAAACCAATGAGGGCAAACAGAATCACACAGAACAGATAGGAACAAGGGGGGGAAAGAGGTGGCAAGGAAGGAACTCAGGGAAGGGGGGGGGCGGGGGGGTGCGCGGCACAGAGCCCGCCCCACCCAGGCAAATCCAGAGGGGCAACAGCAACAATCAAAAAATGAATTTTATGGGCAGCACAGTAGCATAGTGGTTAGCACTATGGCTTCACAGCACCAGGGTCCCAGGTTCGATTCCGGCTTGGGTCACTGACTGTGCGGAGTCTGCACGTTCTCCCTGTGTGTGCATGGGTTTCCTCCGGGTGCTCCGGTTTCCTCCCACAGTCCAAAGATGTGCAGGTTAGGTGGATTGGCCATGATAAATTGCCCTTAGTGTCCAAAATTGCCCTTCGTGTTGGGTGGGGTTACTGGGTGTTGGGTGGGGTTGCTGGGTTATGGGGATGGGGTGGAGATGTTGACCTTGGGTGGGGTGCTCTTTCCAAGAGCCAGTGCAGACTCGATGGGCCGAATGGCCTCCTGCTGCACTGTAAATCCTATGATAATCTTCTGGCCCTCTGCCATGAGCACCATCTCTGCCTCCAAACAGGCCAACCGGTCCTCATCATCTACCTCCGCCTTCTGGAGCGGCGAACTCTGAACCTTCAGTGTTTGCTCCACTCTCAATAGTCGCACTGATCGGCTCCGCCACCGTAGCCAGATCTTCCAAGGCCTCTTGCCTATGCTGCTGGAACTTATCTAACAATCGCTTGCTAGACCACTGGGCAGCCAGAGCTCTCCGCCATCTTTCCCTCTGATGTTGAGGATGAAGGTGGATGACTTGGAGAATCTGTCCAAGAGGCAGAATCTCTGGATTTTGGGGCTGCCTGAGGGAATTGGAGGAATGCAGGCCACAAAGTATGTGGTGAAGGTGTTTGAGAAGTTGGTGGGGGAGGGGGTTTTGACCGTCCTCCCAAGGTGGATCGGGCGCTCAGGGTGTTGAGGAAGAGGCCAAGGCAGGGGCGCAGTCAAGGGTGGTGCGGTTGCATTATTTTCTGGACAAAGAGAAGATTCTCTTTGCTCTCAGGCCTTCCTGTGGTTCCGAGACATAGAGGAGCAGGTCAACCGCATAGAGCGACACTCTGAGCTCTCTGCCTCCTCATTGGATGCCTTTCCAGCTTTTCGCATCTCGCAGAGTGATCGCCAGGGGTTCAATTGATAGGGCAAACAGGAGTGGGGATGGTGGGCATCCCTGCCGAGTGCCCCTGTGCAGCTGGAAGTATTCAGAGCTGGTGGTGTTGGTTCGAACGCTCGCCTTGGGGCGAGGGGGGATATTGTACAGGAGCTTCACCCAGGAGGTGAACCCTGCCCCTAGCCCAAACCGCTCCAGTACCTCGAGGAGGTACTTCCATTTGACTCTGTCGAAGGCATTTTCTGCGGGGGCAGGGGGTGTCATTATTATATTCATCAGCCACCTAATGTTCGCAGTAAGCTGCCTACCCTTGACAAAGCCCGTCTGGTCCTCTGCGACCACCTCTACTGCGGCGTTCTCCAGTCCTTTGGCCAGGACCTTCGAGAGTATCTTTGCGTCTACATTCAGCAGTGAAATGATTTTTGTCTTTTTAGGATATTTGCGATATTGTGGCCTGTGTTAACGTAGGAGGCAGAGTCCCCTCGCCAGGTCTGCGAACATGTCCCTTAAACGTGGGGCCAGGGCTGGCACAAATTTTTATAGAAGTCCGCCGGGACCCCATCGGGTCCTGGAACCTTCCCCGCCTGCATGCAGCTGGTGCACTTCATGACTTCTCCCAGATCTATTGGTGCTTCCAGTTCCCCCCGCCTGTCCTCCCTCACAACTGGCATGTCCAGTCCATCAAGGAACTGTTTCATCCCCACATTCCTTCTGGGGGGATCGGAGGTATACAGCCCTCGGTAGAAGGTCTCGAATGCACAGTTGGTCTCTTTTGGTTCCGTTACCAGTCCGCCTCTTCTGTCTTTTACCTGCGTTATTTCCCTCTTGGCTGCCTGCTTTCTCAGCTGGTGGGCCAATAGGCGGCCAGCCTTTCTCTGTGCTCGTAGAAGGTCCCCCATATCTGGCGGAGTTGGTGCACTGTTTTCCTAGTGGATAGCAGGTTAAAGTCCATTTGTACCTTTTTCCTCTCCGCCAGAAGCTCTATGGTCGGGATCTCGGAGTATTTTCTATCGACCTGCAGAATGGGACCAATCAGCTGTTGCCTGGCCACCCGCTCTTCCCTATCTCTGCGCGCTTTGTCGGCTATAATTTCCCCCCTGATCACGGGCTTTTAAGGGATAGGTTTTAAACAACGTCTGGAAGAAGAGGGCCCGGGATGAATTTAACTACAAAACCAGGGAAATAGCAGGAGGGGGACAAATGAGGAGTGGCCAGTAGTAGCCATGGTGAATGGGAAGGACTAGAGCGTGGGAAATGACGATAGGTAGGAATTGAATGCACTAGAGGGGGTGCAGGGGAGGATCACCAGGATGTTGCCTGGGCTGGAGCATTTCAGCAATCAAGAGAGACTGGATAAGCTGGAGTTCTTTTCTTTGGAGCAGAGAAGATTCAGGGGGGACCTGATTGAGATGTATGAGGGGCACAGATAAGGTGGATAGGAAGGAACTATTCCCCTTTGCGGACGGGTCACTAACCAAGGGGCATAGATTTAAGGTAAGGGGCAGAAGATTTAGAGGGGATTTGAGGATAAACCTTTACACCCAGAGGGTGGTGGGAATCTGGAAGGTCGTGCAATGCTGGTCCTAGGCAACAGAAGAGCTCCTATCCGATTGCTTGGAGTCAGTAGACTGGACCATATTTAAGAACTCAGCAGCCAACCTAAACAAGCATGCCACCACCATCACAGGCTTGATCAGCAAGTGTGTAGAAGATTGCATGCCAAAGAAGGTAGCATATATGTTCCCCAACCAGAAATCATGGTTTATTCAGTAGATTCATTCCCTACTGAAGGCCAGGTCTGAGGCATTCAAGACAGGCGACCCTGACCTATACAGGAAATCCAGGTAAGACCTCCGCAAAGCCATCAGGGATGCCAAGGGACAATACCAGACTAAGCAAGAGTCACAGACTAACGACATGGACTCTCGTCGGCTGTGGCAAGGCTTAAACAACATAACGGACTACAAGGCACAGCTGAGTAGAATCTCCGGCAGCAGCGCACCTATCCCCGATAAACTCAATGCATTCTATACTCGTTTCGAGCAGGAAACATCAAACCATTGTCAACTGCCCCAGCAGCCTCAGGCACACCCATACCTATCGTCACAGCTTCCAAAGTCAGATCGGCCTTCTTGAAAGTAAACCCTCAGAAAGCAATGGGTCCCGACGGAGTCCCTGGTCATGCACTCAGATCCTGCGCGGACCAACTGGCGGTTGTGTTCGTGGGCATCTTTAACCTCTCCCTACTCCATTCCAAGGTTCCCACCTGCTTCAAGAAGATCACTATAAGAAGAACCAGGCAACGTGCCTCAAGGACTACCATCCAGTGGCCTTGACATCGATTGCATTGAAGTGCTTTGAGAGGTTGGTCATGAAGCATGTCAACTTCATACTCCCAGAATGCCTTGATCCACTGCAATTCGCATACCACCACAACAGGTCCACAGCAGCCACCAGCTCCCTGGCCCTACACTCATCCCTGGAACATCTCGACAATAAGGACTCCTACGTCAGACTCCTATTCATTGACTACAGCTTTGCCTTTAAAACCATAATCCCAGCCAAGCTCATATCAAAATTCCAAAACCTAGGGCTTGGCTCCTCCCTCTGTAACTGGGTCCGCGACTTCCTGATCAATGGAGCACAATCAGTAAGGATAAATAACAACGTCTCCTCGTGACAGTCTTCAATATCGGGGGCCCAC